>NW_024096808.1:172500-1372500 GCF_016545835.1 Crotalus tigris | reverse complement strand
TCCTCTCTGAGAAGACGATTTGAAGACCCCCTGGATGATTGCAAAGCCCGTGAAAGGATAAAAACGATGAGGCAAGGCAAATGCCCAGTGGCTGAATATGCACAAGAATTCCGGGCCATTGCCAACAAACTGAATTGGCCAGAAGATATCCTCCTTAGCCATTTCAAAGATGGACTAAATTATTTATTTATTTATTTATTTATTTTCAGTGTTTATATGCCGCCCAATCCCAAAGGACTCAGGGCGGCGTACAAAGTTAAAACAATGATAAAACAATAAAATAAAGCAGTCATACCGCGAGTCCGATCATATCCAGGCCCCCTGGGGACATCAGCCCCAGGCCTGCCGGAACAGGAGGGTTTTAATGGCCTTCTTAAAGGCCGGCAGGGTGGGAGTAGTTCGAACCTCGGGTGGAAGTTGATTCCACCAGGTCGGAGCCACCACAGAAAAGGCCCTTCCCCGAGGGCCCGCCAGCCGACATTGTCTGGCCGACGGGACCTGAAGGAGGCCCAATCTATGGGACCTCACCGGTCTGGGAACTGTGCGGCAGAATGCGGTCCTGTAAGTAACCTGGCCCTATGCCATGAAGGGCTTTAAAGGTGATAACCAACACCTTGAATTGCATCCGGAGACCCACAGGAAGCCAGTGCAGCTCGCGGAGGATAGGTGACACTTGGGCGTAACTTGGCGCGCCCACAATCGCTCTCGCGGCTGCGTTCTGAACCAACTGCAGCCTCCGAACACTCTTCAAGGGTAGCCCCATGTAGAGCACATTACAGTAATCCAGTCTTGAGGTGACAAGGGCATGAGTGACTGTGAGTAAAGCCTCCCGGTCCAAATAAGGCCGCAACTGGTGCACTAGGCGAACCTGTGCAAAGGTCCCCCTGGCCACAGCCGATAGATGTTGTTCCAAATTTAGCTGTGAGTCCAGGAGGACACCCAAGTTGCGTGCCTGCACTGAGGGAGGTAAATTTGCCCCCCCCAGGACTAATGATGGACCATCCAGTTGGCCTTTGGGAGGCAAGACCCAGAGCCACTCGGTCTTGTCAGGGTTGAGTCTAAGCCTGTTCACCCCCATCCAGACCCTCACATCTTTCAGGCACCAGCACATCACGTCGACTGCTTCACTGAAAGGACACGGGGTGGAGATATATAATTGGGTATCATCCGCGTACTGATGATACCTCACCCCATGTCGCCGAATGATCTCACCCAGCGGTTTCATGTAGATGTTAAAAAGGAGGGGGGACAGGACCGAGCCCTGAGGCACCCCATGATCGAGGTGCCTAGGGGCCGATCTCTGTCAGCCCGCCAACACCGACTGCGACCTGTCAGAGAGGTAGGAGGAGAACCACCGCAATACGGTGCCGCCCACCCCCACCTCTCCGAGACGACGCAGAAGGATACCATAGTCGATGGTATCGAAAGCCGTTGAGAGGTCAAGAAGCACCAGGATAGAGGAATGATTCCTATCCCGGGCTCGCCAGAGGTCATCGGTCAGTGCGACCAAAGCAGTCTCAGTGCTGTAGCCGGGCCTGAAACCAGATTGAAAAGGGTCCAGATAATTGGTTTCATCCAAGGATCGCAAGAGTTGAGACGCCACCACCTTCTCTACAACCTTCCCCACAAAGGGGAGGTTGGAGACGGGACGAAAGTTCTTCAAAACAGCTGGGTCCAGGGAAGGCTTCTTGAGGAGGGGCCTCACCACCGCTTCCTTTAAAGGTTGCGGGAAAGACCCCTCCATCAAGGAGGCGTTGATTATCGCCTGGAGCCAGCCTCGTGTCACCTCCCTACTGGCAGAAACCAGCCAGGAGGGGCACGGGTCCAATAAACAGGTGGCGGCATTCATTGCCCTCACGGCCTTGTCCACTTCATCAGGGGTCACAGGCTCAAACTCGCTCCAGATAATATGACTAAGACCAGCCCCTGGCAACTCGGCTGGCACTGCCCAGTCGGAGTCCAGGTCTCTCTGAATCTGAGCGATTTTGTCCGAAAGAAACTGAACAAACTCCTCAGCTCTCCCCTGCAAGGGTTCCTCCGCCTCCTCCACTTTAAGAAGGGAGCGGGTCACCCTAAACAAGGCGGCCGGGCGAGATTCTGCGGACGCAATAAGTGCGGAAAAGTGAACACGCTTTGCCGCTCTTATCGCCACTAAATAAGTCCTAAGATAGGCTCTTAATAGTGATCGGTCAGATTCAGAGTTACTGGCCCTCCAACATCACTCTAGACGTCTCTTGTGGCGCTTCATCTCCCGGAGCTCCTCAGTAAACTAAGGCGCCCTCCGGGGACCACCACCACAGAGAGATCGCAAAGGCGCAATTCAATCCAGGGCCCCGGACGCCGCCTCATTCCAGGCCGCAACCAGGGACCCGGACGAGTTGTGGACAAGGGAGTCAGGTATTTCCCCAAGCTCCTCCTGGAACCGATCTGGGTCTATTAGGCGCCTGGAGCGGAACCACCTAGTCGGTTCCCTCTCCCTGCGATGGGGGAGTGATGCTCTGAAGTCCAGCCTCAATAGGAAATGATCTGTCCATGACAAGGGCGAGATCTCTATTCCCCTTAATTCCAGATCATGTCTCCATTGCCCCGAGAGAAACACAAGGTCGAGTGTGTGACCACCCCTATGGGTCGAATTACCTGGGTCAGGTCCATGGTTGCCATGGAAGCCATGAACTCCTGCGCCACCTCTGAGCGATCGCCGAGTGATGGTAGGTTAAAGTCCCCCAGTACTATAAGTCTGGGGAACTCCACCGCCAACCTGGCTACTGACTCCTGCAACGCAGGCAGGGCTGTTGCAACGCAGCTGGGAGGTAGGTACGTCAGCAGCAAGCCCAACTGAACCCGTGAACCCAACTTCAATAGGAGGGACTCACACCCAACAACCTCCGGGGCAGGAATCCCACGAGGGCTCAAGGACTTCCGAGCGATGACTGCCACTCCCCCACCCCTGCCCTGATGTCGAGGCTGATGAAGCACCACAAACCTGTCCAGGCACATCTCCGAGAGGGAAACACCCCCCTCAGGGCCCAGCCAGGTTTCGGTTATACATGCCAGGTCCGCCCCGCTGTCCAATATTAAATCACGGATAAGGGGGGCTTTGCTGACAACAGACCTGGCATTAAGCAACAGCAGCCTACAGTTAGGGCCCTGTACTCCCCTGTCACCAGTACTACAGGATGAGCCTTTTGAGCGGCCGGAACAAGGAATCGCTCTAACATAGCGAGCCCTCGTTCCCCAAAGATGGCCTGCCCCTTGGCTCCCGCCATATCTGCCCATCCCAGTCATGACCGGGATGCTCCGACCTTCTCCCCTCCCCGGAGTACCCCCACCCTCACCAGCCTTCTCCCTTCCTGACCGGACTCGCTTTCCATACAGACCAAGCCCAAGGATAAGTCCTGCCCCCCCCTACTTTTGCTATTGCACTCAGCAGAGGGGGTACCAGGCTTCACCCCCGACTCCACCATTCTCATACCCCAAACACTCAATACACATTCACACTTAATTTATATACATAGAGAATAAAAATGTTCACATTCATACGCCCTAAATACAATAATAAAATTTATACATAACAGGGCCATCATTCATCTACATGCATATTCACACCCACAACAAACATTCTCTAAAAATTAGTATTGCCCCTCTGTGTCCCAGGCTGGTCCAATGTGGCCGGCTAGGTGATCATTAGTACTTGTCTTGGGGCAGACCGTACTTGGCCTTATGCTCCTCGAAGAGCTGGGTCAACTTCTCCAAGTTGTTGCTGGCCGTCACCGCAATGGCGACAATTGCCACCAAGGCAACGGGCAAAGTCACACGGGGAGCCCAGGTCACTGGAGAAGGCCCCGCTGTGGAGCCTGAAGAAAACAACGAGGTGGCGGCGGCGATGATAGCGGAGAAGGAAAAGGAAGCCACACACGGGGCAGCGAGGGTTGGCTGAACGCCGGGCCAGATTGCCCAGGCGGGCTGCTGCGGCGAGGCCTGCCGCCATGGGGGAGGCTGTGGCTGCTGGTGGAGCAGGCCGGCACTCTCCAGTGGCAGAAAGTCGGGCTGTGGGTCGCCGTCACGCGGGACGCGGGATATGCCGGGCAGCGGGGATGAGGCAGTGGCGGCCTCCAGGCACAGCGAAGCAGCCGAGGCGGCAGACAAAAGCCCTGCACAAACCCAGTTAGAAAACTGGCTAACCAGATCAAGCTTCAATGGGAAGGAAGCCATGAGGGTAAAAAACGCTGGGCTGAGCTGGGCTGGGCTGGGCAGGGTAAGGCAGGGCAGCGGCAGCTGGGAGAGCCCCAGACGAGGCGCGCCCCGCCCTTCTCCCCGGCAAAGGCCAAAAAGTCTTCCTCCGCCTGGGAAGCCACCTGGTAGCCCCGCCGCTTGCCCCGCCTGAGCCCGGCCTCCTCTCCGAACTCGCCAACAAAATACATTTTGTAATGCTAACAAGCCAGGGAGATGGTTGGCTTATCAGCTAAGAAAGAAACAGAGACAGAGAATAATAGATAAAATAAATTATCAGGGTAAGTTAGTTTCTCAGAAGGAATTGATTAAGAAATCTTTTTTGGAGTATTACCAAAAATTATATAAATCTACCAATGTTCAAATTTTAGATATAAATAAATACTTAATCGAGGCTAGTTTTCCCAAATTGACAGAGGATCAGAAGCAGGAAATTAATGGCTTAATTACTAAGGAGGAAATTGCGTTAGCAATTCAGCAATTGAAACCAGGGAAAGCACCGGGTACGGATGGGTTAACAGCTGTTTATTATAAAGCTTTAATGGAGGAGATGATTCAGCCATTAGGTAATCTTTTTAATGATATTCTACAGGGTCTAGAGATTCCTCCTTCATGGCGTAGTGCTTTTATATCACTGATTCCAAAAGAGGATCAAGATCTTACTTTACCAAAGAATTATAGGCCTATATCTCTTCTAAATGTGGATTATAAGATATTTGTAAAAATTTTAGTAAATAGGCTTATGAGGGTTGTGCATCATCTTGTGCATAAAGATCAATCTGGGTTTATAACTGGAAGGTATATGAAAAATAATGTTAGACAAATTATTAACTTATTAGAATATTTAGATAAGAACAACCAAGTCCCTGCAGGGTTGATATTTTTAGATGCTGAAAAGGCTTTTGATCAATTGAATTGGCATTTTATGTTAAGAGTAATGGAGGAGATGAATTTTGGTGAAAAGATAGTACAAGCTCTTACGGTAATATATCAAAAACAAACGGCACAACTTATTGTTAATGGAGGGTTGTCAGAGGTTTTCACAATAGAGAAAGGTACCAGGCAGGGATGTCCATTATCACCGTTGCTGTTTGTTTTAACATTGGAAATATTGTTAATCAAAATTCGAGAGTCGCAGGAAATTAAAGGAATAGAAGTTAATAAAAAAGAATATAAGTTAAGAGCTTTTGCGGATGACTTGGTGGTTACTTTGTCGCAACCTACTCATTCTGTAGTAAAGTTATTACAATTGATTCATTATTATGGTTTGGTCTCGGGCTTTAAGATTAATGTTAACAAGACTAAAATTTTATCTAAAAATATGACTAGCCAGGAGAAGCAGACCTTGGTTAATTTGACGGGTTTTGAAATTGTTAATAAGGTAAAATATCTGGGGGTGATGTTATCTGTTTCTAATGCAAAATTATTTAAAAATAACTATGAAAGGTTGTGGGTTAGGGTACAGAAAGACTTGAAGAATTGGGAGAAGTTGCAATTATCCCTTATGGGAAGAATTGCAGTGATAAAAATGAATATTCTACCCAAGTTTCTCTTTTTGTTTCAAATGCTACCGATTTTGAAGAATGAGATTAATCTAAGCGAATGGCAGAAAGGCCTTAACAAATTTATTTGGGCAGGGAAAAAGCCAAGGGTTAAGTTTAAAATTATGCAAGACTTCCGTGAGAGGGGTGGACTCAAGGCACCGAATTTGAAATTATACTATGATGCGGTGGTTTTAACACTAATTAGTGACTGGGTAAATTTGACAAATCCTGAGATACTCCATCTAGAGGGATGGGATTTACTTTTTGGGTGGCATGCCTATTTAATATTTAATAAAAAAATGGATTGGGTTTTTAAAGCTCATATTTTAAGAATTTCTTTACTTAGGACTTGGAGAAAATATTATAAAAGTGATTTTAAAGTACCATTATGGGCTATACCTTGGCATGCGATAGAAGGAATAAAAGGGGGTGCTAAAATGGATATGGTGTCTTATAGACAGTTACTTAGATGGGATGGACAAAACTGGCAGTTAAAATCATGGGAAGAGTTAGCACAAGAAAATATTATTTATTCTTGGTTCCAATATAGGCAATTAGTAGATAGATGGAAGGTGGATTGTAAGGTGGGTATTCTTAGAGAAGATGAAAATTTTATTATCAAAGACAAACCCACATTAAGAGGATTTATGGGATTTTAGTTGAATTGGATTCAGAAACGGAACTAATTAAAGATTGTATGATCAGATGGGCGCAGAACTTTGGTGAGCCAGTTTGATTGGACACCTGGGAAACCATCTGGGTCAGAAATGTCAAATTTACACAAGCATAGAACTTAAGGGAGAATTTTTATAAAATGTTTTATAGATGGCACCTTGATCCAAAAAAAATGTCTCTTATGTATCCTGACTTACAACCTAAATGTTGGAGATGTGGTTGCATGGACGCTACTTATTATCACATTTGGTGGTCGTGCAGAGAGATAAAAGCATTTTGGATTAAGATATGGTGGAATATCCAGAGAATATTTAGAAGGAGGGTAAAATTTACTCCGCAATTATTTTTGTTGGGTATAGTTACTGATTGTGATACAAAGGAGATTATATTGATGTTAAATTTGATTACAGCTGCGAGGCTGTTAGTAGGACAATTTTGGAAGAAGGAATCTTTGCCTACATTGCAGGAATGGCTTCTTAAAGTGTCTCATTTGGCGGAAATGGCAAAGATTTCGGCTTTTTTAAAGGAACAAACGCAAGAGAAATTTCTTGCTGTTTGGGATAAGTGGATAAAATTTATACAATTTAAACTGGATATAAAAAAATATTATATAGCCTTTTCATAATCTTCATTTTTTTATATATATATATATGTTTTAATGTTATATTTTCTTTTTTTATAAATATAATTTTAATTGTTTTTTAATTAAGCCTATATTCTGCTCTGGGAAGCTCTGGGGGGGGAAGGGGGGATGTTTGGGTGGGGGGTGGGGAAAGGGGGTTTTGTTATGTAATGTTTAGTTTTTTTTGTATATGTTGTTTTTTGTCTTTGTATGGTTTTGTTCTTTTTGTAAAACTTATAAAACTTTTTAATAAAAAAAAATGAAAATAAAATAAAATAATAAAAAAAAATAGAAAACTGGCTAACCAGATCAAGCTTCAATGGGAAGGAAGCCATGAGGATAAAAAACGCTGGGCTGAGCTGGGCTGGGCTGGGCAGGGTAAGGCGGGGCAGCGGCAGCTGGGAGAGCCCCAGACGAGGCGCGCCCCGCCCTTCTCCCCGGCGAAAAGTCTTCCTCCGCCTGGGAAGCCACCTGGTAGCCCCGCCGCTTGCCCCATCTGAGCCCGGCCTCCTCTCCGAACTCGCCAACAGGCCCAAACGCCACCGAACGCCACCGCTAGCCCGGCTCTAGACCTCGCCTGTCCTCAGTTCCGGCACAGCGATGGCGGCGTCAGCCTTGGCTAGTTTGCCTTGCCTCTGTCTTTAAAACGGCAGCGCACAACAGTAATGTTAATCCCTGGCGGGCAAGCTGGCTCCGAGGCTACGGGGGGCGCCTTCTGCCTCGCCTCTTCTCTCCTCTTCTCTCAGAAAGAATGCTTCGCTCCAGAAAACTGTAACTTCCACTTACATTGGGCTTCTCTATGGTTTCTCTATGGTTTCCATGCAGCGAAGTTCAGGCGCGCGAGACGGTCCTCCGGGTCACTTCCCTTCGCTGCTAGCCGGGCGCTGCTGTCGCCGAATTCAAAAGCGCTCTCCGGTGCCTTCTGGCGACCTCTTCTACTGGACCTCGCTCTCCGGCATATTGGAGGTCGTCAAGTGTCCACGTACGCCTGGCTCATTCTCCCAGCCAGCCAGTTGCAACCAGGTTCTTCCACACAGACAGGCTGCCTCAGTGAAATAATCTGCGGATCGTCTGCCTCTTGAAAAGAGGATACCAGGAAGAGAACTGACAATTGAGTATCTGTTCTTTCTTCATCTTTATATTCAAAATACGGCTGGCAGTTCTGCTACACCATTGTCCCCTTTAAATATTTATCTTTTAATTCCCCTGCTTGTATGTATTTAGGAATGTTTTCATAAATATATCAATAACCTCTATGACCTCTGTGACGCTTGCCTGCTCCGAGGGGACCCACGCCAACTTGAGGAATGGTACATCTTGGCAGAGGAAGCAGAGATCGACATATTGAAGAGACACCGCTCCCCGCCTGAGTTGACACATGCACCAGTGAAACCATCGGCTACAGTCAAGAAGCAAATGGGGTGTTTCAAGTGCGGAAGAGAAGGGCATAGAGCTGCAGAATGCTGCTCCAAAACCCCCCCCAGCACAACCCAGACAGATCCCCAATCAGCAAATCCGGAAAGTCTTCAGCTAAGCCAAAAGAAACTGCCATGAGAATGATGGAAATTGTGGAACCCCCCATTTCTGCTCATCAGGGGGAAAGAACTCCAGCCTACACTGCAGAGCTGGTGGACACCTCAGATGACAGCTCGGAGGGCGAACTCCTGGTAAGTGGACGCATCGCACCCATCTTCAAGACAGTGACTATATTAATTCCCCCCATGCCCAAAGCCATGAAGGTGAAAGCCTTAATAGACTCTGGCTGCACCCGCTGCCTCATTAGCCCGACACTAGTGGGGAATCTGGTATTCCATCGAGGAGACTGGAATAACCAATCTCATTTGGCCAGTTAGATGGATCCATAGCAAGGTGGGTGCCAGATACCCTAGCCACTCTACCAATACACCTCTCCCTGGGCAAACATGAGGAGGACATAACGTTTGTGGTGACCCCAGGCATGGAATGCCCAATGATCCTAGGGATGGAATGGTTAAAAAAATGGAACCCCTGGGTAAATTGGAGGATGACAGAAATCAAATTGCCGAAGGGGGACCCTTTGGACTTAAAACCCCAAGGGGGGCTACCAGAATCAAGAATAGAAAAAGCATCCATGGGAGAGGAAAAGGGACTAACAGAAATACCAGAGGAATACAGAGACCTTGCTGAAGTTTTCAGTGAGGAGAGGGCGGATGAGCTCCCCCCCCCACCGACCCACAGACTGTACCATTGAATTTAAGCCTGGGGCAAAATTCCCGAAGCCCAGATTATACTCCATGAGCCCAAAGGAGAAGGAGGAAATGGAAAGATTCATAAAAAAAAACCCCTAGAGAGAGGTTTCATTGAGCCAGCCAAGCCTAAATTGGCTGCCCCGGTCCTTTTTAGAAAGAAGAAGGATGGCTCTTTACATTTATGCGTGGATTATAGGGCCCTGAATACAATCAGTGAAAGCAACCTATGCCCTCTGCCCCTCATGAAAGACATGCTGTCACACCTCTCGAAACTAGACCTAAGGAAAGCATACTATCGCGTGAGAATTAAGGAAGGGGATGAATGGAAGACTGCATTTAACTGGCCCATGGGGTGCTATCAATTCAAAGTCTTGCCATTTGGATTACAAGGGGGCCCTGCAGTCTTTATGCAATTAATCAATGACGTTCTAAGGGAGCATCTGTTTAAGAGGGTCCTTGTTTACTTGGACGACATTCTTATCTTCACCAAAACAAAAGAGGAACATGTCAACTTTGTCAGAGTGGTTTTAAAGAAACTGAAAGCCACCCACCTATATGCCAATCTCTCAAAATGCGAATTCCACCAGGAAAGGATAGACTACCTAGGTTATCGCATATCCCCCCAGGGCATTGAAATGGACCCAGAGAAGGTCAGAACAGTATTAGATTGGACACCACCCTGCACAAGAAAGCAACTATAAAGTTTCCTGGGCTTTGCAAACTTTTACCGCCAATTCATCCCCTCATTTGCCCAGATAGCCTTGCCCCTCACTAACTTACTAAAAATGAAGGGAGCATCCTCAGTAAAACCTAGCCAGCCACTAACATGGACAATGGAGTGCCAAGCAGCGTTTGAGAGACTAAAGAGACTTTTTTCTGCCGAACCAGTACTAAGGCACCCAGACATGGACAAGCCCTTCGTAATACAGGCAGATGCAAGTGATGTGGCAGTGGGGGCTGTTCTATTACAAGAAAATGATGATGGAGTATTGCAACCCTGTGCATATACATCCAAGAAACTCACGGAAACAGAACAGTGCTGGCCCGTATGGGAGAAGGAGGCATACGGGATACGTTGGGCATTACTCATGTGGCGACAGTTCCTGGAAGGCAACAAAATCCCCTTCCAGGTGTGGACTGATCACAAAAATTTGGAAGCCCTGAAAGTGCCCAGGAAACTCAATCCCAAACAAGCCCGCTGGTCCCAGCATTTTCACCAGTTCCAATTTAAGCTCAAACATTTACCAGGGAGAAAGAACTTCCTGGCAGATGCATTACCTCGCATGCCCCAATATAACAGCGCACGAACCACAGACTCTAAACCAATAATGGCAGAGTCACAACTGGCAGCACCAGTAACCACAAGAACCCAAGCTAAATTAAAACCACAATTGGACAGCCAAACTGGAATTGAATTCAAAAAAAGTTTGGAAATAGATGAATGGTTCCAGAAAAACAAACATGTGTGCGCAATGAGAGACGGGTTGCCTTGGGTAGGGGAAAAGTTATATATACCAACAACCCGAAGAGTCACTTTCATGCAGCTTTGCCATGACACAAAATCACAGGGCATTTTGGATTTGTAAAAACTTTACACTTAATTAAACGGCAATTTTGGTGGCCATCAATAAAAAAGGACATAGAAAGTTATGTAGCCAGCTGCCCAAAATGTGCGACTGCAAAGAGGTTGCAAGGGAAATCGCCAGGACTATTACAACCAGTTGCAAATCCCTCAGTCCCCTGGAGGGAAATAGCCATGGATTTTATAGTGGAATTGCCAGAAAGCAATGGGAATCCAGACAATGTTGTCTGGATGGTCACGGACTTGTTTTCCAAACAGGTGCACTTTATCCCTTGCCAAAAGATTCCCACTGCAAAGGCCTTAGCAAAACTTTTCATCCAGCACATTTACAGATTGCACGGGGCACCCCAACGCATCATCTCTGATAGGGGAGTGAAATTTACGTCTGCATTTTGGAAGGAATTTTTATCCCTCTTAGGGACCACTCAGGGACTGACATCTAGCCATCACCCTCAGTCAGATGGACAAACAGAACGTTGTCATTCAGTACTTGAGCAATATTTGAGATGTTTTTTGAATTTCCTACAAAGTGATTGGACAGACTTACTCCCTTTTGCAGAAGTTGCCTACAATAATGCAGTCCACTCCAGCACAGGCCACACTCCTTTTCAAATAGCCAACGATCAAAGTTTCAACCCCATGCCAGAATTAACCCCAAACAAATCAACGATCCCATCACTGAAAGAATGGATGGAACAATTACAAGACACCTGGCCAATAGTTAGAAAAGCACTAGATGAAGCTAGGCAGGCATACAAAGCACAAGCTTTGGGTTGAGCCTATACCATTCATTATAGGAGAAATGGTGTACTTATCTACAAAATACCTAAAGTCCCTACAGCCCTGTAAAAAACTTGGACCAAAATATATAGGGCCTTTTCCAATTAAAAGAATCATAAACCCAGTAACAGTAGAATTAGAATTACCAAAAAATCTCAGGCAAATACACCTAATTTTTCATTGCAGCTTGCTGAAAAGAGAGCGTCAGTCACCTCTATGGCCAAAAATCCCCCCCCACCACCTCCAATCATGGTGGAGGGCGAACAACACTTTGAAATAAAGGAAATCCTTGACTCTAGGAGATATCATGGAGCGACTCAGTACCTAGTTGCCTGGAAATACCTCCCTCCCTCACAAAACGAATGGGTCCATAAACATCATGTCAGAGCCCCGAAGCTATTAAAGAAGTTTCACACAGAATACCCTAACAAGCCTGACTAACTTTTATACCTGTTTTGCTTTCTTTCAGGTGGATCTGTCATATTTTTGAGGGGCAGGATGTCAGAATCCAATTATATTTCATCTCTAGTTATCGATTATAAAAAAACCCATTTCTGCCTTCTATGGATTCTGTCATACGATGACGGGAAGGGGGTGAACAAAGGGGCTTTATGGCCCTCACTTCCTTCGATACACTTCAAAGGAACTGAATGTGGATAGCACCAAAAGGCCTAATCATAACAAAGGGGGCTATTATCTTTCATGTAGTTTTCTCTGAAGAAAGGAACTGGATGTGTGTATCACCAAAAGGACTAACCATAAGAATGGGGCTATCACCTTTCATGTACTTTTCTTTGAAGTCTCCATCCAGCCGGCAGTAAGGAAAAGGGGGTGGGAGTGTAATGCCTGAGACTGTTGCTAGAAGAGGGGGGTGATTGGGTGGGGCTACTGGGGAACCCCTTAAAACCTTGAATGGGAGAGCTTGGACTCCAAGTCCTGTCTAGAACGCCTGCAACCATTTTCTCTTAATAAAGGATGCCTGTTGGAAGAATTATTCCAAGAGTTCTGTCTTCTTAAGATGCAAAGTGGGGTGGGTCCTTACAGTTTCAGTCAAGCAGAATGCTATGATCCTTTCACACTGTTCCTGCCTTTTAAAATTCATTATAAGCAACACATGATTTATAGAGTACTATTTTTCATTAGAAAAACACACTATATTCCTGTGTCTGGAGAACATACACTCCATTTTATATCTGGGCAGCATTACATGCATACTACTTAGTCACATGTTTTGAAGCATGCAGAGCTGAACGCATAATTTTGGTCTTATGATAGTAGTTTCCTCAGATCATTGACATTTATTCCATCAGGTAGTGCAATTAGTGGTTCAATACATCTGAACCACTAACGAGGCAGATCATTACACACCATTCTAATTGCAGATTAAAAGTCATCCCAAATGCTATGTCATCTTTTAAGAGCCCTTGTGCTAAGTTTAACTCACACCAGAGTGGAGATCTGAAAAAAAAATAGATGGGAGGTATTGGATTGTTTCCCATTTATATGACTCAATACATGATTATGATTATTATTTGGCCCTGAATCCTTCAAAGACTCAGGCTTCACTGTGACTTAGGTCTAACATTGCAGTTGGTGATAGAAGCCATGATTTAATTTCATTTTAAGGGTGCCCAATTCCAAATGGCTCTGGGAGCTTACATTTTAAAAAGTGAAGGATTATAACATAAAGATCAGACACTCTGAAAAAACAAACACAATGCACCAAAGGAAAAAAACTAACAGGGCTCAACAACCATCCGCTTCCTGCATTATCACGTTTCCCCAGATTTTCAGAACATCATCAGGGTGGGAGACATCCAGATTGCTTTCATGTCTTTAATCTGATGCCTCAATACAAGTATTGCAGGTTTCTCCTTTAAATAGGCAGCTTTGGATTTATGGTTGTAAGATATAGTGGCTCAGAGGATTCATCTCAGTGGAGTAAAATGGGCTGCTTCTCCTATCTATTTGATTAAATAGAAACAAAATAAAAAATACTATATAAATTAAAGAAAACAGCCTAAAAGGTATGGTGGGGTGGGGAAGACAAGATAAGGAGGCTTACAATGACCTCCTGTCATCTTGGGGGGAAAGACTTCTGTAAAAATAAACATGTAGTTTAAACCATAGGGCAACTCTTGCAAGAAAATGCAGTTACCCCAGCCAATCATTTTGTATTCAAGATATTCTGATTTAGATTTCTTTTTCCAGCAGCCTTTTCCATATGTATATTATTTTAAACTATTAATTGCTTTTATTACATTCAAGTAAAAAAGGAGAGTAAGCATTGTTTTTTGAGGGTACATCAGAAGTAGAAAAAGTTGGCACAAAAACACTGTTCACTGCCCCAAAATTATACAGCTATACCCCACCCAATCTCTTGTCTTTAAGAAAACAAATGTATGGCTTTCTAAAAGATAGAATCCCAGTTAAGCAGGTTATACAAATTAGTGTTTTCCATAGTAGTCAGGAAGGCCAAGAAGTAATCAATATAATCTAAGAAAAGTCCCTATAGTTCCCGCATGTATATGTAGCGCCACCCCCATAAGGACTGCTTAACTCCAGGCCCTCCCCACCTCCCCTCCAAATGGCCACCAATTCAAAGAGGTCTCTCACGTTGGCACCTCTGCCTAACAGAGCATGTAACACGGTGGTATTCAGTCATGATCAGCAGCCATGCACATGGTCTCTCTCTCTTGACGGTGACTCACTTGGGATGATGGTAGTTGATCTCAAGCAATAAGAACTTACAGGGAAGATGGTAGTCAATCTTTAATGACAACAACTTGCCCAGAATGATGTTAATCAGCCTCTGGTGATGGCAATTTGCCTAGAATAATGGCGGTCAGTGCTGGTAGAGGCCTCCCTTGTCCGCTCTCCTCGCCCCTCTTTGACCTCACTCCATGTAATCCCTTTTTATCTCCCCAGCTGATCCTATAAAGAAAAAAACCCTTACCCCCCCTCACTAAAAGATGTATGTCAAATTCTTCCCTGACTCTCCCTCTGCCTAACTTACTCCAATGAGGGAATTAATAGTCTCTCCCTCCTTCCCTCCCTCTCCCTCTCCCTCTCCCTGGCCTGCTTCCAGCAAACGGCTCCAGCAACTACTCTCACTTTCTCTATCGCTCCCCCTCTTTTGTCCAGCTTTCCTGTAACAAAGCAAAAAAAGCAAAGGAACCAGGGAATAATAGCTTGGACTCCAATATTATTTTATTTGCTATACATAAAACATGACAAAAAGTCAGCTACTGTAAGACAAATTATCTTAACGATCAAATCAGCAATTTACAGTTATGTGTAATACAGATTACAATAACATTCATTAAAAACCAAGTTAAAAGATTCTTTGTAAGAAAGATGCTTTCTTAAATATACTTTTTTTTACACCTAATTGAGAAAGAGGATTTCCATAAAGGTTTTACTTGGTGAACTCAGTGTAGCTGTTCTTTCTAAACTTTAGGCTTTACATTAATGCAAAATATCCCCTCATTTTAATTTTAATGTATATGTTTTTTACATGATTTCAGTCATTTGATCATATTTAACCTTTTTTTAAATATATACTGTACAATATTTGTTTAATTTATCTATAGGATAGAAAGGGGCGTTGTCTTACCTGAATGCCTTTTCTCAGCATGAGGAATGTAGACTCCACGCATGGGTTGATTTAGTCTTGTAGCCCAATCAGACCAAACAATCAAAGTTGCCACGCCTCTGCAGGGTCTGACCATGCCCCAGTTTTCGAAAGGGCGAAGCGAATGATTGTGTGACAAGATGGCTCCGAACTGCTGACACTAACCTAGCTGCTAGTAATAATCAGGGAGGGGGTGGAGTTTACATTCCTCATGCTGAGAAAAGGCGTTCAGGTAAGACAACGCCCCTTCTCCAGCATGTAGAGGAATGTAGACTCCACGCATGGGACATACCAAAGCCCCTATGATCCCACGGGTGGGAAGCAGGTTGGTTAAGTGTCGGTGCTGAAATGGACCACTTGTTGTAAAACCCGACAGCCAAACGCAGCCTCCGCGGAAGCAAACTTGTCGAGTTTGTAGTGATGAATGAATGGTGAAGCGGACGACCACGTAGCCGCCTTACAGATGTCCTCTATGGACACCTGAGTCTGCCACGCCGCCGATGTGGAAGCGCTACGAGTAGAGTGTGCTGTCAGGCGGCTTGGGACAGGTAAAGAGGAAGCCTGGTAAGATTGAGCGATACAGGCCTTGATCCACCTGGCTATAGTAGAGGAGGAAACCTTCTGTCCCTTGGAAGTTGAGTGGAAAGAGACAAACAATGCCTCCGATTTGCGAAAGGAAGCTGTCCTCTTAATGTAATGACGTAATGCCCTACGTACATCTAGGTAATGCCACTGCTTTTCTAGTATGTGAGAAGGATTGGGACAAAAGTTTGGTAGTACAATGTCCTGAGCCCAGTGAAACAGGGTATTCACCTTGGGAATGAATGAGGGATCTAACCTCAGCACCACTCTGTCCTGATAGAAGGTACACAGATCTTCCCTAACTGAAAGAGCAGCCAGCTCTGACACGCATCTCGCCGACGTGATGGCTACTAGGAAAGCCACCTTGTGGGACAAAATGTGAAGAGGACAAGACCTTATAGGTTCAAAGGGAGACCTAGTGAGTGCCTGCAGAACACGAGGTAGTTCCCAAGATGGATACCTGTGTACTACCGGAGGTCGGGTGTTGGAGACTCCTTTCATAAAGGATCGGACCCTGGGATGATGGGACAATGGAGTGGCGTTGGCACAGGTGAACACCGTGGAAAGAGCGGCCACCTGTCTACGCAAGGTGTTGGGCACTAAGCCTTTATCCACTCCATCCATCAGGTATTCAAGAATCACTGGAATAGTGACAGAAGAGATAGACAAACCCTTACAGATACACCAGTCACAGAAGTTCTTCCAAGTGGCATCATAGATTCGGTTCGTCGCCAGCCGTCTGGACGCTTGGATCATAGCTATCACCCTTGAAGAGTAAGATCCGCACATCAGGAACTGGCGCTCAGATGCCAGACGGCTAGTTGTAACCACTATGGGTTCGGATGGCATATGGCCCCCTGTGTTAGAATTATCCTCTCTGGAGGGATTTGCCAAGGAGGGGCTACTGCAAGGTTCACGAGATCCGCGAACCATGGACGCCTCGGCCAATATGGGGCCACAAGGATTAGCTCCGCCTGTTCCTGTAACAGCTTCCTGATGACAGCCGGGATCAAGGGAAGGGGTGGAAATGCATATGGAAGGCCCGCCGGCCAAGGGCTGCGGAGGGCATCTGCTCCTTCCGAACCCTGGGATGGGTACCGAGATAGAAACGGGGGAAGCTGGGTGTTCTTCGGGATGCAAACAGGTCAACTTTGGGCCAACCAAAACGGTGAGTTATCTCCCGAAAGAGATGGGGATGTAGACGCCACTCTGAATGATCTATTGTAGATCGACTCAGAAAATCTGCCTGGTCGTTTTCCACCCCTGAAATGTGTTCTGCCTTTAGGGACAACAGATTCTGTTCCGCCCATGACCCCAGACACTGGGCCTCGGACATTAGAATCCGTGATCGAGTGCCGCCCTGCCTGTTGACACGGGCCTTTGTCGCCACGTTGTCTGTCAGAACCAGCAAGTGGCGGCCCGCCAACTTCTTGTGGAAATGGCGAAGTGCTAGGTGTATGGCTCTGAGCTCTAACCAATTGATATTTTTCTTGAGATCCCGTTGAGACCACCGTCCCTGGGCGAATTGAGATTGCAGATGTGCCCCCCATCCAAACAGACTGGCGTCTGTGGTCAAGGTTACCCGAGTCGGTTCTCTGAACAGGGATCCTTTGGACAGTGCTGGGGACAACCACCAGATGAGGGATGTGAGTGTCTGTGGTGGGACTCCCACCCTCTGTGGAAAACATGCTACACCCCGTTTCTGGTAAGGGAGTAGAAACCACTGTAGTTGTCTCGTATGAAGCCTGGCCCAAGGCACTATGGCAATACATGAGATCAGTTTCCCTAACAGCTGTGACAGCAGGAGTAGGGTTACACGTTTCTCCTTGCGCACCCTGGTGACCATCGTACGTATGCTGAGCTGACGCTCCTGAGACAGGAAAACTCGGCACTGGCTGGTGTCTATTATTGCGCCTAGGTGGAGCAAACGGTTTGTTGGGATCAGATGGCTCTTTGGGAAGTTGATCATAAATCCATGATCCTGGAGTGTCTTGATCGTCAGTGCCACGTCTGAACGGGCGTTCAGTGCCGAGGACGATTGGATTAGGATATCGTCCAAGTAGCACTGAACGTGGACTGGTACCAACCTGAGCTGTGCGGCGAGAACCGCCAGGATTTTGGTGAAAACCCTTGGAGCTGATGATAGGCCGAATGGCAGGGCCCTGTACTGATAGTGATGGTTGGAATACCTGAATCTGAGGAAACGCCTGTGATTTGGATGTATGGGAACGTGCAGGTAAGCTTCTGTCAGATCTATGGATGTAAGAAAATCCCCCGGCCGAATACTGCCCAGAATAGAATGAAGAGTTTGCATCTTGAATTTTTGGTAAATTAGGTACCGATTTAGAGCCTTGAGGTCTAGGATCACCCTCCATCCTCCTGAGGGTTTTGGTACCATGAACAGGATGGAGTAGAAACCCAGTCCCCATTGATCTGGGGGTACCCGCTCTATTGCCTCTATGCTTAACAGATGACAAATGGCCTCCTCCATGAGACCTTGTTTCACGGGATTTCTGGATAGGGGGCAGGAGATGAAGCGCCGAGGTGGGAGTGTGAGGAACTCCAGAGACAGTCCGTCTCTGATAGTGGTTAGAACCCAATTGTCCATGGTGGTACTTTCCCATTTGTGGAAATATAGTGCCAGTCTTCCGCCAATGGGAGGAATCCGCCTCAAGTCACTTTGACTTTCGGAAAGGACGAGCTCCTCTGCCGCGAAGGGGCCTCTTAGCCTGGAATTGTGGCTTTGGCTTGTCTCTGTACCCAGACCGGTCCGATGAGCGGTCCGGCCCTGCTTGAAAGGGCCGATACCCGCTCCATGTAGTTTGGTCTGAGCCAGACTTGAACGACGGACACCGGTTGTATGGAGAAAAACGTCTGCCCGTTTTTTTGACAACATGAGCTAGTACTTTCAACTTTTCCTTGTTTTCAGTCAGGTAAGGAGTGAGAGCCTCTCCAAAAAGGCGACCCTTATGATATGGTGCCGCAGCTACTCTCCATTTGTGCCTGGTATCGGCCTTCCAATTTTTTAGCCAGAACAACCGGCGTGCGGCCACATTGGAAGCTATGGCCCGAGCCGAATATTTGGCCGACTGCAGAGACACATCCGTCATGTATTCCAGTGCGGCCCTTAGTTTAGTGACATCCTGGTGAACCCTTACCTTGTCTGGGGATAATCTGGCCTGTAATTCCCTGAGCCAGATTAATGCAATTCTAGCGAAAAAGGAGTTAGATGTTGAGGCTCTTATAGCCCAAGCCGATGCCTGATGGGTCCTTTTGAGGGAAATCTCAGACTTCTTGTCCTCAGCCTTAAGGGCCTCCGACATATCTCCTGGGATTTTGGTGTCTGACAGTATGGGGGCGAGAGCCTCGTCTACACTTGGAACTTCGAGGACATCGTTGAGGGAAGGGACCGTATCTAAGAGCTTACGATCTAATCCCCCAAGAGCAGAGAAACTTCCAGGAGATCCCCACTGATCCTGAATGGATTTGAGAAACATAGGGGGGCAAGGTATCTGTAGGTTCTTCTTGACCGGTTCCAGAAACAATGGGTCAGAACTCTGTCCAGAGTCCTAATCGGTCGTCTGTGGTTTCACGGGTTCAATTGTTCTGGTGACATAGGCCTTTTGTAAAAGAGGATAGAAGGAATTTGGATTAAACACCCCTACCATAGGAGTTGCCTCTGCCTGAATGTCTTCCCCGTCTGACCACATGCCTTCTTCCGGAATCTGAGCAGAAAAATCTGATATCTCGCTCCCTTCAGATTGAGGTGGAGAACCGTGATCTGAAATCACATACTCCCTGGGATGCCTAGTTTCCGTGGGCGTAGGAGGGGTTGACGGTCCTTGGACTGGAATGGCCCTCCCTGAAGCCGCCATTGCCTGAACCACCGCCTGTGAGATCATGGCTTGGAACTGGACAGTAAATGAAGGATGTTCGGGGCCCCGAAGACCCGCCGCCATCGGCGTGAAAGATGCTGAAGGGATTGGGGGAGGGACGACTGTAGTAACCTCCCCCTGAGACCCACAAGACACTGAGGAAGCAGCTGGAATGGAATCTTGGACCTGTAATCTCAATTCTCGGTCAAAGAGGGACAGATGGTCCCGTTCATATCCCAGCAAGGAACCCTGGTCCAGGGTCTGCTCAGGAGACCAAGCCTGTGTAAGAGGGGAAGGTCGATGCTCCCAGGATGTGGATGCAAGAGGAGGTGAGGGGATAAGCTGCGTCTCTCCTGTCTGCCGCAGGGCTTTGGAGAATTGTCGCTCCAGCACCCCATGTCTGCTATCTGCTTGCTTGTCATCGGCCTTAGAGGTCCGTTTGACCTTGGCCTTGGCTTTTGCAGGTGTATCCAGACTGGATGGCTTGCATTTTATATTTCCACTGGAGGTGGAAGCCTGTGAAACGGTGTTATCCGCCATATTGAAATAAACAATAGGAAATAAACAACAGGTGTTCACCAGGAGATCCCTGGATCTGGCCAGTACTGCAGTAGAAGAAAAGACAGGTTGTCACCAGGAGATCCCTGGATCAGTCCTGTTCTGCAGGAGAAGAAAGGGCAGGTTTTCACCAGGAGATCCCTGGATTGGCCCTTGGTCTGCAGGAGAAAGGAAGGCCACGGCCCACCTGGGTGGTACAGGCCTGCACGAGGGTCTGTGAGGTCTGGCCCACCGTTAAGCACGGAGTCACTACGCAATATAAGCCGCGCTACGCTCAGGGGCTGTCCTCCCCATTCAATTTTTCAGGCCCACTGTAATAGAGACAATTTGGCCGAAAAGGTATCAAATTAAAGATAAGTCTATATATGAATATAGGTATATATCTTGTTTAATTTAATTCTGTTTTATTTTAATTGATTTTTTTTGACCCTCTTGTCTCACTTAGTGACGGCTAGGACAGTAAGTGCCGACCACTATGCAGACAGCGGAAAACAGGCAAGGCAAGCAGCCATCCAATCTGTTGGCACTGGATATTTAAAAGGTACTGGTAAATCACAGTCTGGTATTTTCCCTATGTCCACTAGGCAACCTGAGATGGTGCCTATTAAGCAGCTGAATGAAGATCTAAAGGAATGTAATTAGAACTCCTATTCCCCCCCCCCACACTTAGGGAGAATCACCAAATAAGTAAGTTACTTCGTGACCGAAAAGGCTGTAATTAGGACAAAGCAGTCAATTTAATGTGTGTGATCGGGCGGAGCCCAAAATGGTGGCCGGGACAATCTGATGAGAGATGAAACAAGCTGAGAGAAAAAATCCTCTCCTGCAAGTAATCTGGTAATCAGCTCTTTTAGTCAAACAGTTCACATGCTGTTTTTTTTTTTTTTTGGTAATTTACAGCTGACAATCAACAGTAACAAGGAAGTACTTGAGTAGTGTGAGGATCGAGCCTTCTAGAGGCTCAAAATGGCGCCCACAGGTTGTTTGACTTGGTAACAAACCTAAGAAGGTGATTTCAGTTTTCAGCTGAAAATTAGTAGTTTAGCTTCGCATTCACAGCGAAGATCTTGGGAGGGGGTGGGGGAAGTGGATTGTAATGAGGAGGCAGCAATCTACGATCAGCTGTCTGCCTCTGAAAACTCACGGAGAAGGGAATTGATTAAGAGAGAAGAAATGGTGCAGCACTGAGCTCAGAGCTGAACCAATCCCCCCCCCCCCAAGAAGGAAAAAAAGGATAGAGAAACCACGAATGGCAATAACTACCTTTCTGAATCTAAATTAGGAGCCAAATTCTCATGTGTCTTCAGGGCTGAGACCAAACGAAAACTGGGGCATGGTCAGACCCTGCAGAGGCGTGGCAACTTTGATTGTTTGGTCTGATTGGGCTAGAAGACTAAATCAACCCATGCGTGGAGTCTACATTCCTCTACATGCTGGAGAAAAACACAATCATTTGGAAAATGCATCAATGAATGTTTTTCCTGCTGCAAACCTAAGCTTGGTTTGTTTGTTAAAAGCCACGTTTTATTTTGAATTGCAATAATTGTTAAGTTTTCTAGTTTTAAGCAAAACTAAGTGGCCACTTGCCTCTTTGGTGCTGCCATTGAGTGTTGCAAATGGGAAATTTATTCCATCTTCTTTCCCATTGTGTCTTTCTCTTTCTTCATTTTCTCTTTGTAAGAATTGTACTGTGAATCAGTACCAAAGAGTTTATCCCACCAGGTGAAAGTTGAAGAGTAATTGCCATTGAGGTTCATATGATGGAAGTCATGAAAGCGGGATCCAGCATAAAAGGGCAGCAAATGTAAAGGATTCAGAGGAATATCATAGCCACTAAAAAGAAACATAATCGAATGCACATTTTAATAATATGAAGCCATTTCTCACATTTTATGTACAATTTGTTTAGTCCTAAAGGTCTGAAATAGGATCTTGTATCTATTTGGAAATAAGTCCCATTGAGTTCAATGGGTAAATGAATAAATGACTAGGGCTTTAGATATTTATTTAGTTTTAGTATCAACATGACTGTGATGATCCAGGGCAAAGCACAGAGGAAATGTAGTCAGCTGGCAATTCAAACAGTTTTTTTTTATTGTTCCAAATTTTCCGCAAATGCTCCCAAGTTTACTGGCAAGCCTCAAACAAAAGAATCACACACACCCCTTCAGCCGACTCTGGCTGAAAGTAGGTTCAAATACAGTCTGATTAACATAAGAAAGTACTCAAGGCCATAGAGATAACAAGGAAGAAAACATAAACTTAACAAGTCTGTTTGAATCAGTTTTCAGTCAATCTAATAGTTTGAGTTTCCAGGTTTCCAAACAGAAGTCACAGAACAAGAGATCAGCAACAATACACAACACTCCAAGAATCAGTGTTTGTTCCCGACAAATCCCCTCCCCACAGCATCTCCTTAAATCTCAATCTCCAGATGTTCCTTGTGTAGAAGGGCGGGATGCTCTCCTCCTGAGTAATTAAGCCTGCCTGCGTTGTTCCCTCCTTCTCTCCACTCTCTGTGCTCTAGGATCAGGTGGGGGTGGCCCTTGCTCATCGCCTGAACTCTGCCTCTCCTGTTCCTCCTGTTCCAATCCTGAAGGGCCCTGGCCTGCCTCAGTCTG
Organism: Crotalus tigris; assembly: GCF_016545835.1. Lineage (NCBI taxonomy): Eukaryota > Metazoa > Chordata > Lepidosauria > Squamata > Viperidae > Crotalus > Crotalus tigris. Next base: position 1,349,569 of record NW_024096808.1, on the reverse strand, counting down.
CTCTGCCCCACATTCCTCTGACACCTCTCCCTCGGCCTCCATAGGATCCCGTTCCAGTTCATTTTCCTCCGCAGATTCAGGTTCAGATGGAGGCATGACACTGGCTTTGAATCTTCTAAAATTCATTTTTTGGAAAGTCTTAAAGAATATTTCTTATATCTGTACTAGTCCATTAAATAACTTTCACACACACACACACACACACACACACACACACACACACATACACACATATATATATACATACATACATACATACATATATATATATGTAGCTAACAAAGTGGGAGAGAACCCGTGGCTTAGAGGTTATAACATCTGCCTAACATGCAGATAGCCCAGGTTCGAATCTCAGAAGAGTAAGTTTGGCTGATGAGGGTTAAAGGAACCCGAAATAGCTATACCATTCTCTCTTTATTCTTTGTTAGCAATACCTAATATATATATATATATATATATATATATAGGTCTTTTGTTGTTCGGATTTTCTCCCGCGTAAAATTGGAAGTATCTTGGCGACGTTTCAATGAAGTCACATTCGTCATCTTCAGGCTGGTGTTTTCAGCTTCTTGCTTTGAGCAGCAAAGCTGAAAACACCAGCCTGAAGATGACGAATATGACTTCATTGAAACGTCGCCAAGATACTTCCAATTTTACGCGGGAGAAAATCCGAACAACAAAAGACCTATATACAAATACCCGCGAAAACCTCAGAAAACAAATATATATATATATATATATATATATATATATATTCCAGGAAAATTATGTGCCTATTCAAACTGTCAGGATTATTACAAGCAGAAAAATAAAATAAAACTTCTCAGCTCTGAGAAGAGATAAGTAACATACTATTATAAGTTTCTACATGGTGATTATATTTCATACACATACAAACCTAGTCCATCATGAGTTGTTCATATTCTCCCATAGTATATGCCAGCAATCTAATCTGGCAGGGTTGGTGCACTTTTGAGTTCCATTGATTAAACAATAATATCTATCAGGACCCCAGAAGAGCGTCTTTCTCTGTACCAGCAATTGCCCTCTAGAATGTGGTTCCCCACAAGATTTGAATGGCCCACCAAGTGGTGTTTTGAAGGGCCCTGAAAACCTGGCTCTTTGCCCAGGCCCTTTTCTGACTCAAGTACTCAAGCCCCATCCAGATGGTTGGGTGGTTAACTCTGCCACCTTTGCTCTTTTTGCTCTGTTTTTTATTTGTTTTAAATGTTTTAAACACTTTTTAAACTGCCTAGATTTGCTGGGAGTCAGTGGCATATAAATTTAATATATTATTATTATGGCTCATTACACAGTCAGCCAGTCATTTAGATTGGATTTAGCATTTTTATCTGCCTATTGAGTCCTTCTCAAGAACCTGGGATAGGCAGATTTGTTTAATGGTGTTAAAGATATAATCACAGAGTGTAAGCTGTTCTAAACCAAAATTGCCTTTTGCAATTGGTTAGTTTGGTCATGCCAAACCATGGTGCTCAGATGTTTTGGGTCTGCACGCAAGGGACCTATTTTGGGTACTATCTTTGCTTTCTTTTGCCACAATCCTTCTACTTCCATTCTGATGTCTCCAGGTACTGCCATATCCACCATTGAAACTTTATCTTTCTTATCAACAATTGTTAAATTTGGTGTGTTATGTGGTAGGTGCCCATCTGTTTAAATTCTAAAGTTCCAGAGCAATTTAGCTTCTTCATTTTTTGTTACATTTTCTATTTTGTGGTTCTTGCTTGAAAGCAAATTATATTTCTTGCAGATCTCCCAATTCACTATTGTTGCTATTTTGTAATACCATTACTTGTGATCAGCCTGTGCAATCTTTTATAGCAGTTAACTAGATGATCCACTGTCTCTATAGCTTCTTCACTGAGGCAGCATTTGCTATCTGTTGGTGTCTTCTTATTTCCTGCTTTCTATGCATTTGTTCTTACGGTTTGGTCTTCTGCAGTCAGAATTGGTCCCTCTGTCTTTTTCTTTCACTTTCCTGATCTTAATCTTTGTCAGGTCTTGTTATTATCTGCTATTTTTTTTAGTGTACTGGCTATATAATATTTTTCCTTGCTATGTCTCTTTTCTATTCGACATGTGGTCTTTCTTGTAGGCCAGTATGGTCTCCCCAATAGTTAGTAAGCTTTCATGTATATTACCTTCAATGCATCTTCTTCATTTACCAGATAGTTTTTCAATGCTCACTTTTCTTTTTCAACTGTCTTGCAACATTCCACATCAACCTATTTTTCTTGGTAAGTAAAGACTGTCAGCATTGCTGTTTGGATGAAGGGTATGACTCATTGTCATTGTTTTTCTGATATTTTTATTCAGGACTTTTAGTTCTGCTTGAGTCCAGTCCACTATTCCAGCTGTGTATCTAATAACTGGAACTGCCGTGTTATTAACTGCTGTTATTAACTCTTATTTCCTCCACTAAGTTTGGACTTTAAAATCGTCTTCACTCTCATGATATATTCACTTCTCATTTTTTTCTTGACATCAAAACTCTTGATTTTGTCAGCTTGAAGGATGCCCAGGCATTTGTAGTGGTAGTCTTCATCCAGATTTTTGATGTTATTTCTATAGGACATCTTGATTCCTTCAGTTTTCATTATTTTTTCCTTGTTGACAATGAGGCCAGGATACATGTCCAGATCAAACTCCATTGCAGTATCTTGACTGTATATATGGGCAGTCTGGGCTGTTGGTTTGAGCTCCGAGCTTGGCAATTTGGTTGCATACATTTCGTCACCATTCGAGGAGACATCATCAGTGCACTTTGAATTGTGCTCGTCTGCCAGAATACTGGCCTTTAAATACCTTTTTATGTGATGCAAATTGGTATGAATGTTATTTGTTCGGATATTTCTGAATCATGGTCTGATTTTGGGCTGTTTGATTGGATGGTTGTTGTTGCTGGGCTGTAGTCTTTGGTGTTAAGTACCGTCTGTGTGATGAAAATTAGTTTTAGTGTTGTTTGTGATTCTATTTTAGATGGTATTTTTCCATGCAATTTCAGATCTATGTAAAGTAGATAGCATAGCCTAGCAGATGTTTTTGAAGTTTGATAGCCATGGACTGAGTTAATCAGTACTATCGACAATGATAAGCAGTAGTGGTGATAGTGAATCTCCTTGAAAGTTCCTCTTTTGGTATTAATTTCTCCCAGTCTATCACCACTGACCAGTAACTATGTCTTCCATTGTGCATCTTTGCACAAAACCTCTGATGTTTGTATTTCTAGGCACTTGATTCTCTGATTGTGTGGCAGAGAGTCCTTCATGTAATCTATTCAAGCTATGTTCAAATTGGTCTTTCTATTACAGTTTTCCAAAATCATCTTGCCAAATTTGGAGCTGCTACTCACCTGGTTTTAGAAGAGGTCCTCTGTTATTTGCACAGTTTCCCTTCTGCCCAGGTAGAAAGAACTGGACGCTACTGGACTGCATCAGCTACCACACCAGTTAGCAATTTGAAAGTTGTTGGTAACTAGGAAATTGGCCTGCAGTTGCCTGATGCTGCTCCTTTTGTTGGAGCTTTAATTATCAGGGAGATTTTGACAGATATTAACCAATGTTCAACTTTACCTTATTGGTGGGCAGTAAGTGGGTAGAGACTAGTCAGATGCTTCAACCACAACTCTTGATTTTTCTTGTCCTATTCTCCACCGTTTCTATTTTTATTATGGGTTCTTTCATTTCAAGTTGCTTTATACTAATCCACCTCCTTTATCTAGGCGCATTCATGTATTTTTTTATGTTGTCCCATAGCTGCACCCAGAACTGCACTGTTTCTTTATCAGGTATTGATCAGTTCATTACAGTCTCTCTATTGATGGATTGTAGAAACATTTCTGATTTGACTGAAATTGGAGATTCTGCCTATAGTGTGCAATTTGAGGTCCGTATTTGTAGATCTTCTTGGCTATAGCCATTATTTGACGCTTTATTATTTCCAATGCTTCCTTAATCTTCCTTGTTTCTAGATGGTATCTCCTGATCAGATATTCTTTGGTTTTCTTGTTCTTCAGATATTTTTCTTTTATCTGTTCAATATTCTATTTAAGTAATGAAAATCTTTTTTGCCCAAACAATATCTGAAGAATTTAGAAGCTTGTCACTGAGAAGTTAGTGACAACTTTTTCCAATAGTTATGTTTAAATAATTTTAAATTTTCTGAATCTGAACACAATCATTAATAAATAACAAAAGATTACCTGTGAACATCAATGGTCTCTATCAAACGACAAAATAACCATGCCCACAGGAAAATTACGTGATTACAGAAGACCATTATCGCAATGAAGAATCCAGTTCCAAGGATTAGAATTTCTAAAGGATGTGCATATTCAGCTTGCATCCCAAATGGTGCCTGAAGAAAAATATACAGAGAAGGTTCATGTACGTGTAACCATACTGAATATTTCATATATATGTTTCAATATGACAGTATTGTTTCAGCAGATTTTCTTCCCTCACATGCTAACCTTCGACTCAAATGTAGAATTGAATAAATTGAATACATTTCTAAATGTAAGAATATTTGCTACTGCTAATTCCAGACAGCCCCTTAAAACAGTAGGTGCTATGTAACTGTGGATACTGTGTGATTTAAAGGCACACAAAGAAGATTCTATAGATCAGTAAACTTATATGTATTCTGTTTTCCTCAATGTTTCAAAAGATCATGTTAAAGAGGTTGCTTGAAACTAAGTTTCTTATTATTTTAGAAACAGAAATTAGTTATTCAAATAAAGTACAAATGTTTCGCACTGTATTTTTTTTTAAGTTCAAATGTAAACTGGAACTTGGAGAAAAGATTTATCTTAACAGAATAACAAAGTTGGAAGGGACCTTGGAGGTCTTGTAGTCCAACCCCTGGCTCAGGCAGGAAACCCTATATCATTTTAGACAAATGGTTGTCCAATCTCTTCTTAAAACCTTCCAGTGTTGGAGCAGTCACAACTTCTGGAGGCAACTCATTCCACTGATTCATTGTTCTGTCAAGAAATTTCTCCTTAGTTCTATATTGCCTTTCTCTTTGATTAGTTTCCATCCATTGTTTCTTCTCCTGCCTTCAGGTACTTTGGAGAATAACTTTTCTTTGTGGCAGCCCCTGAGATATTGGAACTCTGCTATCATGTCACTGCTAGTCCTTCTTTTCATAGTAGGAAATTTCTTTGCATTTCTTCTTAAATATCTAAGACATCAAATGATGGGAAAGATTATTCCTGAATTCCTGCAGAGTTGTTGGTAGTCAATATTGTAAAAATTAGTCTGATCTTTTAGGTCTGCTAAAATGCAGGTCACAAATAAAAATATATAAAATAGAATAGAATAGAGCATATGTAAAATATAAAATATAGTGTGGCTTATTATTTGCAATTTACACAATGCTTACTGCAAACCCAGGCAAAAGTTTCTAAATTTAACATAAATCCTCTCAAATTGGAATTTGCTTGATTTGAATCTACTATCACTATATAAGAAAAGATATGCCCATTCTGAGAAATGTATCTGACATTCAACTATATTACAATACATACCATACAATATTCTTTATTGGCCAAGTGTGATTGGACACACAAGGAATTTGTGAATTATATTACAATGTATAATTAATCAAGACTGGCTAAAATAAATCACTGCAATTACAAATACTGAGCAACTGAACACTTACCAATATAGCCCAAATTGTGGAAGTAGTGTCAGAGAAGCTAACATTCATTATGAGCTATGATTGGGAAATGATGCTAAGAATAAAATGGGCTTCTATGTTCTAGATCAGAATTCCCCAATCTTTCTGGCTTTGCGGACTGGTGCGGGGAGGGGGGATGGTTCTGCACGAGCAGCAGGCACACTGCTTGCAAAAATGGAGGACATGTGCTTTCCTGCTGCTCGTGCAAGTAGGGATGTATACGTGCACCCACCACTTCAGATGGCCAGTTCTGAACAGTTCATGGCCCAGTAGTGGGCTGCAGCACCCCTCAACAGAGGATTGGGGACCCCATTCTAGATAACAGAATAATAAAAAACACAATACACTTCTTTCTTAATAACAAGTTAGCTAAGAAAAAATGCTAAGAGGAACAAAATCATATTATTGGTTTACTGCAATGTTTAAGTTAAAACTCTTCAACTTTTGTAAACCATTCTGGCCTCATATGATAGGAAGAACAGTAAAGAAATCATATAGCTAAATAATAAACCTGCTAGTTTCTTCTCCCTATTTCTAAAAAATATTAACTAATACATGCCCATTGAATGAAATGTTAAGCCTGCAATCATATACAGAAACAGGTCCCAATGATTTGTATGGAATTTTCTTATTGGTAAGTGCATATACAGCTTAACTATATAATAAAAAAATTAAGAAATTACATACAACAAATTCATGATGTACTTTGTGAATATATTTATATATTTTCTTATGATGAAGTAGTCGATGCAGGAAATAATGCCAGGTATCTTCAATCACAGCAGATCCAAAGCACTGGGCAACTATCACAAACCTTTAAAATAAAATTGGTTTTTGAGATGATTATATATTTGTACAATCTATCCAATGACCAGTGGTAGAAACCTGACATATTTAACATACAAAGAACTTTTAATAAGATATTTTTCCCTCTTGGAGCAACAAGCACAGCAAATAAGTCATTGCCTGAGAAAGACAAGAAACATAGGAGTTAATTATAATGTAGTTTATATTATATTTAAAATAACTCTTAGGCTTCCATTTTCGTCTTGCATAAAGATATCCAGATATTACCTATTATATTTCTATTTGTTTTATAGAATGAATAAATGATAACATGTTGCTGAATGTTTCTGGAGCTTAACAATTACGAATAGCAGACACTGTCTCCCTGCAACTAGTCTATTAAATTAAGGTTTCACTCCCTTGTCATTTTTAATCAATAAACCATAGAGTCAAAAGCATTTTGTCTCAGAACTCCTAGAAATTTCTCCCAAACCCAATCATTTATCAGCATTATACTAACATTTGTAATGTTGGAAATATGTATTTTTAACAACAAAAAATAATTGAATATTACTTACCATCTTGGCATGCTTTCCCAGTCATAAGGAATATTAAAATATTCTGTGAAATAATAGCTACCACATATGAGAGGCAATTGAATAAAAAAGCGATTGAGCATAATTTGTTTGAAACATTTCCATTGTTTAGTCCATGTTTCTGGTCTATCCTATAACAGCAGCAAATAAACAAAAAATAATTAAATAGTGCATATTGGAAACGGATTAATCTTTCTCACAGACATCTTTTCCCAGCTACGATGATGTCAACATTACAAAACATATATTGCAACATGTTCTTGACTTTTGAACTTCTGTTACAATGTCTCCTACATGTTAAAGGGGTGAGGTTACATAATTGTCTCCTTGTCCTCTGCCCCATGTGTTTATGGGTAATAAGTAATAGGAAAATTACGGCCCACTCATAGCGATTCTCTTAATTAAAAATCCAATCTTAGGCAAGTTTACTTACAAATATAACTTTGTGTTCAGTAGTATTTTTCCTCCATAAGTATGGGTAGGTCTGAAGCAAAATAAACTGCTTAACTTGGATTCAAGTATTACACTGCAAATTGTGCATTCTTGAAATGAGTTGGTTGGATATAATTTTTTAAATTAAAGAAGTGTTCTCTGATTACTTTTCTTTGATTTTATTTGTCCTGCACTGAGATATTGGTTAATAATTTTAGGTATGATTTCTTGTAATGCACTTTAGTCAATACAAATATTAGCTGGATTCAATAAATAACTCACACAATATATTCCACCAACTAGTATAACTTATAAATCTGGTTAAAGCTCTGCTTTCAATAAAGTTTTCTGTCAGCAAGAGCAATGTATGTGGCTGCCAGTTAAAGGACTACCCCTAATTTCAAGGTGTACTGTAAAGACTTTAATGTTCTTGCATCTGTAGGAAGAAAAATCAGGTCCAGTCCCAAGCTGGGAGAAAGCCGCTGAAACTAAAATGGAGGCTACTAGGCAAGAAGATATCTGTTTATTTGGTAGCCAGAAACTAAAATGTCAGCAGCATGTTTCTGGGGTGGCTGACAAAATGGAATTGAGAGTAGGTGGGTTTTTATACTTTCTTTGGGGCTTTGGGATTGAAATGCCTGTTCCTGTGTAAGAATATGTCCTTTAATATTTTAATGACCATTGCCAGATTCTTAATGGGATCATGGCTAGTTCTACAGGCAAGAAGTGAAGTGCAAATCCTAGGTGTTTGTCTGAGCTAATCTTAGTTGGGCCTTGCCTATTGTGCTGCTTATTTAAGGTTTCTGGCTGTTCTTTCTTTATGAATAGTGTGGCCCAGTCTTACTGAATAGATTACAAAATCCCCATTCCTAAAGACTAATCTCCTCAGGTTTCTGCTTTTGGCTGCTGCTTTTAAGAAGGTGTCTCTCCTCTTCTCCTTAGGAAAAATATTCTATTCTGCCTCTTTTTTAATATTAAGAATAAAGAATAGTTCATTCTGGGGAGGGAGGCCCTCCTATACATCAAATACTGTCTTAATTTGTAGATGCATTAACAACAGGTTTTTCAACAGTGACTAGTTCCAAGCCTGACAGAAAAGCTCTTTGTTCTCATGATTTTATTTTTAAGTTATATTTTTCAGTGTAACCGCTGAAGCTTAGCATTTATTGCATGGAATGTTTTGACTTTCACACATTTCGTGTTTTATTGTTACATTTTATCTCAGACACATCTTTGAATAGATTTTTGTAGTTAAGAGTCAGTAAAAATAATATGTCAGTAGGTAAATTTAATCAGTAGAGTTTCAAGTCCTTTTTATTAATTTCTTTCAATACTTCCAGATAGAATGGAGATTTGATACCAATTTTGCAAAACAACCACTGGACACAGATTTGACATTAGGACACCCCACAATAAAGACAAAGTAGTATCAGAGCATTTTAATCTCCCTGGACGCTCTCTGGCAGCCCTCAAATTTTCTGAGTAACGTACATCTAAAGGTTTCAGGCAATTACAGAATATCTCAACATATACAAATGATTTTAGCAGGCTATAAATGTAATTATATGTAATTTTTAATTTGTATTTATTTTATATATAATTTGCATCCGTATAACAATAGCTTTCCCCTCCCTTCACCCTACCTCACTCCAATTTAAATCCTAAATTTAGTCACTCTATGCATTTAAGGAAATGAGCTTCAATGACATTTGAAGCATATTGCTGGCTCATATTTATTTAAGAGATTGTCTACTAGGACTCCAAGATCTCTTTCATCCCTTTGACTCAGTCAAAGATAATATCATATTCTACAAGAAACTCTTAAAACTATTTCATCAGCATTTTTTATTATAAACAAAAATTCATTACCAATGTCATCTCTATCCTGGAACTTCTATTACACCAGAACTTTGCCATGACAAGATAACAAACATACACAATACAACATGTTTCCCTATAGGAAACATATAAAATCACATGAATGCCTAAATGCTTCCAGCTCATCTCCAAATCTATCATGTATAGTCAGGCTCTACACCAGTGGTTCTCAACGTTTGTGTGACGGCGACCCCCGTCACACAAACGTTCTGCGCATGCGCAGCGTGGCGCGCATGGGGGCGGGACCATGTATGCGCAGCGGCACCCCATGCGCGGCACGCATGCGCGGCGGCGCCCCCATGCGTGGCGCGCATGCACGGCGCCGCCCCCATGCGCAGCACGCATGCACGGCACCGCCCCCTGAGGGGGAAAAATGGTGGATCGCCGCCTTTGGCGACCCCCGAAAAATGGTCGATCGACCCCAAATTGGGTCGCGACCCATAGGTTGAGAACTGCTGCTCTACACAAATGCAAATTTGTTCTGATCCACTTAACAAGAAATGATCAACTGGTGGAACTAAACCAAGCATCAGGTGACTAACCTACCCATAGAACAAGATGAATAGAAAAAAACCCCAATAGGGCTAGATCAATTACTTGGGAGGAGCTAGTAAAAGATAGGCATCAGAAACAAAACAACATAATACCACCTAATGTGCTTACATCTCGAAGTTCACACTACTGAAATGCATTATTAGTAAGTTACAGCCCATACTAGACAAAGATACATTATCTCAGGCACTTGTATGGCAGGCCCACTCTTGCATACAGCTACCCAATTATCTAGCCTAAACAAATTGTCCAAACAACAGAGACAATAACAAAAAATGCTAATATGGAACCAAATCTTACAATAAATTTATATATCTATTTTGCTCTAACATCATCATCACAGGCTACAAGAAATATAGACACACGATTGGAGGTGCCTTCACGTGGTCTTTCTCTGATGTTATTCATGCCATCGTCTACCAGGAATGCCCCTCTGAATTTTACATAAGACAAATGGGACAACTTTGCACAAAAGAACCAATGGATACCAAATTTGACACCAAATTTTCTTCAATCAAAATAAGAAAAAAATATTTGATTTCAACCTTTTTGGACATTCTATGGCATATCTCAAAGTGCCAGTTTTGGAAAAACATGACTTTAACTCCATCAATGAATGAGATGTTGCTGAACTTACATGTTATTTATTTATTTATTTTTATCCCCCTTTTTATAAGCTCAAGGCAACAAACATACGTAAAACTCCTTCCTCCTATTCTCCCCACAACCCTGTGAGGTGGTTAGGTTGAAAGAGTGAAAGGTCCAAAATAACACAGATGGATGGATGGATGGATGGACAGACATACCTCTCAAAAGTTTTAGCAATCTCAGAACGTCTAAACAAACACTATGTTTTTAACCTAACACAAATTCTAACCAATACAATAGGAATCTATTTTACATATAAACTGCATTTGCTTAACCAATGATCTTGCCCTTCTTACTCCCATCTCACTCCAATTTAAATCCTACATTAGTCTGATGAAGTGAGTTGCAGATCATGAACATTTATACATTTTAATAACAAGTCTTAGCTATATAAAGTGCCACCAAACTCCTCCTAATGTTTTAGCACTCTAGATTAACATGGTTCTCTTACAGTGTTAAAGTTTTATCTTACCTGTTGTATTTTATATTTTTGCATATAAGGTATAAACTGAAATACAAATCCGGGTAAGCATATTAAAAAATAGAGAAGTTGGTAAACGAGAAATGAACCCCAAGCTGCAATCTGGAATTTAGTGTAGTTGTTTAGCATATAGGTCCAAGCATTTTTAAGTGGTTGTTGTAGTGGATTTTCAGGCAGCAAAGAGTCAATGTATTCTACAGCAAAGTAGGCAGAATGCAGTATCTCAGAACTATTGTTATTCATCATCGTTCAGTTCTGGCACATCACACTGATAGTTTCTTAACAAAGTTTCTATGAATCTGTAAAATGTCAAATTATTGAGAGAACTCAATAAATGATAAGAAAAATAAATAGCAGTACAATATTAATATCTTTATTCTATATAATAACTGTTCAAGCAGCATAGACTACACAAACAGATTTGTGATTGCTAGAACTTATATTTGCAGAAAGGTTTGTTTTGACAGTGGTTCCATCTAGATCCCATGTAAAAATTACAAAAAAGAATGAGATTCATAATTATTCTCATCCTGAGCATGTGGATATGATTTGCATTTTGACTATGGTCTCATATCAAGTGCCTGTAAAAACACACATGTAGGAGCTAAAAAGTTTTAGATGAGCAATTGTAATGGCTCTCTAGATACAGATGGATATAGTTTAGTGGTGGCTTCATATGAATACATGATAAAAGTAATTGGCTGTCTCATGATTCCGAGTTTATCCAGGCTTGCTTTATGTAATTATTTAATATAGTCACCAGTAAAGGCATGTGAGATAAAGTGGTACAACTGACTTATTCTACCTGTTGCTTTCCAGAAGTCTTGTGATACAATTCTAATTACTAACTGCTACATAACTAAAGAAGAACATCAGGCTGGGCAATGCTTGTCTACAGTATTTGATTAGGAATGCAAACTGTAATCTCCACTAAACAATTTTAAGCCATTCACTGACACTGATCTGCACTAGAGCTTTGGTAAGATAACATGGGAGACGGATACATTACCTTGAATGCGCTTTCAGAAGTGTTAAATTGCCGGCCCCGCGGGCCTGTTTTATCATACTGAAACCGGGCCCACCCCATAGCCAGCAATGTAAAAAGAGTCACGATATATCGCGACACGTCACGTCACGTCGCGGGTTTGACACCGGTGGCTCAGAGAAAAGCCCAGGACCAAGTTAAGCATATTCAGCTATTTCCTTATTTTGTCGCAACAGGCAACAATTATGAATAAACCTATCATCTGTTGGGAAAGTACTTTTCAGTGATCATCTCATCTGTAAGAAACAAACCTCCCCTCATTCATAAATCGGTTTTGTTTCTGACGGAGATGCATAAGGAATAGTAAAGAGATATAAACGATAATACATTGCAGCTAAATGCTCCCAACACCATAAATAATAAAAAAAAACAGGCACAAATAAAAATGCGGAGGACAGATGCTATTCTTTGGAGATGTTGACATAATGATGTTGACATAATGAAATGCAATGAGTTCACTTCGAAAGTGCCTGTTCCTGCATTTCCAACCTCCGTATTACGAAACCGGTTAATTACGTTACAAAAAACTCGGAAAAGCACAGATCCACACAGCCCACGGAGTCACACTAATGCGATGTCTCTGGTTCGCTTACCTCGCAAAGCGCAGCTCTCTCCGCAAAACTCCAGGCGAAAATGCAAATTCCTCCTCAGGACGAGCTCTAGAAAGATTGTTCCGTCCTTAATTTGTAAGGCTTCGCTGCTCTGATTGGCTAAACGTGTTTCTCAACCTTGACAATTTTAAGACTTCAACTCCCAGAATTCCACAGCCAGCTAAAGCATGAGATGTCGTCATGATCAGGCGTGCGCTCGCTCGACAATAACGGAAGTCCGCGAATTACTATTGGAAGGAATGGAGTGAGGATGGGTAGGTTTCTGTTGCACATAGTGAACATCGCTTCACCAATGAAGATAGGTGAAATACTGTAAATGGGTCGTTACTATGGAAATCGCAAGAGTCTCCTACTTTTTTTTGTTTTGTTTAAATGAAATTGGTATTTGATAGAAGCAGATTAAGGAATGCAGACATTCAAGCCAATCCTGTCATGCAATCTTTCATTGACATATTGAATACAATAAAATACATAGCTTAAACTATCTGGGCAAACGAAACAGTTCTCTTTTCTATCTTAGTACTCCCAATCTGGGCTGCCAGACTGGCACTAAAGAAATACAATTCTCCGGAGTTTTGCAGATGCTGTCAATCAGCTATGGAGTCTTACTGGCCAAGTTCTAATCTTTTTGCTACTTGAAGTGTGTTTTAAAGTGTTTTAAAAACTAACTAGTTTTTCATTTATCATATTTTTAAGGACATTTTTATGGTGTGTAGAAGCTCATCACCTACCTGTTTTACTATCTGTTTTGATTGACTGTAGTTAATTGACACTTCTCAGAATGTAAACCTGAAACTTTGTACCATTTTAAAGATGTTCATTTAATTGAAGCCTCTTCTCCAAAATTCATTAGCACCTAATTTCTCACCAAATTTTTCAATCTTAAGGAGTAGACTCCTTCAGTGTAGACCAAAGCTTCAAACACCATAGTACCAAATCATGCAGTAGAAATAAAACCAACATATTGTATGTGTTGTATATGTGTTTCTCAATCTCTAAAATGATGTGGTTTATTTTAGAATAAATGTTAAGGGTAGATTTTCCTGCTCCTGGCAAATTGCAAATCCTTTTCCTGAAACATGAGGTGTGTCTAGCTACAAGAGCCTCCTGAAGCTCAAGTTTGCTCGTGTAGGGAAATAATCTTCTACTTAAGTTACTTTTCTTATCCTATCACTAATTGGTGAAACTACTATGAAGCTAATCCTGGAACATATAAGCATTTCTAAAATAATGTGGTCTATTTTAGAATAAATGTTAAGAGTAGATTCTTCTGGTCTTGGCAAATTGCACACCTTAAAATATTAGGCTTTTAAAATTACTTGGAGTAAAGTGGTACCTGGAAAAATACTGATGGTCCGACAAAGAATATGGGTAAAAAGCAGATGGCCCACCAAAGAATGTGTATGAAAGGGAGGTTTGTTTTGCTTACAAGACAACTCTTAAATTTAGGATGGCCAGACATCCTGTTCCCAGCTCTGCACATGATATATTACTAACTGCTTGTCACATGGTGTATCTAAATTGCTTAACACTTGATATATTGCTGATTGCTAAAAACATTCCAATGTAAACGAGGAGCTATCAATTATAGATCTGTCTAGTTGTTTTTCTATGTAACCATGTGTGGAATGTGACCTGCTCAGGAAATAACTCTGCTTGAAGGGTTATAAAAATGGTCATCAATGACCAGGCTTTTGTTCAGATTTCTTCAGCCAGGATGGCTCTCTGAACCTGCGCAATAAACTTCTCTTTCCTGGAAAGAGCTGACTCAAGTTTTTTAATTCTACAACATTTTCTGGTGCATTGGCCGGGAAGAGCTTGAGTGAGGCGATATTTCGCTGAGGACAGCTGGACCCTTCGGACGTGCTGGTAAGCCATCTCTGAACAATTCTCCAGGCGCCATGGGGGTGTGTTTCCTCCAGGAGACAGCTGTGGCTTCTCAGCAGAGCCGACAGTACCGAAGGCCAGTCCAAGAACCCTTTGGGAAAGGAAAGGAAGTCTGAACCAACTCCTGGCCAGAATGGGTGTAACTACAAGGCAGGCGAGTATGTGTTTAAAGTAATGGTACCTATCTCACTTGAAGATAGAAGAGGGGGCCTGATCACTCCCCTGGACTCGGGACGGCGATCCTAATGAAGTCCGTGTTAGGTTGTGTGGGTGGTTAAGCCAGTGCATTCCCTACTAGTGACCGCCGGCGCTGTAGGTCATTGGCAGTGTGTTAGGATGGGGGGGGGCGTAGTATGGATGTGGGGTGGCCCCCAGAGGGGACTTTTAAGAAAACTATCCTAACCAATTTCAGTATATAGATCAGTGGGGGGATGCAGTAGCAGGACGCAGGACGAGCTGATGAGTTATTGCAATGTCAGGCTGAAATGGTTCGTTTGTGTGTGGCTAGACCCAAAGAAAAAAAAGCTTCAAGTACAAACTAAAAGAGTGAAAGATGTGAAGATTTCAGAAACTAAGGTGTCAGATGCTAAGAAGGAGATAAGGATGGAGGTAGAGGAGTTGATTCTCAGACCTCCTCCCTACGTTCCACCTTTCTCCCCCTCCCCCCCCCAGTGCCGGCTGCGGCAGCAGCCGCTCTGCCGGAGGAAGGGCTGATTGCCCCTGCTGTGTCCGAAGAAAGGCAGCCAGCTGTGAGACGAAAACAGAAAGGGGGAGGCTGTCAGCCCCCAAGGAGGAAGGGGATTTGGAAGGTGTCTCTGTAAATGTGAGGGGAGAAGTAAGTAAAGAGGACGTGGCAGGATGTACAGCAATTGTTGAATATTTTGTTGACTCCCGAGGAAAGGGAGAAGTGGAAGGCTGCTGTTAGGCAGTGTTTGAAGGATAGGTTGCCGGCTGTGCGGGATATACAGCCAGAGATGGAAGCCAGGGCACCAGAAAAGGACCCTGAATGGAATACACAAAATCCAGCACACATGACTTTGTTAAAGGAATATCAGAATTTAGTAGTAGAGGCTCTTTGCAAGGCTGGAAAGCTTTCAGTGAATGTGTTAAAGCCGTCTTTTGTGATGCAGGAGGCAGATGAAAGTCCGGAAAGTTTTTTGCAAAGGCTGATTGAGGCTTATGAGCTTTATACACAGGTTGATCCAAGGAGTGCAGACAATGTGCGAATGTTGAATGAGAGGTTCATAGCACAGAGTTATGAAGATATAAGAAAGAAGTTGCAGAGGTTAGAAGGAGCATTAGGAAAGAACACTACAGAATTGTTGGAGGTGGCTAGGAAAGTGTTTGTTAATAGGGATAAGGTGGAAAAACAGGAAAGAGATGCTAGAATGCATAAGAAAATTGAGTTGTTGGCGGTGGCATTGCAAGGAGGGATCATGCTGGGACCCAACCAGTGTGCTAATTGCAAGGAGGAAGGTCATTGGCAAAGAGAATGTCCAAGAAGGCAGATGCGAGGTAGAGGTTGGAGAGGAAGAGAAGGCAGAGGATTTGGAGGTGTTGGCAGTGGGCCCCCCATGCACTCCCCCTTCATGGGTAGAGGGCAGAGAGGGGCTCCAAGGAATGTGAGAGATGGTCCAGGGAATGTAAGAGATGGTCTGAGGAATGGGAGACATTGGAATAGAGACAGGGAGATTGAGGGAATTGGCTTGGCAGGAACTAACGGGTCAGATTGACGAGGACCTGGCTTGGAGGAAGCCCCCCCTGAGCCATTGGTTACTTTAAATATAGGGGGCAAACAGACAACGTTTTTGGTGGATACTGGAGCAGGAAGATCAGTTGTGGATTTGAAAGCAGAGTCTTTGTGTGTGAAGTAAATATGACTGTTACTAACCTCAAGAGAAAAGAAGATACCAAAAAAAATAACCTCACTCTGTTTGTCTGGCCAACAAACAAAGTGAAGGAAGATGTGTTTGTTTATTTATTTATTTTTTCTCTCCCTCTTAAGAACAGCCCAAAGTTACCTGCTCAGGCAGGAAATCCTATACCATTTTCTTGCCTATGCTGCTCTCTCCCTTTTGCAAATGTTAGTGTGTTAATGCCTTTTCAAACTCTATCTGCAGACACAACCCCCTTTCCCCCCCTGCTTTTTTTCTGGCTGTGTTGCTTTGAGAGAGATAGAGAGAGAGGAGAAAAGGGGGGGTTGATCTTTTTAACTTTTTCTCTGCTTAGAATTCAGGTTTGAGAAAGGTTGGGTGGCTGTGAAAATTTAATGCCCACTTTTGCAATTTTTTTTATTCAAAAGAGGAGTCAGTAATTGTTGGACACGGACAATTTTTTTTGGGAAATTTTTGAGTTTAAATTGTTTAATATCAACCAAAAGAGTTTGCTTAGATTTGTAAATGTTCTCCCTATTTAATGGAAATTTAATGGAAATCTGTTTCCATCTGAATGGAATTTGATTAAATTGGAATTTGACTAACTTTATATTAAAAGCAATACTAGAGTTTAGGAAAAAAAAACCTTCAGTAACTCAGAATATCTTATTAAACTTGTTTATTTTTTTGTGTGAAGTTAGAACGAAGTTGAGAAAAATTTTGGGATTATAAATAACTATGCTGTTTTGAGTAAAGATTTATATGCAAAACTGTTAGAAAAAGAGCTTGTGTTAGAAAAAGAGCTTGTGTTAATAAATGCAAACAGGGTTTGGTGAGCTCTCCTTTGTTGGTTCTTTGCTAGGTAATTTATTTATAAACAAGGACAAAGGTTGGAGGAGGTTTTTACCCAGAAGTGTGTGCGTGGGGGGGAAAGGCAGCCAGTGGCATTTTTATCTAAAATTGACATTTGGGGACATCTTGGTGGTTAGCATTTCTTATCAAGTGTGGACAATTTTAATCAGGAAGCCTAAAGGAGGTATACACTTGTTCATAGCAAAGTGGTTTTCAGTTGTGGATTTGAAAGATGCTTTTTTCACGATTCCTATTCACAAGGCTAGCCAGCCGTTATTTGCTTTTGAATGGGAGGGAGAACAAAACAATGCCTTTAGGGAAGTGAAACAAGCCCTCACATCAGCTCCAGCTTTAGCCTTGCCTAACTTAGAAAAGCCTTTCAATTTGTATGTTGATACCAGGAAGAATGTTGCCTTGGGGGTGTTAACTCAACAATTAGGACAGTGGCAACGCCCGGTGGCTTACTTATCTAAGCAATTAGATGGGGTTGCCCAAGGCTGGCCACATTGCCTGAAGGTTCTTGCTGCTATAGCAGTCCTTTTACAGGACTGTAATAAATTGACCTTCTCATGTCCCATTCTATCTTGGATAATAAAGGGCATTTGTGGATCAGCAGTCAAAGGCTTTTTAAGTATCAGGCGATGATGATTGAAAATCCTCAAGTGAAATTAGTGGTGTCTAACCGGCTAAACCCTGCCACCCTATTGCCCACAGAAGTAGATTCAGAACATAACTGCTTGCTGCCCTGAATTGGTATACAGACGGCTCGAGTTACATGAAGGATGGGAGGAGGGTTTCTGGATATGCGATTGTGAATGATGAGGAAGTGGTGGAAAGTAGTCCGCTAGGAGCAAGCTGCATTACTCAAGTAGCAGAATTATGGGCATTAATTAGGGCATTGGAAAGAGCTGAAGGGAAACTTTGAATGTTTGGACTGATAGTAAATATGCTTTTTTGACTCTGCATGCTCATGGGGCTGTGTACAAGGAAAGGGGATTCAGGGATTCTGTGGGAAAACATGTGTTGCATGGACATTTGATCAAGCGACTTCTCGATGCTGTGCAGAAACCAGCAAAAGTTTCTGTGATGCATTGCAAAGGACATCAGCAAGGGGTGGATTGGGTGGCTCAGGGGAATAGAAGAGCTGACTTGGAAGCTAAGAAGGTGGCAATGAAAACAGGGCCCATTCCTGATCTGTCAATATGTGTGGCAATAGACATAGGGGACTTGCCTCCTATCAGTAAACCAACATACTCTCAGCAGGAGTGTGTGAAAGCAGTGAATGATCTCAAAGCTACTATTAGGGATGGGTGGTATCTTTTGCCTGATGGACGTATTTTTGTCCCTCAATCTTCAGCATGGACTTTACTTCAGGCAGCACATGAAACAACACACATGGGGAAAACTGGATTGGATGCTGCTATTGGGAGGGATTACTATGTACATGGGTCGGCTGGGATAGCTGCTCGAGTGGTTTCACAATGTGGCATCTGTGCTAAGGTCAATCCTCAACAAGGGCCCCTACTACCACCTGGAACCATACCTGTCTCTTACTTTCCATGGACTCTGTCATGGTTGACTTTACAGACATGCCAATATGTGGACTATACAAAGCTTTATTGGTATTTGTGGATAAATACACTGGCTGGCCAGAGGCTTTCCCTACAAAGACTAAACAAGCCAGGGAAGTGGCAAGACTATTGTTAAAAGAACTAATACCTCATTTTGGTTGCCCGTCTTTTATTTCCTCTGATAATGGTCCTGAGTTTGTTCATCAAGTTAATCAAGCAGTGGCTACTGCTGTGGGATCCAAATGGCGGTTTCATTGTGCTTTTCATCCTCAGTCCGGTTCGAATTCTGAACGAATGAATCGCACACTGAAAGAGAAAATTACTAAGATCTGTGCTGAAAGTCACCTGAAATGGCCTGATGCATTGCCCTTAGCTCTCTACGCTGTGAGATGTGCTCCACGTAGACAATACAACCTATCCCCATATGAGCTGATGTTTGGGCGTCCTCCTATGCTGCTGAGAAGAAGTTTGGCTGGATGGCCTGATTTGGGCCATCAGGGGGGAGTATGGGCTCTGAAAATGGTGCAGGAACTGAATAAGCAAGTGGAAAAACTTAGGAATTATGTTGTTGAACAAACACCTCCTAAACTAATAACAAGATGTCATCCCTTTAAACCAGGGGATAAGGTGTGGGTAAAACATTGGAAACATGAACAACTGGAGGGGAGATGGAAAGGACCTTATGAAGTAATAATGGCCTCCCCTTTAGCAATAAAGATTGCAGAATCTAAATCTTGGATTCACTGGACCAGAGTTAAAGCAGCTGCAGAACCTCTGTGGACAGTGAACAGGGACCCCAAGGTTCCCACCAAACTCACTCTTAAACGTGTTTAGTATGTTTAAGGAATATTTTATTGTTTGTAAACCAGATATTGTATTAGCACAAGTGTATCCTGCACATATATCTACGGCTGTCTGGCTGAAATTCAACCCCCTGCTAAGCCACACCCGGAAGCTGGCTTTCTACGCACGGGAGAAGAAACGTTTAAGGAATATTTTATTATTTGTAAACCAGATATTGTATTAGCACAAGTGTATCCTGCACATATATCTACGGCTGTCTGGCTGAAATTCAACCCCCTGCTAAGCCACACCCGGAAGCTGGCTTTCTACGCATGGGAGAAGAAAGGATGAAAGGCTTCCTTCTGCTTTTATATAGTACTATTGTTGCATGTAATAATGTTTGTCTTTCTGATTTAGGCCAATGGAGCAAGCCAGAAGAAGCTCCACGCCTTATCCAATCTTATGCTATAGGCACGGGCACTTGTAAAGGTCACCCCCTATTGGATTTTCCCCAGAATGCTGGAATGGTATCTGGCCTCATCCTTGTCAATTTCCCCAAGCATTTGACAGAATAGTTAAAGAAGCCTCCTCTTCCTGTTACTCTGGAGTGTGGGCCTCCTTTATTCTGGGGATGGGAGCGGGTCACCCTAGTCTCGCAGTTGAAGACGGGATGGAAGGGGACTTGCATCGTACATGTAATCCCGGGGGAATTAGGAGTTACTATCCAACGACCCCCGAGGAAGCGCCCAGAGAGAAAGCGAAGTAAAAGGTCCCAGCAGAATAAGGATATGCCCCATCCATTGGAGTCAAGGATGCAATATAATTTGTGGGTCCAATTGGCTAAACTAGCCAACACAACTGATTTTTGCCTTTCTGAAGCATATGACATGGAAAATTTGCTGTCCACATGTTTAATACCAGTATGTGTTCCTGTCACAGCAGCCAAGGAGTTCAGTCACCATGAGTTTAAAGAACATATAGGCTATGAAACAATGTACAGCTGGGGTCACATTTCCAAGTTTCTACCCACTGATGCTTTAGCTTTACATACTCCTAACGTAGCCATTCCAGAAGACCTACAATGTGCACATATCACAGGGTGTGAGCAGAATACACCTTCACCTCATTGCCTGAAAGTGAGCCAAGAAAAGCTAAATTGCACATCTTTCCAAACAGTGTCTTTTGGGTATGCAAACATATGGTTACCTAAATGGTGGTTCTTCACATGTGGGAATTCCAGAGACAAGAGTATAACAACATACATACATCAGACCCAAGTGTTATGGAATGAAACTTATCTGAATAGATAAGTCTCATCAGGGGGGAATAAAGTGGTACCTGGAAAAATACTGATGGTCCGACAAAGAATATGGGTAAAAAGCAGATGGCCCACCAAAGAATGTGTATGAAAGGGAGGTTTGTTTTGCTTACAAGACAACTCTTAAATTTAGGATGGCCAGACATCCTGTTCCCAGCTCTGCACATGATATATTACTAACTGCTTGTCACATGGTGTATCTAAATTGCTTAACACTTGATATATTGCTGATTGCTAAAAACATTCCAATGTAAACGAGGAGCTATCGATTATAGATCTGTCTAGTAGTTTTTCTATGTAACCATGTGTGGAATGTGACCTCAGGAAATAACTCTGCTTGAAGGGTTATAAAAATGGTCATCAATGATCAGGCTTTTGTTCAGATTTCTTCAGATAGGATGGCTCTCTGAACCTACGCAATAAACTTCCCTTTCCTGGAAAGAGCTGACTCAAGTTTTTTAATTCTACAACAGGAGCTTTTGGCATTCTCAAGCTACCCAGCATTTTCTTTTCAAGTTGCAAGTTCTTTTTAATAAGTTACAAATGTTCAGTTCAGAAATGAGATCTTTCATTTATGTTTTCTTACCAGAACCCAGCATTTCTTTTGTCCTCATATGTGATTTCCTCATTTTGTCTGCCTATCTATTTCTTTAACCACTGCAGTATTAATGCCTTTTCAAACTCTGCCTGCAAGCTACCCACCCCCATCTACTTCTCTTTTTTCTTATCCTTTGTTCACCATGCCTTTTGTCTTCCTCTCCTGGGAGAGTCCACCCAGTAAGGGGGGACAGAGATCTTGTTCTCATGTCTTTCAGCCCTGCATAGGGGGAGGGAAACAGGCCCTGTCAGGTCATTTGCAATTCATATGCCCTGACTTGGGAAGTAGCAAAAAAGAGATCTCCAAACCTAAGTCCTGAATATCTTGCACTGGTGGATTCAGATTGGGAGTCCTAGGGCTCACTATGTGCAATTTAAGAAAATGTAATATCCTGGCTTCCATACTGGCTAACCTCAATTGGACATTAGAAACCTGGATGCACTGAACTAAGAGCTAAGGCAGGAAACAACCCTTGAAAATGGTCAGCCAATGGCTATGTACTGAGGCAAACCATGGCTATGAAAAATTTTGGGAGGAATGTGCAAACCTAACTGGAAGCTCAAAGTGACATCCAACATTTGAAAATTATGGGCACAGAATATTGGATACTATAAATTTCTTTTCCACCTAACAAAATTTTTGCCCTGACTTTTAGAACTTTATGGGTTGGAAGCAGGGATCTTTTTCTGTTTGCCTCCATTAGTATCTTCTTTTTTTGGCTTAACAGTTTAAAGCTTCTTTACCAAGTCTCCCTGATCAGATCAATTTTAATCTTGTGCCAGTAAAAGTGTGTCACCCACACTATTATGGCGCAAAGGGGGGGTTGTGGGAAGTGAGCCCCCAGAGACAGGAATATTAAAAGGGCAGAAAAATATATTTCCTCAAAGAATCTTAAAGAGGCAGAAAGCATGGCCAGCTTCTATTAATAGCCCCAGGTCTCCCTCCCCCAAGCAGAAACCAGCTCTGTAGAAATGCAGATGGAGGCCCCAGCTAGAAGATCAAGTAGTCAAAGACACCTAAAATCTACATATCCCACCCAAAGTTTAAGACAGGACATAATAGGATTAATACAGAGATGCCAAAGGGCACACCCAGACACTGGTCAAAATGCATGATACAAGAAATACAAAGCCTCAAAACAGGAACAGGAAGCAACTCCAAACAAAAGGCTCCAAAGATATAAAAACCCACCCCTTACATGTGTTCAGCCCCTTTTCCTCTTTTTTCTTCCAGAGCCAACTTTCTGTCTGGCTCTCCTCTTCAATAAACTGCAACCTTCTTTCTAAAGCAGTCGCCGTGTTGCTTATCCCCAGCTTGGACTGAACCACAATGAAGTCATTTCTTCCAACAATATTATATTAGTTAGTTCCATAATCTATTTTTGGTATTGTTCCAGGAGATGATGAATCAGAATCAGAATAGAGCTGGAAGGGACCTTGAAGGTCTTCTAATCGTCCCCTGCTCAAGCAGGAGACCCTATATCATTTCAGACACATGGCTATCCAGTCTCTTCTTAAAAACCTCCAGGGATGAAGCACCCATGTCTGAAAGCAAGCTGTTCCAGTGGTTAATTGTTATCAATTTGTTAGGAAGTTTCTCCTTAATTCCAGGTTGCTTCTCTTATTGATTAGTTTCAATCCATTGTTTCTTGTCTTGCCTTTTGGTGCTTTGGAAAATAAATTGACCGCCTCTTCTTTGTGGTAGCCAATCAAATACTGGAATACTGCTATCATGTCCCCCCTAGTTCTTCTTTTCTCCAGATTGGCCATACCTAAATCCTGCAACCATTCTTCATATGTTTTATTCTCCAGGCCCTTAATAATCTTAGTTGCTCTTCTTTGCCCTTTTTCCAAAGTCTCAACATCTTTTTTGTAATGTGACCAAAACTGGATGCAGGTATGGCCATACTAAGGCTTTAAAAAAGCGCTACTAATATTTCATGGAATTTTGATTCTATGCTTCTCTTTATAGAACCAAGGATTGTATTAGCTTTTTTGGCTGTTGCCACATTCTGCTGGCTCATATTTAAATGATTGTCCAGTAGGACTCCAAGGTCCCTCTCAGTTACTCTTTTCGAGCCAGGTTTCACCTACCCTGTACTTGTGCCTTTGGTTTTCCCTGCCCAGGTATAAAACCTTGCTTTTTTCCACATTAAATTTCATGTTGTTGGATAGGGCCCATTGTTCAAGTCTGTCAAGATCTTTTCAGATCCCGGATTTCCGGTTTGGCGTTTGATGAGACAGGTGGAAAAAGCCAGGGCTCTGGCTTCTTAGCCTGATTTTATTCGGCCCGGCGAGCCCAAAGGATCGTAAAGTTGCCCTGGAGGAGCAACAAAGAAGGAGTTGCTTTGGGAGTCCAGACCAGACAGCAGTCGATCCAGACTGACTTAAGAAACCTTCCAAAAGGATGGAAGAAAAGCTGCTAGGTAAACCCAGACAGCCCAAGTCATCACCAGCCGGAAGGAAAGTGAAGAGCCGTGGCAGTCCGATAAACAGCTGATTGTCAACAGCATGCTGAAACTGGGTGAGCCTGTTCTTTTACTCATTTTCCTCATGGACTTAGAAATGTTGATCCCCTGACTGGGAAGAAGCTATGAAGTAAAGAAGGACTAGGGGAGAAGAGAGTTAAAAGCGGCAAGCAATTACAGGAGGGGTAAGGAGATAAAAGAATTCTTAAAAATCGAACTTAGATTGATTCAGAGAAAGACTGCTTAACTTATAGGACGTGGAAAAAAAATTAGATTTAATTTCTAGGGTAAATAACTTACAAAGATCTTTAAAAGAAAATTTTGTAACAATCTTTTAAAACCAGATGTCTAAGAATGCTCAATTTCTTTCATCAAAGTCTTCTGCTTTCCAAACTGAGTCCAATCGGTATCTTCTATTATTCCAGTTGATTAAGATCCCTTCTGGCATTCACCATCTGAAATTTATGCCTTTTGCAATTAGCTTTGTAGTTAGGAAGTGATATTGTACTGAACTAAGGACAAGTATGTAGGAAATTGAGATAGAACCAGGCACATGGGCAGATCACAACCCCTTAAAAGAGGAATATCAAAAAAATCAAGATGGACTTTGAACCAATCTATATTAAAAGAAAGAGAATTTATAGAACTAGCAAAAAAGAAATGGAGTTTTTCTTCAAAGAAAATAAAGAAGATACAACATTACAAAACGTATGGGATACAGCCAAAGAATACTTTAGAGGTATAGCTATAACATACATGGCAAAAAAACAAACAAACAGAAAAGACAGCAATATATACTATTAAGAGAAAAAAATGAAAAACTAGAATCAGAACTGCAAATGAATCTGCAAAAGAAGATTCTAAAAAGAGAAATGGAAACAATAAAACACAAATTAAATTTGTTGGATTCAGAAAAATTGACACAGCAAATAAAAAGAGCAAAACAAAACTTTTTTGAAAATGCAAACAAACAGGAAGATGGCTAGCTTATAAACTTAAAAAACAAAAGGAGAAGAAACTGATTTAGTAGATGAAAAGGGTTGCCTACAATTTAAAAATGAAGAAATAAAAAAGATAATTGAAGAATATTACAAGAAACTGTATGATATAGATGAAAATTCCAAGAGAGAGAATGGTTCAATATCTGGAAGAAAATAATCTTCCAAAAATTTCAGAAACCTGTAAGACTATGTTAGAGGAAAAAATAACAATGATGGAAATAACAGAGGCCATAAGAAGACAAAAAAACAAGAAAGCACCAGGGCCAGATGGACTACCGACGGAGTTATATATACCTGACCTTTTTTTATTAGGTATGTCAGAAAAGACTGATAAACAAAGTATATATTTGACTTTGCATGTTACAACAGCAGCAAGAATTGTATTTGCACAATATTTGAAAAATGAAGGAATACCATCAGATGAAGAAATAATTAAAAAAATACTAGAATGTGCAGAGATGGATAGACTGACTATGAGATTGAAAGAAAAAGAAGAAACGGAATATTACCAAACTTGGGATTACTTTATCGATGGCTAGATGAAAAAATAAAGGATTAGGAACTAAATATGTATTAGTGAATGTAAACTCAGACAGCATGTTTGTTGAATACATATTGCTGAATGTATGGGGAAAAAATCAATATAAACTTTTTTTAAAAAATAAAAAGATCTTTTCGGATCCCGAGCTTGTCTTTTGGGATATTGGCTATTCCTGCCAGCTTAGTGTCATCTGCAGATTTGATGAGTTCCCTTTCTATTCCCTCATCTAAATCATTTATGAAGATATTGAAGAGTCAGACTGGGCCTGTTCTGACCCAGCCCTTGCGAGTACTAAGCAACTGCTTAATCATGAGTAGAAACCTTTTATTTACAAAACAACAACAAACTATGTTCATGGAAGAACCCTAGTTAACAAGTCTTTAAATGCTTGATCAAGCATCAGCAGCCCCAGCTCACATGGCTAAGGCACTTTTAATGTCAATTGGCTCCCAGCAGGGAGACTTAGTTAGCACTTCAGACCCAAAGAGTCCCGGCAAACCTGAATCTTGGCAAAAAAAAAAAAAACCTTGGCAAAGAAATCCAACTGATTGAAGTATGCAGTAACATGAACAGTCACAAACAGCCACTCTGTCAGGGCCCACTTCAAAAGCTCATCCTAAAGAAAGCAGGACTCTTGGAAGCAGTTTCTTACAAAAGGAACTTTTATTAGGAGAAGCTGATAGCAGGCATGATAGGCAGGATCTTAGGTTTTCCCCTCAGGTCAATAGGTTAAAAGAGTCCCAAGCAAACCCCACCCCAATAGTTTATCTGGTCAGTTCGAATGGGCCAATCCCCAAGTGTTAAGTCCATTGTGGGAAACTGTTAATGCCAGTCAATCTCAGGATTATAGCGGTGTTTGTTGAGTCTTCGCAACTTCCCTCCCAAACAGGAGATAAGCCGGATGCCTGGAGGTGTATTCCTTTCTCCCCCCCTTCCTAGTTGACATCAAGGAAGGACAGTTCAAAGAATGTATATGCAGAGACAGCGAAAGAGTTACATTGTAGTGATAAAGAAAAAGAAAGAGGCAGCCCACAGCACCTTCTCCCCTCTCTTCCAGGAGTATGGCAGAACCCAGAAGAATAGAAAGAAGTAGAATTAGAATTAGAAAGAGCCCCTTAAAAATATGGGTTCCGACACACTCCCAAACCCCTTCTATTTATGTTCAAGCCAGGGAGAGGATGGCTAACATTTCCTTCTTTTCCCTAAGAGCCGACCTGTAACACTCTGTTCTTCTCCTCTCTGTGCATACATGCATCGGGGACGGGCCCCATCTATTCCTCCTCCTCACTCAGCTCAAGCCATGTAAACAGCTGCCTCTCCACCTAAGCATGGGCAGGAGGTCCTGGCTCCGCCTCTGAGGCCTCTTGCTCAATCGGAGCCTTCCAAAAGTTCCAATGCCAACCCAGGCTCCCCCTCCACATGCGACTCCTCATCCAAACCACAACAGGGCCTAAGACAGAACCTTGTGGTACCCCCTGCTTACTTTCTTCCATGTAGATGCAGTACCATTAAGGACTACTCGTTGAGTACAGTTTGTCAGCCAGTTACAAATCCATCTGGTGATGATCCTGTCTATCCCACATTTTTCTAGCTATGAGAGTGAAGTCATCTGCCAATGAAAGAGCAACCAGATAAAAAAGCAACCTCAAACTTGAGAAAAGTATGTAAATTTTTATTAAAGAAAACAGATCAAAATGACAATACTTTGGGTCAAATTTAATACATCCAGTTTAATATATTTCTTGTACAAATATGTTCACATATAATAATTAATAGCAGTAATTAATAGCAGCTAACAGTTTTAAATAATTACAAACTTTAAATATTGTTACACGGGAAGAGTTTTAAATGCCATGCAAGTAAAATAACCCCATACATTCATTTTAATCCATAATTATTACCATGTCCAATTACAATTAAGATAAATACATCAAAACATAACAAAGGGATCTTGCTGACTAGAAATCACCAGTATATAAGTTAAAACACTTTTTAATTGAGATTTTTGCGGTTTCAGTTTCATGGCATTAGTAAATATCAAAATATACACCTCTGTTTTACAATGTAGTATTGGAATACCATGCCAGTTATAAATAGTATCAGCAAGTCCCTAACAAATATGAAGAAAATTTATAAATATGCAAACATTTGTAATATGACCAAAGATGATTGAGAAAAAGTAATGCAGGCATAAAACCTACTATTCATGGACATTTTACTCCCCAAAATCTCTATTTTGTTTACTTTCACCAGAACACATTACTTTATGTTCTACCAGGAAAAAAAATCTATAGTCAACCATATGGGAGACATGATTGGCTCTTAAGAAAATGAGTTTTGTCTAGAAACCAGCAAATAAGGTCCATACAGTTTTGTACATCTCCAGTAGATGCAGCCTACTGTGGAATAATGCTACACTTTGCTTCAACCTGGAATAATCTTCATTTTAAACCTTAATTGCAGTTTCCAACATGTGTCAGTGCACAGCCACAAGTTGAGAAGTGCTTTGATGCTTAATCACTTCAATACTACTTGTTAAAGCTTGGTTTTAAGTGCATAATGAAGACGGGAAAATCTGCACCAATTCACAATGGTTTGTCAATAACAGTCACACCTAGAAAGAGAGATGCAAGAGATCAATTATTTATACTGGAACATTGCTAAATAATATTGGAGAAGGTTTATTCACAAATGCTTCATATACCTGTAATACATATCATGAGTACCACCTTGATGAAGATGGGGTACTGAACCTGAGAAAATATACGCTATCCAAATTCACAGACTTGCCCACAAAATCTGGTGATGGTGTCAAAATAATGAAATATGCATTGTGATATCACAATATGCATTTTGTCATTTGCCTCTCTCTTTGCCTGACCAAACATCAATGATTCCACAATTATTCACTTTTTGCACCATATGCTATAACCGGTATGACTTCCATTTAAAAAGTAAAAGGTCCTGCCCATTCTGCTAATGTCGGGGCCATACTTCCTTCCATTCCCCATATCCTTAAAATAATGGTGATGAATATGATGATGATAAAACAATTCCTGAGCTGGAAAATATATCAAGTTTTGTTCTAGAAGGGAACAGTATTTTCCAAATTTATTTTCCAATACCTGCATAACTTCTTCCTGTACTCATACATGATGATACAACTGTCCATTTATCTGTCATCGGGTTATAATATTCCACTGTGGCCAAGTTACAGGAGCCATCATCTCCTCCAATTACATATAAAAGTCCATTTACAGCAGAAACCCCTAATACGAAAAAGAAATAAAACATTGTCACTTGGTTGCTCACCAGCCAGGCAATATTTGCTAGTTTAGTTTTGAAAGAAAAATTGGAGGAACAAACAAGAGCTACAGTAATAACAATAGTAATTTATTAAATGTATATGTCACCTTATTCCCAGCACTTAAGGGTGGTTTACAGTTTACAGCACAAAAACACGATGGCAAAGAAATCAAACCCAGAAGGGAACAAAAAAGAAAGAAATTGTCCTCTCCAAATAATAATACCTGCTGTGCAAAGGTTCTGGAAGCTTTAATAATAAAAACCAAGGAGCAAGTAAAAATATGAGACTAAAATAAATACGAAGACCGAACTATGACAACAGGTACAAGTACCCAGCCTTAGAACTGAAAGTGGAGAGACTGAAGTAATACACAGCTGCTGCCTTTTAAGATCAACCATCAACAATAAAGGAACACACTGCAGACTAGCACTCAGTACAGTAGTCATGAAGGCCTTGGAAAATATATTAATATTCCATCATGTATTTATACCTACAGAAATCAGAATCCTGGAGGCAATGGTAGTCTCCTTGACCCTCTATGGCAGTGGTTCTCAACCTTTTTAATGCCGCGACCCCCCAACCGGTCGTAAGTCGAGGACTACTCAACCGGTTGTAAGTCGAGGACTACACAACTGGTGCAGCATTGTTTGCAGAATGGGACTTTTGGCGGGCTCAGCAGGGCAGAGACAGCCTGGACAATTCCTATTGGCTTTTGAAAGCCAATAGAATTAGACTCTATTCAAGAGAGTCTAATTCTATTGGCTTTCAAAAGCCAATAGAATAAAAGGGAGTAGCACAGCTAAGGAAAAGGGGAAAAAATGGTGGACTGCGTTGTTTGGCGACCCCCGTAAAATGGTCGTTCGACCCCAAATGGGGTCCCGACCCACAGGTTGAGAACCACTGCTCTATGGAAACAGAATTTGGACTTTGAAAAAGGAAGAGAGGGAAAGTATTGACACTTCTGACTACAGAGAATAATTTGGAAAACCAAGAAAACAAATGGATCACTGAACAAATTCACTCAAACTTCTCACAAGAGCCACAAATGATTCAAATTATAGAGTTAAAATTCCATTAGGTTGATGGGGTAAGATTAACCTCACTGAAATGGTTACTATCCCCCGGCCCCAATTGATTTATATTTAACAGCATTCTCATGTTAATTTCAAGTAGATATTTTATTCAGATCGATAAATTACTGAAGACATATTTATATTACTAAGAATTTCATTGGCTAAACTGAGATCATCTTTCAATGAAAGATCATCTTGGTTTTATTTTAATTGACTTTTAAATTTAAGATCTTTATTTACTGTTTTAATATTTTATAGTGCATTTTATTCGAACTGCCTAGAGTTGCCTTTGGCGAGGTGGATGGCATGCACGTTTGACTGATAAATAAACAAATAAGTGTATATTATAATCTATATTTATGCAAAGTTATAGGCTTCATTGGAATGTTTTTTTCTGTTAGCATCTTGGCAATTCTTGGGTCAACATATAACAAAAAATGCCCTTCATTTCCTAGTTTGAGAGCAGCTAGATATATTTGGGCCTTACCGTGACATAGATTGGATTTCAATGCTGGGTTTATTGAAAGCTTTATGGAAGAATTCTACTTTAGAAATAGGTGATAAAACATTCTATTGGAAAGAATGGGCTGAATCTGGAATAATTACTTTAAATCAATTATATTAACGAATTTCAACAACTTAAGATGGAATTTTCTTTGCCTAATATAGAACACTGGCAATATAATAAACTCAGCCACCTTTACTAAACTCAAACTCAGCAGAACCAAACAGCTGCCTCAAAAGAGTCTGAGATATTATTTTTTTATTAATCGTCTTTTCAAATCAAATAAATTTTGTATCTATAAGTTTTAAACTATGTTAAAATAATTGACATTTATGACATATGAGATAAAGCTGAGATATCCAATAATGAAACATCAATAAATGGAAGTAAAAGGTATTAGGTTTATTTCTTTAATTCATCAAAACAAATTATTCCACAAGATGTTGTCAGAGGCTTCAAAGAATACATCAGAAAGAATTACCTGTAGATTTTCCTTGTTAGAAATAAGATTTTTTTCCATATTATTTACTTTTGTCCATTGTTCATTATTGTAGAATATTTTAATACAATGTGTTAAATTTGTGAATATTATTTTGAACTGTATTCCAAAGTTTGAAATTGTAACTAAATAATTATACTAAACTGGAAAAATACTTACTTTAGACATTAGAGTTCAAAAATTATTCGGCATCAATTTTTAAGGAGGCATTTTTTTTCTACTAATTAAAAAAAACTCACAACAGAGTTATGTTTCTATTTGGCAGAATCATATATTTTACAATAGACAAATCTTTGAGTAATTTTATAGATTATTATTAAACATGATGTGATATATTTAGAGAATTGTTATGAATTTAACATATTCTTTAAACAATTTTTAGTTTAGTTTTTTATTTTTATTTTCTTTTTTTGTAATATAATTTAATAATTAATTAGGTCATCTACTGGGCAAGTGTACTATGGTTTTTCAGTCTGCTTTGTTCATAGCTTTTTGTGTATTTTTTTGTAAAGAAAATTAAATTAAAAACATCCCATGAGTATATTTAAGAAGTGGCTTGAGTTCGTATTTGTAAGCATCTCTGGGAGCAATTTTAATGGGAAATGCTTAAGCAAACAATATGCATTGTTTACTTGAATAGTATGCATATATTTATTAAATTTATACAGTGACACATCTCATATACATGATTCAGCTCCAGGAGCAGATTTTATTTCGGCTGAATTATTAATTACTTATAGAGTGGTGGATACCCATCCTGGCAGCGCTATTCACCTATATTGACTCCAGCAGCCCTGTCCCAGAGGATTGGGGCTTGGCAATTGTCCCAATTTATAAAAAGGGAAAGAGAGATAACCCTGCCAACTACAGACCAATAAGTCTGCTAAATATAACCAGCAAACTCTATGCCAATCTCCTTCAAGATAAATTAAAGGAGTGGCTGGATCTTGAGAACCTGATTGCCGAAGAACAAGCCGGGTTTAAAGAGGGGAGAGGCACCATAGATCAGTGCTTAGTTCTTCATCATTTGATTGAAAAATATGCATCAGAAAGACCTGTATCATTATACGCTGCCTTTATACATCTTAAGGCAGCTTTTGACACGGTTACAAGGACTAAGCTATGGGAGAAGCTGAAAGCTGCCTCAATTAATCACAGACTCCTCCATCTGTTACATGCCTTACATACCAAAACATCCCTCAAGGGTCTCTCTCGAGGTCAGTTGAAACTCAAAAGGGGGTTAAACGGGTGCATTTTGCCCCCCTTGCTCTTCAATTTTTACATAAATGATATGGTAAAATGGTTAAATAATCCAAATTACCACCCCCCAAAAACCGAAGCATTGCTCTGCTGCTCTATGCAGATGATGCTGTGATTCTCTCCAGGACTCCAGTTGACCTTAAAAGAGCTTTGAGAGCCCTTGTCCAGTATTGCAAATATAATAAACTGAACATAAAGTATGAGAAAACAAAGGTTATGGCTTTTGCAAAAAGGCCAAAATGGTACTCATGGTATCTAAAAAGCCACAAAATAGAGCAGGTGACCACCTTTAAATACCTAGGGGTAGTCACCCATGCCACTGGCTCACAAAAAGCCCATAGAGAATACACAGCTGCCTCTGGCCAACGATCAGCGAATGCCATTCTTAATTTTTTTCCGCACAAAGGGAGGACACTATGTTCCAGTTGCAATTAAGTTCTTTCTGGCCAAGTCAGTAGCACAGCTTCTTTATGGGACCTTGCTCGGACCCTCAGGTTTGTGTTTTACACCACTGGAAAAAATTCAATCCAAATTTATCAGAACAATTATCCAGATGCTGCGCTGTGTCCCAAATGCATTTCTGTGCCTGGAGACAGGATTGATAAAAGTCGAAGCAAGAATCCTTAAACATCTGGCTAAGGCTTAATTGCTTTCCACAAGGCCTTGCTCCATTAATTCTACAAGATAAATTTTCCTCTTCATGGATCAAAGCAGTCGAATCCAACCTTGCCAAACTAGGCTTCTCGTCAGCCTCAATTCTCAAATTGGACTACGACCAAGCAAAACAAACCTTGCATCAAAGGGTAGAGGACATCGAGAGGCAAGCAGACTTAGGTATGGCTCCGCTGTTTCTGGCTCCAGACTCTATTAGATACATGGTTACGCCTGCCAGGTATCTTAGTCAGTTGGAGTCAGTAAACCACTGGAAAGCATTCTCGCTTGCACAGTGCCATGCATTTCCATCGGCCGTCCTGTACGGCAAGTATACAAAGACAACACTGTCTGAAAGACACCGCTCCTGTGGCTCAGGGGAGGTGGAGACCATTGGACACATACTTTTTCGATGTTCCTTCTACAGAGCCATTTGGAAAAACCATATCCTCCCCATAATTGATAAGCATCCTGGTTGTTCGGAAAGTATTTATCTCCAGTGGCTGCTTAAAGATGAGTAGGCAGTGATCATGGTGCAGGTGGTTAGATTCAGTGCAGCAGCATTGGGGATTCGCCAGAAACATAAATAATCATTTTAGATCTTTTTAATAATCTTTTATAATAGATTTTATTACCTGTTTTATCCAGTTTTAGACTATACTCAATGTATTTTCATTGTCAGATCAGTATGATTCAGTTTTTCTGAAGCTAGCTTGTTTTTGATATACTGTCTGTAAACTAGGCAGACCTTGGTCACTCATTGATTACATCACTGATTGTGATGTATTGCTATGTCCACTTGTGATGGTTCTGTTTAGTTTTGTTTTATCTGAATGTTTGATTTATGTATGGCCTTTGGCTGTAATAAATTGATTGACTGATATACATCAGCGATGGTGAACCTTTTAGAGACCGAGTGCCCAAACTGCAACCCAAAACCCACTTATTTATCGCCGGGTGCCAAGTGGGCATGGCCCACTGGATGGGCATGGCCCACTGGGTGGGCATGGCTGTGGTGGTCATGGCAGATTGGGTGGGTGTGGCCAAGGTGGGCGTGGTCACCTCAATGTTGCTCGTGGAGAGGGATGCATGTGGGGGGTGGGGAGGGTTGGGGGAGATCCAGAGGGTCTCTGGCAGGTGGGGTGGTAGACAGGAGGCTCATCCTACGGATTGAGGTGAGGCAGCATGGGGCAAGGCAAGGCTGGGGTGGTTGCTGCCTGACATCATCGCCCCCCACACACAGGCCAGCGAGCGCATGGGGGCCGATGGTGTCCGTCAGCAGCCACAGCCTGCTGGCCCCTCGACCAGCACACTCTGGAGCTCCACAGCCCGCCGCTAGCAGTTCAAAGAAGCCACCTCTGAGCTGGATGGCCGGCTGACGGCTGAGGAGGTGATGCAGTGGGTTGTGCCCAGGAAAAGAAGAGCATGCAAGACCAGGAAGGACGGGATGGGAGGGAGGGAAACCAGTGCCGGGATGCATCTGGCCACATGGGACCTCAGCGAGTTAGCAGGAGGCTGATTGAAGAGAGATGGTTGCCATCTCCCGGGCATGGCATGCGTGCCCACAGAGAGGGCTCTAAGTGCTGCCTCTGGCATGCGTGCCATAGGTTCTCCTCCACTGATATACATGATTCTGAGCAACTAACAATTAAGACAAAATAAAAACAAAACAGAAAGTATGACCAATTTAAAAATGATCAATTCAGTCTTGATAGAACTATAATTTTGTTTTGTTTCTTTTTCTGTCTTCTGCTGATGTGCTAACCTTGAAACAATAAAAAGCATTGTAGTTTTAAAATTGCTGGGAACTGCTATAATGTTGTCAGAGTGTATATCCATTAAGAAAATGAACCAATACTTTTATGCCTTTGGCTACTCTTAACATATTCCCATAAAAGGCTACTTTTAACATATTCCCTTGCCTTATTTATGATTGTATTGATGACTTTTTAAAATTGCATGATAACTAGTGCTTTTTCAAATTGACCATTAAAAAGTCCTTTATGACTTCAAATATTTACCTGCGTTTCTCCTACACATGTTCATATCTGCAACCTGTTTCCATACATTGATGGTGGGATCATAAACTTCAACACTTTTTCTAACTAAAGGGCCATCATGTCCTCCAACTGCGTATAATAAGTTATTTAAAACCCCAACACCTGCAAAGATAAAATAAAAAGATTCAGAAATCAGAGAAAAGGGGCTATTGTTTTCTCAAATGCCATCAACTTTTAAAAAAAATAATAAAAGGACATAATTGCATCAACAACATTTTAGTTGTTAAAACGTTACTGAGATCATAT
The DNA here is from genome assembly GCF_016545835.1 of Crotalus tigris. Classification (NCBI taxonomy): domain Eukaryota; kingdom Metazoa; phylum Chordata; class Lepidosauria; order Squamata; family Viperidae; genus Crotalus; species Crotalus tigris. The sequence continues at coordinate 1,314,344 of NW_024096808.1, read as the reverse complement.
GACTAAAATATTTTTAAATATGAGAACATTATTTATAAGCCCTCCTCTAAGATCTTAAGTATAAAAATCCAAAAATTGCTGCTAATTATGATTTTTAATGTGAAATATATTAAATAGATTTAATAATATTATATATTATGGATCATGAATCTGGTACTACCTTCTCAGCCTAAGAAATGTTCTGAAAAGGCTTAAGTTTTCATGAGCTACAGCTAACTTCATCAGATGAATGGAGGTGCTAGATGTAGGATTTAAGTTGGGATGAAACAAAGCTTATCTCTTAAATAGAAAAATGTACTGCATATTTTAACCTTCGGAATGCAGGGGCTATGACCTTTATCCCTAAACTGATGTAACAGCCACAAACCACATTCAGACAAAAAAAAAAAAGGGGGGGGGGTCTTCCTCATTTAGTGGTTAACACAGATGACCAAAGCAGACTTCCATGGAGTCTCTAAAATTTTGGTTGGAAACAGAACGCCATTTAAAAGTGTCAAAGGAAATAAATAGGGAAGACTCCCTGCGCTAGGATTTTTGTAGTTTAAAGCATTACAGAGGTGTTTGACCTAGAAAGCTAGATATAAGGATTGTGCATACAGTTTTCTAGAGCAGTGTTTCTCAACCTTGACAATTTTAAGGCATGTGGACTTCAACTCCCAGAATTCCACAGCCAGCAATGCTGGCTGTGGAATTCTGGGAGTTGAAGTCCACATGCCTTAAAATTGTCAAGGTTGAGAAACAATGTTCTACAGGATCAGGATGGGCTCACTCTGTAAGCCTGAAAAAGCAAAGAAAGGTTACTTTCTTCAATAATCCTTTGTGGAATTATAACAATCAGGAGGGGAGAATGGCTGTCCCGCAAGTATTATCTATAGACATTTTATTAGTTTTCAACTATAACAATCTCCAGTGTCTCGTGTACAGTGTGTTGTCTTGGTTTATATTTTAACAAGAAAAAAAGGACAATAATAATTAATTAACAATCAGTAATAATTAAATTTGATAATTCCATAATTAATAATTCCATTAATTAATATATTAATTAATGATACAGGTATTATCTAGATCAGCGGTTCTCAACCTATGGGTCGCGACCCCATTTGGGGCTGATCGACCATGTTTCGGGGGTCGCCAAAGGTGGCGATCCGCCATTTTTTGCGGCGCCGTGCACGCGCGCCGCGCACGGGGGTGGCACCGCGCACAGGGGCGCCACCACGCATGTGCACCGTGCACAGGGGCGGCACCGCGCATGCGCACCGTGCACGGGGCCGCCGCCGCGCATGTGCGTCGCGCATGAGGGCGGTGTCGTGCACGCGCATCATGCATGGGGGGCCGTCGCACATGCGCGTCGCGCATGGGGGGCCGTCGCACATGCGCGTCGCACATGGGGGCGCCGCGCATGCGCACCGCCGTCGCCGTCACACAAACATTGAGAAGCACTGATCTAGATCTTCAGACAGAGGATGGAGAGAAGAATGAAGAAAGAAATCGCTCATCAGAAAGAAAAGCTAAACAGTGTGCATATATTTATTAAATTTATATAGCAACCCATCTCAAATACATGACTCTGGGCAGCTAACTGAAAATTAGCTGCCCAGAGAAGAAAATTAAAAAGGGCATCTGGTTGAATGAATTGTAATTGCAGAGTGGCAGCAGTGCCATAGTCTTCCCCAGAGAAATTGTATGTGTCTGAACAATGGGCTAGAAGGGGAAAAAAAAGACATCTCTGTGTTAAAAAGAAGTCATTGCTAGACATGGAGCTGACAACCTGAAAGCAAGGAACAAAATGCATTCCTGCATCAGATGTTTTAACAATGTTTAAACATTAACATTGCAGTTTGCAATGTTAAAAATAAACAAATCAGGGCATATTTATCTGTCTCTATTTTCTTTGCTTGCATCAGACATTTCGGCTTTTGTTTGTTTGTCAGCTTCCCCCAACTCTGAGCCCTTCAGTAATAGGCTACATTGACTGAGTGTGATGGGAGTTATAGTCTTAACTGATCAAAGGGAATTATTTTATCATAATAATACTCTAGGCCTAAGTATGCACAGAATATGGCATATATTTGAATGAATTGATGTGGCTTGGACTGGTTGGCACCAGTGCCAAAGCAAAAACAGCCATTGTGCTAGGGTTTAAATTTCTTAATCTCAAAAGTTGCTGCCAGATTCTTTATTCTCTGGCTACCAAAGATCAACATAACTTTCCTTCTGCAATAAATATCTAGAGGTGATAAAATGAACTGTGATACCTATTTTAAAATAAAACTTGTTTTAAAATAGCCCAATTTTAGTTTTTAGCCTGGGTTGACCCAGAGCCAGGCATGTCAAAAGTCAAATTTCTCCAGCTGAATTGCAGTGCTTTGGCTACTTAAACTGTATTTAACTCGTAAGTAAATGGGCAGTGTAATTTGCTAAAGGCCGTTTGGTAAGTTTTATGAGAGAACTTACTAAAGAGCTGGTTTAGTGAAATAATTCATCAGGCTAGAAACCAGAACACTGTGAATCCTAGTCCTGCTTTAGTCACAAAGCCAACTGAGGGAGCTTAGCTGAATCTCTCTCTCTCTCTCTCTCAGCAATAAGAATCAGGCAAACTACTTCCAAAATAATCTTGCTGTAAAAATTGCAGTGATTGTCTGAGCATTTGCCAAAAGTTAAAACCAACTCAAAGGAAGAGAGAGTAAGAGAGAAAGGGGGGGGGGAAGAGATACATTTTCTGTCACAAATGTAATTTAAGTTCTGATTGCTCACCAGCTCCACTACGTCGAGTACTCATCTCTGCAACATAGGTCCACTGTTTTGTATTATAGTTATAGCATTCCACTGTGCTAAGGCACTGACGCGATGCACCATCATAGCCACCAACTGCATACAACATACCTGGAAATAGGTTTAGGAGACATATGTGTGCAAATGTGCACATACTACATATCTATATATACATAAACATATAGTGACAATCTATCTACTCACTAGATCAGTGGTTCTCAACCTGTAGGTCGGGACCCCATTTGGGGTCGAATGACCATTTCACGGGGGTCAGCAAACAACGTAGTCCGCCATTTTTTCCCCCTTTTCCTTAGCTGTGCTACTCCCTTTTATTCTATTGGCTTTTGAAACACTCAGTGCAAACGGTGCTGCACCAGTTGAGTAGTCCTCGACTTACGACCGGTTGGGGGGTCACGGCATTAAAAAGGTTGAGAACCACTGCACTAGATAGTATATTTTAAATATTTTAATTTTTTTTTTTAAAAAAGCTCGATTTCCCTTGTAAAATACCTAGGCAAGGCAGCAATGAAATTGGATTTCTGTATTACAGCATAGGAATACGATGGAAACTATTTACAGTTCTAATCACCATAATTCTGTAGACCAGTGGTTCTCAACCTTTCTCATGCTGCGACCCTTTAATACAGTTCCTCATGTTGTGGTGACCCCCAACCATAAAATTATTTTTGTTGCTACTTCAGAACTGTGATTTTGCTACTGTTATGAATCGTAATGTAAATATCTGATATGCAGGATGTATTTTCATTGTTACAAATTGAACATAATTAAAACATAGTGATTAATCACAAAAACAAACTGGGTTTGAAGATAAGCAGTAAGATGGAAAGAAAATTAAGCAATGTAACTGAGAGTTCCTGGATTAGAATTTATTACACCATCACATTAAAAATAAAAGTATTTCCAATCTTGTTGGAAAAACAGTGGATTCACTCCTACTGATATTATTATTTAGATCAGGGCTTTTAAACCTTTTCACCGATTGTACCACTTTTAGAATATGGCAACATTTGAGTACCACCAGTCACCTAGCGAGGTGTCAAAAACTTAACCAAAAAAAAAAAATTGGAAAAAAATGATAAAGTACAGGTAGTCCTTGACTTACAACAGTTTGCTTAATGACTGTTCAAAGTTACAACGGCACTGAAAAAAATGACTTATGACCATTTTTCAACCTTCTGACAAGCAAAGTTAGTTGGGAAATCAGATTCACTTAACAACCATATTACTAATTTAATCTCTCTCTTCCTCTTTCTCTCTCCCTCTCTATCTCCCTCTTTCTTTCTTTCTCTCCCTCTCTCCCTTTCTCTCCCCTTCTATTTCTCTCTCTTTCTTTCTCTCTCTCCCTTTCTTTCTCTCTGCCCTTCTCTCTCCCTTTCTTTCTCTCCCTCTCTCTCTCTTTCCCTCTTTCTCTCCCTCTTTCTCTCTCCCTTTCTTTCCCTTTCTCTCCCTCTCTGTATTTCTCTCTCCCTCTCTTCCTCTTTCTCTCCCTCCCTCTCTCTCTCTCCCTCTTTCTCCCTCCCTCTCTTCTTCTTTCCCTTCCTCCCTCCCTCTCTCTCTCCAATTGGGGATTGATTTGGAGGCGCGGAGGGGAGGGGAGAAGCCGAGGGCTGCCCGTATGACTTTGAAGTGGCCAGCTTTGGAAGCACCAAGCGAGGCTCGAGCCAGGCAGAGTGGGCAATGGGAGAGGAGTGGGTCAATCACCTTACCAGCAGCCGGGACTCCGGTACGCCTTCCCGGCTAGCGGGGCCTACAGTATCAGGAGCCCCGCAAGGGGGCAAGCCGGCATGAAGAGCCAAACCCTTTCTGCAAGGGAGGGACGCGTTGACGGAGCCAGCCAATCGTGGAATGGAACGGCTGGCCTGAGCCAATGAGGCGCCAGAGGACTGGGAGTCATAGTTGAAGGCTGAAACGCCTTCAGCTGTAACTGCTCGCATGTGTTTCTGTGTGTGTGAGTGCGCTGGCCCTGATCAATGTTGTTTTCCAGGTGATAGGCGCTTCTTCAGGGCTCAGCAGATGCACCGGGATCAGTGCCGCTTTCCAGGAGATTGGTGCTTCTTTGGGGCTCAGGAGACGCACCAGGATCAGCTGTGGAAGAAGCGCCAATCAGGCAGAAAGGGGAGCTGATCCTGGTGCTTCCCCTGAGCTCTCCAAGACTCAGAGGAGTGCCAATCAGGCAGAAAGGGGCCGACCTCTCCCGGCCTCGGAGAAGCACCGATCAGGCAGAAAGGGGCGCTGATCCCGGCACTTCCCCTGAGCGCTCCTGGCCTCGAAGAAGCGCCAATCAGGCGGAAAGGGGCCGAGCTCTCCCGGCCTCAGAGAAGCACCGATCAGGCGGAAAGGGGAGCTGATCCTAATGCTTCAACTGGCCTCGGAGAAGCGCCAATCAGGTGGAAAGAGGCGCTGATCTTGGCGCTTCCCCTGAGCTCTCCCAATCCAGGAGAAGCACCGATCAGGCAGAAAGGGGCGCTGATCCTGACGCTTCCCCTGAGCTCTCCGGGCCTTGGAGAAGCACTGATCAGGTGGAAAGGGTCCGAGCTCTCCCGGCCTCAGAGAAGCACTGATCAGGCGGAAAGGGGCGCTGATCCTGACGCTTCTCCTGAGCTCTCCAGGCCTCGGAGAAACACTGATCAGGCGGAAAGGGGCTCAGCTCTCCCGGCCTCAGAGAAGCATCGATCAGGCAGAAAGGGGCGCTGATCCCGGCGCTTCCCCTGAGCCTTGCCCAGCGGGACACGTGCCTCTCAGTGTCGTACGGTTTTCAATGTTTCACTCGAAGCAGGGATGGAAAAAGAGAGAAGAGCCCCACTCGTCACAAACTGAGAGCAGATGGTTATTGGCGTTGCGGCTCAAGGCGCATGACGAGGGAAAGAATATGATTAACACCGCGCGCGTGCACACACACACACAGCATTTGTCTTCCGCCACATTTTATTCACATCAATCTTTTTTTTTCTTCGTAATATTGGGAGTTGAAAATAGTGACTCTACACAAATGCACACACAAACAGGCAGGCAGGCACGCCCCCTCTCCTCATTCAGTTCCTTTCCTTGGCTCGTCCACTGCATGTTCCTGAGGTGGCGGCGGCAGCTTTGGCAGCATCTCGGTTCCTAAGACCATTGGAAATATGTGTTTTCCGATGGTCTTAGATGACCCCTGTGAAATGGTCGTGCAACCCCCAAAGCGGTCACGACCCACAGATTGAGAACTGCTGCTGTAGACAATTTTGATTTGCACACAGGTTTGAGCTTTCATCATCTAGATTAAACTGATGTACCACCCCTTCCAGACAATAGGGAGAGTGGAACCTAGTAAAAGGTTTAGGGATAAAAAGCAAGCTATTTATTTATATATCTATTTATATTGGGTGCTTTTATACTGCTTTAATTGAAGGATTCTCTGTATTCCAAAAGTTATGTAAACAATAATACCTACAAAATAAATATCCATATATCCAAATATTTCCATATATCCAAATATTCCTTCCTTCCTTCAATTATAAAGCCACCCATCTCATATTCATGACTCTCGACAGCTTACAATTAAAGCATAAACATCTCAGATGCATACTTGATTGCTTATTTAATCCCTGAATGCTCATCCAACAAAGAGGACTTTACAAGCTTCCAAATGTTAATAGAAAGGATTCTGATCTTGTAAATACCCAGATCCAAAGTCATTAAAGAGTTTATAGATTATTACCAGCACTTTCAATTGTAGCTGAAACATTGGGTCAGCCAACACTCAGCCTTGGTTGAGTTTTAGGTTGTATCCTGGTCTCAGGCATTTCGTAAAGTGCATGCCTGTCTGACAGACAGGGAAATTCTCCATGACTGACTTATAAAACAGAAGAAAAAACTGACTGATTTTCATAACATGACCTAGAGAAAATACATTTCAAAAGGACAAAGTATACCAAACCTGTTTTTTAGCTGCTTTCTATATCCAGGCAGCGGCAGAAACTACTGATGTGGCCGTGACAAATTTTGAGATAAGTCAGCAAGGAGAATGTAAGGCTCCCTCTTTCCCATCAATACGTTACCTTAGCCTTCAGAAATTATTTATCAGAGTAAAGAAAGAAGATCATTCTTAAAATAATTTTCTCTGCTTCAGCCTATGGGCAAAAAGAGGCATAGAAGCAGTTCTGGGATCTTGAAAACACTTAAAGCAACCGAACAGCTGAACATTGTTGACATTCTATAACCAGAAGTTTTAACTTCTTTAATTATTAGTCGTACTACAAACAGATTAAAAATCTCAAGAGACAAAAGACTCCTTAAACCTTATATCCCCACATACAGAGGAAGAAAAGCAAGATGAGGATGAAGATGTTCGATGTACAAGCCATATGTTTGTATAATATGCCTCAGAATGAAATGACTTAGATAAAGTGGAAAAGGAAAGACAATCACATACTTTATTTATCACTCTGCCAATTAAAAGGAATTCAGGATCTCAAAGAGAAGACATGGATACAGAATGTGATCTCATGTAATTAATCTTAATGAAAACAGATACAATATATTTTCTATCTAATTAACTTTGCAGAAAGTTGTAATGAAACAGTTCCAATCACTCTAGGTCAGTGGTTCTCAACCTGTGGGTCGGGACCCCATTTGGGGTCAAACGACCATTTCATGGGGGTCGCCAAACCATGGTGTCCGCCATTTTTTTCCCTTTTCCCTAGCTGTCCTACTCCCTCTTATTGGTGGCCACACCCACTTGGGGGGTCACCACAACATGGGGAACTGTATTATGGGGTCACGGCATTAGAAAGGTTGAGAACCACTGCTCTAGGTGAACAAATCCAGTTAAGGAATCTAGACCCAAGCATGAATCTAGTCTCCCTGAATGAGTTGGGAGGCTCTATAAATTTGATTAATAAAATAAATTAATAACTCCTTCTAGCTCTACTGAGCAGATAGATATCAAATTTGTATCTCATGTTGGAAACCTCTGTGCTCCAGAGAGTTCAAATTGGTTTAGTTCCATCTCAAAATTCTTCACAATAGCCAGAGATCCCTAACATAAAATGAAACTTCACCAGAAAAGTCTGCTCCCAGCTTGAGCAAAGCATTTATGATCAAATAATAAGGTATGAACCTTAATTAAATCACCCTGATTTCAGTTTTAATCAACCTTCCTTGCTGGGTGCTCCATTTATTTTCTCCCTGCAAGCTTTGCTAGTGGGAAGATGGCTTGGGCAAAGCATTTATGATCAAATAATAAGGTATGAACCTTAATTAAATCACCCTGATTTCAGTTTTAATCAACCTTCCTTGCTGGGTGCTCCATTTATTTTCTCCCTGCAAGCTTTGCTAGTGGGAAGATGGCTTGGGCAAAGCATTTATGATCAAATAATAAGGTATGAACCTTAATTAAATCACCCTGATTTCAGTTTTAATCAACCTTCCTTGCTGGGTGCTCCATTTATTTTCTCCCTGCAAGCTTTGCTAGTGGGAAGATGGCAAGAAGCATCAGCGATTGTATCAGTTCCTTTTGGCTTCCCCATCTACTTTTGGAAAGCTATCAGGGAACATTGAAAATGAGGATCACATGATGACCACAGTAACACGGAACAGCAGCAGAGCAGTAGTGCTGAAGTGGCAACAACTTCCCCAAATTTCATTCTCACAGGAGTCATGGGTCCCAACACCCTTTAAGTTGAATTACTTTGGTTCAATAATTGTTGCTTTACACCTTCTAATTTTGTCCAATTTAAGATTACAATCAAACAGACAGGAGAGTTTTAGTGATACACAGATTATCCAGTCCTCAAATTGCAACTGAAAACATTGGTCCAGTTATGGTGGCATGATGGAAAGCATGTAAGAAAAATGGGATTCCTCTCTGTAATAAACGGGTAACAAAAGCCCACATATTCCAACAGTGCTTTTCAATTTTGGCAACTTTAAGATGTCTTGATATCAACTCCCAGAATACTGGCTAGGGAATTCTGAGAGTTGAAGTTCACACATCTTAAAGTTGTTAAGGCTGAAAAACATTGCTCCGAGAATATAGAAATTATCCCATGCCTTTATCCTTCAACAAGTGGGATGTGGTATCTCAGGTAGTGTTCTGGAATCAAAACATAGACTTTATTTCTCTTGTATCCCTCCTTCAATTTCAAGAAGAAGAAAAGTCCAATTTCTGGTTTTTTCCCTTTTTAACAGACAAATATAGAAAATGGTTAAGCTTTATTGCTAAACAATCCTATAATTATTATAATTGTATATTAACATACAATAGCAATATTCATATATATATATATATATATATATATATATATATATATATATATATATGAATATTGCTATTGTATGTTAATATACAATTATAATAATTATAGGATTGTTAATACAAAATAGTGTTAATTATTAACAAGTATGTTAATACAAAATAGTGTTAATTCTCTAACAGCTCCTATATATATATATATATATATATATATATATATATATATATATATATATATGGCATTTTCATAGGAGCTGTTAGAGAATTAACACTATTTTGTATTAATAAACTTGTTTCTTCCAGTTTACATGCTATACTCTTGAAGACAGTAAGTGCTTCTTTATGTTGTAAGGACAAATGTACTCTTTTTAAGTTAATAATTTAGCTGTAAACATTTTGAAAATTACAAGTACAGCATTTATTCATTTTTTTAAAAAATAGAAAAAGTATTGTGTTGTTCTAATGGCTTTCGAAAGATGATTTAAATTATATATTATTCTGTTCATTTTATAAACCCACTTCCCTATTTTATGAATCAAATATTTTATGGATAAAAATAAATATCCTAATTAGGCTGTTCATTCAATGAAGAAGGAATATTTATAATGTAAATCATTATCACATTTCACAGTAGCAAATCTTTTTAGAATTTTTTTTCAATAAAGCCTTTTATCTGACTAGCCATTTCATAAAAGGAATAATTTTATTTTCTAGAATAAGCCAAGAAAATACTGTCAGAGCCGCAGCACAAAAAAGGATAGGAAAGAAGGATGAAAAAGTAGAGCAGAACAGTGAAGCAGCATTGCTAGGCCTTCCATTTAGAATAAAGTTCCTCTCTGCCTTCGTACCATTCTCAATATTCTTTAGAAGGTATGTTTTCTTTGAATAAGCAGGGCCTTTAGGATTAGCTGTCTTAAAGGTTGAGTCATGAAGAGAGAAAAGTCAGCTCAGATTAAGAAAATTTACCTCCAATTACACCTACTCCAACACTACTTCTCCTTGTGTTCATTGGAGTTACATGATACCATTCATCAGTCTTCATATTATAAGCTTCTACTGAGGATAAACCTGTAATAAAGCATAAAGAAACCTAATCAAAATGAAGTATTACTGAATTTGAGATTTGTTTGTTTTTTACAGTGAATAATAAGCATATAAAGGCATACCATTTTGCTACCATTAAAGATAACTGGCTAAATAAGCTGGTTAAATACTCTTCATAAATAAAAGTCCCTTTGGGCAGTTTTTTCCTTCTGATGACTTCATAGACGTATCTATGCAACAACACTGGTTTACCACTGCTTTCTTTAGGATGACTTTTTTGACTTCCCAATTTAGCCTGCAGTCCTGGAATTCCGATGATCTTCCATCCAAGTTTTAAACCAGATCCAATCTGGCTTCGCCTGAAGCCCAAACTAAGTCAACTGGTAATGCCACCTGCTGAAATAGCACACATAAGTGTGTGTATGCATGCCTGCATGTCCCTCCCCTCAGATTCGGCTCCAATATTCTTCAGATGAAAAGAGACCCATGAGAAGATATACTCTAGAAAAGAAACTTTCAAAAGGTTTCTAAATATCCTACTTCTAATTATTTCCATTTAGCATTTCAATATGTTTGATAATGGAGTTTTCCGTTTTGAATTTAAGAAAAAAGATGCTGAAATATGTTTTGGGGGGGGAGGGAGAGAGATAGTGAGAATGATTGCAACAAAAACACTCCACAATCTAGATGTCTTATACAAAGAAGGGCTGTATAGTGATGTCACTGTATAAAATTATATACCTGTACTCCCATCAAAACCTCCTACAGCATATAGAAGCCCGTTTAATACAGCAGCGCCCAAAGTGCTTCTTCTGTCTTGCATGCTAGCAATGCTTGTCCACTGGTCTTTTACTGGATCATAAGAATCCACAGTACGAACTCTCAAGGAGCCATTGAAGCCACCAACAGCAAAGACAAGACCATTCATGTATACAACTCCTGGAAAAAAAAAGTGTCCACCTCGTCACCTGTTCCAAGATGTTGATGTCTATAAATTACTTTCTAAAATCTGATAGTATGAGAGTCTTTTCATATATCATGAATACCAGGCCATATTTTTTTAAAAAAGAAATAGCATTTCTTCTTTGTCAAGGTAATAATTTAACAGCTAACCAGCTTGTATAATGTGAGATGTATGATGTAATGATGAGAATCTCAGCATTACATCTATGTCCCTTTAAGAGCCTTTGTATAAAAGGGAAGGCTCTGCTGCTGTGTTGTCTCTCTTGTTTCCTGCTGTAACTGCTGTGGCGTGTTGGAACCTGCTGTATTAACACGTGTATGTATATTGTTCCTGGTGTGATATTGTACATCGTGTAAGATAAACCACCATTTAATACAAACCACTGTTTACTGTGTTTGCTCCTAGGTTAGCTCAGTGCAATAAGAGTGTGCATGCTCTGACATTCTTCTTCCATTTTACTTTATACTTTCTGATCATATTCTTTTACCTTCACTTTATTGCCTACTATATTTTATTCTATATTATTTCATTATAGCTATTTTATCTCATTTCACTGTATCATATCTCATTTTTTTTTTTGCATTTTACTGTGACCGATGCTCGTGTTTGATATGGTCAATTGTCTAATTGATAAAAACATTGTATTATACTAAAATATTGCCTAAAAACATGACCAATTTGGATAAGGAGACTTTAGTTAGGCTGACAGATTTTGAGGTTGTTAATAAGGTAAAATATCTGGGGGTTATTTTATCTGCTTCCAATGCAAAATTGTACAAAAATAATTATGAAAGGCTGTGGATTAAAATACAAAAGGATTTGGAAAATTGGAAGAAGCTGCAATTATCCCTATTGGGGAGAATTGCAGCGATTAAAATGAATGTTTTGCCAAAGTTTCTTTTTTTATTTCAAATGATACCTATCTTAAAGAATGAGGCTAACTTAAATGAATGGCAGAAAGGTATCAATAAATTTATTTGGGCAGGGAAAAAACCAAGAGTAAAACTTAAAATTATACAAGATATTCGTGAGAGAGGTGGACTCAAGGTACCGAACCTGAAATTGTATTATGATGCTGTGGTGTTAATATTAATTAGTGATTGGGTTAACTTAACAAATGTAGATGTACTCCTCCTGGAGGGATGGGATTTACTTTTTGGATGGCATGCCTATTTAACTTTTAATAAAAAGGTTGACAGGGTTTTTAAGTCTCACATTTTAAGAATTTCTTTACTTTGGGTTTGGGAAAAATATTATAGAAGTGATTCTAGAATTCCATTATGGGCTATCCCATGGCATGCGATAGAAGGGATAAGGAGAGGAGTTAAGATGGATAGTATTTCTTATACACAATTACTTAGATGGGATGGCAAAAATTGGCAACTAAAATCTATGGAAGACTTAATACAAGAAAATATTATTTATTCATGGTTTCAGTACAGACAACTATTGGAAAGGTGGAAGATAGATTGCAATGTGGGTTTGCTCAGAGAGGATGAGAATTTGTTAAAACAAATAAAAGATCAAAGACGAACCCATATTAAAAGAATTTATGGGGTGTTAGTGCAATTGGATTCAGAAGCAGAACTAGTTAAAGATTGTATGGTTAAATGGGCACAAAACTTTGATGAATCGTTCCATTAGATACTTGGGAGACTATTTGGGTGAGGAATGTTAAATTCACACAAGCCCAAAACTTACGGGAAAACTTTTATAAAATGTTTTATAGATGGCACCTTGATCCACAAAAAATGTCTCGTATGTATCCAAACTTGCAGCCTAAATGTTGGAGATGTGGTTGCTTGGATGCTACTTATTATCATATTTGGTGGTCATGTAAAAATATAAAAGCTTTTTGGATTAAGATATGGTGGAATATTCAAAGAATTTTTAAAAGAAAGATAAAATTTACTCCACAATTGTTTTTGCTGGGTATTGTTTCTGATTGTGACAGTAGAGAAACTATATTAATGTTAAATTTAATTACAGCGGCTAGGTTGTTAGTAGGGCAATGTTGGAAGAAGGAATCTTTGCCTACTTTGCAAGAATGGTTTCTTAAAGTTTCCTACTTAGTGGAAATGGCAAAGATTTCGGCTTTCTTGAAAAATCAATCGCAAGAGAAGTACCTCTTGGTATGGAAAAGATGGATAAATTTTATACAATATAAATATGATATAAAAAATATTACTTAGTTTTTGAATAATTTATATTTAAAGTTTAAGATTTTTTTTCTTTTTTTCTCCTTTTTGTTTTTTTCTTTTTCTCTTTTTGTTTTCTAAATATGGGTGTTAAAGTATTTTATAATTTGTTTAATTATTGTAATCAAATTTGTATATGATTTATTTGTGTTTAAAACTTTTCTTTTAAATTTTAATTAAGCCTGTATTCAGCTCTGGGAAGGTTGGGGGAGGGCTGGGGTGGGTTGGGAGGGTCTGGGGAAGGGAAATTTTTTTTGTAAAATTTTAAAAATTTTCAATAAAAAAAAACAACAAAACATTGTATTATATAAGTAAAAAGGAAATAGCTGACATAGATTGAAGCTTGCATGCAGGAAGCATCAATTTAAAGTGTTTTGGTACCTGCCCGGCATCTTCTGGAAGGCAGTTCAGCAACTTGGTGCCATCGCTGTTCTTTAAAATCATAACACTCCACACTGCGGATAGCCTTTGGTGCTTGCCCTCCTACCACTACCATCACCTTTAACAGAAGCAACATCATAAATTTAGATACTCATTAAATTGGGGGGGGGACCCAAACAGTCTCTGACAATGAACAAAAAAAATCCTATCTGCAGTTATTTCATTTCTCGCAGTGGCATTATTCAGGATGGGTTCAAAAGGTTCAAGGAAAGCCCTGCCAATATGAATATGCTACAGCCTTTGTTGACTTATCCCTGAAAAAAAAAAGACATGCTATACCCCAAAAATTCCCATTAATGATAAACAGAGAGGGTATTTTCCTTTTCCTACATAGCAGTGTTGTTAGTAAAGAGAGTCATTTCTTTATGAATTATAAGTCTATTTAAATCTGTATTTAAATAGCTTTCAAATTTTCTTAAATAGAAGATAAAGTCCTAGGTCACAGGTTGGCAACCTGCGGCTCCGGAGCCACATGTGGCTCTTTGAGCCTTCCCCTCCGGCTCCCAGCCTCCTCTGCCATTTGCAGAGAGTGACAGAGACAGAGAGGGCAATTGCACTTCCCTGCTTCTCTCTCTCTCTCTCTCTTCCCCTCCCTCCCTCCCTCCCTCTCTCTCTCTCTCTCTCTGTGTGTATGTGTGTTTGTGTGTAAAAGAGAGTGGACTGAAAAGCTCATTGGGCTGAGCTCCTCCCTTTGCTGCCTCTCTGCAGGAAGCAGGAAACAGGAAGGGCAAGAGAGAGCTAGCTAGCCCAGCTACACTGACTCAGGAATTCTGGGAGTTGAAGTCCATGAGTCATAAAAGAGCCGAGGTTTGCCTACCCGAGTTTGTTGGAGAACAGCTTGAAGCCAACTTGCCAGGTAAGCAGAAGATCGGAGAGAGGGAGAGGGGGGGAGAGAGAGGGAGAGAAAGACACACACACACACACACACACACACACAGACCCTTCTGACGTCTAAAATGAAGATAATACTGCATATATCCTTCTTACCGTTATTATACTCTCTCTCTCTCTCTCATAATAAAGGTAAAAAAGGATATATGCAGTGTTAGCTTCATTTTAGATATCCAAAGGGTTTTGCGGCTCCCAGTGATTTGTTTTTGGTGGGAAACGGGTGCAAGTGGCTCTTTGAGTGTTTTGGGTTGCCTACCCCTGTCCTAGGTTAACAAGAATGTAGACACAACTCAATAACATTTTCTATACAGGTGAATACTGAGAAGACTCTCTGGCTGCTTTATTAATTTTACTAGACAGATTTAAGTATGGTTTAATTGAACAGGAAATTTGACTTATTGACCCATTGACCTCTTCCAACTCTATAATTCTGTATTTAATTTCAATTATTCCATATATATGTAGATCTTTGGTTATTCAGGTTTTCTCCTGCGTCAAATTGGAAGTGTCTTGGCGACATTTCGACGAAGTCTCATTCGTCATCTTCAGGCTGGTGCTTTCGGCTTCGTGCTTTGAGCAGCAATGTGTGGTCTTAGCTGTTTATTCCTTTTAACTGCCAGTGGGGGTATGAACTGATTGGGTGGGAGCTTGGCTGTGTTCTGATTGGGTGGAGGTGTGTTCTGAATGGTTAGGGGCTTGGCTGTGCTCTGATTGGCTGGGGGAGTGTTCTATTTGGTTTGGCTTCTCTGATTATTCTGTTATAAGAACTCAGTCAAAAAAGAGGAACCAACATCTTCCCTGGTCCAACACCTTAAAGCCACAGGACATGAAATTGACTTTAAAAATACCAGAACCATTGCCAAAAGTGAACATTTTAATAACAGAATAATCAGAGAAGCCATCGAGATAGAAAAACGCCCACACAGCATGAACAAGCGAGATGATACCTCCCGCCTACCAGCCATTTGGAAACCCGCCCTTATTGACAAACAACTCCCTAACACAAAAAATGATACCAGACCCACACTCACAAAAACCACACAGGATGTCACCACCACACATCCACGCAAAAAACAAACCCAAACCACACCGATGACGAGGCACGACCACAAACCAGAAGCCAGACCACAGCTGCATCATTAGCCACTTTAAACCCCTCCAATCCATACATGAAGCAAACTGACACCCTCCATGAAGAGGAGACACGACCACGAACGCGAAGCCAGAAAATAGCAAGGCAGCCCAAAATCTTAAACCCCTCTGCAACTCAGACTAACCTGAGCACAACGAAACAGAACACTCCCCCAGCCAATCAGAGCACAGCCAAGCCCCTAACCATTCAGAACACACCTCCACCCAATCAGAACACAGCCAAGCTCCCACCCAATCAGTTCATACCCCCACTGGCAGTTAAAAGGAATAAACAGCTACGACCACACATTGCTGCTCAAAGCACGAAGCTGAAAGCATCAGCCTGAAGATGACGAATGGGACTTCGTCGAAACGTCGCCAAGACACTTCCAATTTTACATATATATATATATATATATATATAAAAGAGTCCACGACTTTTTCATATAGTGCAAGACAATTCAAAAAGGAAGTACATTATCAGTCACATGCTTACCTTTGGAAGACAGGAAGGTGTTCTTAACCTTGTTCGTATGGACTTCATCAAAGCTCTTTGCTCAAGTGGCAACAAATGGTACTTCATTGCTTCAATTAGGTAATCTTTACATGCATTGCTATTTTTAACAAGTATCTCTTCTTCAACTCTCTGTGAATTAGCCATAGTGATGCAGTCTTAGCAAGAAAGAACACACTGACTAATTTGCATGAATTTAGTTTTTATGTAGTTATTCGTTTTGAATTGGTTCAGTGAGAACTTTAAAATAACTCTTTTTCCAAGAATTTTTGCTAAAATGAAAACAAACCAGTTCAAAAACAGAGATAATGACAATCTAATCTATGTATCTTTTTTGTGAAGTACTCTTTCAAGTATTCTTCTAAAAGAATAATAAATATTTTTTATTGATATTGTTCAGTGTTTTTCAGCCTGGGCAACTTCTAGCTGTGCAGACTTCAGTTTCCAGAATTCTCATCTTGAGAGACCAAAGATTTCTGAAAGCTGAAGTTTGTATGTCTGAGGTTGTCTAGATTGGGGAACTTTGACTCAGACTTTATTTTTATTTATTTGTTTATAAAATTTACTTTATAATTTTTATAGCTTTATACTTATATAATTTAGCTATCCCATTCATGGTACCCTTAGGTCATATAACCCTCAAACCTAGAAGCCCAATCTATATACAATACTACTAAAAACTCTCATTGTCACTACCAATTACTGGGTGAGGATGCATCATAGGGCGACAATATTTGAACTAAGATAACTCAAATGGATTAACATGCAAATCCAAAATCCAATCTAGAGGGAATGAAATTTGGGGAAGTTGTGGCTTCTTCAAATTGCTGCTATGGTTGGGCTGATGTTGCAGTCACATGGTGGTCATTTTGATCATTCTGTAACAGTTTCCCTGACACTCTCGCAATCCTTCACTCCCTCTCCTACCCAGTGTGAGATTAGGCCAAAGCCACCACACCTAAAAGTGGCGAAGGCATGTAAGCAGGGTGGACAAAAGCCAGGAAAAGCTCCCTCAGGGAAAGGAGTCAAGTCATTAAGGGAACAAAAGGACAAAAGTTGGGTCTGAGCACAGGGCAAGCCCCTCCCCAAGTCTCATCAGCAAAGGAGTTGGGCCTGCATGGGAAGCCCCTCCCCACCAATTCTTGGGGATAAAAAGAAGTCCTGAAGTCTGCCCAGTCTTTGAGTCATTTTGGATCCCAGACTTGGCAGTTTCCATCCCTCTGGCTAGTGCCTGGCAGCCTAGTAGTGGGTGCTGGGTAAGTGTGGATGAGTTTGTGTATGTGTATGTGTAAAAGCAAAAATATATCAGTAAAAGTTTGCTGTTATTTTAAATTCACTGGGTCTCTGTGTACTTTAAAGAACCGTTTGTGCCTCAGTGTTCAGTTGATTTGGGATTGAGTGTGGCAATTTTCCAGGCTTGTGAGTGTCTAAGTGAGTGACCATAAGCTGAACCTAAGAGCACACTTCTGTAACACCAGCAGCAAGGAATTGACTCACTGTGTCAGAAAGGCCTGGATATTTTCACTCTTTACTTGCCCTTTATCTGCCACCCAAACCTGCACATTTATCCATATCCCGTCTTTGTACAGGAACTCAAAACTTTTTTCCCCAGCAGTTGTATATATGAATGGTCTTGCATTGGAAGAGAGGAAAAAAGGAAGAGGAGGGAGGGAAGGAAGGAAGAAATGACAGTGGAGGAAAGGAGGGAGGGAGGATTGATTGACTTCCAACACTCATTGTCAACTTCCCACAAAGAAATTAAAGGGGGAAGCCAATAGGAATTGGAAGTTGCTCTCCTCTCCCTGATTTCCCCCCCCCCCATGTATTGTCATTTTGCTTCTCTGTTTAGGCAAGGAGATATCTACGAAACAATGACCCAACAAAGCATAAATTGCCTAGTATGATTATAAAGACTGATCCAACTTTTACAGAAAGCATCAATTTGGGGGATTTTTTTATCCGAAATCGTGGCCAACTTGCTGCAGCCAACTTGCCACAAGACAACTTGCCACGGGACAATTCAACAAATAAAAGTTAAATTTTCGATGGAACTATGGCCAATAATAATAAAATAAGTAAAGTTGACTTCCGGTTTCCTCAGGCAGTCGCCATGGATGTTTGGAAGGCCTGCTTTGTCTTCCACATCCAGTTTTGTTTCTCTGGGGGACCCTGGAAAGGGTCGAAAGTTGCCCTGTAGGGGCGACCAGCAAAGAGGGGATCCCTGTGATCGCGGAAGGGCGGCAGCTCTTCCGTTTGATCTGGGGCAGCCCTCCAAACCAGCAGACAAAAGACCAGCCATAGAAATATGGCTCATCACTAGGCTGCAGACAGCCGAAGTCACACTTACCATCAGGCAACTTTAAAGCAGTGCAGAAGAGA
The DNA here is from genome assembly GCF_016545835.1 of Crotalus tigris. Taxonomy (NCBI): domain Eukaryota; kingdom Metazoa; phylum Chordata; class Lepidosauria; order Squamata; family Viperidae; genus Crotalus; species Crotalus tigris. The sequence goes on along the minus strand of NW_024096808.1, from coordinate 1,295,757 downwards.
CTGGGTGAGATTTACTTCTCTTAAACCCTAATTACTTTTGTTTCCTACATACGCTGCTTAAGGACTTCCCCCCCTGTGGAGAGGGAAGGGATATTTTACCCCTCCCTCTAAAAACAGCGGCGAGTGACTATCAAGGGGAGCTTAAAAACGTTGCAAGAATAACTTGATCTTATTTTAAAGTTTGTGAACTAAAAGACTTTTTAAAGTTTGTGGACTAAAAAGACTTTCTATTCTTATTGAAGATCTGAGTTTTTAATTATAAAAAAGAAGTAGAACCGAAAGGATTAATACTTTGGGAAATTTTAAATATAGGGGCGCCATCTTGTGGCTAATCCTGATATTACAATTTGTTATTGTCTACAATCTGTTTTGTTTAAAAGAGACTTGGCTAACACACTTATCAGCTGTGAAGCCCAGCTGTGTTCCATACTCACTGAAAAAAAATTTTTTTTTACACTCTCTGACTGTAAAGTTTTTACTCTAATACATTACTAAGAGAACATGGAGGAAGATCAGGAACAAATTTTGTCTATGCTGAAAGAAATTTACCAAACTACTCTTACAGCTACTGATGAAATAAGAGGTTGCAGAAAAGAATGGGGTGTCAGCCCAGATATACGAATGCAAAATTTGTTCGTTGCTTTTCAAATATTTAAATGTAAAACTGGAAAATCAATAAAATAATAATAATAAAATAAATAAAGTCAATACAGAAATACAAGAGTTACAATAATTTTGACAAAAATGCGGTCAACAATAGTAAAAGTATGAAACAATTAATACAACAATTGAACTGTCTTGTGGTGGGGGTTGGTTGCAGCAAGTTGGCCTAGACCCTTTGTTATGTTTACCCAATTACACAAGCTTTTATTTTGCAGTATAACAAGACCACGAATGAAATGCCTCCAGTTAATTACCTGGACCAAATATTCTTTTGACAGCAAAGGTAATCGAACATGTTCCATCAGACGTGCCATGAGTTCTTGCCTCACATCTTTGTCATAGTTAACCCAAGCAATCACTGCTTCAAATACCTTGTGTAAAATAAAGACACATCATAAGTTCTGCGTATGGTTTGCTTGACAGATAGATATAGAACTCTATTATTTTGTTCATTTTAGAATCCAGATTGAAAGAGTGGGAGAACATTTCCAACAACAGCCAGCTGGAACTGCCTTGTCTAATTCTCCATTGTCTCCACCCATTCATTTCTTAGAAGTGAAGACATATTGGTTATATAAAGTTTTAACTTATCTAGACCAGATTAACGTGTTTTAAAATGTAACAATAACTTGCCATTTAATTTCTTTTTCGCCTATGTATTCTTTTTCTGACTTTCCTCTAAGCAAGAAAAGGGTCTACTACATTATCACCAACTATTAATAAGCTGGTAGAGCTAATATCTATCTCCTCAAGGAAAACCAACTGTGAAAAAAGCAATCAGACTCAAACTGTATATAATGATACACATACTGCTAAACAGGTATAAGAGTTTAAAAGTATAAATACTGATAGGAAACCCTAGTTCCAGTTAATTCTTTGAGTTTTGCAGATTTTTGTTTGGCAGCCACAACTGGAAAAAAAAAAAATCTGAACAGACTGGAGTGAAAGGAAAAAAAAAACATTCAAACATCTTTCTCCTATATTCTCCTATCAAACTGTATTGTAAACGGATAAATATTTCAACAATGGCCCTTCTAATCTGATTCCATGATTTTAAAGGTTTGTAATATATATATAATTGATTTTCTATTTTTACAATCAAGTGCCTAATTAAACAACGTGATGACTGGATCCATTAGTAATTTCGTGGTACATGTAAGCTTCTTCATACTTAATCCAATGTTACACCCTCCAATACATCCTCTCTTCATCTGGTAATAGACATTTTTCCACACTAAGCAAATAAAATTCTTATTGTTATAAATAAATATACAATTGCCTATTAACATTTGTTATATTTTTCTAAAGGTATTAATAATGTCAGTTTAAAATATCTTTTAACCAAAGCATATCTTAATTGCATTTACATTCATTATCCATTTATTCAATCTATATCCTATTTTTGCTTTTTTCAGTTCTAATTCCCTTCTAGTAATAAACATTTTTCCACACTAAGAAATACAATTCTTTTTATTGTAAGTAATTATAGAATTGCCTATTGATATTTATATTTTTCTAAAAATGTCAATAATATCAGTTTAAAATAGCTTTTCTAACCAAAACATATCTTAATTGCATTTGCATTCAATATCCAATTATTCAGTCTAAATCCTATTTTCACTTTTTACAATTTTAAATCCCCGTCCATGTTCAAAATATCCCAATCATTTATAATTTCAAAACAAGTTATATTTGGGTAACCAAAAGTTTTCCCTATTCAAAATTCTTAACATATTCTTCTTTTCCTTTTTATACCAAGATATGATATTCTGATTTCAAATCCTATCTATCTAATTATAATAATACTTCTATTTCTAACAATCTATTCTTAACCATATTCAAACATCAAACTGATAATGTAACATCCCCTTTAACAGGTCAAAGCTTCTGTTTCTTTCAGCCTTACTCTAGCTTTCTTCCTTTGCCAACTAACTTTCCTAGTCAGTACATTTGGATAATCAAATAGTTCTTCCTCTATTTTTGTATATATTATTTGAGTCAAGAGAATCAATTTCGTTAAGGTATTTTGGGCAGAACCAGCCCACTGATATTCATTAAACAGCCTCTCTCCTTCTCCAATTCCCCACAGTTCTATTGACAGCTTTCTCTTCCATTCCATCATCTCTCCTTCCGTATCCTCCAGTAAGTTCTGAGACTTTGATTTGTAGAATTTCTGCTCCATTTCCAATATTCTCATTGTGTCTTCTAAATCTTCATTTATCTGAGTCTGGTCACAGTTTTCTTCCTTCAGATCCCCAATGTTTGTGTCAGCATTTTCTATTTTTCCTTCTGTTTTCTGAGTTGCTGGTTCCTTCTCTCTATTTATTTTCTGGATTTGTAGATTAAAATTAAAAAAATGTTCTTTTATCTCCTTTGTGTTTCTTTTAAACTCATCATGAGCTAAAGCAATTGTTTCTTGTATTGATTTCAACATGGAGAGAATTTATTTCTGTGATTCATCAGTATTTTCTTGGTAATATGGCAAACTGAGGCTTCTGGAGATAAGTGTTAAAGATGGTTTTTCATCATTTAAAATTAAGTAGGAAACATCCATTTTATATTTTGTAAGTAGTCTTTATGAGTTTATCTAACCAACTAGCCATTCTTAAACCTCCCCTAAGCAGATATAAGTAAAGTTCAAATTTTTCTGTCCAGGGAGAAAAAAAGAACCATTACAAGTTGTTTAAAAATCAAGATTTATAATCCAAAGTGTTCCAAAGTGTTCCATCATATCCGGCAATAGTATATATGTCTTCTTCAGGAGAATAGATCCACAATACAGTTCTAGAAGTCAGTATTTTTGTTCATAGTTCAGACAGGCCAATTTTAAAATGATATTATTGTCTCTACCACACAGATAAGCAGTCCCAGGCCTGTTCCATTTTCTCAGCTGCAAATCTCAAAAGTTAGAGCTTCAAGGCCAGCCAAAGTCTTATCTCACTCTGGGCTTCAAGCCAGGTTGCTTTAGGCCAGTGGTTCTCAACCTTTCTAATGCCGTGACCCCATAATACAGTTCCCCATGTTGTGGTGACCCCCAACCACTTATACATCACCGGGTGCCAGGGGCGTGGCCAAAGAAAAGGGGAAAAAATGGCGGACAGCCTTGTTTGGCGACCCCCGTGAAATGGTCGTTCGACCCCAAATGGGGTCCCGACCCACAGGTTGAGAATCACTGCTTTAGGCAAAAATAAATTGTAGTGCCATACATTCACCACTAGATGTCATCAATGCCTTTTTTCAGTTTTTAAAACCAAAACTTATAAGCTTTTCCAGCCTTTTTAAAAAAAAGTCTTAGAAAACACTTTTAGTCTCCAAATTTCCAAGTCATATTTATATATTAGTTCCAAGTTAGTCTTATAGGTTTCTCCTTTTCCCTAGGTAATTAATTTGCTGCTTTCCTAAGGGAATGAGATGGAAGTTCCCTTTCCCTTCTCTTTGGGGGGAGTGCTTAGGGCAGATTTTCAGGAAAAGTTCTCAAATTTATAAAGAGAAGCTTAGATCTCACCCAGTTTCATCCATATTGCTGTACACTTGCTTAGTAGTGCTTGGTGTCTTCCCTTTACATCAGCTTCTGACTGGCTAAGTGAATGTAGCCAGTCTTTCCCCCCACCAATTTGGAGGGCTTCCTCAGATCAAATGGGAGGGCTGCCACCCCCCATGATCAAACGAGGGTCCCCTTCTTGCTTGCCACCTCTACAGGGCAGCTTTTGACCCTTTTCAAGGTCCCCCAGCGGGGCGAAGTCAAACACGGAAGACGGACCTCATCTTCCAGTGTCTGCCTCACTGCAACGCCATAACTGGAAGCCCTCAAAGTTAGACACTTCTGAGCTTACTGGAATTGTTTGATATTGGAATATTTCTGGTAAAAAAAAAAAAGGCACAGCATCTGAGTAATCAGATCAAAAATTTCTGGTTAAAAAAAAGACATAGCATCTGAGTAATCAGATCAAAAAAGAACAGAACCCTCATTTCAAACTCAAATTTTAAACATTAGCATCTAAAACAGTCTGCACACCTCTACATGATTACATACCATAATGTCCAAATAAGGAAGATATTACCTTACCTTTTCTTCTGATGCTACTGTTAGTTTGTCACTGGATATTAAGCTGCACACCTGTTCTACACCAAGACTGAGAAATTCCTCACCTAGTACAACCTCAGTAAAGTGCTGTTCTATTTCAAGAAAAATATATATATATATATAAATGTATAGACTGCAGCAACAGAAGCAACATGAAGAAGGCACTTTATCCTTATAGAGATACGGAATAGTTTCCTTTCTAGTTAAATTGCTAGAATATACAGCTCCTCTCTACGTCATGACTATGAAAGAGTAATGTCATTTAAAATGTGGAAATCTCATTTATAAAGCCAACTAGACTTTGTGTGCAACTACCATCATAATTTCCAAAATAAGGCCACTACATTTGGGAAATAAGACTGACAATAAGATCTTCGTTCAGAAACATGTAATACATAATAAGATTCAAAGACTGAAATCATGGCTGTGACTGGATAAATCCTATTTCATATATAGGGTGTCCCAAAGTCTTAGTGCAGAACTATACTAAGACTTTTAGAACACCCTGTCTATAATTTTTTTTCAGCACATTTGAGCATGTTACAAAGCATGCATAATGTTATATATACCAAAAGCATATATAAACAAATATCAGCAAACGTGATAGATGAACTTTACTAATATTAATGGCAAGTGGGATTAACAATTTATCCATGGATGCTGTTATGTTTGATGGGTTTGTTTGATTTCTGTAAGCCGCTCATAATCACCTGCATGTAGTGGATAGTTATAAAATCATATAAATTTATAAAATAAATGAATAAGGTAACATTATTTGAGAGGCAGTAGTTAAGGCACCAGGCTAGAAAGCGGGAGATTGTGAGTTCAAGGCCCACCTTAGTCATGAAAGCCAACTGGGTGACTTTGGACTAGTCACTCTCTCTTAGCCTAACCCATTTCACAAGGTTGTTCTAGTGGAGAAAATAGGAGGTGTGTTGGATATGTTTGCCACCTTGTATTTGTAAAAGTTGTTTGTAAAAATAATAAAGGCACAATATAAATAAATAAACATTAGAACACAGGATAGCAAAATAACCATATCCAATTTAAAACATATCTTCTAATTCTGTAAAATCATACAAGAAATCATACAAACAAAATCATACATTACATATGGTGGTGCTTAAAAACTATTTTCCTCAATAAATACTGTAAGCTAATTTCAGGATTTGATAAAGAATAGATCATGTTTTAAATCATATTTATGCATAAATATTGAAAATTCAAAAATGTTCACAAGCTTATGAGCACCATTCCTACAGGATGCTAGTTGATGTACAAAGTTTCAAATCATTGTTTAAATAAAGAAAGGGAAGGAGCTTGACAGATATCCAGTGGAAAAGTATTCCATAATTAACCCTATTTCTGGTATTTGGGCATATGTGCCAATAAATATGTAGCTGAAATAATAGTGCTTGCTTGTTCGTAGGAGATAATAAGAGAAAACATGGTGGAATTCTATGATTTAAGTAAAGATAGCTGGGGACAAACAAATTCTAAGAAGGAAAAACTGAATATGCTGACTATTAGGGAGGAAGCAGAACTCCATGTCGGAAAAAAACACTGGGAAGGGAGCGTTGCTAATTGTCATTCTTGTCTGCACCTTTTAGTTCAAGAAAATAGGCACCCACGAAGACAGGGGATTGTCTGGGTACCAGCCCAAACATACTTCCCATAATCCGGTTGGGTTACCTGGGCTGGGCCAGTGCAACCTCCCATTGCTGCAGAACTAGAGGCTTATGTGCCAAATTGCATAGACTAGTGGTGAAAACCTATATTAGAAGGGAACACAGTTGGCTGAGTCTAATTTTTATAAAAATGACTGGAATTGTTATGCAGTATTTTCTCAAAGGAAAGACATTAACACCCAATCCATAACTAGAAATATTACTACATGAAGTACCACAGAGCCGTGGTGGCACAGTGGTTAGAATGCAGTACTGCAGCTACTTCTGCTGATTCCCAGCTGACAGCAGTTCAGCAGTTCGATTCTCACTAGCTCAAGGTTGAATCAGCCTTTCATCCTTCTGAGGTTGGTAAAATAAGGAGGCAGATTGTTGGGGGCAATATGCTGACTCTGTAAAGTGCCTAGAGAGGGCTGCAAAGCATTGTGAAGCAGTATATAAGTCTAAGTGCTATTGCTACTATATGTCTGAACTCACTATTTTTATATATAAAATTAACATATGAAATGAAGTGTATTGAAATTGCTTTCCATAAGGTGAACTCCATAGATGCAAGCATACATGCATGGTTAATACAAGGAGAATAATTCTCAACACAGGCCCTTGAAAATACATAGAGCGTTTCTCAGAAATGATAGCGGGCCAGATAAAATTTTAGTTGCATTTGCCATATTATCAATATTATAGCTGAAGTATTCTGGGAAACTGAATTACTGTTTATTGAATTTCCACATTAACAATAATTCCTACTTTATTTTGGCAGATTGAATCCTATTTATTGTATTACTACATTAATATTTTGAGAAAGGGAAAAAGTGCCAGTTTTCAAAGATTTAATACTGTTTTATTTAAATTTAAAGGTCTATTTCAAACTTGAAATTTAGTTTTTGAAATTCATTCAGCCTCTTGCTAATATCAAATCATAAAACAATTTTTGTTTATTTACCCTTACAACTTTAATTTCTTTATTATAATTTACATTCTCTTTCACATGGGCAATATATAAAGGCTTCCCCAATGTTAAAAATAGTACTATAACCTTCGTATTTAGAATTGAAGTAGCACTTGCCTGCATATGTGTTGGCCTTGTTTAGAAGCTCAATGCAGGCATGCATATCAGCAAATGCCTGAATGCCCAAACAGTTGACTGGATGAAGCTGAGTTTCCAGAAAATCACAGCAACTTTTTTTTACATCTTGCAGTTGGAGCAAACTAGCTGCTGGGAGTAGTACCTAAAATAACCAAAATTAAAGGAGTCAGTATCATTAGCAAGAAAGGTAAAAAAGGAATTTCTAAGTCTTTGACAGTCTGTAAGGGGTTAATTATGTAACTAATAGGCAAATTCTCACTATGCTTCTATCTTAATTCTGTTTTGTATCTTTACCCATCATGGGTAGTGATGAAGAACTGACAGAAAAGGACAGCAGTAACACAGCTGTTTATTTAAATTGTAGGCTGTACTTTGACAAATGAATCTGGACTCAATAGATAGGATATACATAATATCCGTGTATATGTGCTTTGCTTCTCTACACTTTTTTCATTGTAGTGATCAGGGACTCAGTCTAGGGCAGGGGTAGGCAACCTCGGCTCTTTTATGACTCATGGACTTCAACTCCCAGAATTCCTGAGCCAGCTGGCTCAGGAATTCTGGGAGTTGAAGTCCATGAGTCATAAAAGAGCCGAGGTTGCCTACCCCTGGTCTAGGGAATTGCTTGTATACCATACTTAAAACTTGTCAAACAAGGTTAGGATATGAAGTCACATTTAAGAGATAGTTCCATATCTTATCTTGTCTGGAAAGATTCATTGTGTAGTGGTTGCAAAAACTGCAATGGTTTGGGGTTTTTTGTTTATATGTATTAAACTTACATGTTGCCTATTTCACTGAGAGATGACCCTAGGCAGCTTACAATTATTATTACCTGAGAAACTAGCTCAGGTACACTATTCATTGGACCATCCAACATCTTTCAGACAGGCAGGACTGGCTAACAAAATGTATTCCAATGTGAATGGAAAGAAAATAGCAACTAGAGGGCCTTCTAGTCTTCACTACAGTTTGATACATTGGCTCTTTATTATTTCTTTGGCTGCCCCTCTGATAGTCTACAATTTCACTCTCATTTTACTTTGTGAATAGCGTAATAGATGTAAAAAAAAAAAAAGCAACCAGCTATCAAATTTAGCAGTTTTCTCCCCTTAAAACAAACAGCTACCAAATGTCATTTATCTTTGTTCAATATTACTCTAACATTTTATGGCATGATACCCAGTAATGTCACCATCAGCCTCTTTATTACTGTATTACTGTATTACTGTATTTGGATCTAGGGAATTATTACTTACTTATCTAGGGCAGTGCTTTTCAACCAGTGGTACAGGTACCACCTGTGGTACATTGGCACCTGGCAGGTGGTACGTAACCATCCTAGAAAAGTGGTAGCAGGGGAGGGGAATGAGCTGAACCAGTGGCAGCATCGCACAAGCCTGAGCAAGAGACGGCTGGAGCTGCAGGGCTGTCAGGGCTCAGTAGAAGCGCCAGGATCAGCGCCAGGCTCCAGCTGGAGCTTGGCACTGATCCTGGTGCTTCTGCTAAGCCTTGAAGAAGCACCAATCAGCTGGAATGTTGCAGCATCTCCAGGATCTTGTGATTTACATTCAGATGCTTGGCAACTGATTCATATTTATGACGGTCACAATGTCCCAGGATCATGTGAAGTGACCAAAACCTGCTGCAACCACCCAGCAGCGGGGGGAATAAAAATCAAACACCACCCCACCCCACCCCCGCTGCCAATCCTCAACAGAAATGCTCAGAACAATGAAAACCTCGGACAGGAGGAAGAGCGCCGCTGGGTGGGCAGGCAGGTGTCTTGCTCGGCTGTGGCTTGGGGGGCACTTTTTTCAGTGCCACTGTAACTTCGAAGAGACACTAAGCGAACTGTTGTAAGTCGAGGACTATCTGTACTTTATCACTTTTTTCCTTTTGGGGGGGGAGTCATCAAGTTTTTGACACCTTGCTAGGTTGACTGGTGGTACTCGGATGTTGCCATATCCTAAAAGTGGTACAATGGGTGAAAAGGTTGAAAAGCCCTGATCTAGGGAACAGAACAACTACAGGATCAGAAATCCCAGCAGATTTATAAAAGATTAACATGGCATAGCATCACATATAACAGACGTCCCCAACTTTTTGGGCAATAGGGACCAGTTCTGTGGAGAGAGGTTTTTCCAGAAAAGGGAATTGGGGACCCCTGACATATAAAGCCTTCATAATAATGGAACACTATTATTTGCTTGCATTAACTTAAGACAAACTCAAGAAGTTTTTTTCCTTGTATTAAACTTTGTATGGCTTTCTACTGTCATAAGTATTTCTATGCTTTATTTAAAAATTTGAATGTAACAAAAATTTCTGATTTTAACATAAACTGAGAGAACTTGAGCTAGTTACTAAATCAGCTTTCTAATTCATTCTTTCCTACACGACTAGAGTAAAAAAAAATCTGTGAGATTTCCATACGTCCATTGAACTGATACAAAAGATGCCGAGATACTTCAAGCAAAAATACTTGTGATTATACTTGTGAATGTCTTTCAAAAACATATGAGTCAACATAAACAGCTGCAATGGTGGGTAGGTGGCAGTAAAGAAAGTTAAAAATACAAAGTGACATCGGTACCACAAAGCAGAAGGCTAATATTTTACATTTCACACCAAAAGGCTATTAACATTCATTTCAGATGTAAATGATTTTAGAAACAATTTGTTGCATCTTGAGGTCTACTAGAACAGGAAATTTAAGTTATTAACTAAAGTAACAATTGACATTTAAATAAAATTTATAGACATAGTAGATAGATTTAAAATGCTCATTGTTCAGCAGCACCGAACAATTATTTACACAAGGATGGGTCAATATTATAAAATGTCCTAGTACCTATAGTAGCATACATACAGAACACTGTTTATTAATGACCCAAACTCCATTTGCATTTTGGGGGATTTAAGTGGTCTGCAGACATTGTCAAAAAGCATCTTTTCCAGTTTACAACTTTTATTAACAGGCATAAGCTGTTGTGAGCCACAGCTCACAGAGTGGCTAAGCTGATGTAGGATATACATTCGGATGAGATAAGGGTAAAAGGTGCTACCAGATTTCTTATTTTTTTTCTTTCCACCATACTAATATTTTGCTCTTCATAAAGTGTCTACAGACATAGAAACTTTTTAAAACAAACCAGAAAAACTTAGATTACCTGTTTTTTTCTTTCGATATTATTTCAATTCAACTGGAGTCTTTACCATAGAAAATCTAAATTATGAAAAGTAAAGCATACAGTAAAAGGAACTTGGGAATCAATCACATAGGTGCTTTGACATGTTCTCATCTCATCCTGGAACCAAAAAGATCTTCTGTCAAAATAAATTTAGTTGCTTCCACAACATGCTCTTAATATGCATCTACCCACATTTCAGTCTGGTATTTAGAAGAGACCTACTTATAGATCAGGAGTGTCAAACTGATGGCCCACGGGCTGAATGCGTCATGCACAGGCCATGCCCACCCTGGCTCTGCAAAGGCAAAAAACATCGCGCTACATCACGATATATCACATGACACGATCGAGTTCGATACCCAAGCTGAGATGGAGGTGGTCCATCCATTCTTGTGCTCTTTTGATTTCTCAGCAGCTTTTGATAACATCTGGATTAACTCTAGAGATTGGGAATTGGGGGCATTGTTTTTTGGTACAGCTAGTCCTTGACTCATGGCAGAATTGAAACAAGAATTTAAGTCTCTAAGTGGTCTGCATTATTTAGCGTATTGCTTAGCAGTCCTGGTTACTGTAATTAATTATTAGGTGACAAAACTTCCTACCAGCTTCCCACAACCAAAGTCAGTGGGGAATCTGGCAGGAATTTGTAAATGCAGGCTGGCATGTAAGTGGCTGCTGATAGCTGCAAGAGGGAAAGTGCGCAGGGTGTGGAGAGAGTGTGGGATGACACAAGGGAGGTTCAGGGAAGGTGTGTGAGAGTGTGAGTCTATGGCATGGATTGGGCAGAGTGCATGAGAGATGCGGCATGAGTCAGAATGTATGCAGAAGAGTGTGAATGTGTGCGATAGACACAGCCTGGGTTGGGGTGGTTATGTGAGAGGTGTGTGCTGCAGGTCAGGGATGGAGTGTGAGGTTGTAATAGGGTGTGGTGTAAGTTGGAGATGGTGTGAAAGTAGCCGGTGTAGCATGAGTGCAGATGGGCCGAAAAATTGTGTCTGGCTGAGGACTTACCCTAGTGACCTGGACCTTTCTTAGGAGCCAGTAGGGAAGGTTGCAAATGGCAATCACATGATCATGGGTTGCTACAACAGGTCATAAGTATGAACCAGTTGCCAAACACCCAGATCACAATCACATAACCATGGGAATGCTGGGACACTGGAACTCTGAGGACTGGTTGTAACCACCATTTGAACAGCCACTGAATAAATGGCCATAAATCAAGGACTACCTGTAATTCTTTTCCTTCCTGCAGGATCAATTCCAGATGATATTGGCTGCGCAAGGGATGCCTACCTTTGTGGGGTACATTACGGCTTGACACGTTTATCTCCACTTTTTAGTACCTACAGGAAATTACTGAATGAGATAATCCACCCTTCTTGGATTCAATATATTAGGACTCCAGTCCAGCTAAGTGAGGCTGTCAAAGCTCTGCCCCAGTGCTTGGAGGCTATATGGTGGGAATTGATTCTGACTGAATCCTACCAAGGCTAAGTGATTGTGGATATTAGGGGCACCTGGGCTTGGAATGAGGGGTCCTTGGTGCTCTCTTATTTGTTTTCTTGCATATGTTTCATTACCCTAACTAGGTAACATCATCAATGCTAGTCAGGAGTGCTGTTTGCTGTCTGTTTATATTCTGAGGTCTTGCCTGTTTGTGTGGATGGGGGCAGTCTTAGGGATTCTTCAGTTGGGCCATTTACTAATGGCTCTGTGACAATTTCTTGATTGGGATATTGCTTACTTGATTGTTGGTCTGAAGTTGACCTTGGAGTTAATGTACGCTGACCTGAGTGCTGATTGCTGGTGGAGAGGTGCTGGAATCTTTTTGTTCTTTTTTGGACTGGGTGATAGTCTCTTTTGCATAGTCTATAGATGTTGTTAATGTTTCTATTGATGGCTGATTTGTCAAGAGTGCCAGGCTTCTAGAAATTCCCTGGCATTCTAGCCCAACCAAAGAATTCCTAAGACTGCCCCCACCCACCCAGACAGGCAAGATACCAGAATATAAACTGAGAGCAAACAGCACTCCTTACCAGCACTAATGATGTTACCTAGTTAGAGTAACGAAACATCTGCAAGAAAACAAACAAGCTCAGAGAGCACAAAGGAAGGCATTTCAACCCTGAGCTACAAATATTTTCCTTCATTGGCTTGGAATAATCCATCTTTAGCTTATGATGGGATTGTATTTCCCTATTCAAGGATACTGCACAATATGAGGATCCTCTTGGACTCACACTTCTGCTTAATGGGTAGTAATCATTACTCAATACCATAGTATAATCCAGGTACAGCCCACGGATAAAAACAGACTGCAAGTACAAAATATTACACTGCTCAGTTAGAAGTTCCCCTATTATGCAGTAAACAACAAGTCATAAGGTATTACATTATTTCTGAATGCACTATTAATCTTCCTGAAGCTAACTCTGTGAAAAAAGAAAGCATGAGGAATGAAAAAGCCTTGACTCTATATTTACACATATAATTTTCACTTTGACTATAGGTAGTCCTCAACTTACAACCACAATTGAGCCTAAAATTTATGTTGTTAAGTGAGAAACTTCTTAAGTGAGCTTTGCCCCATTTTATGACTTTTCTTGACACATTGGTAATTGAATCATCGCAGTTGTTAAATTTGTAACACAGTTGTTAAGTGAATCTGGTTTCCCCATTGACTTTGCTTGTCAGAAGGTCGCAAAAAAGGATCACTTGACTCTGGGTCACAACAACAGTCATAAATGTAAGTCAGTTGTCAAGGATCCAAATTTTATTCATGTGACCATGGGGAGGCTGGAACGGTCGTGTATGAAAAATGGTCATAAGTCACTTTTTTCAGTGCCACTGTAACTTCGAACAATCACTAAATGAATTGCTGCCCTCTAGATATGCCAGGATTCCGGCTCCTAGAATGCATTTGGAATTCTGATAATTGCTATCTGCCTATATATCACCATGGAACAAAAAACTGTTGTATATTATATTGATACTCTTGAGGGATCAGAAAAAGGTTGAAACAGCATACTGTAGATTAAACATTTTAAATGGCAATTTAAGAGTTTTTGTAGTGAGCGACTGACAACATCTCTCAGTAAAAGCTTCTGTTATGACTACACTCTACCTTGTTTAGTAGCTTAATGGCCTTTACTAGCCTAGGCCAGTGATGGCGAACCTTTTAGAGACTGCCCAAACTGCAACCCAAAACTCACTTCTGCATTGTCGGGTGCCGGGTGGGTGTGGCCATTGGCGGGGTGTGGCCCATTGGGTGGGCGTGGCCCATTGGGTCGGCATGGCTGCGGTAGTACCGGCAGACTGGGTGGAACTACAAAGTTCAATCAGTCAATTCCAACTTTGCAAGATCTTTTTTCCCGCAAGAAGTTGAAATTGACTGATTGATTGAACCTTTTTTTTTTTTTTTTTTTTGCACACAGCAGTGGAGGCCTAAAGCAAAAAGGTTTTATAAAACCCAGCTGAAGGCCTAGGACTGGGGCGATGGCACGCGTGCCCACAAAAAGGGCTATGAGTGCCACCTCTGGCACCCATGCCATAGATTCGCCACCACTGGCCTAGGCAAAGCATTGAACACTCTCAAAATATGTTAGCATAAGTGAAGGATTCCTCCTTGAAGTGACAAAAGATCCACATCCTCTTGAAGGCTTTCACATCTGCTGCAAATGAAGTCACTACTTGTCAAGCAATGCTTCCACAGGGACTGCCACCAAAACTAAGTGGCTGAGCTTGCCCGAGCATACAGCTAGAAATTGTGCTTTCACTGCAACAGTTAAAGCCAGCCTGTTGTTTGATACAAGTGCCTTAATGTTCCTTTAATCATTAAGACTGCAACTATTTTAATATTTTCACAGTTAGGGCTTTCTGAAATACCCTTCCGAAATGTTTAACATAGCTCTAATGTTTAGAGTATAAGGTCTGATTGCCCAAAAACTGAGAAGGGTGGTTTACAGGTAGTAATTGGTTACAGTTGGGACTGGAATCACTGTTGGCAAGTGATGTGGTCATAAAGTGCAATGTCACGTGACTGTGCTACTTACCAATAGCTATTCTGACAGATGCCCTCATTGAGGACTTCATGTGACCGAGACTTCCCACTTTCTGCTATCTTGTCAGAACCCATTCCTATTTCATTTCTACCTATCCCCTCTGATCCAAAAACAAATCTCACCTTTCCCTGGGTTCTGCCATACTCCCAGGGGGGAGGGGGATGTGCTTGCGGGGTTGTTGCTTTTCCTTCCTCTATTCGCTACAATGTAACCTTTTGCTTAAGTTATTGCTTCTGTGTCCGCTGCCCACTACAATTTAACAATTTGCTTCCTGCACTGTATCTCTCCCTGAACTTTCTTCTCTCTAACCTATCAGCTAGGAAAAGGGGGGGGGGGAAGAAATACAACCTCCGGAGCCTGGCTTATCTCTCCGTTCCCAAAAGAAGGTGCAAAGCTGCTTGAACATCACGCTGCAACCAGAGCCGGACCAATGTTATCTCCCCTTTCCCACATGGATTTAATACCTGGGGATTGGCCAGTTTTGAACCGTCCAGATGAACTGTGGGGTGGGGTTTCCTTGGGGACACTTTAAAGTATCGATCTGTAAGGAATCCCTCAGATCCTGTCTATTATGCCTGCTATCAACTACTCTTAATAAAAGTTCCTGTTGGAAGAAATTGCTTCCAAGAGTTATGCTTTCTTGAGATGTGGGATTCAAGAGGGTCCTTACACATCTTCTCCATTTACTTTGTTTGTGGGAAGCTTTTGCAGGGAAAGTCACAAACTGTAACCAGGTCTGCAGGAATGCTGCAATGGCTGGAACTCAAATGACCAGGACTTTGTTCAGTGGCATCACAAATCTGAATGGTTCCTGAATGAATGGTTGTTAAGTGAGGACCACCTGTGGTAATATTTTAGTCATATTTCATACTTGTAGGGTAATGGAACTACAGAAGAAATTATATTTCACAGCAATTTTAATAGGGTCTCATAACAAAGTAGAATTGCAATGTGATTTTAACAACCGTTTTTGTTTCAAGTGCATTTTGTTGATATAATTATGCAATAATTAATCATGTTGAACATAAAGGTACCATAGTTCACTGATTATTTAGCATACGTTTCTTGCAAAGTTTGATCTCTGGCAAATTCAATTAACCGGGCAAAAGGAGGATATTGTGGGGTGTCAGCTGCTAGCAAAGTTCCTTCTGCAACCAATACTATACTAAATGAATGGTCTGATGAATGGTCTGATTTGATTACAGCTACTTCCCATTTTAGTGCGTGCAGTTTTTTACCAAAAACAATGAGAGAGGAAGAGAAGGATTCTTTTTTTGTCGTTTTTTGTTGTATTTTTGTCTTACAATATTAGACAACACAATATCAGCAATAGAGACCTTCAAGCTTCTAGGTTCTATATTAGAAATTCTGTTTTATTATATAGAAATGGTAGCAAAGGATTATTATATAGCCATAAAAATTGGTAGCAGAGGATGGTTACATAGCCATACAGATCAAATAAAGTGTACAGTGTACAGTCACCATGGGCCTTGCTCTTAATGGTTTCAACTGTCACAGGAAACTCACTTTAGAACACAAAGGAACCACAGTTTATAACTATAGATGCAAACTAACCACTGCCGTTTACTGGCTGAATAATTTTGTAGTTGTTGCAATACAAAATACATTCTAACATGTATTTCAACATTCTACAATCTCTCAGGACTTGAAATGGACACCTAACATTAAAACCATCATTAAAAAAAATGTTCTACTTGCGTCAACTTAGAAAGCTCAGACTGCCCAAGGAGTTGCTGATACAGTTCTACAAAGGACTTATTGACTCTGTCATTTGCACTTCTACAATTGTCTGGTTTGGTACAGCAACCATACAGGACAAGTAGAGACTTCAATGGATAGTTATGACTGCAACAACAACTGCAACCAGCCTGACTTCCATACTACACGAGCCAGAAAGACGGCTAAGGAAATATCTATGGACCCCTCACATCCTGAACATAAACTGTTTCAATTTCTCCCCTCAGGATGCCACTAAAGGGCATTGCATGCCAAAACAACTAGACACAAAGACAGTTTTCCCCCATACCATCACTCTGCTAAACACCTAATTCCCACAGACCTGTCTTATGCTCAAGCATATTTACCCATGTGGTAGGGTTGTATTACTATTATCCTTCTCATCTTTCCTATTACCTTCTCCTATTGGCATCTTATATCACTTTGTTGTTTGTATCTACACTGAGATGCACCAGAAATAAGTGTCTAATCACACTTGGCCAATAAAGAATAAAGAATATTTAGTTTATGAGACAATGTCAAACCTCAATAAACTCCTACACTGGAAACCATCTACATGGTTTGCACTCCAAATAACATCTACTTACCTCATCTAATGTAAAATAAAAACATTCCAAAAATCATTAAAATTTTGCAATATTTGAACTTCAGTGACAACTTTTCTTCAAGGACACTCAAGCCATCCATCAACAGCACTCGAGATATCTAATTGCTGACAAGTTCTGGAACTACCAGAAGCTCAATAGACAGAATACACGCAGAGTGATCAAAATTCTAAAAAAGACCTTGTTTTGGTATCTATTGTCATGAAATCATATGGAAAAGGTTAAGCCCAAATTACCAGGCTGTTTGTCTCTCCCTCCAATTGGAATAGTATTAAAAAGTTAAGATAAGGTTTTTTCCTTTATATTTTATTACACTATGCATTGTTTTTGATTTTTAAACTGGTGGTAATTGTGAAATTTTGCAACATATTATTTCTTCAAGACTAAAACTATTGTTTTATTTGATCAACAATTAACTTTTTCCTGCAAGCCCTTGTGTTGTGAAGATCTTGATACCATTTCATTTTAAACTTCTGCCAAATAATATAGCATTATAAAATTTTACTTGAGTTCTACCATTCACTTGTACATTTTTCTCTGTAACTATAATTGTCCTTGTATGAACGTATTTAATAAGCATCTTAACGATCCAGCTATTAATTTCCTTTCCTGAATATATATAGCTTGACAGTTCTCACAGAGGCTGTGGAAGACAACACCCTCTAATGTATTGATTTTAACAAACTATGATACACTGAACAATATTTGGAATATGCATTTTATATGCCTTTACTTTGATTCTATGGGAACAAGGATTTGGATGAGAAAGACTGGTTAATCACATGCATCGTCTAAGGCAGACATGTCAAACACAAGGCCCCGGGGCCGGGTGCGACCCGCGAAGTGGTTTCATGTGGCTCACGAAGCCATCCTGGAAACAGTGAGGGAACAGCCCCCGCTGCCTTGGCCCTGGTACAGGCCGGCTGGGGGCCAATGTACAATTTTGTGGTGGCCATCTATGCTGAAATGCATTCAGTCTTAGCTCCATAAGCCCCCCTCCCTGCATGGCCTGAGAGGAATGGTGAGGCTCCTCCAGTGGACCATGCCTTGGCACTTGCCCTGGTCCCACCCCCTTCTGCCAGAGACCCTCAGATCTGTCCCACTCCTGCCCAGGCCCCCAAGGGCACCTTACCCACCCAGTAGGCCACACCCACTCCATCCACGCCCAAACAGTAGGCTGCATCCACCCTTGCCACACCCACCCGGCCCCCTGAGGGCAACCGAGATGCTGATGCGGCCCTCAATGAAACTGAGTTTGACACCCCTGGTCTAAGGCAGAGATACACCAAGGTTCCATCATTGTATTGGGTGTGGCTTTCAAAAGTTGTTAACAGCTAATTTTAATGTGATAAAAATGTTATTTTTAAATCTGTAATTGGAGACTACTCACAAAATAGATTTCAAATGAAACTAAATTACATTTTGTTTTTGCCTGTTCCCACTTAAAAGTTTTTCAACAGTAGGACATAGCTGTCAAAGGCCAAGTATGGCCCTCAGTCTAGAAAAATTATGCAGCCTAGTAATAGATTATATTGTCTTAGTTCTTGACAACTCCTAAAAAGATTAACTATTACTTAAAATATCTTTTTGCCCCTTGATTGCTTAACCAACAAGGTTGTGTCCAACCCATTCTTTAAATTAAATCTGCCTAGCAACATAAGTGTTTTCTATGGGTTAGGGTGGACTCATTATTAAGGACATACTTTTCTGCAGTCAATTAAATTTATAACCTTTGGGGCCCAAGGGTAAAAGAAAAAAAAGAACAGGCACAGCATTATATTTCTTCTGGTTTCACAAAGGATGCACAAATATGCACATAAGTGTACTGGTAGTTCATTTATTTACTATGATATAAAATATGCCCACTTTTTCACTAGGAAATTCTGTTGTTATAGATATAAGTATACTGTGTTTCTCCGAAAGTAAGCCCTCTCCCAAAAGCAAGCTCCATCTGATTTTGGGGGGATGGGCCTAATATAAGCCCTCCCTCCAAAAGTAAGCCCTACCTAAGAGCCTGCACAAACGGACGGACGCCAATTCTGGCACGAGGTAAGGGGGGGACTTGCCAATGCCTCTGCGATGAGGCGAAGTCAATGGGGGAAAGGAATCTGTTTGCTGCCAGTGGCCATTTGACGCCTCGCACATCGCGCCCAATGCCGCTAACATGAGGCCTGGTGGACCAAGTACCAGTGCAGTCAGGGCGCGTACACTTCCTGTCCCAGGCCAGCCCCTGCAGCCCCAAGGCAACTGTGCTGGGCAGTGGCAGGAAGGGAGCTGAGATGGGGGCAGCCAAGCCAACACTCCTCTGGCCGGAGCAGGGGGCCTTTGCCCTGGGGATCCGGGGAGGCCACCTTCCTGGCTGGGCCTGCCTGAGAGGTGAATGGGGAGGCGGCAGCCCAGGACCAAAGTGGCAGATGGAACACCGGAGCCTTGGGGAAGGAGGGTGTTGAAGCGAGTGAGCATCCTGCCATCAGCACCCATGCCGCCTGCCCCTTTCCCATGGAGCTGGAGAGCTCGCCACACCGCCACCCAGATGCTCTCACTTCCGCTAGGAATTGCATTTCTTTGCTTACCTGACTTCCAGCACCGTCCTGTTTCTCCTTTGTGATCCTCTGCTGCCACGTGAAGGGAAACAAAAGAAGTTTGTGAGGGGAAAAAAGTCAAACAATTTCAACTTCTCACGAAAAAAAAAAAAATCTGGCGAAGTTGGAATTGATTGACCTTCCCCCCCCCCAAACTTCTTTTGTTTCCCTGCACGTGGAGGATCGTGAAGGAGAAACAGGACAGGGCTGGAAGTCAGGTAAGCAAAGAAATGCAATTCCTAGGGGAAGTGAGGACATCTGGGTGGTGGTGTGGCAAGCTTTCCAGCTCCATGGGGAAGGGGCAGCCAGCATGGGCGCTGATGGCAGGACACCCGCTTGCTTCAGCACCCTTCCTCCCCCCGAGATTCCAGCAGTCCACCTGCTGCCTTGGTCTGGGCTGCCGCCTCCCTGCTCACCTCTCAGGCAGGTCTGGCCAGGCCAGGTAGGTGGTCTCCTCAGATCCCCAGGGCAAAGGCCCCCGCTCCAGCCAGAGGAGGGTTGGCTTGGCCACCCCCACCTTGGCACCCTTCCCACCACCTAGCATAGCCACCCCAGGGTTTCAGGGGCTGGCCTGGCACCGGCTTGCACTGGTATTTGGTCCGCCACCATGCTCTCACCACCGCATTGTGTCTCCACCCCATGCGCAGGCCCCACCCCCCGCACGCTCACAGCCTGCTAGAACCGGCAAAAAGTAAGCCCTACCCAAAAGTAAGTCCTTCAGAGCCCACAGTAGTATTTAGTCTGAAATGAAAATATATTAAGATGTATTCTTCAAACAATAGATTTTCAATGGTTTCCAACCCTAACCCTTTCTGTCCATTTGCTTGATACAATGAAGAGTACTTTGTCAAGGACTGTACAACTCAGCAGATCTTTTTAAAATGCAAGCACATGCAAGATGCTCATTGTTTTGTGCTACAACAGGGCAAGAAGACCACAGAAATATTGTTAAAAGATGCACATTTTTTTAAGTCATATGCTAAGAAATAAATATCACCCTAGCCAAACCCAGAGAGAGATTTGTCCCGCTATAAGTATTTTATGATAAATGAATATAATCATCTCACTCACCTGAACATTTTCTTCTGTAACTGTAATTTCCCCTGTGTAAATGTATTCAATGAGCATCTTAAGGGTCCAACCATCAACTTCTTTGATTCGAACTTCCTGTGCTTGGCTTTCGCTCATTTCACCTGCAAAACAGATTAATTCAGACACTGGCAAGTGGAATAAACATGCTGTAAAAAGATCTTATCTGGAAGCAAAAAAAAAAAAAAAAAGTAATTCCACAGTAATAAAAGAGGAAATGGCAATATAACACCCACAGATACCAAAGTACCAGCCAAGAGATACTGAATGTCTTTCAGAATTTTTGACATCTTAGACAAGAATTCATAATTTTCTACTTTTGTACAACCATAATTCAAAAGCACCAGGGGCCAGAAAGGAAGCTCTTTCTGTTCTTAAGGAAGAGAAATAAGCTGATTCTCAAGCATTACTCTACAAGGATAAATCAGAAATTAAAAAATCAGTAATCAAACTTAATTTATTTCCTGTTCAAATTACATAAATATTTTGAAAGGCCAGGTACATATATGTTTCACTATTGCTCATAACCTGATTGCTTGGAAGCTTAAGCACTGTTGGATTTACATACTTATTTTATACTATGATTGTCTGTCTGTCTGGCTGGCTGGCTGGCTGGCTGGCTGTCTGTCTGTCTATCTGTCTGTCTGTCTATCTATCTATCTATCTATCTATCTATCTATCTATCTATCTATCTATCAATCTGTCATATAGGATATCATACATGGACTAACATCGTTGCCATGTATTTTGAAAGCCAGAAAAATCTACAGAGTAGTCTGGCTGCCAGCAGTTGCTAGATATGGTATGGTACCATATCATAACAGTGTATGGAAAAAACAGAGTTTAATAAATAGAGGAATGTACACCAATTTGGTCAATTCATTTTATATGTAAAGTGATTTTTTAAAAAAAGTTTCAAAATAAATTGCAAGCATTAATCAAGAGGATTTAATAGCAGCAGCATTTTGATTTATTGTAATATAAAAAAATTTCATCTCTTTGCAAATGTAACAAGATACCTTTTCAATTCATGGAGCTTGGTATAGAACTATTTGTAGTGCCAGAATGAATGTTTGCAAAAGAGAATTTAAAGCAAATCTCAGCTCTGAGGAGCTTTTCTGATATATATCCAAAATCTATTGGTTAACAATGGAAAATGCCTACAATATCCAACGTGTTAAAATAACAACTTGAACTTCAAGCAATACTAAGGAAAACAAATCCTTCTCTAGCTTTATAACATCAGAAGCTGGCTGATTCCCAAACTAACTAGACCTTGACCACCTGTCATCACACCCAGTTACTTTTATTTATATACACCTCAGAAAAGCAGAAATTACCTATCCTTTACAAGAATCTAACATTTTACATTTTTATCTAAATACCTTTTAGGAACGTTGCAGCCAAAATTCATTACTGTTTGAAAAAGAAGAATTGTTTTTTTTTGTTGTTTTTTTTTAAAAAAGAGACACTTGGTTGAAGAAATGCTATTACTCAAAAGTATTAATGAAAAAAAAAATTTGTTCGATCTTCTGGGAGAAGATGGTGGACTAAAGGCAGCTCCATGGAAAAGTGAAACAAGTGTTTGTGGACATTTTAACATTTGTGGATAAAAAGAGAGAGAGGTGAGATTGCCCAAGCTGTTTTTCCTTATGGCTGCCCCTCATGAAAAGATTGTAAGATGGCAGTTTCTGGAACAGGGGATAATTAGGAGACTGGGGAATTTGCCATAAATGTTCCAGCTGCAAACAGTTGTTTTTTAAAAAAGGACACCAAGTTTGTTTATTTTCCTTGCTAACTACCTCTGAAAATTGTCTATTAAAAGAAAAGTAACAAGGCTGGAAAGATGGGTGAATGCCTTCAAACCTTAATATAAGAACATGAAGATCTATTTTTATAATCCTTAAGACCTTTTGAAAAACAAACAAAGAGCAAAACACAAAACAAGGTTTTGGCTTCAGAAAAAGGGGCTCATAAAATGTTGAATCATTGGATTTTGAATATTAAGGCTTCAAAAATTATTTTTTAAAGAGTGCGTGTTTGTGGGGAGAAAATTGTTTTTGAGATTTAAGACGTAATAAGAGAAACAACTTATTATGGTGCTTGGAGATATCTTTGAGGAATGAGATCTGCATCAGCAATCTGATTCAATTATATCAGCTATGTTTTGGCTTCTTGGAAACTATCTGTTATCAGGAAAAAATGTTGCAGAACAAGATGTGCAGCAAAATCTATCCAAGAAAAATATGAAGGAAACCGAATAAGAATGTATCATGAGATATACAGAAAAATAAATCCTGTATGGGACTTTAAAAATTAAGAAAGTGATAAAAATGATAATTCTAGAGAGCAATCGGAATAATTACGTTTTGTTGGATTCATGAGACTGATTAAAGTACTGAAGAAATTTGCAATGAGGACTAATAACCATCTGAATGGCTTAGAGCAGTGGTGGTGAACCTATGGCACGCGTGCCAAAAGTGGCACTCTGATCCCTCTCTATGGGCACGCGTGCTGTTGCCCGAGCCCTGCCTCCCCCCTCAGCCACCTCACCAGCAGCCCCCTGGAGGAGAGTCGCCCCTGGGCATGGCCCACACAAAGCAGCGCAGCCAAGGACATGGCAGCTGGGCAGCAGAGACAAGATTCTGCCCTTGTGCAGATGATGCTGTGGGACACAGGTGGAGGGCATGGCTGCCAAGGCACTGCAGGGCCGCATGGGTGATCTGCTATGGGCCATGGAGGTGGTAGGTGGCCCTGCGGGCTGGGGGGGCAGGGGGTGGAGTGGGGCAGGGTTGGTGGGGTGGCAAGACAGGGTGAGCGGGAGTGGGGGCAAGGCAGTTTTTGGGCACTCGGTGTCTAAAAGGTTTGCCATCACTGGCTTGGAAAGACTGTAAAGAAAAGGACTACAAAGTCTGTTTATTTCCCCAGGGATGAAATGGGGTATGTTGTCATTTTGAGTAGCTCTTTTTAGATTTTACTGGTATCTTAACTAAAAAATGTGATATACTGGTTTGCTTATACTTAATATAGTGTTAAGGTTTTCTCCACATGTGTATATGTTTATGTATGTTAATACATAAACATGTTTTCGTGGGTTTTTTTTGTATATCTATGTATGTTTATGTATCTTAGCTTTAGACAGATAAACTTAACTTTTTATTCAAAATAAGAAAATTGGAAATTTTTTCTCATTAAAGGAGAAGCTATTTTTCTTTGTTATGTTAAATTTTAATTTTTGTTTATATTAGAATGCTGAGATTATATTTTTGACATGTAAATTTTTGTAGTTTATAGTTGAAATTTTTTTTAATGGTACAAATTGCTATTTGGCATAGGATTTCAGAATTATTGGTGTGTGGAATGGGAAAATGTGTATAAAAGACAGTCTTTTATAATAGAGAAATGATCTATTTTTGTAATGTTAAACTTTTGTTTTATTGTGTTTATATTAGCATAAAAGGACCATTTTATGCTTTTTAAATGGTATTTTATTACAGTTAAGAGTCAGAATATGCTTGTTGAATTTTATATATGTTAATTAATATTTTAGAATTGAATGATTTGCTGATAATCAGATTGGAGATATTGTTAAAAGAAATAATGGGATGAAGAATTTTATACTTGTTAACTAAAAGGAGGTGGAAAGATTATAGAATTGTTTATATTTGGTATGATGAGGGTGGAAAGTCATTTTCTTAGGGGTAAAGGATATGTGTCCCTATTGCTTTCATACACTTTTTCCTTCATTTTCCTTTCAGTTTGTATTATTTTCAATTTAATACAATTATTACAGATGAAAGAATGTTCCTTCAAATGAACTGAATGTGGTTAAACTGAATTAACAATTAACAATTACTTGCAAACCAATTTACATACCTATCCTGGATACACAGGACAGAGCATGAACATTCAAATATCCAATTGGCATAGAAAGCATCATGGCAAAACACATGGTCCAATCATCTGAAATTAGGCCCAAAAAGCACTCCAATGTAAGATGTAAAGCTATCATTCTCCATCCATTCTTTCAATTCTATAGTTTCTCAATCCATATATTTTTTCTGCTACAGTATTTCAGCAATTTAAAGAACACATTTTACCAACTAATGGTGACACCAAAGATAGCAGTACTAGCAAGAATGTACCTTCCAAGGCACAGCTTTTACTTCTAGGAATCAGCTTCAGGAACAAAGTTTACTTATTAAAGTACTTTAAATACACTGTGCATATTTGCATATAGCATAGCAATGTCTTGAGGAAATACCCATTAACCTTTCAAAATAGGCTGAGATAGTTCAACTGCAAGAGACAAGAAGAAGAAAAAAAGTACCTGTAAACATTGCATGGAAATATGGACTGCAAGCTGCTAATACAACTCGATGAGTTGCAATTTCCATGTCTTCAGCTACTATTGTCACATCACATAATAGGTTTTGACTATTAAGAAAGACAACAAAAATAACCTTAGACCACAGGAAAGATAAGCATTGCCTTATTAGTTACAGGCTATTGTAGATATTCAACAAGTTTAATAAAATATTAATATTCAGGCTCTTATCATTCTCCTTGCTAATAGAGCTATTGAGCGTATCTCTTTTTATTGAGGAAAAACCCAGCAATTATTTAAAAAAAACCTAACCATATTTGTAAAGGCAAAATTTAAGTGCTACCAAAACTCACCTCAGGCTTTGGACCCCACCTTTTCTGTGCAAGCTCCATTAGATATAAGAACCCATGACAGGAAGATTAAAATTTAATAATTAAAAGAGGAACATTATTTCTTACCCAGTCTTATCCCTGATAAAAATAATTTCTTTTATCAGAGGAAGGTGGAATAAATTTGTTTATCATTATCAACAACAGTAAAAAGCTTGAGAACCTTGCTTCTGTATACAATTCCCTCCCTCACATATTTTGACTTAACAAGCTTACTTTTACCACATAAGTACAGTAAGCATGTGAGACCAAAACCAAAGACATTTTCCAGAAATTAAGCAGAGTTTATTCTTTAATTCCAGGATTGGAAACTTGAATTATAATCTACAGCAGAGGTCCCCAACCTTTTTGGCACTAGGGACTGGTTCCACGGAGAGAAGTTTTTCCGCAGATCGGAGAGTGCGTGGTTTTGTGTGCTGCCTGCATCCCGTGGATGGGGCTTTGCTTCTTTGTGTGGACCGGTTGTTGGCATGCCAAGGCCTGGTACTGGTCCATGGACCAGGGGTTGGGCCCCCCTGATCTACAGTATCTGTAACAAATGGCCATATGGACATTGTAATTCAATACTATATAAAGGCTACAGTTTTCTCCACCTTGTCATGCTACTACAGGTAGTTCTCGACTTATGAGGATTCAATTAATGATAATCTGGAATTACAACGCCAACAGAATGGGTGCTTTATGGCCTACAAAGCACTTCCAGCCATCACAAAACACTGCACCATGATCCCCACAGTCACACGATCACAATATGGGAAACCTGTTTGCACTTACAACCAATTACCAAGTGCTCCATAATAATGCAATCACCATTTACAAACCTCTGCTGGCTCCTGTAAAAAGTCAACAAGAAGTCAGCCAAGAAGATTACAAAAGGGCTGCCCACCGGCAGGGATTCTCAGGTGGGAGGGAATCTGAGCTCCCTGTGATCTGAGATTCCCCACCCCACCCCAGGAAGCCCTTTGAGAGCAAAAGGAGTTCCTGCTGAAGGGACAGGAACAACTCCAGCTGATGAAGTCCATTCCTGCAACTCTTTGAAGGAGTTCCCTTCAGCACATGGAAGGGAGGGGCACTGCTCTGAAAAGCAGCAGAAACAAAGGTCATATCTGAACATCTGGGCTCTGTTCCTGCAGCCATTCTTTCCCCACACAGAGAGGAGGGCAACTCTTGCAAAAAATTGCAAAAACGGTGGTCAAGTCTCAAAGATCTGAGCTCCATTCCTGCAGCTCTTTGGAGTTGTTTCCTTCCATACACAGAAGAAAGCAATACTCAGCAGGTGGTTCCTTTGCTCCATTTGCTTAATGACCCAATCAATCAACAATCATAACCAGAAGTGCTGGGATTGTGGCAACCACTTGTCTCAACGACTGAGGCCCTGGTCCCAATTGTGATCCTTAAGTCGAGGACTACCTGTTTTAGCAGAAGTGGTAAAGAAATAGACTTACAGTATCCAAAAAGGAGGTTTACAGTATAATTTCATAGAAAGCTTCTACTCCTTGATAATATACACTTACTCTTGAAACAATGTAGTGCCAGGCCCATTAAGAAAGCCAATTTTTATGTTTGATGTACAACAAAATGTTAGGTTGTGAAATCATTTTGCTTAACATCACTTTTCTAATCATGTTCATGAGGAAATAACTCAAGGAATTATTGATGTCATGGTTAAATCTTGTTATGACTGAATAATACTCAAAAATGAAGTGTCAACAGCAAATAATGAAATTTAGTTTGGTCTCTAATTGAAAAGCATAAATGGATATTGCATTCAGTATAATGAACAAACAAGGCAGCTCCAGAACAGAGTATCTCAACACTGTATTCTAAATAGTTTTGTGGAAGTAAACCTCTTCAGGGTTTTATATAAGTCCACATCTATAAGTTTGATGAATAGAAGTTCTTGGTATTATTTTTTCAAATAATTTATTAAAGACTACAATAAAAAGAATAAAAGCTATATAAATTAGAAAAATATAAAAATGTGGAAAAAAAGAAAAAAGTCACTTTCTTCTTCATTCACAAAGTACATAATTTAAGTAAATTTACTTAAAATTCCTGTAGTTTGCTCACAAAGGGCAGCTGTATGGAACCACGTAGGCTGTTTCAAAGATCCAGAGAGAATTTCAACAGCCAGGATTATGCATCCCACTCTAACCTCCACTGTAACACCATCCTGCTACAAAAGCGATCTCTAGCTCACCATGGCTCTCAACCAGAAGGTGCAATGTTAATTGGAACTGTTATTCTAATTTTTCAGAGAACCATGTTAGAAGAATAGAAGAGACGAAGGCAACAGTATTTTGGCTCACAAGATAGACTTTTGATCACAGATCCTATCTTGCCTAGAAAGGTGAAATGATGTTTAAGGTAAAGCAGGGCTTTGGTTATGCCAGGTGCTGTCCTTTCCTTTAACAGCAAATTCTGCATGTGTTATGAGTGCAAACTAGCTTTGGAGACCTGCATCTCTACCTGTCAAGTGTACAAAGGAAAAATAATGGCATTCTACTGAAAAGTGGCATAGAGTGAATGCAGAAAGAAGGGCAATTAGTTTGTTAAGTATGTCAGGGAAAATATTACCTCATGCACCAGTAGATCAGAATTCTATCAATAAGCAAGGAACTGCACCACAGCTTTATACCAGGCAGTAGGTATATAGACAAGATTTTTGCTATCCCTGAGGAACGTATGAAGAAGAAATGTGTGCTGTGTACTTTGCTAATTTAGAGAAAGCATATGATAAAATGAAAGTGCTTGAATTGTGGAATGTTTGGACAAATGTGGAGTTGAAAATTGATTGTGGAATGCAGAAAGAGCAGAATACAATGGAAGCAAACCAAGTATAAGATTATGTAGAATGGTTAATGAATGGTTCTTCACTAATGGAATAAGACCTTGTCTCTTTAATTGTTTGATGCATTATTTGATGCACTTATGGATGTGTACAAAATGCTTATGATGGTGTTAGAGTTCATTTAATTGGGGCATGGTATGCGATACTGCTTATATTTAGCTTTCCTTTTGCAGATGTCCATAGCAATACAGCAAAATCTGATGGCCAGATCTCAACATATCATAGGTAACAGCTTATCGGACATTAGGAAGGAACATTTAAAATAAATAAATGGCATAACAAAAAATGACTATAGTTTTAGCCATATGCCAAAACGAGTGAGGCATAGGAGATATGAAAGATGCAAGGCCTATATTTTTCAAGTTAGCACAAGATAGTGAAGAAAAAGTAGGGGACCTAATTCAAAATAGCAGCACTACAAAACATGGGACAAGAGCACAATTAGTGGAGTAGTGACCCAATGGTGGTCCAGTAATATTTTACCACTTTGTTCCTGAAGAGGAGACACCACCTTAAGAGGATAAAATCCTATTCTCAAAGCCTAAATCCCATCATTGGCCTATCCACATATTTTATTCTCACAGGAATATTTTCATAATTTTTCAGGGGTGGGGGAATGACATGACATCCTTAATCTACAACATTTAGCCACTATCAGCATTTGAAAACAGATTTTTCATTAATAAAGAGCTGAAATTTCTGCCATCCAAAAAAACTTGTATTAGGCAGTTCAAGTTTCCCCTTCAAAATCTTACTGACCAGCTTTGGAGAGAAAAAAATAACAATTGTATAAAATGTAATGGCCAGCCCAGCATCTTATTTAAATAATGCAATTTCATTTTCAACATTATATTCCAATAAGAGCAAAATCTGGAGAACTACTAAAGATACTGCCTACTTTTCAAGAACAATACCTTCTTAATTCATTCAAAACTTTAAAAGCTTTCTTCATGTGCCAAGGATTCACTGTAACAGGACAGTGTTTTTCAGTATTATCATCTTTTAAATCCAGAGGTTTCTGCTGGCATAATTTGGTACATCTGAAAAAAAGAAAAAGAAAAAAGAAAATGTGTTAACCATGAGAGTTTGCAACCAACTTAATTATTACTATTGCTAAACTGATTAGTGTATGTGTGTTTTTATTGTTCCACTATATTATTAGAACAATTAACCAGTGGAACAACCTGCCTCCAGAAGCGGTGAATGCTCCAACACTATAAGTTTTTAAGAAGAAACTGGACAGCCATTTGCCCAAAATGGTATAGGGTTACCTGCCTGAGCAGGGGGTTGGACTTGATGGCCTCCAAGGTCCCTTCCAACTCTATTATTATTGTTGTTGTTGTTGTTGTTGTTATATAGCCTTATAAACTGCTTTAGAGTCCTTGACTGAAGTGGCACAAAAGCTTGTAATATCTACATACTGTACATATTCACTTACAGCTCTGCAACTAAGCCAAGTGAAAATGTGCTTTTAGCTTTGACTATGCCTTTAAGCTTTGGGATGAACAACCCAACTCCCAAGTGAAATTCAAACTAGGAAAAGGCCAAAGTTTAAACATCTAATTAAATCATTGATAAGAGACCGAACTAACTACAATTAAAGGCACATTGAAACACACTAAACTGAAGTTAGCGCTAACAGCATACAGTAAAAAAAGGTGAAACACCATTTGTCCATTAACCAAATCTGAAAGAAAAAAAATCCAATGTTACTTTTGTTTCCAACAAACATTATACCAAAAACAATATTGTAACCTAACTTATATCTTGATACATGGTTTAGGTCTTACAGAAGGAACAGGGAAGCGCAGTTCCTAAAATATTCTTTATCACTAGCTTGGCTACCTGGACTTCCAAGCTTTTGTAGTTTAGCAGTACTTGCAGCATCACAATATATCCAACCATGTATTACAGCAAGACATTCAAACAAAGATAATAAATGAGTCATCACAGAAATAGCAAATCTGATTAAAAATATCTTATTGATATTGATCAAATGGGGCTGCTCTATAATCAAAACTATTAATAAGGAAATAACAAGTTTTCCCAACTTGATGTATTCTATGTATTCAAGTATATCTTTCAGAATAGCTAGTCTGCATGATCATTAATCATCGGCATGATGGGAAATACTGGAAATTTTAATTCAACAGGTCTGAAAGTCATGGGCTTGTTGAAGATGTGTGCACAGCAAAAAGCAAACAAAAACATGATTCCCAAATTTAAGACATAAAGACAAAAATATCTCAAGTAAACAATTTTGTCTTATTAAAATAAAACACGTAGTTTCCCCATATATGACATAGTCTTAAACTTAAAACAATTCCATGATTTTTTAAAATGAAAACTAAAGCATAATTGACAACCACTTTTTAATATACCCACTATTCCAGTACATGAAAATGGTTGTTTTTAAAATACCCAGCATTTTATCCTGCTGATTCTATGTTCAGAATGAGCAAATTCCTTAAAAAAACAGACTAGAACTAATACTAGACTAGAAGACAGCAACTACACATGTGAAGTGGTGAACAGGAGAAATGTGCAAGCACTTTATACAATTAGCTATGGGATTGCCTGTTGCTGCTCCTCCAATTTGATAACGCTGAGATACTGTACTAAAATACCCAAGGTTCTAATAAAGAAAAGTTCCTCTATTCTTTCATAATTCTCCAAACATCTTCATTATCCTGTACATAAAAGATTGATATTATCATATATCACTACTTTTCACAGAAGAAACTACCCAAAAAACAAACCCTGGGACTGTTTTAACATTTAATTTCAAATGTAATTTTTCTAACACTTTTGGTTTTCCTGGGAACCAGACTTGGACCGAGTCTTAAAATAAAAGATGAAGATCACAAAACATATTTCTTTTCTTTACTAGTGTACTGTAATTTAACAGTTCAGATAACAATTCATTAATGCCAACTTAATTCTATATTCCCATCAAGTGAGAAAAGACTTCATGTCACTGAAATGACCAGAAAATCCCTAATTTTTTCGAGCTTAATGCCACTAAAGTACTAATTATTCTGCAGTCACTGGCACATGCTCCATATCTTACTGAAGTAAAATCTAAAACATTAGAGGGAAACCATGTTAGGAAACATCTTCCAAAACTTTCTTCACAAAAATTCATGTCAGACCTAAAGCCAATAGAAAATGTAATTAGAATCAGAGGGGGGAAAAGGACTCCATGTAACAAGAAAATCTAATAAAATACGGCTTTTTTATGCTGCTCACAAAAATTATATAGCTAGCTGCCCAGTAGCAGAAGAGTTATATGCAACTAGAAGACAAATTTGGAAGATTGTAGTGAAAGACCTATATGTTCCAAATTTATTTCTTTTTAAAGTACTGTAAAATACAACAAAATAACATTAATACATTGCCTCTAAAATGAAACACCTAAAATAAGAGCAGCATTTACTAAGAATAAAATATTTAAAAACAGCTTCAGGTTCACTGAATCATTTAACGCCTGGACAAATAAAGCAAATTTAGATCAGGTGCTTAAATCTTAATAAGCATCTGAAAGAATCCCAAAGTTAAGATGCCATCATGGGAAAGCTCTTTTCCTTGCCACCCTCATCCAATACCTGTTGGCACAGACCCCAGGGGAGAGCTTACTTTGAAAAAACTAAGTTAAAAGTAACATTTCATGTGCACATAAATTTCTTCGGTCATGAATCTCCACTTTTCCTAGAACTTTTTAAAATTGAAAACTCCCAATGCAGAAACATAATTTACCTTACCTGGTATTCAGGATGCAGCTTATAAGCGCTATGTGCTTAGAGCTCAAAGCTTTGTTAGAGACCCCACACACCCACTTTACAGTCTGTTTCTGTTGCTCTCCTCTGGGAGGAGGTTTCGAAGTATTTCTAGCAGAACTACCCAATTCTGTAATAGCTTTGTTCCCTATGCCATCCGTCTGATAAACTCTCAAGGTTCATTTTTCTCACCATGCACATGTATAATACGAAGTAGACTGTGTTGTTTCTCTATGCCATATATGTGGGTATATGCATAATTATGTATTTATTTGTCATGTTTATGTATATTGGAGGTTGTGACCCTTTGAGAGCTATATGCAACAAGATTTCATTTTAATGTATGCCAATTAGCGTACATTCAAAGTGACAATAAAGTTATTATTCTACCTTTGTTTTTCAATTTAGAATGATGGAAACATATTAGGTGCTTTTTATTCATCCAGTGATTATTGGACAAAACCAAGAATGACAGATATTCCAAATGACAGTAAAAACTTCATTTCAGCCGTCACATTGCTAGTATTCAACTATCATTATTGGTTATTCAAATTGTGACTAGAATGAAAAAGTAATTTTCTCCATGCAGAGAAAAGCAGCAAACAAGGATTAATCTGCATTCTCCTGAGGATTTTCTCTCAGTGGGTCCCAGTTGACCTCAAATACTTAAATTACTTAGCACAAGGATAACCAAAGTAAAGACAACCTACCTAAAAAAGCTGCTCTCTTAATATATGCTGACAACTTTGGTTGAAGTAACTCAAATCTTCAACTAAGCCACAACTCACCCAGAAGCTGTTTGGAATTTCAAGGGCCTGTTTTGGAATACAGTATATAAATTGCAAAAGGAGTATCTCTGACTGTTTGTTCGGTGGTTTTCTAACTTCAAACTGACCACAGCCAAACCCTAAAGATAACGAGGTTGGAAACAGCCCTTCCAGGCAGAGTGACCAAATTATCTAAAACCAGAAATGAACTGCTGTTTTACCATAGCTACAATAAAATATATAATGCCCTCTGTACATGTTCAGAATACGGTGGGATTATTGGGACGTAGGTTCTAGAAACAAATGCGATATTCCAGTTTAGTAATAGGACCAAGGCCTGTTCGAAGATAATATTCTGCAAAGGGGCAATTCTCTCCAGAAACCTTACGGTATTAGGAGAGTGCCCGGCCCACCTTCACTTATCTAGCAGTCCTCTTCAACTGGAAGTCCTCCGGGTGCTCTGGACTTCAACTCCTATCACTTTCAGCAAGCCTGGAGGCGATGGGTGTTGAATCCAACACATCCGGAAGATATCAAACGGGGGAAACCCGGGCCCCGAGACTCACCCCAACGGTTGCAGCAGCAGCATTTCCATCGCGGTTCCTCCGCTCGGGCTGCTCCCTCCGAAAAACGCAAGCACCGAACGCCGGCGCCAGCACCATGCCAGCCGCAAACGCTGGGACTCTCCCGGCAGAAAGCCCAGGGAGCGGCAAGACTTTCCTAGATTAAATCAGCCTAGCCTCCCCGTAGAACGCAGCCCCGGCGCAACCTACTATAGTTTCCTTCCTCCGCTCAAGCGGAGCCAAATGTTAGCGCCTACTTAAGCCTCACGATCTCCTCCAAGCCTGCAAACCCTCTACTTCCGGGGTCTGGACAAGCTTAACCCGATTTATCCTCTTCACCGAAAAAAATGTGACGTCAACACGTACTGGGGGGGAGTAGGACGGACTTCCACGTCTTCCCCCTCCTCCTCCTCCTCTGCCTGTCTTAAGGGGCACGCGAGAACGAGGGCCGCAATAGAAGCAGCTGGTATTGGGGTGGAGGCAGAAGAGGTGAAACACGGAAATCCTATTTGGTGCTAAGCGTGGTTCTCTGCCGATTGGAAAATGACTAGCTGAAGATGCGTCCTCAGCTTTCTTCATATCAGGTCCCTACAGACATTTTAAGTTAACTTCTACAGTAACATTCACAATGAGCAGGGATGGTGGTCCTGGAACTAGGGCAGCCGTGGTGATGGGGCAGTTTAATTGCTGGACTAGCATCTAGGAAACCCAGGTTCAAGTTCACTCTCAAACATGAAAGCTCCTTGGTTAAATTTGGAGCATTTGCTCTTAGTTAAACCTACTGAATCTCACAGGGTTGTTTATAAACTTACTTGAACTTATACTTCAGCCATAAGTGGTGTAATTCCTACATGCAAAAGTGTAGGCAATCCTTCTCAAAGTGGATGTGTCTGTGAATCCCTAACAAACACAATATCTCAATGGTACCAGGTCATTGTGCCTAGCAGTTGGCCGAAGGTTCTTCTTCACGTTTTTTTCTTCATAGATGTCTTAAGTGGTTGTAAATGATTTGAAAGAAAGAATGAAAGAGTAGAAAATGACTTTTATGATGAGGTCTCCCATTCAGAGTGTAAGCAATGCTGTACTTGTAGACCTTTTGAGAAGTGTCAGCTAAACTTTTCAGTCACCTGAACTGTTTGCAGTGATCTGTGGATTCTCTTACATGTTCCATCTATTGAGATCAACTGAAGGTTCAAATTGTTTTTAACATCAGTTCTCATAGGAAGCATTGCACATAGTTCAACCAGATGTAAAGCATTGCACATAGTTCAACCAGATGTAACTTGCTGACCTCTTAGCCAAAGTATCTAACTTGTACCTCAAAATAGGCTCAATATCAGATAATTAGAAATACCAATATGATTTCTAATTTTTAAAATGGGCCTGGGAGTGATCCAGGAAATTACAAGCCAATCAATGTAATGTCTGTTCCAGACAAATAGGTACAAAGTGGTTACTATTTATTACTAAAAAAAATGAGCACATTAAGGAACAAGCTTAAGTAAAGGTAAATTCTATTAATATTATAAAGTTTTTTGAGAGAGCCAACAAGCACGCGGATACAGGTGACTATCAAGAAAGTACACTTGAATTTTCAAGTACTTTTTGACAAAATTCATCATCAAGGTTCTTGAGTAAACTTAATTGTCATGGGATAAGAGGATCTATGAAGCCCTACAGCACCTTATAGAATTAACACCAAAAAATGATGTCCTTATCATCATGGGGGATTGGAATGCTAAGGTAGGAAGCCAAAAGATAACCGGAATAACAGGCAAGTTTGGCCTTGGAGTACAAAATGAAGCAGGGCACAGGCTAATAGAATTTTGTCAAGAGAATACGATGGTCATAACAAACACTCTTTTCCAACAACCCAAGAGACGGCTCTACACATGGACATCACCAGACGGTCAACATAGAAATCAGATTGACTATGTGCTCTGCAGCCAAAGATGGAGAAGCTCTATACAGTCAGTAAAAACAAGACCAGGAGCTGACTGTGGCTCAGATCATGAGCTTCTCGTTGCAAAATTTAGGCTTAAATTGAAAAAAGTAGGGAAAAGCACTAGGCCACTCAGGTATGAACTAAATCATATTCCTGATGAATATACAGTAGAGGTGACAAATAGATTTAAGGAACTGGATCTGATAGACAGAGTGCCTGAAGAACTATGGATGGAAGTTCGCAACATTGTACAAGAGGTAGCAACTAAAACCATCCCAAAGAAAAAGAAATGCAAGAAAGCAAAATGGCTGTCTGAGGAAGCTTTGCAAATAGCTGAGGAAAGAAGGGAAGCGAAAGGCAAAGGAGAAAGAGAAAGATACACCCAATTGAATGCAGAATTCCAGAGAGTAGCTAGAAGAGATAAGAATGCCTTCTTAAATGAACAGTGCAAAGAAATAGAAGAAAACAACAGAATAGGGAGGACCAGAGATCTCTTCAAGAAAATTGGAGATATGAAGGGAACGTTTCATGCAAAGATGGGCATGATAAAGGACCAAAATGGCAGAGACCTAACAGAGGCAGAAGAGATTAAGAAGAGATGGCAAAACTACACAGAAGAACTATACAAGAATGAGCTTAACATCCCAGATAACCACAATGAGATGGTCACTGACCTCGAACCAGACATCCTAGAATGTGAAGTGAAATGGGCCTTAGAAAATCTGAGCAACAACAAAGCTAGTGGAGGTGACAGTATTCCAGCTGAGCTATTCAAAATCTTAAAAGACGATGCAGTAAAAGTGCTACACTCAATTTGCCAGCAAATTTGGAAAACTCAACAGTGGCCACAGGATTGGAAAAGGTCAGTTTACATTCCAATTCCAAAGAAAGGCAATGCCAAAGAATGTTCAAACTATCGCACCATTGCACTCATTTCACATGCTAGTAAAGTTATGCTTAAAATCCTACAAGCTAGACTCCAGCAGTATGTGGATCGAGAACTACCAGAAGTACAGGCAGGATTTCGAAGAGGCAGAGGAACTAGAGATCAAATTGCCAACATACGCTGGATCATGGAGAAAGCTAGGGAGTTCCAGAAAAACATCTACTTCTGCTTCATTGACTATGCAAAAGCCTTTGATTGTGTGGATCACAACAAATTGTGGCAAGTTCTTAAAGAGATGGGAGTACCAGACCATCTCATTTGTCTCTTGAGAAACCTATATGCGGGTCAAGAAGCAACAGTGAGAACCGAACACGGAACCACTGATTGGTTCAAAATTGGAAAAGGAGTCCGGCAAGGCTGTATACTGTCGCCCTGCCTATTTAACTTATATGCAGAGCACATCATGAGAAAGGCAGGGCTAGATGAATCAAAAGTTGGAATTAAGATTGCCGGGAGAAATATCAACAACCTAAGATATGCAGATGATACCACTCTAATGGCAGAAAGTGAAGAGGAACTAAAGAGCCTCTTGATGCGGGTGAAGAAGGAGAGTGCAAAAGTTGGCTTGAAACTCAACATTAAGAAAACCAAAATCATGGCATCCGGCCCTCTCAATTCCTGGCAAATAGATGGGGAAGAAATGGAGGTAGTGACAGATTTTATTTTTCTGGATTCAAATATCACATCAGATGGGGACTGCAGCCAAGAAATTAAAAGACGCTTGCTCCTGGGGAGGAAAGCTATGGCAAATCTAGACAGCATTCTAAAAAGCAGAGACATCACCCTGCCAACAAAAGTGCGTATAGTCCAGGCCATGGTTTTCCCAGTTGCAATGTATGGCTGTGAAAGTTGGACCATAAGAAAGGCTGAGCGCAAAAGAATTGAGGCCTTTGAACTATGGTGCTGGAGAAGACTCCTGCGAGTCCCTTGGACTGCAAGGCGTTCAAACCGGTCAGTCCTAGAAGAGATCAACCCCGACTGCTCTTTAGAAGGCCAGATCCTAAAGTTGAAACTCAAGTACTTTGGCCACCTAATGAGAAGGAAGGATTCACTGGAAAAGGGCCTAATGCTGGGAAAGATTGAGGGCAATAGAAAAAGGGGACGACAGAGAATGAGATGGTGGATGGAGTCACTGAAGCAGTAGGTGTGAATTTAAATGGACTCCAGAAGATGGTAGAGGACAGGAAGACCTGGAGGAACGTTGTCCATGGGGTCGCGATGGGTCGGACACGACTTTGCAATTAACAACAACAACAAGAGGATCTTGCCTTTTATGGATTGCTGATTTTTTTTTAAAAAAGGAAACTTTTTTTCAATGAAGGAAAGTTAAGAAGAGAAATCTCTAGTAAGTCCTGGAAGCAATGCTTTGTAACATTAATTAAATGATTTTGTGCAGCACAATACATAAGTAAGCACCTATAAGCCTATTTTGAGCACTAATATAAATGACAAAAAATAGATAAAAGAAATAATGTAAAATAAAATCATGAACACTTGTGAACACTGATAGGTGTACCCTGCATCCAAGACAACTATATTAATGAACATTTCTCTTTCAATGGGATCCTCTGTTACTTATTTGTTATTTTTAGTGTTTGCATAAGCTCACAAACACATGAAACAAAGACTCCTGCCAAATTGAAATTTCCAAGATCTTAACTTGGAGTAAGCAGTGAGATGGTCAAGATTGGAAGTGAGACAAATGGGTGATGAAAATCAAAGTGATTGTGAAGCATTATTTAGAGACGGATTTTGCCTAAAGTTCAGACATTTAGTAGCTTACTTGTATTTATGACGGTTGCAGTGTCCTGGGGTCATGTGATCTTCTTTTGCAACCTTCTGAGAGGCAAAGTCAATGGGGAATCCTGATTCACTTGTTACTAACTTAACAACTGCAATGATTCACTTAACTATGACAAGAAAGGTCATAAAATGGGACAAAATTCACTTACAACTGTCTCGCTTAGCAACATAAATTTTGGGTTCAATTATGGTCTTAAGTCAAGGACTACTTGTATAATGTACTTTTTGTTCTTTTTTTAGTTTGTGTAATTTTTGTTTTAATATTTTTTAGTTTAAAAATTGTTTGCATCCCATCTTCTTTATGCTGGTCTATCACCATAATGATTGATTAATACTTACAACTAAACTACAATCAATTGGTAGAACTAATGGTGTGCCATATGGATCTGTATTCTATAGGATCGTTGTTATAATTTAAACACAATGAATTGCATATTTGTTTCATAAAAAGCAAAATACCCCAAAACAGGAATTATAAAATGGCATTCAAATACAGTATTCCAAACAAAAATCTCTTAACCATGCAATTATATTGACCCAAGCATATTTTTAATCTTCCAACACCAAGCATCACTTTATATAACATGCATGTGATTTATATAAACACTGAATGACAAAATCACAAAGAGCACATTATAAATATAAAACATAACATATCTGAGACAACTTCAACTAATGTAAAAATATCACTAAAGCAATCAAGAGAGGCACACAATCTTATGACTACATGCCTTGAGTAAAAAGCTGCCTCTTAAAAGTTCTCTGAAAGGTGGTCCTATCCAATTCTCAAATGCAATTTCGTAGGACAGATTTGTTTTTCATTTTATAATGTAAACCAGGGGTGTCAAACTGCCAGTCCACAGGCCGGTTTCATCATACCGGAGCCGTGCCCACTCCATTGCCGGTAACGGCGAAAAAGCTCCGATACATTGCGCGATGTCACGTGACGTCGCAAGTTTGACATGTCTGATGTAAACTATCTAGAATCAGTTTGGAGTTGGTGACCTCCAAATTTAATACAATAAATAAATAAATTACTTATGCTGCTACATTCTGTACTAGCTGTAGCTTCTGAATGGTCTTCAAAGGCAAAAACATATCCACATAGCCACAATCAAAAAGGAAGATGACTAAGCCATGATTTTCTGAGTAGGGCCTCCCAGTGTAGTAATAGGTGCAACAGGCACATTATTTATATTAAAGCTGTGTCATGATTGCTACATATTTTTCAACCAGGAGACATGAATTCAGGATGACTCCCAAACTGCAGTACAATCCCATCTAGACCCAAAGATTGAAATTCTCTGGATTCAGTTTGTAAATAAAAATTGCTATAATTTTCACTCTGTATTTAATGAATAACTGAAATGTTGTTGAGAATAATTATTTTCCATATAAGAAAATATAGAGATTACTATCTTATGCTAAAAATCATTGCATGTTTTTATAACCTATAAGATAACCTTTACTGTCATTTTTTTTACTGTGGGCACAACGGCACACATCAAAGATGAAATTTAGTTGCCTGCTCTCAAAGTGAAACACATACATGACACACACCTAAACATACAATATAATATAAATGATTGTGTGTGTGCTGTACTGCACCATCTCTGGGTCAGTAGATTTTAGTATGCTTACAAAAATACAGGTTATTCTTTCAATTATACTTTTAACATAAAATGTATGTTAGATAAAAAAGACACATGATGCTGCTTTAAAAAATATGACAAAATTGCACATTAATTCTCTTCTATTAAGGCATTAATCATTAATTTCAGTTGTGGAGCACCCACAACTTCTGGAGGCAACTCGTTCCATTGATTAATTATTCTGTTAGGAAATATTAGTGCATTTTGCCTCCCTTTGAAGCTGACAGGGAACTCTTAGATAATGTCAGAATAAGAAGAAACGTGTTATTCCAGGACAATTAATGATGACTGAAGCTAACTCGTGGGCTAGATACGAGATGGGGCTAAGGGGCAAATCTGGGATCGAAGTTAAGATTGTGTCACGTTTAAACTCATTGCCAGATATGTAGGACAAATAAATCAGCCACCGCATTCATCGTCGTGTTCTCTTAGTCCTGACAGAAGACGGTGGTTGTTTTGCTTTCAGAAATGCATTTTTGCCCCTTTCTCGAATTCATCCTTCTGCTCTCCTTCGCTTTAGGCATACCCTTTCCTGAAAATCGGAAGGAGCCCACCCACCTCAAACACGTAATCAGCAGGTAAAAGAAGTTGCTCCTTCGGCAAAGTAAATAGCACTTTTCCCTTTTGTCCCTTGGGCAGCCTAGCGGACAACCCGTGGGGGGCGGGGTCCTCGAGACAGAGGCGGTTATTTTGAGAGACACGTGTCTCCAATGTCAGAAAGTGGGCGGAACTTTGGAGGGAAAACAAAAGTCGAAGATGCGCTACGTCGTGCTCGAGAACGGAGGAGGCGGAGTGTTTCCTTTATTCATTGCCACGAAGGGGGCGGGCCACCGGAAGCAGCTGCAGGACAGCCCACGATGGCGGGAGCTTTGGCTTCAGGAGGGCGGCGGCAGTTGCGCTCGCTGGATAATGTGAGTTTTGGTGCTGGGCTCCCTGGCGTGATAGTATTTGGAGGCTACTACGGACGCTTCTGTGAACGGCGAGCCTTGAGTCGGGGAGGGTGGCGACGGTGCGGAGTTTGCAACAGTTGGGAGTCCAGACCTCCCAACTTCCCAAGGTTTACAGCAGTTGGCTTAGGCTCGCCCTGACCCCCCTCGCTTGATTATTGCCCTCAGCCCGGCGCTGTGCAAATGAGTCGGACCGCAGCTGCTGTCGTAGCTAACCAATATGATGAGCCTAGTAGTTGCGATTCCGGGAGGGCTAGTCTCGGGTTTGGAGAGCCCCAGCGTGAAGGCTTCTCGTCACGATCA
Source organism: Crotalus tigris (assembly GCF_016545835.1). Classification (NCBI taxonomy): domain Eukaryota; kingdom Metazoa; phylum Chordata; class Lepidosauria; order Squamata; family Viperidae; genus Crotalus; species Crotalus tigris. Next base: position 1,254,674 of record NW_024096808.1, on the reverse strand, counting down.
TGTGATGGCACTGATTTTCTTTCATTTCTCTTTGGAGACAGGATGCATTTCGCTTCTCGAGCTCTTGGGAGTTAATTTTTTAGGATCTCCCCAATAACTTTCTCACAATATAGCGAGCCAAACCCTGTCCGTTGGACCTGTGAAATGGGCATGTATGTGACAATGGGATGAATTTGTGTCGGGCATAGTTATAGGTCTGCTTAATATCCTAGGACGGTGTTCCGGTTTTCCTCCTCTGTTTCCTCCCTTCCCTATTTTGGCTTGAAATCCTTTCTGCACAAATGCTGAAGTTACAGTGCTAGGAAGCACTGTTAGATAAATTGTTTTATGTTCTACCAAAATTTATAAAACTGGTCAAGAGTACAAATATAAAATGTCAGGATTATCCCCCAGGATGAATTTGCACACAGTTTGCTAGGATTTCAGTAGGATCAATAATAGATTTCAAGACAAAACTAAAGATACTTGAGAAAGTGATTCTGTTTGCCTATCTGCTGTGGCTGATTCTGGCACTGAAAATAAGTTCTGTGCAGAATCTTGACCTTTTTGTCAAAAGGATTGCTTTCCTGTGTCTTGTGCTAGTTTTCTAAAATTTATGTATTTGAAAAACAATTTTGTAAATTAAAAATTACAATGTGAAATACATTGAACAGATTAAATATTCATTGGTCTCCAGTTATAAGAATTGACTTTTCTTCATTGTTGGTCATGCTGACTAGAACTGAGGGAAGAGTTGTCTTTCTTCCTTCCTTTATTTATTTATTTATGAGACTTATATACCGCTTTAAGTGCAAGCACTCTCTAAGCGGTGTACACCAGTAAGCAATGTATATATATATTTACATTGCCCCCAACAATCTGGGTCCTCATTTTACCTACCCCGGAAGGATGGAAGGCTGAGTAAAAACCTTGAGCCGGTGAGATTTGAACCGCTGACCTGCTGAACAGTCAGCTAAAGTGGCCTGCAGTACTGCACTCTAACTGCTGCGCCACCTCGGCTCATGATCCTTTGTCCATTGGGAATGATAATTTGGTTTCTTTCTCTGTGAAAGGTGAAACAAATGTGAAATTAAGATATATTATATTTTGAGCCTACATATAAATTTTATCCAATAGGTAGAATATACATTTCAATAGACATCTATACATTACAATGTTAGCACTCTTAAAACTAATTACTTACTACTTCCCATTATTTTATTTAGCGTATGGTGATGGTACATTAGCCAGGAGACAACAGTGTTAATACTGAGTAGTTGTTTAACTGCCTAATCTGTTTGGTACATCACAGGGAGCAAACTAGCGGGAGGTCACATTCGGGCAGATCAAACACTGGTTGGATTCACACACTTCCGCATTTAGCACTGTTATTTTTCCCACCAAAGTGGTACCTATTTACTTCAAACTACTAGGATGGCAGAAGCTGAGGCAAGTGAAGAAGCTCACCCCACCACACAAGAGCTAGGACTTGAACCATCACAGACCTTCCCCAGTGTCTTTAAACCACTAAACACCACACCTTCCTTTCTGGTAATATTGAACTACAGTGTTGGCATTTCCTTTTAAAAAGTCTGAAATACAAAGGATGCCCATGAAAACCAGACAGTTTTCCCAAAGATTTTGAAGACCATGCTGTTTCTCTTCAACAATAGGGATTGACTTGCTTTATTTGAAAATATAACTTCCATGATACCTACATTCCAATTCAATATTTTGTTTTATTGATTAGAAACAAAACATATTACTGTAGCACAAATAGGAAATATTTTGTTCTGAAAGCCTATTGTATTAATTTAGAAAATACTTCCCTGGCCAAGAGTATCTAAAATCTTTTCTAGTTTATATACATACATACATACATACATACATACATTCTGCCCAGAAAGAAATGAATTTGAGTGAAGTGGCTGCATAAAAAAATAAATAATAAAGTAAATTTATGAGAACCTATTCTCAGAAAAGAGCTATCTATTTGACATATTTGCTTTGTCTATTTCTGATTGTTACATCTCATGTTGAATAGGAAAATTGAAGCAAGATTTAAAGATCTTTTGGGGGTTTTTTAACAGATATTTTATTAGTTTTTAACTATAACAATCTCCGGAGCCTAGTGTACAGTGTGTTGTCTTGGTTTGTATTTTAACAAGAAAAAAAGGACAATAATAATTAACAATAATAATTAAATTTGATAATTCCGTAATTAATATATTAATTAATGATACATTTCTTTGATCTTCCCTTCTCCCGTTTGTATTCTCCTCCTTCAGCCAAAATATAATTCTTAATATTTTCAATATATAAATGATTAGATATAGGCATTTTTTTATAATTATACAAATAATTATAATCTCTCTATATAACATTTTTTCAGCTTATATTCTCATAACCATCATCTCATTAGAGTAGTATACATCCTATTTTTATAGTTTTTGTTCGCTTAAATTCCCTTATATTCAATCCAATTCTTATCAGTCATAATTTCTTCATATTTGTCATCTAACTGTCCAAATTTTCCCATTTAGGTACATCCTCCCAATATTTTATATCATGCATTATAAAAATACTATACTTTTTATCTATCTTATAATATCTAGATACAACATCTTTTTAATCAGTTTATATTTCACTTATATATTAATAAGTTACATCAACCTACTATTTTAACATTTCATATATTATAAAACATATTACTTAAATCTCTTATTCTTCTTGTTATAAGGCTCCTTTGTGTTTAATATTCTCTGTTCTTTTAGCCATATTCAAACAAATGTTTATTCACGTAATAGTCCATCTGGTAGGTGAGTCAAATCTCTTGTACCGGTATATGTCTCTGGTCTTCTTCTTTTGCCAAGTAATTTTCCAAGGTGTAATCCGCTTACCCTGTATTTTTACAAATGTTGTTGGGAATACAAAAGATGAAGTAAGTAAGATAAATACTTTCTGTCTCCCAAACTTTGATGGTTCTCCTGATAACTCCATTTTTCTTGTTGTATCAGAACCTTGAAGATTTTTTCCTATTTATGTCAAATTGTAATTCTTTTCCTTTGTTGTTTCATCAATTTGATCATACTCTTCTAATTTGTAGTCTGCTGTCTGATTTATTTGTGCCTTTTTTGTTATTTCTTGGATATTTTTCAATTGTAAATTTAGATTGGAAATATGCTTATTTAAATCATCAAAGTTATTTCGGATTTCCTCTTATTTTGTCATTTGTATTTGTCCTAATATTACATATATTTCCTCCTGGGAAGTATTTATCTTGCCTTGAAGTATTGCTTCTGGAGGCCCTTGATTTTCCAGGCTACATCTTTCAGGAGAAAATATTGAATATGGCATCCTGTCATTTTTTGATACATATGTGATATCTGTGTTGTCTCCCCCCTTCAAATAATATTTCATCAGTGTTTTAATTCAAAAGTCAGTTTATCAGTCAGTCAAAATTACAGTTCAGTATGTTAAGCCATTTTAAATCCTTCCTACAGATTCTCCTCTAAAAGATTAGCCAAAAAGCCAAGGTTTTTCTTTTCCATAAACAGTTCTTAAATTTAAGCAACAGTCCAGGTGGTTTTTTTCCCCTTCCCCTTTCTTCCTTTGTTCCCAGCTGTCTTCAAGGTTATTTGCAATTCAAAGGAACAACTTTTTCTTTGTTTCTAGGCACTCTGCCAGTTTCTGAATCCTTATTGTTAGTGTTCTATTCTGAATCTCCACTAGATGTCAGCAGTTATTTCTTTTTTCAATTTTTCTTTCAATCAAAAAGTTATTTTTGTTATATATTTTTATAATTCCAACAAAAAAAAATTTAGAGTATAATCTTGACAGTTTTTTAGTTCCTAAATTTGTCCAGACTGAAGTATTTTAAATCAAATTTTAATATTTCTTCCCTCCTTTAATATTAATTTGCTGCTTCCATCTGTAAGGGAATGGAGATATAGTCTCCTCCCTTCACTTCTGGAGGTTTTCTTGCTTTGGGGATCTTTTCAAGGATTTAGTTAGTAGATAGAAGGAAGAAGATCAATATCTTACCAATTCCAAGCACGCTATTCACCGATGTTTAGGTTCGTGCTCTGGGACTTCAGCTGCAAGCAGCTTGGGCTAGACGCTGATCTCATGCTAGCCTTTCTCCTGTGGGGTTCGGAGGGCTTTCCCCAAATCAAACGAAGCAATTGCCGTCGCTTCATGATCAACGGGGCGCCTTTCCTTCATGGTCACCTCTCCGGGGCAACTTCGGACCCATCTAGGTCCCCCAAGCAGAAAGAAACTAACCATGGGAGCGGAGGTCTGCCTTCGTGCGGCCATGCGCTGTGGGCACAAAACCGGAAGTCCTGCCGTTTTAAAGGTCTTTTTGGTTCCTGTAGAATGAATATATTAAGAGTGAAAAAAATGCTTGCAATTGTTAACGGTAAACAAATCTAAAAAGATCTTATGTTGAAAAATATACACAAAAGTAGCGTTGTGTTCAGTTTAATGTGAAGTGAACTGCTGTGTTCGCCTCCTTGTGGCCAGAAGATTATATACTTGGTTGTCAGCTGTTTGTTGACATATTAGTATGTATTTGATGGATTTTTAAATATTTTTTTGTCCAGAGGTTCTTAAAACTTAAATTATAAATAGGTTAATTAGAAAAAAAATCCTTCTCCCCCCCCCCCCCCGACGGAGGAAATTGTCAGGAATATGTTGACAAATTTGATCAGGAATTATAATTTTAACTCTGAATTTTTAGGGTTTCAAAGGGAGGCTTGCAAAATTCAAAATAAAAGTATCTGAAAGGATGAGAATCAAAGTTGGGGAGAAATGTATTTAGTTAGTGTTATATTTGAAGCATCTGAAAATGGGGAGAACATGCTTCTTAGTAGAAAGTTCCTAATATGTTAGGGTATTATTCCTTAAGGTCACATACAGATCTAAGCAAATCAAATTGCTTCTCACTGGCTGGCAAGAGTTATATGCAATGTAAAGAGTAAGAATGCCTGTATTTCCAAAAGTGACTTTTGAGGTATTTATTTTTTCAGATCATGAGATACTCTATGCTCACTTACTTATTCTATAATGTATTAAAACTTTATTTGTGAAACAAGAATTTATGGTCTACATACAGAATTTGTTGTCAAAAACAGTAAATTATGTTAGTGTGTATTGATTTTTATAAAATAGTATCTATAAAAAAACCCAAAACTTGAGTTATTTTTACCTGTGGGCAGAGAAATATCAAGGTTGAGGAATTGTCTTCTTAGCTAAAGCATTGCTGGTGAAGAGAAGGTAAATGGGGGAAAGGAACTGTTTCCAGTGTCAGATGTGCATTTTTTTCAGGGAATACTTTGGGGGGTTTTGCTCCCTACAGGTGAAACATATAGCTACACTCCTGTCAAACCTAGAAACATATTGTAGGATGCATGTATTAGCTTAAGAAAATTAAATTTCATTTACCATCACATGTTTTCACTTTTCAGTTATGTTGCTTGCTTTCAAATAATGTAGCCCAATGTGCAATTTATAGATGCTGAGGTGAATATTTTGATTGGATTTATACTGTTTTTTATAGCAACATTTTCCTGGAGAAGGGGGTCTTTTCCCATACTCCGAACCTCCATTGCTATAATCCGGGTAATTCTAAAATTAGATGATAACTATAATTCTCTGTGGATGATGTTAAATCCTATTAAGCATAGTAGGAGGTACATCCAAGTAAACAAATAGGATTTTGTTGAAAATATTTTGTTTTTTGAAATTTACAGATCTTTCTAGTGTGAGACAACTTGCACAAATAGCATAATTGATTTCTGCATATGTAAAAGTTATTTTGACTTTCAGGTTTAAAAAATTTTGTCATCTGTTTCAGGGGTCCTTGGAGGTAACACAGAGTATGGATGATGACCCTCTACTTGATGCACCCCTTCTTCCACGCCATACATTACATTCCAGGCTGCATCCAGAGTTCTGTGCCATACCTACAGTCTTTGTTGCCAATGTTTTGTTGCTTTTGCATGTAAGTTGAAGAAAAAAAGAGATGTGGAGTCCTACAAATGATCAGCTTAGCTTGTCTGAAGACCAATGGTAAAGTGTGCCTATTTCATTTGGCTGATCTACAAATTAGGAATACCAACTTCTTTCTCTGCCACCTAAATTGCTCCCTCCCCCAGCAGAAAGATATGTCACAAATTTATATCAGTGTTTCCTTCTTGGTCCTTTAAAAGTGGCAGAGGCATCTAGTATCATTTTAAGACAGTGTTGCCCTATCATTATTCCAGTGGTACCTCAGTATTCGACTGCTTCAAAACCTGTCAAATTTGGTACCGGTAGTTGATGCATTTTGATGCACAAAATGTTGTATCGGTACTCATAGTTTCTTTGATATTTGACACACTGCAAAAGGAAGAGGGGGCCAGCTGCAGAGGGCAGAGAGGAAGTCGGCCATGCTGGGAAGGTTGCTGGCATCGGAAAAAGGACAGATAGAAAGTTCTTCCTGGCCAAAACAAAGAGTCACATGGAAAGTCACCTTGTTTGTTTTGCACTCGTATTTTTTAGTACTCGGTGTGCCTCTCAGAGCCAATTAATGTTGAGTACCGAGGTACCACTGTATTTACAGTTACAGTTTTGTCAACTTTCAGGGTGGGGATCATACCTCAACTGAGAAAATTAAAAACAAAATGGAGTGTGCAGAAGATTCCTATTTCTGGTGCCATAACTAATAAATCTAGCTTTTGTTATTCTTACAGTACTGGAATCTGAATTGCCATGTCTCCTTACTGACTATTAACAAAATGAAATAGAGCAATCAAAACGGTTTCTGCATATGTCAAGCAGTATTGTTGATGTAATAAAAGAGAGAGATGCTTCAGTATAGAGGGTGAGGGAAGAAAGAAAACATAACTCTAAGAGCTTGATGACGGAAGCAGTGACACATATTAAAACCAGATTAAGTAACTCTCTTTGCTTTACAAGTGAATTAACATAGTGACTACCTTCATTATGTTCAGGATAGATTACAATAGAAGTGGAAAAAATAATAATAAAGCAGAAGCTGTACTTCCCCTTTTCTGAATGAGTTCCTATTTCACTGAAGTGAAAGTTTAAATATTTCTAATATTTCTCAGCAGGACAGTTTTTTAATTCAAACCACAAGTTGCAAGTCACCTAAATAGACTTTTTCGTGTTAAAATGGATGCAATGCTGCAAGTTAAATCTGTCAGTTTGGATATTAAGTATCACAAATTTCAATTATCCCAAAGCTTCTTGATAACTATACTAGAATCTTGAGGTGTTTTTGCTAGCTTATGTTGAATAATTTTTAACCCATGGCTATACACATCTACTGGCAGTAGTGATTTATAATCCTTGAATACTGGAATGTTGGCTGTAATAAAGAGCTTCTGACCCTCAAAATTTATCTTCAATTTACTGTTTCCTGTTAGAATCTTTATATAGCCCATGGCTATATCATTTGCCAGAAACAGGCTGGTGGAAACCGGCCTTATGTGCACACCCAGACTTCCTGAACTGAGAAAATATAACTCTGGTATCTTGAAAAGTTTAATGAAATAACATACATAATTGTAAGTTGGGGACTCACCATAATGCCTTTGTGCTATTTAAAGAGGATGTTGAACAACCCCAGTGACTCTTTTGAAGAAAGCCAAAGCTGAATTTTACAGACTTTTCATGACCCTTCAACTGGTTATAAAGTGCCCTAAATGTATGCATAGCTATATCTTGGGTGCATATTTGCATTAGAATATTCTGTCATGCTTAAAATTGGGTTATAGTGGTATTGTTCCTGAACTGGTAAATACAAGCATTCCCAGTTGAAACAGTAATTCAGCTCATAACAAAAACAATATAAGGACGCTTAAATAGAAATAAATAGCTTGTATGAAACCTGACTGATAATACTTCGTTAGTACATATAATTATTTAATATCTTCTATTTTTAGGTTACTTTCGTTGTGTTGGCATTTGTGACAGGGGTGATTTGTTCTTATGCTGATTCAAGTGAAGACACGTGCCCTGAAAACTACACTTATCCTTTTAAAGTGCAGACTATTATAGTAATTGCCAAGGTAATTCTCTGGATTCTTCATCTGCTCCTGGAACGATACATTCACTTTCATCACAGCAAAGCTAGAAGCAGAGGTTACCTCCGCATCTACCGAACTACAAGACATCTTAAAAGGGTTCCCCTACTAATTCAGTCAACAGGTGAACCAGAATATACTTGCTTATTTTAATTAAGTAATGCTTAATTCAATGTAATTAATGTTTTTTTATCTAAATTCAGGTATTTCAGTATGCAGTAATGATGTTACATATCCAGGGTGGAAATTTTTATGACTTATTTTTGTAGTGATGTATTTTATTCTGACAAGTTGAAACTTTCATTCTAGTAAATTGAAACAAGTCACTATTATAGCTATGACTAATAAAAAGTATAAAATCTTGCTCAGACTTTTAAAAGATTTTTAAAAATATGATTTTATTTTTCATGCATTTAATACATTTTACACTGCAGCATATTTTCAAATAGAGCCACTACCAAGTAATGGTCACATTATATTTTCTACAATGAAAAGCGATAATGTGCTGTCTTAATTGTACCAGGGCCACTATGAGGTAAATAAGTCCATAGATATGAGTATCATATCTGTATTTTTACCTCTTTACATGCATAGAAAATTTGCAGTAACACCAGTGGTCCTAATTCTTTAGAGCAGTGGTTCTCAACCTGTGGGTCGGGACCCCATTTGGGGTCAAATGACCATTTCACAGGGGTCGCCAAACAATGCAGTCCGCCATTTTCCCCCCCTTTTCCTTGGCTGTGCTACTCCCTTTTATTCTATTGGCTTTTGAAAGCCAATAGAATAGACTCTCTTGAATAGAGTCCAATTCTATTGGCTTTCAAAAGCCAATAGGAATTGTCCAGGCTGTCTCTGCCCTGCTGAGTCCGCCAAAAGTCCCATTCTGCAAACGGTGCTGCACCAGTTGAGTAGTCCTCGACTTATGACCAGTTGGGGGTCGCGGTATTAAAAAGGTTGAAAACCACTGCTTTAGAGATCAAGCATATATCCAAGGCACTTTTTCATTAGGACTGCAAGTGCCGGGGTACTATTAATAGAGTTGGAAACTTCTATTCTGATACATGATAAATATAAGATATTGATTTGAAACATCCCTGAAAAATAAGATTTTGGCCTTGCTTTCAAGGATGAAAGTTTATCAACTTTTAATATACTCTAGTCTAGTGTCAAATAGCTTATATTATCTAGATTAATGTTTACTTGAAAGCTTTTATCTTGGGTCTGTTGGTTTGGATCTTGCCTACTAGTAAGACAATGTCCACTTTTATCAGTTCGTTCATTGGCATGTAGAAATAAGTAGTACATGTAGCATGTAGATGGAAAATGACATGCATTGTGAACATAAAACAAATATTAAATAAGTATTAAAAGATGCAGTCTTACAAAACTGGAGAGATTCTTTTCTCTTATGGTAGTACTGCTTAATTTCATTTTTAAATTTATATTTCTAACTCAACCTGTCATTATATGCGTTATATTTATATTCCTTGTTTATCTAATTATGAAACAAGACAAGAATGTTGTGGCTCCCAGTTTTCCCATGTTATATGATAGTGTTGGGGATGACCTTGGGAGAGGAAGACTAGCAGCCTGGACAACATCTGATAAGAGGCAGCTTAGTTTGCAGGTGGGGGGAAAGGATGGGAAGCATTTCAAAGGGGAACCCTTTTAGCTTTCCAGAGACCAATAAGATAGAAGGGGGGAATATTTTCAGTCTTGCAAAATTCTGTTTAATGGAACCTTGCAATAAAATAATCTGGTGCTCCTGGTTGCACTTCTTCTCTGGACTACCTTGAAGGGCCAACACTTGCCACTGAGCAATTCTAAGCTTGCTTAACTGAGTAGAATGAAAAACCTTTTTTCCAGATATTAAAAGTTAATAAGCACCCTTTGAAAAGAAGTCTATTTCTTCTCTAATGAAAAAATTGTATTATTTCTAAATTAAGCACCTGACATATTTCTCTCTCTCTCTCTCTGTGTGTGTGTGTTTGTTTGTGTATATATACACAAACTGCAGTTTGAACCAATCAACAATCTACAGCAGTGTTTCTCAACCTTGACAATTTTAAGGCATGTGGACTTCAACTCCCAGAATTCCACAGCCAGCATTGCTGGCTGTGGAATTCTGGGAGTTGAAGTCCACATGCCTTAAAATTGTCAAGGTTGAGAAACACTGATCTACAGATTGATGAATATGTTAGATGTGCACCACTGGAATGAGGCCACTAGATAGAGCTCTAGAGATAGAAAAATTGGCCAGATGGCCCATAACTATTTAAACAGAGGATACATTTTCTTTAAGATCTAGTGCTTGGGCTAAGCTGCTATGAAACAAAAATACTGTCCTTTTACACTATGCTAATAATCATTTCACTTGTAAGTCCTGCTACGCTGACTCATTCTTATAGGGTGAATGTTCTTGGGAAGGATGGTAAGGTATAGCCAAAATGGTTTTTTTTTTCTCAGTACAGTCACCCAAGATATAAAGGTCATCCCAGCAGCCCAGCTAAATCGAGCAGACACCTGTATAAAAAGCAGAACCTGTTGAGTTTTGTCTGTGTAAGACAGAACTGATACAAGAAGGATTGGAGTGAGGGGGAAGGGGGGAGAACAACAACAAAATATTTGTATTGTGGAAAAGAATGCAATGGTAATGTGCTCTTGTATTTGGATACATACGGAAAGCAAATGATTGTAGTGATTGTTAAAATTATCACATCCCTAAACAACCTAAAAGGCCAAGGTAAAAATAAATCATCCTAAAGATAATTCAGCTATGGTTACTAAAAGTTGACATTGATTTGACAGTACTCAATCAGTCTGTATATTAATTTGACCAAGAACAGTCTTATATATGTTCATAACATTACTCCTAAAAGATGGTGTGACTGGTGGAAATCCAATAAAAATAAATAGCATATATCATTCCAGTAAGATTAGCCCATTACTGTAAAGATTCATCCAAAACTCTTACATAGATAATCTGACTGAATTGTTCTGGAAGGCATAATGAAGGGGAGAACTGAATTCAGGCCCTAGCCCTAGCCCTGCAGACAGTTAATACATTTTCTTTGTTTGTTTCTATTTTAGCTCATTAGAATGAGCTGTATATGGATTTATTTTAATGGCCTATTGATCAAGGCTATCTCTTGCATGCAATTTAGTTTAAAGTTATTGCGCCACTATTAAGTAAGGGTTAATTTTGAGCTATATTTGGAAAAATCTAGATTACCCTTCACTGTTTAGTGGCCATCCCCCAGGACCTTGACTTTTAATCATTGTGGCTTTGTGGGGGAAGCTAACCCAGATTTCTGTTTCTAATGTGTTCTATTTGTTTTTAATAGGAAATGTGGCTCTATTGCTGATAGTGTCATTGCAACATTCGTTTCCTAATCACAATAAAATGTATCTCTGCTTCATGCTGGGAATCTTGGCTATGGAATTGATATGTTCATTGATATGTCTAGTTGTCTACACAGGTAAGAATTGTATCTTTGCCTTGTTAAGATGACTAAGCCACTCATTCTCGTGTTTTTTAAAGCACTATTAACATTAAGTTAAGAGGGCTGCTAAAAGTTTACAAGCTATCAGCTTAATATTTGTATTATAGGAAATCATACCACCAGTCTTCTCAGTGTTATTCTATACGGTGTTAAGAAAAAGTATGTAATTTAATACATTTGAAAAAAAATGTTAACTTTAGAAGAGGACAAAGATGCGGATGTTACTGGACTTAACTTTTGTGGTGGTGGTGGTGGTGGTGGAACTGTAAGCTGCAATTGTTTGCATGACACTTACATCTTTCAACTTTTACGCTGGTGTATCCCAAGGGCTTGGGGCAGTGTACAGCACAAAAATAGAGCATACAAAATGCAGCTGTTGATAAAGAAATTCCTCCCTTGGCAGTGAGAGCCATCTTTTGTGGCAAAGCAGCTGCTTTGAGAAGCTTTTTGCCTGGCACTGATAAGCAGCTACATCTCTTCATGAATAGTTCAAGGCTCTTTATTTTTTACTGTGCACATGGTAGCTAAGGAAGGAAAGAGCAAAATGCATATTGTGAGATATATTTGCACAATTCAGAGAGTGTTAGAGAAACTCAAGCACAAGATGCAGCCTTATAAGAATAATAAAATTTCCCAGTCTCTTTCTTAGGATGAAAAAAGCTAAACTGTCAAGAGAATGTAGCATTGACAGTAAAGTAAGATAATGTTATAAGTTATTGCAGCAAAGAAGGCAAAAATGACACCATGCTATTATTTTTCAGGCCATGCTGGGGAATCTGTATTTTAAGAAGTTAAAGTGTATGTCAGGCATGTCAAACTGCTGGCCCGCGGGCCAGATGCGTCACGATGAAACCGCACCCACCCCATTGCCAGCAATGGGGGAAAAGTCGAGTTTGACATGCCTGGTGTATGTGAATAATCTGTAAATTGCTGTGGGGGCCAAAGGAGTTGGCTTTCGAGTATTGTGGCTTTGTATTGGACTTGCTGCTTTTTCTGTTTCTCTGACCCATTACAGAGTCTCCCAGTGTTCACAATTAAAGAAATAAAATTTAGAACCTACAACAAAAAAGTATGTGACTTGTGTATAGTCTCATTTAACACATAATGGCAACATAAGCACAGATTTTAGCTAGCTTCTAAGGCATCTTTGTAAATGTGATGGAAGCAAAATAGCACTTTGAAATAGCTAAATACATACAGTGGTGCTTAGAAGTTTGTGAATCCTTTTGAATTTTCAATATTTCTGCATAAATATGATTTAAAACATGATCTTATCTCCACACAACTCCTAAAACTGTACATGAATAAAAAACACATTTGTTCATTTATTTATTGAAGAAAATGATTCTCAACATTTAGGTCATATTTATGTGTAAATATTGAAAATTTAAAAGGGTTAACAAAAATCATGCTGTGTATCCTGGCCCATTAATTCTTTACTACTTTATATAATAAGTCTGTGCAGAGATCCAAATTCAAAAAGCAAAAATAGGATCCCTTTTTGCCCTTTGAATGCACACTTTTGCATAGCCATAGAATCTACATTCTTCATCTACACCAGGGGTGTCAAACTGCTGGCCCATGGGCCGGTTGCATCATACAGAGGCCGGTTGCATCATACAGTTCTGGCAATGCGAAAAAAGTCATGCTATGTCACATCACGTGATGCGGCAAGTTTGACACCCATGATCTACACAGTTGTTCTTTTTTTTTTTTTTTTTTTTACTTTCTTCTACTTTGTCAGTGTTTTCCTTGATTGCTTCTTGGTCAGTGATACTGATTTTCACTGGCAATGTGTATGACAGCACACAAATTGCTGTAAATATGTAATGCAGCGCATTGGCTAGTCTTTTATGTGCCACACAATTCTTTAGTTCTGTTTGTCTGAAATGGCATCAGGTCTGCTGCTCGAGCAAGGAACTGGACAGCTTCTCCCAACTCTATTAGTCTAGGTTCTATTAAGAATCAATGTCTTTGACAAAGTGTCGAAATGAGTGTCATGATGTCAGAATGCAGGTTCTGTCCCTACATACCTATGTGCAATATAACAACACACAAATGGAGCAGAGCCATCTTTTGTGCCCCAGCAGATGCCCATGGTTCCACTCTGTACTGTTAATCATCCTCACCTGTCTCTTCATCTGACTTATAATCAGAAAGAAATAGTTATATTATTTTTAGATGGCACAGTTAAATGCTTTGTTTACAGGTGTAGTAACAAAATCACTAGCTTACCCATCGTTTAAGATTCTGCTCCACTGCCCACCTTTAGGCACCTTTTAAATGACAATTGTTTGGAATGTGTGCTTTGGGGTAATCTGATCTGCACTTTGATACCTGAATTCTAAGGCAGCTTGAGAGCTAAATGCATCTAATGCTTTTTACAGCTTGTAGACACACCTGCTTTAGTTATTCCTCTGATCAGTCATGCAGCCCTCTTCCTACATAGCAGGTGGCCTAGTAAAGCAATTCTAGTACAGATAGGAAGAGTTTTTCTGTTCACACAGAGCTGTTGATTGAGTAGATGAGAATGAAGCATTGTGTTGATGTGAGACCAATAAATAAAAACAATCTTCTCCGTTATATTCGCTAACTCCTCGTTGGTTAAAGACTAAGTATTCAAGCATTCATTCTGAAAACATATTTGCAGAACCAAATCTTGGATGTGAATGATGATACTTTTATGCAGTTTTTCCTAGCCAGATCCTTTCCACCCTTTCCCCCCTCTCCCCACAATGTATTGGAATACATTACCCATCAACTCAGTAAGCATATCTACTTTAATTCATACCATTTCAAAACAGCCTTTTAATGCTCCTTTAAAAAAATTAAGGGAATTAAATAGGACTCCAACCTCATGGCCCTTTAAAACAATTTAGAGTAAGAATGCTACATAAGCCATACTTCCATATTTCCTAGCAAAATATCCCATCACAGAAATAACCCAATTGACAAGGTTTTTCTCCGAGTTAACAAGTGAATAGTTAGCTTGCTGTAAAGTGTAAAAATAGCTGAAACGGTCACATGGTATTTCCCTGTTAATACCTGTCTCCATTTTTTTCTCCTCATTGCATTTCCTAGTAGTAATAATATATTATGATTGTATTCACATGACAAATTACCTAGCAATCCTCTTGCTTAGCCAGTTCACCCATTTCTGCTCACCGATAACAAATAAGCCTTGTTTGGTTGATTGTTTTCCCATTGGCACAACGCACGCTGGAAGAGTTTGCCCACTGTTCCCATTTCCCATATTATTTTCTTGAGCAGAGGGGGAAAATAGTGATGCCACTGTTTATCATATCCAGCTCCTGGTTTCTTTAAATTTGATGGGGAAGAAAACTGATGGAACACCAAAACAGGTCTTTTTCACATGGGGCTTTTCTGGGACATTATCTCTGTTGAATGTTGAGAATAATATCAGTTAAGACAAACACTCCATAGTCATCCAAAAGATGTATTCCCCATTCATCCAGAATCATCATTATCATTTTAGCCATTATCTATCCACTTCAGGATGAAGGCCTCTTCCACGTTTCCAACTAATACGGTCCTGAGCTTTCTTTTGCCAATTGGGCCCGCAATACTTGTTGATGCTGTCAATCCATCTTGTTTTAGTCTCTTTCATGGACACATCTTATCAAGTGGGATCCATTCTATGACTGCCTTGGTCCACCTGCCGTCAGTTTTTCTTACTATGTGACTACCCCATTTCCATTTGAATTCTTTTACTCTCCTGATGATATTGTATACTTTTGTTTGTTCTTGAATCCATGTGCAGGTCTTTCTATCTTGTCTTGTTTTGATGCTAGTGTCCAGCATATATATTAGAGCAGGTAGCACACACTGATCGAAAACTTTTCAGGCATAGAGGGAAGTTCTTGAAAATTATGCTTAGCTCACCGCATGCCTGCCAACCACATTTAACCTGCCGTTCAGTTTCCTTTATTGTATCACCTTCCATTGAAATCCATTGGCCAATCTATAGGTAGTGGTCCACTAAGTCTAGTTCTTTTCCAGATATAAAAAATTTTCTTTCTTTGGTGAATTTATTAAATATAACCTGGCTCTTTTTCAGGATATTTTGGACTAAGTCCAAATCTCTTCAGTTGACTGGGTAAAAATTATCCCAGTTTTCCTGTTATAATATATCAATACCCTTTCCCAATAAACATGCTATGTAAAACAGGATCGGTGATTGCATTATATAAAGAAAAAAATAACTGCACAATTGTAGAGGGTTTTTTTCCCCTTGTCCCTAAGATGACATGTTTGGACTTAAAGTGACTATTCCTTTTTGGGAAGGGGAGGGTTTAGAGAAAAGGCGAAAGAAAAAACTTCCTATTCTTGCTTTGTATGGAGTATATTCCAGAATTGCTAAATTGTTTGCTTTAGATTAAAGTCCTAAACATCTTGAGATAAAGCTTTCTGAAGAACTGTTTTCATTCATGTGAATATTTAGTTGCTGTGATTCTTTTTCATAACTAATTACCTTTAGAGGCACATTTAATGAAATATGTGCAGGGATTTTTATTTTTGGAAGCAGAATATTTATGTTCTCTGTTTATGCTACAAAATTCCTTTTAAATTAATCTTGGATTTTGTCATTTTATTTAACTTTATCGTTTGGGCTCTCTGATTTTCTCTGGGTCTGAATAATAAGACAACTCTCTTTTTTCTTATGCTTCTTGTTTTATATTTACCGTATTTTCCGGCATATAAGACGACTGGGCATATAAGACGACCCCCAACTTTTGAGAAGATTTTCATGGTTTAGCAAGTCATCTTATACGCCGGAAAATACGGGTACTTTAACTTTCTAATAAAAGTAATGTAAGTCCTAAACACATTATCATTTCATTATATTTCATTGCTTGTTCCTGATATGCTGAAGACAAATGTAGCTGGGTAACATCCCATAATAAGCATGGGGGTGCATTTGTGAAGCTTTGCAGTATATGACGAGGACTAAAGGATAGCAGGAGGCGGGAGGGGGGAGGAAAGCGGGTTGCGGCGCTAGCCAAGCCCAGCTGTCCAACAGGTAAAGACTTTGGATCCATTTTCTCCAAATGGATCTGAAAACACCCTCTACTCCCACTTGCCCAACCCCCAAGGCTGCCCACGCCAGGTGGGGCTGGCAAAGGCGGCGCATCCTAAAGTCCGTCGGTGGAGGCGCCTGCCAGACCGTGGGCGGATCGCTCTGTCATCTGCGCAGTGAGCACCAGCCACGGCGACAGGTTGCCAAAGAAACAGCTGAGCACGGAGGAGGAAACGCTGAGCGTCTGTCCGTCGGGGTCCCAGGGCTTCTGGCGCTCAGCCTGACGGCACCGGGTGTGGTCAACCCCAAGGAAGTGGCACCCTCTGCGCAGGCGCCGGTTCCCACCAGCTGCTCCTGCCGGCCACCCGAGCAGAGGCTGGTGGGGGCTTTCCCCGGGGGAGGAAAAGCCCCGCTCGCACCACCTCCCTCCACCACCCTAGACTGGGAGGGGCAGGATCCCCGCCTGGGGGGCAGACGCTTCTGCAAAATCGCTGGCCTTCTGCGAGCGCTGAGCAGCACTTCGGCAGCAAGGCGAGCGGGGGCACTTCTTGGGAAGCCCCCACTGCTGACCCAACACTGGCTGGCTCTCCGCCAGCTGACCCTTACTCAGCTGGCTCTCCGCCAGCGCTCCTCTCCCGCCATTGGTCTGCCAATGCTCCAACCTTGCCCCTTCCTCCCAGCTGTTTCTCGGAGGGACACTTTTCTAGGACTATTTGGCTACGTGGGACTCTTAAACTCTCATCCGGACAGTCAATCCCCATGCCAAGGGGTGAGGAGCATGCGGCGCAGGATACGGGGGAGCTTACTTTGATGTATCATATTTTCCAGCGTATAAGACGACTGGATGTATAAGACGACCCCCAACTTTTGAGAAGATTTTCATGGTTTAGAAAGTCGTCTTATACGCCGGAAAATACGGTAAATGCTTTGAACAGTTCCATTTTGTAGAGGAAACAGAAGAGATTTTTTTTCTATAAATTAAGTTTGTTTTTAATTGAATATAGTTTGATAGTAGCAGAATACATTTTATCTTTTCTTTGTTTTCAAAGTGAAAGTAAGCAACTTTAACCAAGCAAAGCCAAGACCTGATATAATAGAAGAAGAGAAGATATATTCTTACCCTAATCAAGTTACCTCAGAAGTTGGATTCAGGTACTTGTATAAAACTTTCTGAACTTGGATAAATCCTTGGCACTGACTCCTGTGCTTTTTAAGCTCTGATTGTTTCGTACATTAATCTCATGATTCATTATTCTAGAGCGGGGGGGGGGGTTGGGGAACTATGGGAGTTGAAGTCCACAACTCATAAAGGGACCATGGTTCCCGACCTTTGTTCTAGAGCATGAGTGTCAAACTTGCCACATCACCTGATGTGTTGCGACGTATCGCGACTCTTTGCATTGCTGGTAATGGGGTGGGCACGGCTTCGGTATGATGAAACCGGCCCGTAGGCCAGCTGTTTGACACCTCTGTTCTAGAGGGTTAGAGTGCTGGGAAGAACAATCCTATTAAAATAGCAAAAGACAATGTAATTAGGATGATGGTATTATTATTATTATTATTATTATTATTATTATTATTATTATTATTATATTTTGCTTTTCAGGGAAATCTCAAGTTTGGAAGAAGTAGTTGAAAAGCAAGGTGATGTGATTGAATACCTTCAGCGGCACAATGCCTTGCTTAGCAAGAGACTATTGACATTAATGTCTGAGCAGAACAGAAGCTAGTGGTATTCAAGACAGCAATGTAGAAGAAAAACATCTCTAGTGTTGATTCGTTCTCTGAAAACCAAGTTGTACTGAAAAACTGTTTTGAATAACAGTTGGATCACTCCTGGCTCACTGGAAAAGCTTATTTTTTAAAAGGATATATATTTTTAAATGGTTATCTCTCCTAAAAAAATTTGCAGTGCAGGAAGCAGACCTTAGGTAGGGAAAACTTCTCTTTCTATGTCAGTTGCAGATTGTTCTTCTAAAGTGCCAAAGATTTGTATGGTAGTTCAGGATTCAGTTCTTTTCAAAAATACAACAAAGTAAACATCTTCATTTAAGTGTCAGTTTTCCTTACATCTGTAATGTTATCAGTTAAACTATTGGATACATTTATAAAAGAAATTAAGGATTATTAGTATCTCTGCTTTCTCAGAGATGAATACAGTTACTATGGTAATAGTGAAGAATCATCTGGAAAACCTTTTAAAAAAAACTGTGCAGAATCAATGAGATTCCATTTCTGCAGGTACAGTGATAATAGAATAGAATCCTGAATGCAAAGGAATATCCGAAAGAGGAAAATGAGGATATTCTACATAAACTGAAAAGACATTGTAGATATAATATGGGAAATATAAATTAAGCCTTTTAAAATCATGGATATCAAAATGAAGCTAATATTGCCTTTCTGCCTCGCTTATGTGTATGGGCCAGCAGCATCTTACAATCAAATGAGCAAAAATGGGAAAGTGTGTGAATATATTTTTTAAATGTGGGGGGATATTAACAAGCTGCATGTAAGTCTTTATCTATCTATCTCTATTCTAGAGGTTTATGGTGTGGTATTGTTTATAATGTGAAGAAACATTAGTTTCTGGCTTTTAAGTTTTTCTTAAGACCTGCTTCTTTATTTTGAAATGCTACTTCTTTAATCCCTGCTTATTGGATGTTTAAAATCCACTTCCTCTGTCCTTTAAACCTATCATAATTGTTGAAAATACTCAGGCTTACTGATTTCTCCCCCAAAAGCTGTTGCACAAAATAGATAAAAGCTCCTATTGAATTCAATGAAAATTAGTTGCTGCGATCTGCTCGACTAAAGGTGTTAATTTACTTTTTCTCAGTTAACAGTTAATTGCCTGCTCTGTCTTTTTGCTACCAATGAAGACAAATTTTTGTGTATTCTGTAGTTAGTATTTCTACAGAAAGGCATACTTTTCAACAAATCTGATAATTCTGTGATCTTATCTGGGGAAGAACAAAAGTATACCATCCTGTTATAAATTATACAAACTGATTATTCATCCACTGCTTACTGAAACATATGTATGCATGCATATTGTACAAAGTAACATGACTGCTTCTAATTCCTTCATGTCTTTTAGACTGGTTTAAGCACAGGTAAGATTTTATATAGAAGATGAGCTTTCCTTTTAAAGGATACTTAGATTTCAACATATTGTAGTTTGTATGTAACTTGTTCTACCTTTTGTATTAAATGTGATGTTAATAAATGCAACAAATCCTAATCTATTGCAATCGGTATCTAAAGATTCTTCAAACCCTGTGTCAATATGCCTGCGAAAAAATTATGTTTTTATCAGATCTAGTTTCCTAGTTAAGCACTCATGTTGTTATCAAATGTGATTGGCAGCAGGAAAGTGCTACCTCTAAGGTCCCTTCCAACTCTAATATTCTATGATTCTATTAATGTCAACAGGAATTTTTAAAAAATTCTAAAACGTAGTCTGGAATATTAGATAACAATATAAACATCTGTGCATTAATTTAAGCCAATAATTAGTTGAATTGAATAGAAACATTTGCTATTATGGCTCTTTCAGTTACAGTTCTTACTTGTTTTGCAGATTTAGAGTGCTGCTTTTTTTTTTCTAAACTTAGCAACTTTAAGTTGTGTGGACTTCAACACCTAGAATTCCCCAGCCATTCCCCACCATCAAAAAGTTGCCAAGTTTGAAAAGCCATTGGGTTAATGTATAGTAAGCAACCTTTGGCATTCCAGCTGTACAACAATGCTTTTCATCTGTTGTTGTTTTGAGCCAAACATGCTAATGTTGCTTGATGTTGTGGAGCATCTGGTAAATGCCAAAGATTGTAACCTTTACTTTGTTTCTTTTTTACCAGTCACAAAGCTTCCATCCTTCCAGTTCAGCTATAATTATTTTATTTTCACAGTATCCATCCTTTCCTCATGATATGGTAAATAGTTTTCCCATTTAATTTCCTTTGTACTTTGGAAGATTTGCTAATTTGTGCAAGATCTATGAACTGAGTCACAAATTAATGCTTTTAATACCCTCTCTGTTTCAAACGCTCTGTGTACATTTTGAATTGCCTCCTCCACCTCAAGTTCATATTTTATCTAGGAGTACATATCTTTACTGGCTCAGGGCACCTAGTAAATTCCACTTTGGGATAAGGGTTTTAAGTGCATTACAGAATACCTTTAAATTCATTTAAAGGATTGGCTGCCTCAGACTGAGTCCCCAGATATGCATTGAACTATAATATCTTAGAATTACCAAATTCCCAGTGAGAGGAATGCAGTTCTAATAAAATAAAAACGCTCAAGCCATATAAGAAGTCTCTTTCTTTAAATTTAATGCTTTGTTTGTATTTGCTTCCTTTATATCTGCTGATTTGTCCATCCATTAGCAGAATAATAAATTACCTCAAGACCAGATTACTGTAATGCGCTCTACATGGGGCTACCCTTGAAGAGCGTTCGGAGGCTGCAGTTGGTTCAGAATGCAGCCGCGAGAGCGATTGTGGGTGCACCAAGGTACATCCACGTGTCACCTATCCTCCGCGAGCTGCACTGGCTTCCTGTGGGTCTCCGGACGCAATTCAAGGTGTTGGTTATCACCTTTAAAGCCCTTCATGGCTTAGGACCAGGTTACTTACAGGACCGCATACTGCCGCATAGTTCCCAGAGACTGGTGAGGTCCCACAGATTGGGCCTCCTTCAGGTCCCGTCGGCCAGACAATGTCGGTGGCGGGCCCTCGAGGAAGGGCCTTTTCTGTGGTGGCTCCGACCTGGTGGAATCAACTTCCCCCCGAGATTCGAACTACTCCCACCTTGCCAGCCTTTAAGAAAGCCATTAAAACTCTCCTGTTCCGGCAGGCCTGGGGTTGATGTCCCGGGGGGGGGGGCAGGATATGATTGCGACATGCTGTATGAATGCACTTATTTTATTGTTTTATTGTTATATTTATTGTTTTAATTTTGTACGCCGCCCTGAGTCCCTAGGGATTGGGTGGCATATAAATTTTATTAATAAAATAAATAAATAAATAAATAAATAAATAAATAAATAAACAATACTCCAATAACTGAACCAGAGTGAGGAGAAACTGCAAAAACTATATACAATATATCTGATTTTAAAATGGGGTTGAACCAGTTTGAATATGCAGAGAAAAAAATGTCTCCAATTCGTCCCAGTTGGGGAATGGATCAGAGTGTTCCCAATTACAGCAACCGTTTCTTATGTTTTAGCCTCCAGTCCCCTGATCATCTTTGTTGCTCTTCTCTGTACTCTTTCTAGAGTCTCAGCATCTTTTTTATATCATTGTGACCAAAACTGGATGCAGTATTCCAAGTGTGGCCTTATCAGTGATAGTATCTAACCATCGTGTCTGCAACTGCTCTCTTACTAAGGTTAGGACAAGCTTTATTCCTGCTGACCACATTGATTCACCTATGCATTTTATTTGACAATAATCTGGACACAGTTTGCTCTTTTTCTAGTTTCCCAATCTAGTCTTAAGACTTAGGCTATTGTGCTGATTTTCCACCTAATATTTAATGATCAGTATCTACAGTACTGTTACTTGTCATGACTCTCACCAAAGCATGTATTGATAAAGACGTACGAGATGCATGACTTTTGTGCATCAGTAAGAGGCTTATAGCAGGAAATATCTCAAAAACCAAATCCATTGCATAGCCTCATCTGACGCTACATAAATTGACATTCTCCATTCCTTTATGGATAGCTCAATTATAGGATTGGGAATCTTCCCATTTCCCAAGTGGTCACAATTCAGTCTGTATAAAGGAGAGTACCCATTAAGTTCTATACAGGCAGTTTTATATAGAGAAGAGTGTCTACAATTGTGAATGCATAAAATTTGATATAACCATGCTGGATGATGAAGCAAACTAGCCTTCCTTCTCTGATAGCCTTTCCCACACAGTAACTTGTGATTCCTTATAGTATTTTTATATTCTTTTGGAACGTTCAGTATTTGATAAATAAAAATGGAAAATAAAAGTAAGGGTGAACTTTAAAAAATCAAAATACAAATATTTTAAATGTTTAAAAAATACTACAAAATTATTCCTAATCAACACCATCTCTTATGTTGATGGCTCAGTAGCATAAGTACTTAAATAGTTCACAAATGAGTTGATATCACGTGGAGAAAAAGTAGCATCAGTATAATTTGTAATATAATTCAAGTGTTTGGAAAATAAAGAGAAAACATCTAAAAACATTACAAAAACTAAAGGTGATCAAGAAAATCTTCAAAATGTGTTAGAGCATCCTATCTGCTTTAAAAGTTCACGAAATTTCTCACAAAAAGGGCAAGCTTCTAAAATTACTTTAAATGACAAAATAATTCTTAAAGTGGGGAAGACAAGGAAAAAAAGTCTGAAATTAACACTGAAAAATGCTTTCTGAGTACTCCCACATTCCACCTTAAGATCATTGAAGGCATGATCTGAATATCAGCAAAGACTTCTTTTCTTGCAAATACCATATAAAGAGAACTTGCTATCTTGCATTTGGTATATATTTGTACTATGGCATGTAAGTAAACAAAAATGAATATTTTCAGGTACGTACCCTATATCAAGGATATTTATAGCTCCTTTTAAAAAAAGATAAGTTGAGCTGAAAGTATAAGGTTTGATATATAGTGTTTCTGGACTGCTTTTAATTCCCTTTTTTCCACTTAAGAATTTTCAAATTTATGTTAACTGAATCAATTTCCCATAAATGTTTAAGGCTGGAAACAATATGAATGAAATGTACATGAAAAGAAACAGCAGAGTCAATACTTCTTTTTACTGTGATGGGTAATTAAAGGCAAAAGCAATCTGGTTGGATAATGCTATCAACAACCTAATCCTGAGATAACATTTCCCACAGTGACGGTCCTTTTATGTTGACTGGTTTAAGTGTCTCTGATGCATAACAATGTGTTTGGAGACAGAACTGGGCTACAAATTGTTCTGCTGTCCCAGAGTGTAAATATTATACAATGGGAAAACCTTAATCAGTATGCAAATGGGAGCAAATATCAATGGCTTTTTCCAATAGGTAAAGTTTTCCTTCCCACATCTGGCTGTTTGGACTGTGGTTGGCACTAAACTACAATGTACACAGTCCCTTTGACCCCAGTTTTTTCAAACACTTGTACATTAGTTGATTTACAGAGGTCACTGCACTAGATTAGAATCAGGCTAGATGAGTATACTTTAACAAACAAACAAACAAGGGTCTTGAACATTAAATATGTTTAAAGTATTTGGCTGAACCTGAAGATGTTTTTGCTCAGGGGAATTCAGGCTTTCCTTCCTCCACACACACACCCAAAACCCCCCTTCGTTCCCTGCAATTTATTTACTGCCTCAGTCTGGAGGCAGACATTAAGTCATGTACACAGTTCAAATATAGAATACAGCAATTCTATACAATTCATAATGATTGGTTGTATTTAATAGAAAGGATATAAAATTATTCATGCGTCACACAAAATCAATTGGAAAAGCCAGATTTTTTACATGAGAAGAATGGAAAGCATCCTCAATTGGGGAGGGGGGCTATTCCAAAAGAGGGGAGCCCCTACAGAGACCACACACTCTTAAACCCATTCCCATGGCACCACAAATAGAGGGACTGTTGGCATTTCTCCTTAATTCCTCAGTTTGGACAGCAGAATCTATCAGGGCAAAGGAGGGTCTAAGAACCCAGTGTCAAATATCAAAAGTACTGCAAGATTAAAAAAAAAAAACTACATATAAATATTTCTTGCTTGAAAAAATGGTCTTGTAGGAAGAAGCAAATCATTTGTGGCAACTAGCTTAGTTGCAATAAAGGTTTTGAAGCATCACAAAGACTAAGACATTTCACATATCATTTAAGTATTTGATCTCTATTTTTTTCTTAAAGGACTTCAAAGTATTTTGTTTCCTTTCTGCACTCCCATTTCTATTTACTTTTGAAGAAACCTGTATATTTTAAATCCCTTTCATTGATGTTTAGTTATTTGCACACTTAAAATTGTATGTCTTTGACTTATTTGAAGCTTTAATAATTATTGCCAAAATCTGGCATAGATAGTATTTTTTAAAAAAACTTGAGTGCATACTAATACCTACATGCATTTATCTGGGAATAAGTTGTTTGTATTTTTGAACAGATCTATAGAAGATTCTATATCTTCAGATCTTAAATCTCAATTATATTCTTTATTGTGTAAATGATTTTATTTATTTCACTTAATCTAATCATAAGATAAATTGTGTTTAACATCCAGATAAATTATTGTAATAGGCACACAACATAGCACACTGATATTTAAAAATATTGATCTTTAATTTCAGCAGTTCTCTCCAAAAAAAGGTACCGGTATATAATTTTTATTCTGCTGGAACTGGAAATCTACAGTTTCTTTAATGTGCCATTATCTGATTAAATTCTAATAGTAATTGTGGGTTAACATTTTTAAAAAGAATGGTTTAATGTATATTTTTACTTAGGTAGATATATCATTACTGTTTATATTGATTCCTTAAAATGAAATTAAGCAAAGAATTTACTTCTCTATAAAAGTGGATGATTTCAATATACAGCATACAAAAATGTGAAAAGATACATGAATATTTAATGTGACAGTACTACTTGAAATACATTTTGTACAACATATACAGTTACAAACATGCTTTAAGAAATTATTGAATCACTATATGATCTAAATTGATTGTAGTGTTAAAATTGCTACATATGTATCAAGGACTATGGCAAGATATACATTACAGTATTGATCTGTTAAGTATCTGATCACACAAAGCCTTATCATACAGTGCATTTCCACTGGTATAAGTGATTTTTAAGGTTCAAACATGCTTGTAAGCTTTTTCTGTTAATTTTAGTTAATATTTAAGAATTTCCTCCTTCAAAAACAGCCAGATTATCTAACCTGGCACCCTGTTGACATGTTGTGGTTGGTAATTCTGGAACAGTAGGCCAAGATACTAAGGAGTGCCGGCCTGAGAAATGTTTGGACATAACAGGAATAAAACAGAGCATCCTGGTCATCAAGCAATAGTGAAACCAATTAAATAATTGTGGCTTTAAGCAGTCATACTGTTTATCAAATACTAATTTCACTCTTGCATATTTTTAATAGAGTGTTAAAAGATACATGAGTAAGAGACACTTAATACAGCAAAAACTTTTTCAAGAACATAATTTGTCTAACATTGCAATGTTTGCTTTCTGGCTACTAGATTGCTATGTTGAGATGCCAAGAAAAGTGGTGGATATACTGTACCGATGATTCTCCAGTGCTTCTAGATAAGATCTTTTGGTTGATAATTATTTCTTTCTTCTTAAAGAATCCCCAAGCTCCAGGAAAACCTGCTCCAACAGTTTTCTCATATGATTTCTCTGTTTCCTGATGATGGCTTGTGAGATATCTCTGTAGATCATAAGTGTGCCATTATCAAATGTCATCTGGACTTCGGTGCTTTTTTTTTTCCTCAGCAAATTTGAAGAAACTATTTTATAGAAAAGACAGAACCAGACTGGATTTAAAATTATCATAATGAGATGGTCCATAAAAATATTAACATTAAATTTATGCAGCTGCCAACGTAGTCAGATCATGATCATAAATAATTAAGGAAGGCATACTACATTTTCAGGAAAACAACCATTTTTTTTGTAGATGTGTAGGGGGTAATTCTTCCCTCCCTTTGAAAAAAAGAAACTCAGTAATGTAGTGGAGATGAATCAATAAAAATATGGGATCATGGAACGGAGTTTCTTAGACCCCAGCAGAACTAGAAAGCACCATGAGCAAGTGCAATATTAAAATGTTGAGAGTCTGAACTGCAAAATCATGCAACGACTTTCAAATTTTACACACAGCAGTTGACAGTTACATGAAATTCAGGGAAGAACTAGTATTTGGGACCCATTCAATTTTATGCAAAATCTTAATAGATTGATTTAGTTCTGGTCATGGAAAAAAGTTCTATTGCTTGTAGAACAGATTCACCACTAAATACCCTACCAAATAGTCTATGGAGATTCTTAGTCATCCAGGTCATGGTTGTCCCAAAGATGCTTTTTCAAAAGGCAACTGGACTTTTTTTCACTTCTCATCAAAGAACCTTCTTCAATTCAGAACTGAAGAAGCTTCTTGGATGAGAAGTGAAAGAAAGTCCAGTTGCTTTGAAAAAAGTACTTTTGGGACACTCTACCAAAATATGCTTGTTTGGAAATGTTTGAGGACAGTATTGTGCTGGAAATAGATGTGAGATTAGATGTTACCCCAAGTGTTTTCATTGTTTTAAGTTGTGTTTTGCACAACTTTGCATCATGCAGCTTATTGCTGTGTAAAAAAGGCTTAAGAGAAAAAAGTCATCGCTCAATTGTACTATCATCTGGAAAGCTGATTCCTATGGGAATATAGAGAAGCTGTGATCCACCTGTTTCCTTGGACCAAGTGATTAAAACTGAGCAAACAGGATACATTTGCTTCTGTATGTTTAGCCACTAGTTAAATTGGTACTTTAGTCAAACAGAATTTTCTTTTTGTGGATGCTCAGAGGAGTCTACAAGTCTAGCTGTCCTGAAGTGAGAGCCTTGGAAGGGTAATACAGAATAAACATGTAAATTGCAATATGTCCAAAGACTTTGCTTGTTTGTCAGGAAGAAAATATGCATTTGGCGCCTTCTGTGATTTTAACATCTTGTCACTTCTGATTTGGCTTCATTTCCTGTCTGTAAAAAACCCACACTGTATATTTATCTTTACAAGAAATATAATCTTTATATATGGTCAGCTAAAATTTCTCTACACAATTACATACAACTTTATTCTCCAGTCGGAATTCCATGATTTAATAAAAGAACTGGGCAAAACAGAGAAGATGATTAGAGCACTTTTTGGTGCTCTGATGTATGGTGCTTAGAATAAATCTTAGCCATCTGAAATTCAGAATCCACTTTAAAAGGCAAACAAGAAACAAAAATGGCATTTTTACATGCATATATGCTCTCCCTATCTTCTTTTCTGCCATGCTAGACAATCCATTGCAGTCAGACAGAGGATAAGAGGATGGAAAACATGAAATAGTGCATGTGTTTTTCTGTGTCTACTAAATCCTGTTTCATATGCACTTGTACCATAATCTTTCTGAATTATACCACTATTTATTTATTTAAAAATATTTGTTGACAACTTCCAGGAGATTCTGGATCCTATACAAAATAAAATATAATAATGTGGAATTATATAATGCTAATGTAATGAACGTTAGAAAAAAAACATTGTAAAAGACAGTCCAGTGGAATCAGTGGAACTGTGTTGATCTTCCTGTCCAATAAGCATTTTACATTACATATATAAGCATATAAAAAAAATATAGGACGGCAGGTATACAGTGGTTTTGTAAAAATATAATTTATTGGCTTCCAGTTCCTTGTTAAGGAACAGAGGGAAATCTATTTACATTAAACTGCAGACCAGGATTTTTAAGACATGTGATAAATCTTCTGCTGTAGTAAAAATCTTTTAAATTTTTAAAATTAGGCCAGTGCAATAACTGAATATATTAGAGCTCAACTTGGTTTTTTTCTCATTAAATCTTAAGTATTTTCCTTAGACAGAAAATGATCAAAGTACACCAAAATGATGTTCCTTATTAAACTAGTCTAAATTAGATTCAGTCGCAATAACTTTTATGTAGACATGGAACATCTTTCTTCCCTCAAAACTCCCATTCCATCGCTTTTATTTCTAAGTAGTTAATAAGAAATATAGCCCAGAGCTACATGAACTGTCATTGGAAATAGAATGCTATCTATAAATATATATTCTCTTAGTAACTAACTTTAAATATGTTACTTTTGTATGGCCTTGCCCACTCCTTTTGATTCCTGACAGTTGTACTCAGCCAGTATGGGTGCTGCAGTCTCAACGCATCTGGAGCGCTGTAAGCTGGGAACTGGGAAAGTCTGTTGTAATAGCCTTAAGAAACAACAGTAACACCCTACTGGTCAATTTTAAACCATATAAACAGATTTTGGGAATGTTTGCATGTCTATAATACAAATTGTAGCAAGGTTCTACATTTAGGCAAGAAAAACCAAATGTACAAGTACAGCATAGGTGGCACCTTGCTCAATAGTAGTAACCGTGAGAGGGATCTTGGAGTCCTAGTGGACAATTACTTAAATATGAGCCAGCAGTGTGCTGCAGCTGCCAAAAAGGCCAACACAGTGCTAGGCTGCATTAACAGAGGGATAGAATCAAGATCACGTGAAGTATTAATACCACTTTCAATGCCTTGGTAAGGCCACACTTGGAATACTGCATCCAGTTTTGGTCACCACGATGTAAAAAAGATGTTGAGACTCTAGAAAGAGTACAGAGAAGAGCAACAAAGATGATTAGGGGACTGGAGGCTAAAACATATAAGGAACGGTTGCGAGAATTGGGTATGTCTAGTTTAACGAAGAGAAGGACAAGGGGGGACATGATAGCAGTATTCCAATATCTCAGGGGCTGCCATAAAGAAGAGGGAATTAAGCTATTTTCCAAAGCACCTGAAGGCAGGACAAGAAGCAGCGGGTGGAAACTAATCAAGGAGAGAAGCAACCTAGAACTAAGGAGAAACTTCCTGACAGTGAGAACAATTAACCAGTGGAACAACCTGCCTCCAGAAGCGGTAAATGCTCCAACACTGGAAGTTTTTAAGAAGAGACTGGACAGCCATTTGTTCGAAATGGTATAGGGTTTCCTGCCTGAGCAGGGGGTTGGACTAGATGACCTCCAAGGTCCCTTCCAACTTTACTTTATTATTATTATTATTATTATTATTATTATTATTATTATTATTATTATTATTATCAAATTCAAAAATTAAATTAATTTAATTAAACAATTTAATTAAGGAGAGATCCAACCTAGAACTAAGGAGAAATTTCCTGATAGTGAGAACAATTAATCAGTGGAATAGCTTGCCTCCAGAACTTGTGGGAGTGTAGGTTTCAAGATGAGACTGGACAGCTAGTTGTCTGGAATGGTATACAATCTCCTGCCATGGGTGCAGGGTTAGACTAGAAGACCTCTACGGCTCCTTCTCTGTTCTATGTTCTACAAGTGATTCTAAATGCAGATCATCTCCTTGCCATATTTGGTTCAATTACATCTTGGAATTTCAATGAGAGACAATCCAAGGGTTACCGAAACATGGAATGGGACAACTTACCACATTCATGGTGTCATGGCCACTGTGGGCCAGTTCAACAATTCAATTTAATTATTTAAAGTAATTAAGAAATTACTTTAATTTTTGTCATTCACATTTCATTTTATCCCTTCTTTGCATTCTTTCTTTAATGATTCTATTCAACCATTTTTTTGTATTAGTGTTACTCTTGTCCTACAGTGAGTTGGCTGTGATGAGTTAACTGCAGTGAATTGTCATAGACCCACCAAAACTAGGATCAAGCCATAACTAGCTGTAGAATCTCAGGCTGCCTTTCACTGGTTTACAACACAGAAGGTTTTAGAAATAAATTAGAAATACTGACTCTATTAAATCTTTCCTTCAGTTAATGTACCATATACAAAGTGATAGTTAAGAGTTTGTGCTTCTGCTCTCTGCCTTTTGTTACAAGCAGGCAACTCCATAAATGAAACTAGCTACAAAATAGTTTTCAGTGTTACAAATAGCTATTCTATAAATGGGTAGGTAGGGAAAGAAAAATCCACCTAAGTACATTTTTATCACCCAGGTCTTCACAGTAACTCACATGCATTATATTTCAATGCACAATAAAGACTTTAGGAAGTGCCAGATGTGCAGGAAAGAGATGATTGGTTCACTTTTGCAGGAATGGCCCAAGGCTTCTCCTTCCATCTAAATTCCACACTGTGACTACACTTTATGTGGTGAGTGAACAGATTTAATTCCTTTGGCTAGGTATTCTTCTGCTGACACCACCAGTCTCCTAATCTGCTATGAGTTGAATTTAACCCCTAGATAAGCCTAAGTCCTAATTGTTTTGTTTGATCTCCTATCATTTAAACTCTAATGATCTAACTAAACTGGATCATGGAAAAAGTAAGGGACAGTGCTGAGGCAGCTTTGAAATATATTCCTATTCTAAGACATGATGAACAAGCATTTAGCAACCACTCCAGAAGACAGGCTTAAGATACAGAAGGACCTGGACAGACTTGAACACTGGGCACTAACAAAATGAAATTCAATGGTGAAAAAAGCAAGGTTCTACATTTAGGCAAGAAAAACCTAATGCACAAGTACAGCATAGGTGGCACCATGCTCAATAGTACTAACTGTGAGAGGGACCTCGGAGTCCTAGTAGACAATCACCTAAATATGAGCCAGCAGTGTGCTGCAGCTGCCAAAAAGGCCAACACAGTGCTAGGCTGCATTAACAGAGGGATAGGATCAAGATCACGTGAAGTATTAATGCCACTCTACAATGCCTTGGTAAGACCACACTTGGAATACTGCATCCAGTTTTGGTCACCACGATGTAAAAAAGATGTTGAGACTTTAGAAAGAGTACAGAGAAGAGCAACAAAGATGATTAGGGGACTGGAGGCTAAAACATATAAGGAACGGTTGCTAGAATTGGGTATGTTTAGTTTAACGAAGAGAAGGACAAGGGGGGACATGATAGCAGTATTCCAGTGTCTCAGGGGCTGCCATAAAGAAGAAGAAATTAAGCTATTTTCCAAAGCATCTGAAGACAGGACAAGAAGCAATGGGTGGAAACTGATCAAGGAGAGAAGCAACCTAGAACTACGGAGAAACTTCCTGACAGTGAGAACAGTTAATCAGTAGAACAACCTGCCTCCAGAAGCAGTAAATGCTCCAACACTGGAAATTTTTAAGAAGAAACTGGACAGCCATTTGTCCAAAATGGTGTAGGGTTTCCTGCTTGAGCAGGGGGTTGGACTAGATGACCTCCAAGGTCCCTTCCAACTTTATTATTATTATTATTATTATTATTATTATTTTACATAGGATAAATTATTTTTTTGTTTAATAAGATATTTATGTTTTAATTTCTTGGGGAGAAAGCTCCCACTAGGGTTTGCTTTGGAACAGAAGAAATATTCATTGCCTGCCTTAATCTAAATATTTATATTGTATCAATTAATAGGGGGTACAAAAGGTAAATCAATTATCTGATTTGCTGGGTAGGGCTAGTGAAACATTGATGGCTTAGTATGTTTTGTGAGTTCACTCACTGATTTTTCTCAATGAACAAGTCCAGACTTAGGAGCGGGAATCAGTTCTCAGCTTTCTTCATCATGGAAACGCTGGCTGCAGCATCCCAGATTACTTGCTACTGAACCAATATGATAGAAGAAGCAGCTTGCCTTACCAGATCTGGGCTTCAATAATCCATACAGCTGCTAGATGTCACCCAGGAGCTAAAGTTCTCTGAATTATTTTGAACTCTTACATCCAAGATCTAGAATCTAATTTCCCTCTAAGGCAGAGAAGTGATTCACTAATTCTGCAATGCAAATAAATAGTAAAGAAACAAACCATGTAAACTCACATATGTACTCAGGAGGTACCATAGCAAAGGTTTCTGCTATGCCATTTTCTCCCAACCCTGTGACAGACAGGATTCAAAGGAGTAGAGGCACTGACTAAATTCAGTACTTGGTCTTTGTTTGGCTTTTTAAGTGCCTAGAAAAAGCAAACATTCCTTTAAAGATAACTTAAAACCACTTAAAACTACTCAGAGGTGGGTCTTACTCATTGTAAAGAGCCTTTAGGGGAAGTGACAGGGATTACAACCCCTGTAATTTTTTAAAATTTATTTATTGCAGCTAGAGTATCAAAGGCCGTGTAGTTGCCTACATATAACAAAAGATGTTTCCAGATGCAAAGTGTCTGACCACATGTTTTATTCATCTGAAGATGGGATGCTTCCTTAAGAAAAGAGCTTAGCGTTCTTTTGATCCTTGCTCTAGTAGTATGTCCTAATTCTATCATTCTGGACTGTTTGCATTTATATGCTGTCACAGAATGCAGTCCTGCTTCTTTGCACTTTCCATTATTTAAGCTGCAGGACCCCAACTGGGTTCAGGAGTTTAGCCTTATACATTGCTGGAATGCAATCTAAAATTTAAAGTGCTCCCAGGTCCTCATGGCAACAGCTTGCTAGTGACCTCTCTGAACAAAATGCCCCATGAGCTGCTGTCACGGGCCACAAAGAGTTGACACCTAAATTAAATGTGCATCTATTCTGGGGACTTAGATTAGATATTAAATTTATTAGCTAAATAATTCATAGCCATATCCAGATCTATTGTTTCAGTATTACTGACATTGTCATGAAATTGAAACTTTGAACAGATGGTCATCAGCAAATTTCAGCTTTTCTGGAATTAAAATCTGTAATGATCCAGATGCTCTTGAACTTCAAATTTCAATATCCCTCACAATCAGCAGAGTGATCGGGAGTTCTAGATTAGCAACATCTACAAAAATTCCCAGTCTTAAATAATAATAATAATAATAATAATAATAATAATAATAATAATGTCACTTTGTTTTTGACAATCTAGTATAAGGGAATTAATTAGATGAAGGATTTGCTGTAACAGTATTTCCATTAACATAGTCCATGTGTTGAGGTATTTAGACACAATTAGGAAAAAAAACCAACTCTAGGAAGAAGATGAAAAGAAGCTCCATCAATATTGTTTTTCCTGATTGGTTAACTAACACACATACATGTTAAATTGCCATTCAATAACTAATACGATATTAGTTTACTACTTAGCTTGTGAGCACCGCGTGCATTCCAGGACAAAAGACTCCCTTAGTGATTTAAGAGAAGATTTTAAAGCCTTTCATCCTAAAATTTATTGTTTCCAAAACTGAGAGAGCAATATATGACAAATGAAGCAAACTCCAATGCAATTCCTTGACCAACTAGGCAAAGAAATTTACTTCTGCTTATGATTTTTCATTTAGTATTTGTTTAGAAACTTTATTTGATAAGGTTGACCTTTAAAATTACAAGGATTGTCTGTACTACATAGCTAGAAATATTGGCTGCTGTATTTATATGGCCTGAAGTTAAAGGACAAAACGATTCTGTCCTTTTTAATGACAGTCCTCTCAAGCTAGCATTTCATCTGTACGTGGTTACATATGAGTCCTGCTCTAAGTGGACAGGAATAAAACATTTTTACATTTGATCAATATCCATGTAAACCCAATGCTATTATTTAAAAATCTTGTATGAACCAATATGTGAGAGATTTGAATAGCAGCATTAACAGGGATGAGATAGTTGCATTTTCATTGTAAGAGGAAATATTGGCCTTTGGTGAGCAGAAAGCTTCAGCAGGACAGCAGGGTTTCGAATGAGTCTCTTTCTCTGTGCAGCTTCAGAGAGTGAAATAATTGACAGAGAGCCCAGTGCTACTCAATCATTTGGAACTGTGCCCAGGGGTTCACATAAAACAAGTACTTTTATTGTTCTGTTCTTCCCTTTAGTTTATTCCCATCCCCACCCTACCCCCAGTACTCCCTCTTCCTTACTTTATTTTCAGAGCAAATAAAAACACAATGGGAGCAGCCCAAAGGAAATTGTTCGTGGTTTGGGGTCAATCAAATCTCTCCTCCCCCCCCAACCCCATAAACACAATGTTTTGAAAATGGAAATGTAATTTGCAAAGAGAAATATTCTGGTGACCCAGCCAGCCACCCAGCCAGTCCTTCCAACATGAGAGAAGCAGCCTTTGATGCCTGCACCCTAATGACACCTGGTTTCATTACCAAATGTGTGTTGATTGTTCCTTGCCTAAATTGAGTCCCAGCCCTGGAAATACCTCAAGGGAAGGGCACTCTGGAATGAAGGGGCATGCATCTCCTGTGGGAACAGTGATGTCTGTGTAGTTTTCGTCTGTTGGCCAAGTTAGCTGGAAGACAAGAAAGAGAGTATTGAGATGTCAGTATCATGATATTAGGATTAATACAAGATAGAAGCAATCCTAATTTCAGCTTGCTATCAGAAGTACTTTAGAAGAAACATTGAATGTGTCTGCTTGTTCCAAGTCCAAAGACAAATTTCCTGTTAAAATAATAGGCTACCTGAGTGGTGGGATTCAGCCGGTTCGTACCAGTTCGGCAGAACTGGTAGCTAATTTTTTGATGCCCAGGGCCAGAATGGACTTCCAGAAGTGGCATCCACACAGAGAACCGGTCGTTCATATATTTGAATCACAGCACTGGGCTACCTCTAGCAAAACTTCCCTTTCAAAAGTATGGGTGTATGTTTCTCTGTGTGTTTATAAATACTTGCCTATAATAAAACCATTAGTTAGACTAGTAAAATATATAGACCTATCACCTGTTTAAAAACATGAGCCAGCAAGCAGCCTTATTATATAATTAATGCCTGGATATACCAAAGTATGTCCCATGGTGTTCAACTCCCACATAATTTGTACATGATGTGTAACTACATTAAAGAGTAAACAGCCAGTATAGTGCAATGGGATAAGCTTTAGAGACTGCATGTGTGGCTGGATTGTGTTCTTTGGTTTTCTTGCATGAATAAAAAAACACTGTGTAAAATAAATTCAAATATTTTTGAAAATATAAATGGCCTAAGCCTGCAAATTGTTTTGATTTAATTTCTAAACTTCAAGCTTTTCCAGTTTGATTCCTTCCCATTCCCAGAGTGTTAGACTGAAACTCTATTAATCTCAGCCAGTATTCTGTCTGTGGAGATGAAATCTAATGTATGTTGGAAAGGTCCAGAGTAGGAAATGTTGGATTATATCCTAAGGCATGAACAGCTTTTCATTTCAATGCAATTGGAAAAGTATTAAGCAGACAGTTGTTCACAATTGGAAAAGCAATGAGCAGACAGTTATTCATTCTTTCTGCTTCAGCCTCTCATAATAATGGTCTGCCTCAGAGGGTTTTTTGTAACATATGCAAAGCATATCTAAACATTTAGGAAGAATAATTGCTGGTGTATCATGAGTGGAAAGCAAAATGCATTGCAAAGAGCTTTAAGTTGCTAAAAATCTTGTATGAAGACAGAAATACTGTATGTCCTGTTTTGCCTGGATGCTCATCAACTGCTAACTTCTCCTCTCTCAAGAGAATTGTGTAATTAAAATGTTTCTTTATGTTCTTTATATAAATAATTAATTAAAGTAAGTTTCTCTTAGGTCAACTTTACTCCTTGTGACTACACACTTAATTTTTTTTTCTTTGCACTAATATGGAAATGTTTTGCCATTTCTTTTGGTAAATTGGTCTATACCTGGAATCTCCTGATGATCTTCCTTCCAATGGATTAGCCACATCTCACTTGTTAGCAATTTTTAGATGGCTAAGGCCAAGTTAGGTGCTGCTGCCTCTTGTGCCATGTTTTTTTTAAAGAAAAGCTTAAATCCAAATGTAATAGTTTTCCTAAAGCCAATGGACATACTTTCAAGGATATAAAGATGCATGAACAATTGCTTGAACTTTTTGATATTTTTCTATGCTTGAAACTAAGCCAAGAATAATGTCATCATATCATAATCAAGCATTCTTCAAATGTTAGCTGGACTATAGAAATAGTGTGACAATTTGGTCCAACATCCTGTAGAACATGAATCCACACCATATTGCTGCTCTGGCCTTTGTAGGTTTGCCCTGTATCCAGAGTGTCTGCAGGGCACATGATGCCCCTAAAGAATAGGCAGAGCTTCTACTGCACTGTTGTGGCTGCCATATTGCCTTTTTTAAAACCCCATTCTGAAGACAGCAAGAGAGCCATTGTTATAATTTTTCAGCCCTCTGGACAGTTACAGGTGCAATGATATATTATGTATCTATGTCTGTATGTGTATCTACATCTCTATCTGTCTCTGTCTCTGTGTGTCTCTGTCTCTACAAACACACACACACACACAGAGAGAGAGAGAGAGACTAAAAGGCTCTTTTCTATTCTCTTACCCATTGTTGGATCAGACTACCAAATGACTTATGGACTATATGTTCCTTTGAAAAACACAGAAAAGTTTTGTGACATCCCAGAATCATTTACAGCTACTACTATCTAATCTTTTATGGAGCACAGTCCACTTCATCAGATCTATGGGGAACTATCTTAAAAGAAGAATATGCATACATAGCTCTGCTTT
The DNA here is from genome assembly GCF_016545835.1 of Crotalus tigris. NCBI lineage: Eukaryota > Metazoa > Chordata > Lepidosauria > Squamata > Viperidae > Crotalus > Crotalus tigris. The sequence continues at coordinate 1,217,869 of NW_024096808.1, read as the reverse complement.
TCCTGTAGAAACAAACTTGGTTCACCTGCTGTGGAATGCTTTTCATATGTGCATGAAATGGGAGGTGGTAATAGTTAAATATCCCTTACCCGCTCCCAGTCTTATTGCTTTCTTTTCTCTTTCAGCCAAAGAGAACTGGAAATGTAAGTTGTCACCAACTGGAATTAAAGGAGTCCCATGTCTCCATGCAGCCTCAAGGGTGCATCTTCAAATTCTTGTTTTATTTAGAGTTCATGAGACCACACCGGAGTCAGTGTTGTAGGATTGCTAAACTCCCTTCTGAAAAGTCAACTGACTGATGAATTTTTTTTTAGCTGGAAAGTCAGCAGAAGGCTAGAGAGCTAGCTTACTCTGTCAGACAATCCATATATCTAAACCATGTTACCTTTGCTGTTTTCTTATTGCTTTGTTGAGCAATAGAAATCAAGAGAGTGTCAGTGAATTTGAATAAGCAAAAGAAAATAAATTGAAAGGCTCAAATTAAGTCACTTCTCACTGACATTGACCAGCCTAATAGGGTTTAGCCATCACAGGAAGCAATAAAGCAACAGTCCCGGGTGATATTATCTGAAGAGCACAGGTGATTTATAATCAATAGTAGAAAGCTTGCAAGACATTAGAAACTTCGAATACAGATTTGCATGCAGTTACAGCACTTTTAAAATATATATATACGTTCCCTTAAAGGTTCTGGGCAGAAAAATCACTTATGTATATTGCTAGTAACACAACTAAGATATTTTCTTAAAAGCTCCATAGTCATAAGAGAGCAACCGAGCTTAAGGATGAGCAGAGGATCTAAAACCGACCGTTTCCACAAACCTCTCGTACTTAAACCCCCACCAGGCAGGGTACGCGCAGGTATCGGAGGGGGCTGATGTACCCGGGATGATTTCTGAATTTGCCATCGTCCAACGGGCAGAAAAAGCAAAGAGCGCTCTGCGAGAGCGCTTGCCGTGCAGAAGGAGCAGCGACTACTGTCTCAGCTTACTCTCCCGTTGACCGGGGAGAGCCAGGCAAGAAACCCCCAAGTCTTACCTGGCCTCTGTCCGTTGACCAGAAGCAGCCCCGTCAGCAGCAAAACCCAGCTCAGGAGGAGCTGCGGGAATCTCATGTCGGCGGGCGGGTGGGCGGACGCACGCACGGGGACCCGCTCTTTTATCTCACCTCGCAGCGAAGGAGCAGCTTGCCGGAAACGTGTCTGCTGTGGTCCCTGCCGTGGCTCACACTCTGAATGACAAGCCTCGCCGAGGAGCTTCCCCCTGCCTTTCCCAGCAAGGTTAATGACCGCGGGAGGCAAGGCTACTGGTTGGGCACGTTGTGCTCAGGGCCTCTCCCCCCCTCCCTGGGTCCCCCGCGACTCTGCCCTGCCCCTGCCTCTTCCTTTTATCACCCCCCCCTTCTATTCCCTAAGCAAACAACAGGAAGAAAACCTGTGCGGAGCTGGAGAGTTTTTCCCCCAACAACGATCCAAACTTCCTTCCCGATTCAGTCCAGGAAGAATAAATATATGCCCCCCCCCCCGCTACTGGTTTCCTCCTCCCATTTGCAGCTGTTTACGCTTTTGCTATTTTGCCCATCTCTGTTCCATATGCAAACAAGGCAGGGAAGTGATGGAAAGTCTTGTCTTTTGTTTGACTCTGAAAGGCAAGGCTTAAGACCCCCCAAAAGGAATCGTGGGCCCCTCCACTACCCCTACCACCAATCCTGATCAACTAGCTGCAAAGTGCTAAGCTTGTGCCTTTTGTGACAGCAAGGATTTTTTTAAGGAGCCAAAACACCTTAGGTTTAAATGTATAATTTCTGAGACTGACAAGATTTAGAAAGAGTATTGGCTTCAAAGGTCACCATAAAGTAGAAAGAACAAAGGATGCACCTTGATGCATCTTAAACATGAAATGCATTTATTAGGGCATTTATATTAATGAGACACAGTCCATAGTTCTTAAAAATTCAGGCAATATTCAGAGATGTATCTGCCTTGAAAATATCCCATGTTGAACTGTGTAACACAGTCAAACATCAGGAGTTGACCTGTTGAAGTCTGTATAATTGTGTACTGTGGTTTGATAAGTAAGCTTGTACAGAGTCACCTTGAACCATGAGATGGGCAGCAAGTAAATTTCATAGACAGACAGAAATACAGACAGGCAGGCAGGCAGGCAGGCAAGCAAGCAAAGACTTTTAACTAGAATTTCTAGAGTTTTTTTTAAGGTTAGAGATGTTTACCTAGGAAGAAAACTGTAAGTCAGGTGTTTCCAGACATATTTACAAAATTGCATTTTAGAAGCAACTTGTATGGTATTCTGGGTGTGGCATTCCATTTTATGAGGAAGTAATTGAGGGCCATTAATGTGTTGTGAGATATTGGAGGTCAAGAGAGATAAATTGCTGAGGATCAGAGTTGGCTGTAAGATAAGAAAAAGCATATCAGGACAGATGTTGGAATTGGAAGAAGGCAAGTCAATGCAACTATTGGCATGGAATTTCATGCTTCTGCTCAAATGCTTCTGCTCAAAAACCTCCAGAAAATGGAGAAATAGGAAAAATCAAGTAGGATTTTTATTTTTCTTGGAATAGGTGAGATCAGCTTCTTTGTACTGCGGTCAAGAGAGAGTTACTCTGAACTTTCAATATAGTTTCTAGAACATAGAAGTTGGAGGGGACCTTGAAGGTCTTTTATTTCCACCCCCTGCTCAAGCAAGAAACTCTATACCATTTCAGACAAATGGTTGTCCAGTCTCTTTTTGAAAGCCTACAGTGATGGAGCACCCAGAACTTTGGAAGGCAAGCCGTTCCACTGGTTAGGAATTTTTTCCTTAGTTCTAGGTTGCTTCTTTCTTTGGTTCTTTGGTTCTCCATCCATTGTTCTTTGTCCTGCCTTTTGGTGCTTTGGAAAATAGTTTGACTCCCTCATCTTTGTGGTAGCCCATCTATTATTGGAACACTGCTGTCATATTTCTTCCAGTCCTTCTTTTCATTAGACTAGACATACCCAATTTCTGTAAAAATTTTGTATGTTTTAGCCTCCTAATTGCTCTTCTCTGTACTCTTTCCAGAGTCTCAACATCTTTTATATTGTGGTGACCAGAACTGGATGCAGTATTCCAAGTGTGGCCATACTAAGACTTTATAAAGAGGTGCTAGAACTTCATGTGATCTTGATTCTATCCCTCTGTTAATGCAGCCTAGGATTGCACTGGCTATTTTGGCAGCTGCAGCACACTGCTGGCTCATATTTAAGTGATTGTTCATTAGGACTCTAAGATCCCTCTCTCAGTTACTGCTGTTGAGTCACGTTTTATCTATTTTGTACCTGTACATTTGGTTTTTCTTGCCTAAGTGTAAAACCTTACTTTTCTCTCTCACTGAATTTCATTTTGTTAGACAGAGCCAAGTGTTCAAGTCTGTCAAGATCTTTTTGGATCTTTTTCAACTTTTGGGATCTTTCAAGATCTTTCTGGATCTTCTGCTTTCTTCTCCTCTGCAACCTGTGTTTCAGAGAATTATCTACTATTCCCATCCCTTATTAATTGATCAAAGCATAGCTCAGATATCTATATGGGTCAATAATATTCAAAACACGCAGAAACATTTTTTTGCTTATTTTGATCCCACCATGGAACAGATACAGTGGACAGTAAGGCAGTAACATCCAAAGACCACCAAGTTTCCCCGTCTGAGCATGTTTATTTTGTCTATTAAAAATACTTATATTACAACTCCTAGTCTAAGGAACGTGGAATTAAAAAAAATGAAAAAGGACCAGTTAAATTTCTGAATATAATTTAGTATTCAGCACCCAGTAAATTAATGAAGTATAGATATTTATTTGGCACTTGGAGCAGCATAGTACCTGACCCATTTATTTTAATTTTCCTTTTTACCGAAGGTTGCATAAGATTGGGCATGGGGAGTGGGGCAGGGGAAATCACGCTCTAACCATCCATAACAATGCACAAGCTAATAGAGAAACAAACACACATATCAAAGCCTTCATTAAATACACCTATAATTCTTTTTTTCCAAGTTTAAACATAAAAAAATATTGCCAAGTTTATTAAGCTGCTGCATAATCTGCAATTGGCTGGATTCACATATCATTTTAAACTGAAAGCCCTTGTTTACATAGGTTCACAAACTATAAATTACAGTGCAGCTAGTTACTTTACTGCTACTCCCTAGGCATTTTTGTACTACTGAAATTTAACATCTGTTGTATGTTCTTGACCGCAATTCCTGTGGCCACAGTCTAGAAGGCCAGGATAATGATATTTAACAAAATGCAACAAAACATTGTAATACTATAAGATGTAACTCTTCTTTTTGAATTAAAACTAGACCTTGCTCTCTTTTGCACTTAAACTAAATAGTTTTAGACAGAAACAAGATTAATTTTTAGTAGATGAGAAACTGCATGTTTTATCCACTACACAATCACAATCTATGCATAACAAGATGAATTAAACAGCTAACTTCTGCTAGAAATCTGCAAGTAAAAAGTACAAGGAAAGCCAAATGGGGAAATCAGGCAAGACCACTGACTTAAAATAAATTGCCCCCCCCCCCAGGTTTTGCAGACTATCTGGACTTATTCTGCAGCAATAACTTTCTTTCAAGAGACTCGCCAATACTGGCTTTCTGAAACATGCCTTTATTAGTTTTCCATCCAAAATTTCAAGCAATCTTTTTCATAATTAAACAGGCAATCAGGAATAGCTTGTTGAACTTCAGCTACCATGCAGCAAGAGAAGGTTGCTGTTATGTTTGGAGTGAGAAATATTTCATTCACACCAACAACAAAAATAATACAATTAAAGTTCAGGGGCAAGCTCTTACAGTGACTGGATTTTTATATATTGTAGCAATGTCATAAAATGTTTTGTAAATCCCATGGTATCTAATAATAAGATTGTTTCTGTGCTTTATTAAGCTGTTGATTATTAATTATTGATATTATTTTGTATTGTTTTAACCTTGTTTAAAATAGAGAATAGTTTGCTATCTAGAGTCAGCTGTGACTGAAGCAAGCTTGTATATATAGCTTGCATGCAAGCAAGCTTGCATGCATACATAAATAAAATATGGCAGGCCAAATAGGAATCAGTAAGAAGAGCTGCACAATTGATGCTAACATCCTTTTAGGCCCACTCATAGATAGAGGATAGCACTTTAATATTACTGCCTGGTGGTATCCATAATGTGATTACTAGGTCAACCAGTTATAGGCTGTAAAAGTCTGTAAAAACCACTAAACAACAGTTGCTAAAGTTTTCTGTATCTCTTTGCTTCCATTGTTGGTTATCAAGATTTCTGCAGCGCAGATGTGGTAGCCTTAGCTACACTATATCAAACAAAAAGCAGCTCAAAAGGTACAGAGTGAACCCAACCAATGTGATTAATTTATGTTTCAGTACGTTGAGCTAAACCAGGAAACTGACTTAGGTAAGTAAAACATGGGGTAGTGTTCTATGTAATTACAGCTATTCTTGGCTACCTGGTTTCTTTCTTTCAAGTGATTACATAACTTTTTTCTATTAGATTAAAACACCTTAGGAATGACATATACATACACCCTCTAGGAAACCATCACCCTTTTCTGCTCCTGATTGAAATATAAAGTATCATTTTGTCATCATAAGGTATGCATGAAAGCAGAGAAATCTGAATGATTTATATTTTGTCTAAAAAGGAACATTAATAGAGTTTGCTGGGATAATTGAAATATTTGTACATTTCTTGGAATTTTTCTCTTGAAGTTAAAACTTGTTCTTTTAATTCAAGTATAGTTGTTGCTTGCTAAGGACCAGAAAATAATATCTATGGTTGTAGAAATGTATGTCTATCACTCTTAAGTATCAATCTGTATTGATTCTAAACCAAAACCCATCAAAAACACCAACAATTACTATCCATCCTCATCAAATACATTTTACATAAGAATCATTCTTTTAGGTTGATTGGAAGTGCCCTGATGGCTTTCTCTGTTGAGCCAAGCCTTCTATAAAAAGTTGTCTGGGGGAAAGAGGAAAGGAGCCATTTCAAGGGCTCCTGTTTTTTTAGACCTACTGCTGAGTGTCTCTCCACTCAGTTTGAATTTTTTGTCCACCCTGAATGATACCATTGTTACAGGAGAAACAAAAGTAAAGGCATCAGAGAAATTATAAAACTTTGATCCTCTACCAAATTTCCCTGTTCGAAAAATTGAGGGAGAATAATTCACTTGATCTAGCCACGTGGGTCATACATCACTCGTTTCCTAACCTCCAGCAAAACCTAACTGCAGCAAAGAATGTATAGAGTGCTTCAAAATATTTCATAGTATTTCTCATGCATTGTCATGTAATGATTCTTACTTTACAACATACAAATTTACAACACAAAAATCTCTCCCTTTTTATATTAACAGGAAATCAAAATGGAACAGGTGTGCCTAGCCCAACCTTGCCTAATTTTGTTCAGAAATTTAAGAAGTGATTTAAGGTTGCGTATTTGTAGCTCAGTTATTTCACAACTATAGCTCACACTTTCACCCACCAGCTCATCCCAACCCCCCTCTTCATTATCTCTAGCTCTTGGCTTGGAATTCTTGTAATCCTAACATATCTAGAAGATGCCTTGTTGGAACAGGCTCAGTGGTGGGATTCAAATATGTGAACAACCGGTTCTCTGTGTGGATGCTGCTTCCAGAAGTCTGTTCTGGGCCTGGGCAACAACAAATTAGCTACCAGTTCTGCTGAATTGGCTGAATCCCACCACTGAACCGGCTACTCTACTGTGGTCTTGCCAACCCCTGAAGTGCTGGCTGGAATTCTTAGAATTGGTATCCCATTTGAGGCAACTGCTCTACTTAAAAGGTATCTAGGGATGAAAATCATTGATAAAGCACATGCCTTGCATTCAGATGGGATTGGGTTTAATATAGAAATATGCTAAGTCTGCTGAACTGGCTGTACGCTGAGAACATTTATATCACAAGAACCAATTGCTTATAAAAGCCATGACATTATTGGCAAGCATTTCTGCAGCAGACTAAAAAAACTTATTCCTTCGGATGTGAAGGGTTAGTACTACTTTATAATGCCTTGGTAAGACACACTTGGAATCTTGCATCCAGTTTTGGGCGCTATGGAGAATGTTTGCAGGAATTGATATGTCGAGTTTAATGAAAAGAAGGACTAGGGGTGACATGAAAGCAGTGTTCCAATATCTCAGGGGTTGCCACAAAGAAGAGGGGGGGTCAATTATTCTCCAAAGTACCAGAAGGCAGGAGAAGAAGCAGTGGATGACAACTAATCAAGGAGAAAACCAACCTAGAACTAAGGATAAATTTTCTGATAGTGAGAACATTTAATCAGTGGAACGGCTTGCCTCCAGAAGTTGTGGGTGCTCCAATACTGGAGGTTTTTAAGAACAGATTGGACAACAATTTGTCTGAAATGGTATAGGGTTTCCTGCTTGAGCAGGGGTTGGACTAGAAAACCTCCAAGGTCCCTTCCAACTCTGTTATTCTATGTTTCCTGAAAGAGTCAAGTTATATTCTCTGTGGTATTAGTTGTTGGTACTGCATATTACCTAATAATATTTATAGAAAAGTTTAAATCTATTATATGTACTTAATAAAGGGATATTAATGAAAGACATGGTATCAGCAATTTCGTTTTGTATTAGATATTCTTCTCTTCTTTGAATGGATCTGGAAGTCATTCAAACTTAGCTTTGTAGAATTCTGCAAATAAAACCAGGCCTTTTCATTTTACTTTCTTAGACTCAAAGAAAAATGAAATCCTGCTTGCCCCCCGCCCCCACCTCCATATTTTCCTCTCTTCTTTATAGGCATTCTTGAAGTAAGTGTTTGTCCTGAATGTATATAGCAGCCTATATTGTGATGTTTTAGCATTCAAGAGTGAAAGTGTATCAGATTGTAGTGGTAGTCTTTAGTCTGCCATATGGTATTGAATAAAGGTATGGTTTCTCACAAGTCAGATTCAATTCTTATTGATTTCATGGACAGAGGCAATTTTCTTGACAAAGATACACAGCTTATTTGTCATCACCTTTTTTTCAGTATAGCCTACAGCAAAAGTGCTCCCTGATGCTGCTTAACTTTTCAAGATTGGCCAACATCAAAGCTTGGTACTGGATATATATGGGTGAAACAAAATGTCTTCCTGGTGCTACTAACACTAGGAGTTGTTTGTTGGGAAATTTCCCAGATTTGCTTTCATTCTCAGTTACTTTGCTTTCAGGGACCAGTGCCATGCTTTATAATAAATACATTGCAGAGATCTTAGAATAAATTACCTTAAAAGAAGTTATAAACATGTTTTAAAAAGAATAGAAAAGGCAATTTATATTAAGTAGTATGTACTTACAATTCATTACAAGAGTTATGTAAAGTGGCCCTATTGGACAAAATAAAAACAAGTACCGGTATTATTTCAAATTGTGCTGGCCTTGAGTTCAGGCAAGGCAGAAATGGAAAGAATCTGGGATTTTTGGATTTAAAACATATTTGCAAACAAGCATTTATATTATAGGCTCTGTAAAATCACTCTTATGTCTTTGAATCTTTCCAGATGGCCTGTATGGACAACCTAAAGCAATTATTGCGATGAAACACAAACTGAAGAAATGCTTATGTTCCCCTTAAAATTTTGCCAGTTTTGTCTTTTCTATTTATATATTTATTCAAACTACAACATGACCAAAGAAGAATTTGTGGATTCTGAGTGGGAGGGGAAGGATGGGAATTACTTAGAGAGGCACAACTTTGGCATTGTGCTTTTATTTCCTGGTTTATAACCACTTGGAAGCCAATTAGTTGGTGTCTGTTCACCATGGTAAATCCATTGCCTGAATAATTTTTTTAATGCATTTTCCAAGGGAACGATATTTTTCTTGTCAAAATGCAAGCAAGATTTTTTTAAAAACCAGGTACTTCATTAAATGTCTGGAAACATAATAAGCCAGACACCTCTTAATTCCATGGGATGTCTTAATGAAGCTGTTAGGAGCTATTCATGCTACAGAACTCATGTATACTTATTTTTAATGAATAAAGAGACTCAGCATTCCTATACTGCCAATGGGGCTCTTAACAATGTGGTCTAAGATATCCTGTGTTCTAGCCAGGTGGATAACTATGACTTTTTTTTTTAAAAAAAATATTCCATTCCCTTTTGTTTTCTTGTTTGATTTCCTGGTCCATGAGCATTGAGCATTCTTAATCCTGTCTGCCTTCCCTCCCACAACACTCTTTCTTTTCTCTATAAGCATTATTTTTGGCTTTTTGAATTTTCGGGTCCTGAGTTTCTGATAATTTCTCTAGGTTGTGCTGCTTTGACTACATGTGCCTGTCTTCTAGGCTGATGGATCATAAACATGGCCAAAGTGCAATTCTAAGAATTTTGCAAGGCTAAGAAGAACTCAGGCAAACTGAAATGGATTCAGTGAAAGGTGACAAAAAGGATTAGGAATTTGGAATTGATCTTAACTTCAGAAGGCTGAGGGGGGATGTAATAGTATTTTTTTAGCTCTCGGAAAAAATAAACCTCTGAAGAAGGCCATTATCTATTCTATTTTATTTTAAAATACATAACTTGAAACTGTAGTATTGGGTTATGGAAGACAACTTTTTTTTTTCATATCAATACAATATTTCAGTAGTGGAACTATTTAGGTAGGCAGTAAACTCTACTTAGCTGGATATATTCAAGTAGAGATTAGGCAACACATTATGAGGAATGATTTCATTTGCATTGTTGTATGAATAAGGGATTGTAGTTGATGGCATAACTGATTCCTTTAACAATTTAATATTCTATGCATATTCTTGACAGCTTAGTGTTTTTCTTAGGTTGCTTAAACTGAAGTATATATGTATATGTGTTTGTGTATGTATATATAAATATAAATGATATTTGGTTGTAGTATCCCATCAACTTATATATGGTGTTACATCTGAATATCCAATCTATTAGATATCATCTCTTTATGATTCAGCATCCGAGTAGAATGAATTGAATTATGACTTGGCAAATGGTATTCTGTGCATGCTTTCATTTCATCTTGACACCCTCTATTATTGTAATAAATAAACTAGAATTCTCACATACCCACCTGTATATGGTCACAGTGTAGCTGACAGAACTTAATCAGCTAAGTGGAGGTTCCTAAATATTTCAAAATTCATCATGTGCAGGCAATGTTTGGATCCCAAAGGGCTCTGATTTAAGGTAAGAAATTGTTAAATTCCAACAAGGGAGAAAAACAGAAGCTGGGGCAGACAGCCATCAGAAACCTCACACACAGTGTAGGTCTAGAGTCCATTTTTTTTTCAGTTTGAGGCCCTATTACCCTGCTCAAATTACAGAGATGGAGGGGGGGAGGGCTTGCTTCTACAACCTTTTTTAGCTACTCTTTTTATAAAACAATTACGAGGATACTACTGGCTAGAATTTGGAGGAAGGGGCCTAGATATTTGAATCTCCTCCTTTCTCACCATCCCTTCCCAACATTCACGTTTTCCAGATGGTATCTATTATGTTTGCTAAATAGATTGTTATGTATAACTTGTTTGGACTGAGACTTGGACCCCCAGAAAAAGCAAAACTATAAGATAGATTATCACTGAGACAACACTGCCCTTTAAAACATATTGAATACAGTAAAAAGTTAGTCAGTGAAAGTGGGAACAGCTTATTAAAATTAGAAAACTGCCATTGGTTTTGTAACTGTCAACATATCACATTTATTTCTAAATGGCAGCATATGTTAATCCATGCAAATATACATAATTCTTTGCATTTTTCAAAATAATGTAAAAGTCTGTATGAAATTAGTCCTTGCACTGTGGATAAATAATGTTAATAAATTTTTCTTTACGAAAGTTCTTTTGATGTTAAAATCACAAAAGCTTGTATTTTATGAAAAAGAAATGGTATCTATACCTATATCTATATCATAACTGCAGCATTGAACTTTTTTTTTTGCTGGCTATAGTTATGAGCTGTTGATAACTTGATGAAAAATGCTAGTTACACATTAACTAACAAGAATGATAATCACAATTAAAGGCACTCAGCATCTGACCTGAACTGCAGAGACATTATATTAGTGCAAATTTTCCCAACTTCTGCTATATTGACTCAGACTTATAGTTTGCTAAAAGGAAGCATGTTTGTGCTCACTTTGAGCAGGTAAGATGATTGGCTAGTCTAAGGTGAATGTAATTTAGAAGCAAGAAGACCTTGTTTGTTCAAAAATAAATTAACCCTGATTTAGCGGAGCTAACACGAAAAATATCAACACCTGAATGATGCATATTAGTAATGAATGAGCCACGGCCCTAAGACCATGCATGGCCATCAACCCCACCTCATGGTTTTCTGAACCCTTTGGATCATGCTGTAAGATTTCTGTGGCAACTTTAGCAGTACAAATTTTGGAGTTTTGAAACTCGAAACCATTGAAAACAGAAATCCCCCTACGAGCTTTCCCTTCAAAGTAAATTTTAAAAACAAAACTCTATGATATTACAGTGCTATTATCATACCTTCTGCAACTCTGAGATTATGATGATGATAATGATGATGATGATGATAACTGCATAACACTGCCCATCTGTAATCGTTGCCCACTACTGCCCATTTGGACTGATATAAGAGACTAACGAAATTTGAGTTATCATACATAAAAATGTCTTTAATGTGTCAGCTGCTTGGCTCATTTTCCCTCCTGGCATTATAAATTCATAGTTTGTTACACTGTATTCATAACTTTTTAGGATTGCATTAACATAAATTGAAGTGACCTATGGATGCTGCACTTCAATAGCTAATAGATTTGTATGGCAAATTGTCCTCTGTGTAAATAAGGAACAAGAATGTGGTATTAGAATATCTTGCCAACCTGGCTTTTTTGGAGTGTCTAATTTTGTGGTCTGGGAAATGGGAATATAGTCTTCAGTCTCTTCCGCAGGAATGCTTTGAATGGGCAGTGGGTTGTTAAAAGGGGAGGGGGTGTTAAAACTTGACAGTCAGTTGTTCTCGGAATCTGGCCACCCAAGCACTAAACAAGTTTGTATATATATAATGACTGAGTGACCAAGACCACATTGTTGATTGTTGGCTTTAAAAATATTGGAGAGGCCGACCTCAGTGGCGTAACACATGCTTTGCTTAAGGAAGATCCCAGATTGAAGCTCCATAGTCTTTAGACAGGCTAAAAAAAGTCCTACAGTACTGGAAACTCTGGAGAGCTGCTTGAAGTCAGGGTCAACGATTTTGGGAGAGATGAATAAAAGGACAGACTAAAAGGGAACAGCTTCTTGTGTTGCTAATGACTGAGATATTAGCATATCTTCCTTTTCTAAATCAATAATAAACCCTATACTTAAATCATTTGCATCAGCTAAAAAGACCTTCCAGATGTTTAATTTTTGTCTCATTTCTTCAAATTCCTTAGCTGGAAGAGAATGACTAGTTCATCTTGATCTGAATTTCAATGTATGCTTTTACAATGAGTGCCAATTAATTAAATATAAATTGGATTATGGTATACAGTATATGAGCATGTTATTTGTATCCAGTGAGACAATTTTTGCATCAAATTATGAAATACAGGTAGCCCTCGACTTACAACAGTTCATTTAGTGACTGTTCAAGGTTACAACGGCACTGAAAAAAGTGACTTATGACCATTTTGCAGCATCCCTATGATCATGTGATCAAAATTCAGATGCTTGGCAACTGGTTCATATTTATGACCGTTGCTGTGTTCTAAGGTTATGTGATCACCTTTTATAGCCTTCTTAAAAGCAAAGTCAAGGGGGAACTAACTTATCAACTGCAACGATTCACTTAACAACTGAGGCCAGAATCTTTGTAAAACAGGGCAAAACTCATTAAACACATGTCTTATTTAGCAACTGTGGTCATAAATCGAGGACTACCTGTACTATAATCTAATTAAAATATTTTGTAAATTGTATTTTTATGCTTACAATAAAAGCTGTCTTTACAGAAATAATTATAACTGAATTTATCCCCAGGTATAAAGAACTACAATTGCAACCTTTGACAACTTTTATTAATGACAGTGGAGACCAAAAACTGGTGCTGGTAAAATAGATGTGCATCTTAAAGATGGGGAAAATGGCTTCAGGATGAGACAGTAATGTTGTGAATTCTACATTATTTTAAGAAACTGAAACTGATGGAAAAAGCCTTAGAAATAAACTAAACTAAAAAAAAAAATTACTTGTGTGTTTTACATATTTATCTTTTTTTTGAGAAATCCTAATTAAATTTCTGACTGAACATAAAAATATTTTGATTGAATATAAAAACATCCATCCATCCATCCATCCATCCATCTGGAGAGTAGCAGAATTAAAATACATAATATAAAGACACAGTGACTGTTTTATAACTCAGATAAGAAATTGGTTCTGGAATAAGAGAAATAATAAGCACATGACAGTGCAGTGTATCTTTGACTTAGTTTTTGTTGCAATCCTACTTTACCTTCCCGTCAGATTATTTGATCTGTATTTATTGCTGTCAACACTGTCCTTGGGTATTATATCAAATAGAACTGGCTTCAACCTGCCTTTTGGACCTTCTATTTTATTTGCTGTGTATGCATAGACTTTCTTCCCTTGTTCTTCTCTCTTCACTCAGTCCCCAAACTCTCTCCCTACTGTATTACAAACTGATTTACAGAATTAATAAATAATAGAGGGTAAATTTTATCTCCTGTATCTTCTGCCATCTGGGGACACTAATATGTTTTCAATGTAGTCCAGATGAAAGATATTTCCTTCACACTACCTTTACAATGTCCATTTTTCTGTAGCTTTGTGTTGCTTTTGAATTGAATTAAGTATGATCATTTGGTGTTTTTTTAAAAAATGGGGTCTATTAGTTCCTTTTCTTATAACATGCCAAGAAAATCAATCAGTATTGTATTGTTTTTACAGACAAATGAAAAGACAAGCATTCTCTGTAAAAATGAAAAATACTTCTCTATAAATGCTAAACAGCATTTATTCTGTTATTCAGAGAGACATTTGGAAATTCCAAATATTTCCTCCCTTTTTCTTCATACATAGGGAAGTCCATATTTACTTTTTCCAAGTCACTTTCACAATTTGATAATGTTCAGATATGTTGTATAAGTTCTTATTTGGATGGTCAGATTCAGGATTTTTCTACCTGTTCTGATTAATTACAAGTAGTTCTTGAATTACAATTAATTCATTTGGTGACCATTCAAAGTTACAATGGCACTGAAAAAAGTAACTTATGATGGTTTTTCATATGACTGTTCCAGCATCCTGGAGCAGTTGTGTTTTTGGTCATGTGATCAAAATTCAGACGCAAGGCAACTGGCTCATACTTATGACAGTTGCAATGTCCTGGGATCATGTGATTACCTTTTGTGAGCTTCTGACAAGCAAAGTCAATGGGAAAGCCAGATTCACTTAACAACCTGTTTCTAACTTAACAACTGCAGTGATTCGCTTAACAACTGTGGCAAGAAAGGTCATAAAATAGTGCAAAACTCACTTAACAACTGTCTTGCTTAGCAGTGGAAATGCTGGGCTCAATTGTGGTTGTAAGTCAAGATTTACCCGTATAGTCACTGCTCCACAACTCTGTTATGCCTCCTTTAAACACAATTTCAAAATCAATACACCTTCCTTATCCCCTTGATTTAGAGCCATGTTTAAAAACGTGGTAAGGAGGACTGGCCATATTTATTTTTATTGTCTCATTAGATTGATATATACTGCTCATAATTCCTCCCTCCTTCTTGGGAAGTGTTTCACCCTCAGTTCCCAAACAATTCAAACGATGTATGGGCTTTTTGGCAGGCACAAGAAACACAGTGAAATAATGTACCAGGGGACATTAAAGGTGGGGGGGAAACAAAGAAGCCAAGTTTCCACCAGGTTTCAAATGAACAACCTTCTCTTTAGGAGGCACTCATGATAAGGTCAGCTCTAAAACTGTCAGAGGCAGGCTTCAACAAAATTGGGATATTAGAAGTAGCACATTATTTAAATGCTATCTAACCCTCCCCCTCAAAAAAAAGTTCAAAATGCTGGCCTTAGTCTAATTTTTTCTTACATATAAACAGATGCTCCAACATAGAGCTTAGAGGACTACATGTGTCTGGTATGTGATCATGATTTTTCTTAAGGCTTAACTGAGATTATCATCTAAATTGTATGTTGGGGGACATACATACGGGTTATGCTGCACTTGTAAAATTACTGCCACGGCTCTGGAATTACTTGCCCTTCAATAGTAACTTAAGCCTCATTGATTGTAGTGTTGTATTCTTTCTCTGGATAAAGATGCTAGAAAACATTCTTGTTTTGATTGCTTCTTACTTCTTTATGCCTCCCTTCCCAAGACTAATATGGACCTGAAATTACCAGAAGCAACTGACCATGGCCCAGCTAATCATTATTGTCTTCACTAACTGGCAGCAGCTCTTTTTTTTCCAAACCTAGAAACATTGGAGAATGAACTTTGGACCTTTGTATATCAAGCATTTTCTTCCAATATTATTGGGATTTTATTAATGGCTAGTGTTTCCAAGGAGAAGAATGTAGATAATGCAGCCAGGAAGAAAATTAATATAGGAAATGAAAATTCAGTTTATATTACACAGAAGAAATTAGGGGAAGAAAGGGTGCCAGATTTGAATCCAAGAGGAATATAAGTTTAGGCATCTCCCTTAATGTTCAGCAAGTGTCAACTATTTGTCATAGCTACTTTTTTGAGTTACAAAAAATGCAGCGATAGCCTACTGTACCAAGCCTTTGGCAAGCTGCACCTTAGTGGTAGGTAGCAAGGGGAAACCTAAAAATATAAAATGTGGGACACATATCTGTGCAGAAAGTTTACACATATTTTGTTTTCTTGACTGGCCAAACTAAGATAGGCATAAGAAATATAAAAAGTTACTGTGACAATCCATGCTAATTCATTTCAAAGCTTCAAATTTCTAATTTACTTCTTGACAAGCAGTTCTACTATGAGTCAATTCAGCTATTATACCAGGACTAGAAGAATGAGATATTGGTTATGACTGATGTCTGGCAAAATGCTCCAAATGAAAATAAGAAGGCTGGAACTAACTCTGAATTTTCCCAATGTTCTTCATCTTTCATCCAACATTTTTTCTTGAACTCAGCAGTTTATGTAACCCAAATACCCTTCAGCTTAGAGATGGTTCTCTAACTGTAGCCTTCTGTAGCCACCTCCACTCTTTGGAACTGCCAAGATTTTCAGTCAATTTCATGCCTCATGGTCTTTAGGAAAATTGCGAAGACCTCTGTCTTTCGTAAAGGAAGGTACATTGTAATTGAAAGCATGAGCAAGTGGCACTTCTACTTGGTTGGTTTTAATTTTGTTTATCTTGTTCATTTTTATATGTATTATCTGTTTATTTTGGTTTGTGAATCATTAGCTACTCAGCCTTTGGGAATGGTCAGCATAAAAGCAAAAACAAACAAACAAACAAATCATTGGGGAACAGCAAAGTATGGGGAAATGTGGAGGCAGGATGGTTCATTCCCAAATCAATAACCTGTCTAATCTGAATTATGAACTCCCATTTCCAATGTATTGCTAATTTACTGAGTATATGTTTAATTAATCCCCCTTCTCTCTGTGTGTATATTGAACATATGTGCGGATGCAGATGCCTAGCCAGACAAGAACTGCTGGGGTTTGGAAGTTATTAGTTTATATATTTGGCCAAACTTGGCTGTACCAAGTAATCTGTTCTATTATGTGGAAATAAAACAGGACTACTCATAGCACATATGCTTACACTCCAACTATGTGTACAAATCATCATCCGTGTAATGATTATCCATGCATAGAAATCCATTTTGCTGTTTTGCATATTGTATTGTAATTGTACAAAAAGGATACACGAACTCTGTATTTTGCAGCCATGCATGCACACAGACAGATGTAAACAGAGATGAAAATTTACAGTTGATGAAAAGGTCTGTCTGTTTGGTCTAGTTTGTTTTATTAACTTTCAGAAGCAAAATGCTGAATATGTACATTTGGCTCAGTAAATATGCTTAGTGTGTTAGCTTTTAAAATAGATAAGGAATATTTTATATTGTTTGATAAAGAAAAATATGGCAAGAATTAAAATGTACTGCTTTCTACAATGAACCTGGTATTAGCCCATTAAAACTATAGGAACTGTACCATAGCTCCTCCATAAAATGCCACTGGAAATTTTTAGAAGTATTTATTATATATTTAGGCATATATTTATGTCTATAAAGGTGATCTAATGAAACTCCTTCTACAAAATGTAGGTCAATTTACTTTTAGAAATGACATCAATTTATTTGAAATTTATTGATTTCATCTATTCTAATATTAATTTGACGTGTACTAATATCAATATGTGAACTTGCAATCCTGAGAACATGGGGGGGGGTTGATCTACCTAATTATCTTACATCTTCAAAAATGGAGTGATATACAAAGGTATTAAAATTTGCATTCCTAAATCTTTAGGATCTCAAGATCAGCATACATGAATTGTACCATGTAATCTGTTCAGTATGCTACAGTACACTTCTCTCCCTTGTTCTTGCTTTCAGACAGTAAGAAAGGACTGTCAAATAGTTTTGTCGGGATTAGAAAACAAACATCAGAAGCACAAAGAAGCCAGTGGGCAGATATTTGGTCAAGCTCTTGTCAATAAGCAAAGGCAACGTATGCGGTATTGTCAGCTAAAGTTCAGGAGGCTGAATAGCAAAGCATCACCAGATCCAAAAGGAGCTCTCTAAGGCCAAGCAAAGTCAGGCCAGCAGAAACTGTGTTCATCTTTTGACAGCTTTCAAAACCTTATATACTGAAAACTCCTGATTTTGACCTGAATATGGCTGGAATTCATCAGAGCTGACTGAAGAAAATGGTCCCTGAGGAAGGATATCTTTAACTTTCAGTTCAGGGTAATACTTTTCCAAAATGTAGTTGCAGTTCACTAGCCAACTGTGTTTATAGCAAAATCATGAGTTATACCTTGGATCTGTATAAAGCAGAAAGTTTAAGAGTCATGTAAATGAGATGGCAGGCCATATACATTTATTAAAGAAAAAAAGACTGGAGAGTTTATTGTCAGAGCACGCACATCTTATTGCACTGAGGTAACCCAGGAGAAAATACAGTAAATAGTGGTTTGTATTAAATGGTGGTTTATATTACAATATCTGCAAATATACTAGAAACAAAATACATACATGTGATAATTGAGCAAACTCCAATACACAGCAATTACAGCAGGAAACGGGCAAGAGAGAAAGACTCCAGCAAGGCCTTCCCTTTTATACTCAAGCTCTTAAAGGGATACAGACGCCTGCTGAGTCATTCCTAACATTGCATCATTCATCTCAAATTATACAAGCTGGTTAGCTTCTAAATCATTACCTTGACAGTTATTATTCTGGGCAGCCTAATGACACAGCCATTTCTATTATGCATATATCATGGATATGAAAGATGGAACAAAACTCTGAGGGAGAAGATCACACTTCATTTAAATGTTTGGTAGATTCCAACTTACAAAGGAAGAGGAACAGCAAACAGCAGAAAGATAGAATTATAAGCATTTTGAATTGTGGAGCAGAAAATTCTAGGGCTTTGATTAACTGTCAAGATCTTGCACCCCAATAGAGAAAACTAAATAATGTAAAGAAACCTGTTGTGTTGTTAAGGAAAATGGTTCTGTTTAGAGATGGCAGCGGTGCTGAAAATAGCTAATGTTTCTTGGTAGTTGAGAAACATTGATGGGATCAGATGTCCATCACCCAATTATTTTGTTACAATTTCTTCATTAGGGCCAGTTAATTCTCTAGGCTGGAATTTTGCTGTCTCTGGTCAATTTCAGTCTTTGTTAATGGTGAACAATATTTTTTTTTCTTTTCAACATGGAAAGTGGGGATGCTGTTTAGGGGTAGGAACAGTTCGTTTGGTTGTGAAATGTAAAGCAGGAACTGAACTTTCTCCCTGTTATGTTTGCAAGGTCAGAGGGAAGTATCCAGAGGTAAATTCATATCTCTTTGCAAATGTATACATGGATTTGTTTGGTCTAATTTCTATCTGTAAATTTTCATAAGCAGAGTTCAATCCTTTTGTTCGCATGAATTTTGCAAATTGTTGTTATTATTATTATTGAAACTAACCCTTTTCTGTTCATCAGTCTCTGGGGAAATACTGATTAGGGCTTCCCTTCTCCCCAGCCCCCCTTGGCTCTTTGTTTTCCACACAGTTTTGTAATTCAAAGCTGAATTTCATTTTTTCTTTTTCATGGCATAAACTTTCCAAGGTGACTGACTGTCAAGTAAAATACTCAATATTTGAAATGCATTATGTTCAGAAGCACACAAAAGCTGTGATTCCCTGAAAAAAAACCCTATAATAATCAGGGGAGGAGAAAAAACTATTTTTGTGAGAAATTAGATTGAAGAGGATCATTTGGAGTGGGCACTATATTTTCCCCTAGAGGCAATTGACTTATCAATGCAGTGTGTCTTCCAGATTCATTCTTATTAACTCTACAAGTGAACAGGAGAGCTGTTTATTATGAATAAGGCTATTCATAATAAAATAATCAAATAATATATTGCATATTTAAATAAGATTCAAATAATGAAAAAGATGGAAACAGGATCTGATATTGAAATACCATGAAGTTCAAAGGTCTTTGCAATTTGGGAAGCCAAATCATTTGCAATGGTTTGAGATCAGCAGTGCAGGACTTTTGTTTGTTTGTGTTTGTCAACACATATTGGATAGAAACTGAGCAGTATCCAATTTTAAGACAGTTAAATGGCCCATCTACACTAGTGTACCCAAAGATTATCTGGAATGTAGAACTGTGTAAATACATTGATACAAGCTCAGACTTCTTGTTTTTTAAAGCAAGTTGGCTTTGAAATTTGTCTTCCCTCACCAATCACTAAAGAGCTACTTTAGGTACATTTTTAAACTATCTTCCTTGATGCGCAGATATTACATAATAGGACAAGGAAAACTAGGCCAGTCAAAGATCAATGATCAAAAGAAGAAAAGGACAGTGCTGTATAGAAGTTAGATTTTAGTATTATGCCCCTTTATCCTGGTTATGTTGCAAGTGTTACTATGGTAGATGCTTCCTTAAAATAGGTGGAAGTGGTGGTGCTAACACTTCAGGCTATTATATCACTCTCTTTCACCTCTTTTGTCAATCAAGCAAATAAAGCCAGAGGACAAGATGAGACTCTGATATCTGCTTCTGAATTTGAGTCATAGCACATGGCAGAAGTCATGTCCCAGATGACATGACAGCAAAATACACACTACCAATTGAGTAGAAATGCTGCAGATGTATGTGCAAAAATGCTATATACTGAAGGCGGCATGATATGAGAGCATTTCAAGTTTGTACTTGAATACCCATGCTACTCTGTTTGTGATCACTTCAATGTATAAGTTAACAGTGAAGGACATCAGGCAATAACAGCCTTGGGTATATTTAAGAACCTATTTAGGCATCATTCAGGTGTACCTTCTACCTCTGTAAGTACTAAGCATCCCAGGTTGCTCATCAGGAACAAGGCACATGCTCTCAAGTACAGGAAAATACCTGCTCAGTGGTAGCAGAAGGCATCAGATAGCAGATGACAGAATGGTAAAATGTATCAGATTATTGTCACATGGATGATGACTGAATAATCAGCCTTTCAAAATGGTAAAGGATGTGAATTCTAGATCCTTCTCTGTTTGATTGCCCTTGATTACCAGATTACCAAACTTCAATTAGTTCAAAAAGAAGTGGCCTGCGTGGTTTTGTGCAAATCTAGATTTGCATACATGTCACCACTTTTGCAGAAGCTGCATTGGTTGCCAATTTGCTTCTGGATCCAATTTAACTGGTTATCACAGTTAAAGCCTTACATGGCTTGAGGCCAGGTTATTTGAAGGGCTGTCTTTTCCTAAACACATCTACCCAACCCATCAGAGCAGGGAGGTAGGGTAAGTTACAGGTTCCCTCTATTAAAGAGTTCTATCTAGTGGGACAAAAAGAAGAGCCTTCTCCATGATGGTTTCATCCCTATGGAACATTATCCTCATGGAGATAAGGTTGCCATCCTTTTGATAGTCTTTTAAGACTATCAAGACATGGGTTTTGCCAGAGGTCTGGGGTCCCCAGGGAGATACAGAGCCCATCAAGTGCTTTTTTATTGTTGTTTTCAGGGGGGGGGGTAATTGGGTTTTGTATTCAGGTTTTACTTCTGTAAGCTGCCCAAAGTTACAATGAATGAGTTGGGCAGCCATATAAATTCTCTTAATACATAAATAATAAACAAATTGTAATGGGGACTAGAAACTTTAATGATTTGTTAAGCATACATTTATAAATAGCTCTTAAACAAATCTTACTGCATTCTTTGACAAAGTGACAAAATTAGTGGACCAGAGGAATGCTATGGATATAATTTACTTGGACTTTAGTAAGGCATTTGATAAAGTAGACCACAACCTACTACTTGATAAGATAGAAAAATGTGGATTAGACAGCATCATCACCAGATGGATTCATAACTGGCTGACCAA
Organism: Crotalus tigris; assembly: GCF_016545835.1. Classification (NCBI taxonomy): domain Eukaryota; kingdom Metazoa; phylum Chordata; class Lepidosauria; order Squamata; family Viperidae; genus Crotalus; species Crotalus tigris. The sequence goes on along the minus strand of NW_024096808.1, from coordinate 1,196,219 downwards.
CTGCATTCAATGTGTAGTCCTCAGTGGAATTTTATATACGTGGAGGGATGTATGCAGTGGGGTATCCCAAGGCTCTGTTTTAGGTCCAGGACTCTTCAACATCTTCATCAATGATTTAGATGAGAGGATAGATGGGGAACTCCTCAAATTTGCAGATGACACCAAGCTGGCAGGAATAGCCAACACTCCCAAAGGCTTAAGATACAGAATGATCTCGACAGACTTGAACATTGGACGCTATCTAACAAAATGAAATTCAATGGTGAAAAAAGTAAGGTTCTACATTTAAGCAGGAAAAATCAAATGCACAGGTGTAGTATAAATGGTACCTGGCTCAATAGTAATAACTGTGAAAGGGATCTTGGAGTCCTAGTGGACAATCACTTAAATATGAGCCAGCAGTGCAACTGCCAAAAAAGCCAACACAGTGCTGGGCTGCATTAACAAAGGGATAGATTCAAGATCATGTGAAGTGTTAATGCTACTTTATAGTGCTATTGTAAGGCACACTTGGAATACTGCATCCAGTTTTGGTCGCTATGATGTAAACAAGATGTTGAGACTCTAAAAAGAGTGCAAAGAGCAACAAAGATGATTAGGCCGGAGGCTAAAACATATAAAGTTTGCTGGAATTAGGTATGTCTAGTATAATGAAAAGAAAGTCTAAGGATGACATGATAGCAGTGTTCCAATATTGCAGTGATTGCCACAAAGAAGAGGGAGTCAAGCTATTCTCCAAAGCACATGAAGACAGGACAAGAAGCAATAGATTGAAACTAATCAAGGGGAGAAGCAACCTAGAACTAAGAAGAAATTTCCTGACAATTAGAACAATTAATCATTGGAATAACCTGCCTCCAGAAGTTGTGGGTGCTTCAACACTGGAAGTTTTTAGAAGAGACTGGACAGCCATTTGTCTGAAATGGTGTAGGGTTCCTTGCCTGAGCAGGGGGTTGGACTAGAAGACTTCCAAGGTTCTATTCTATTCTATTCTATTCTATTCTATTCTATTCTATTCTATTCTATTCTATTCTATTCTATTCTATTCTATCCAAATGGAATTCCTAGATTGAAAAAGTATAATTCAGTATGCTATTTACTGGGGAACATCATTAGAGAAAACCTTTTGCCATCCTACTGTTGTATGTTAAGAGCTTCTAGAAATTGTAGAAAACAGCTTGCTTTTTTATTTCATGCAGCAAGAGATTGCTTTATATTCTAATTGTAAAATCTAAGCTTCCCAAAATAGAAAAATGGGATTGCTGCAAAGAGCACTGAAACTTGATGTGCCAATTTGGGAGTCCTGAGAGTGGGTTGTAGCTGATATCACTGCTGTATCTATGAAACATTTGGATAATTGGCATGATTATAACAATACTAATGAGGAAACAATGCTGATAAGTGAAAATATTTTTACACTGAAGAAGCATGGTAGCCCCAAGGCAAGTACAGATAGGAGATTATTTCTGACCCTTGGAAAATGAAAAGATGATAGATATGATGTAAACTGAATTAGATGATAATGCTGTGCTGCAAATTTTCCACTCCTGCTCACAAACTACTGTGCTGTCTCTTCAGCTGACAGATATTAGAGAACATACAGTACTTTTTTCCAGACTGGTGCTTTGGTTGTGTCAAGCAGATTGCAGGAGCAGCAAGTTAAGAAAGTCACTAGAGAGAAATAATACTAGCTAGTAAATAAAAAGATGAGAAACGCAAAAAGAATAAACATATCAAAAAATAAAAAAATAAAAGTACTGTGCTGGAGTGCATACTCTCATTACTTTTTCCAGCAATTTATATATTCTTTTTCTTAATTTACTTTGTATTTTGGTTGATTGACTACCTATCTATAAGAGATAGGATATATTTTCAGTAGACCAATCACATTTGTAAAGCTGAAGTTAACCAAACAGCCAAGCATAGTATTTTAAGGAAGTAGCAGAATCTCATAGCTGGTGATCCTTTTTATTCTTTCAATCCCTAGAATTTTTCCTGTGTTTTCCTCCTAATCATGACAGTGTTTGTGTGTAGATAACATATATTCAGCAATAAGTGGTGTATTGAATTTAGCTTTGATTGGAATCAGGAGTTTCCTGGGTTTCTTCTGTTCTTCTTGGAAAAGAGTAACTCATTTCTTCTGTAACTTTCTGACTGATATACTGTACTGTAACTTCTAAGACTTCACTAAGAGCTTGTAAGAAGGTTAATATTATTAAATCAGACATCTCGACATAATGTGGTTTTGATGAATTGAGTAAGTCCAGTATTCTATAGTGTGCTGAACTATCTTGTGATAGTAATGAAAATCCTATTATCTTAATGGCTACCCCTTCCATTCATTCCATCTACACTTTTTGAATACCATACTGTATTAGAAATACAATGGAATGCTCACAGAAAAAAATATTTTCTTGAACTAGATCAAGAAACTAGATCACACTTTTCATTTAATTCTTTTTATAATTAGTTTTTTTTTTAAAAAAGGAACACATAACCTAAGTCATAAAATGACCTTTCAGCAAGAAAGGGAAAGCTGGAAGTTGGAAAAGCTAGAGGTTAACATTAAGAAACAGTAGAGTTGATGTATTTTTTATCTATCTGTCCATCTGTCTAACCATCCTTGGATAATACAATATTCAGAGACATCAAAATGACATAAAAGACTACACAAGCTTTTCCATTCCCAAACATTAATTTTCTAGGGATTTTTATGTTTCTGAGATGCTGTTTCAGTGACAGTGATGGCTGTAACTAATCTATCTATCTTGTTTCAGTCTTCTTTCACTCATCACACATCTTTGAAAAAAAGCTTCGCTGTAGCAATCCAACATCAGTTAATTGCATGTGCACATATATTATTTTGCCTCAATGTTGCATATTGATATTATTACAACGAAGCACTTTTTGTGGATAACTAAGTGAATGATAGTAAACTACTACAGGGTGAGCTGAGTCTCTCAGACAGCCTGTCATGACTCCCTTGAATTTGCTTTCTATCTTCAAGTATTATGGCTGTTATTAATGTGGAAGGCAGACATAACAGCTAAAGTGGACATTTTTGGCACATAGAAATAGAAGGGAGCACCATCTTGCCTTTTGCCTCAAGCAGCAACCTTGATTAGTTCTATATTTTTGTTCAGATAGATATATTCAATGAATACAGGAAGAACAAGGATGACCTTTCCATGACATCAAGAGATGCTTACGGTTAATAGATGTTGGTCAGGAATGCATGAATAATTTATAATCATGTGCTTGGAAAGCTCTGTGGACTTATCTGCAAAAATGTGTGCATGTTGGGGTTTTCTCATAGTTGGGTGACTTTGTGGTAGCTGGGGTGATTAATTGCTTTTCTTTAAAGGGGCCTGTTGAATGGGATGTTTCTTGAGTTTTTGGCCTCCTTCTATACTTTCCATTCTTAATTACACCCTCTAGATGAGCATAGGAAGGAAAAATATGCAGGGGATAAGACAGCATAAGAAGGAGTGATATTTTACCCAATGCAAATTTAGAACTGCAATAAATAAAACAAGAATCTCTTATAGAACAAATACAAGTAGTTGAGACAGTCATAACATCCAAATACTGTGTGTGATATGCATGGGTGGATACATGTACACAAATATACACATTCACATCAACACACACACACACACAACTTTGCACCCAGAAGATGAGTTGTGCATCAGATTTAGTGTATAGGTGCTTTATGCTGCTTCAAAACATATGCAGACTTGAATCATTTTGCAAGTGGTGAAAAATAAATATGCCATTTTTGGTTTTGGGTATCCTGTTAACACTCCTAGATGGAATGACAGTCAGCCTACACAAAGTCATGGTTGTGAGAAAAATGAACAACTTTAGAAAAAAAACACACCAAGCTCCTCTATTGTAAATGAAAAGTAGGTAACAATATACCCATCATACTTCAGTAATCAGTACATACTTTACATATTTTTTCTGCTGCAATATCTCTGTCTTACTTCATTTTGTTTAGCTTTGCCAGTATGAATTCTGAAGGCTGAAGTCTTTGCATGCTATGGAGAAGATAAAATTCTTAGAGCACTTGGTGCCCAGATGGCCTTTGGGGAAATGCTCAAAATTGCTTATTGAAATATGTCTATATCTATTAAAATATAAACTGAAAAACAACTGGACAGTGACTGGAATTACATTGGAAAAGAAGTCCATTAAAAGGCCAATTAGAATCAACCCAAAAACACATTTGAAATTTTAATTATTAGTTTATTCTTAATCAAATTTACATAACCATCTATCTCACAAAACATGATTCTGCGTGGCGTGCAACAGTATGTGGTCATTTTAACTGCTATTTGAAAATAATGTTTACATGATCTTATAATCTTTTCTCAATTAATTCTGAGCCTCTGTTGTATATAAGCTTTGACAGACTTGAAAAGAGAATAATTATGATTTGCTTGACACTTGTATTACATAGGTCACTAGCAACATTTGTTAAGTTTTTGTTAATTTGTTATTGTACTAGCTAAGTTTTTTTTAATATGGATATAAATGAATTTTAAAAATCAAGGCAATCTTCAAATGTTCCTAATGAGATAGAAAGATGGAAATATATACAATATATAGTGTTTCCCTATTCCTCTTACTATTATCCTTCCATTCTGGTGGATAAGAACTACCCTAGTAACATAATTTATTTTAATGCTCAGAATCTATCTTATATTTATCATTACATCAATACAAACTTATACCCTAACCTAAAGATTTGATTTCAGCATAAAAAAAATTACCAGGAATCATGAAACTTAAACCTAATGTCATTTGTAATTCTAATTTGGGACCTTGCCCTTTTCATCTCCATCCTTCTGCAGTCAATGGAGATGATGGAAAAGTGCTGGATAGTGAGTGGTTAATGAGCATATCCTGTTTCTCCCTCTTGACAGTGCCTGAATTGGATATTTATCAGGTACCAACAAAAAAATAATTGCAAGGTTTTATTTGAGGAGGTGATAAGCCACCTGGGAAAGCCAAGGGAAATCATCAAAACAATTAAAAAATGAAAATTAGAATATTTCGGACGTGTGATGCGACACCCAGAAAAATACGGCATACTCCATTTAATCCTCCAGAGAAAGACTGAAGGCAAACGAGGTCCAGGCAGAAGAAGAACACCGTGGCTTCAAAATCTAAGCGACTGGCTTGGACAAAACTCAGCAGCACTTTTTCATGCGGCTGCTGATAAAAACAGGATTGCCAACATGATCGCCAACGTCCGATAATGGATATGTCACAACAACAACAAGAAGGTTTAATTTTTTTTTATTTTTTTTTACAATGAAGCTCTGAAACTTTTGTAACTATATGGCTTTGAATAATCTTGTTATTACCTAGGCACTTGATTGCGGAGTCTGTGGGTGCCAGTCTTATTATGCCAGTGTTTTTATCTTTTAAAGTTATCTCTTTTCACATCAATGGATTACAATGAAGGGGATGAATAATTACCTACAATACATATATGGAATACATTTAAAATGAGTCCAGTTCTCTTGAACTACTAGAAAATTGTCATAAGAACTATATCAAGAAATGATATGGTCTGTCATCTGAGACTGCGGTATTATAATAATTGTTACTATCTAATAAAAGCAAAAATGTTCCTTCCTATTTATGGTAACAATAAATGTTAATGGTAAAGACTTTATAGTGACTATTGAACAATAGATGGCACTCTCTTTCTCTTATGCTGTATTGGAGTTTGGGGAACCTAATAAGTGCAAATATGAATAACTTCATATGATCAGACCATTAACAGTGGCAGCTTTTGCCTAATTTTTTCCCCAAAGTTTGAATCTAAAACATATTTATCAATATAGGGTAATAAAAAATCCAGTATAGTCAAATAAAAATTGCTTTTCATAAGAATTCTATTAGAAATCTTTGATAAATTTTATTGTCCTAGTCTCATAGATCTCCATACTAGGTATTGATTTGATAAATTCTATGGAAACAACATCTGGGTATTTATTTTACTTGTCTTTTCTACGCTTTCCCTGTTAGTTCAGCATAATGAATATGATTTCCATTCCACCTTCAAATTATTCTTGCAATGATGCTGTGAACTAGATAAATCTGAAAGATAGTGACTGGCTTAAACGACTCCTCCATAATGGATAAAGAAGAAAACAACAAACAAAGCAACATTGTCATTCCATACATTGCAGAAATATCTGAAAAGCTCAGGAGGATCTTCAGCCAACACAACATATGTGCACAATTTAAACCCAAGTATACACTGAGGCAGAAGCTTGTTCCCCCCCAAGGATAAAACACCCAGACACAAACTGAGCAACTGGTATATGCAGTACAATGCAGTGAGACATGTGCAGATCTACACATTGGGAAAACAAAACAAGCACTTCATAAACTCATGGCACAACATAGGAGAACATACCCATCAAGACAAGATTTAGCAATCCAGCTGCATTTAAAAGACAAAGGCTATTCTTTTGAAGGAAGCAAAGTCCACATTTTGGACAGAGAAGATCGCTGGTTTGAAAGAGGGGTCAAAGAAGCCATCTACGTCAAAACTGAACAGCCCTCTCTCAACAGAAGAGGAGGAATACGACATCTCCAGTCTACAACACATTCCTTTCAGCAGTTCCAAGAAGGCTCCACACCCATTTGCACTACTCAGATGGCCCTGAGTTCACAGATAAAAGTGGCCTCAACAATTCTCTAAAAGAATACAAATGACCAGCTGTCTGCAAGGAATATAACTCCTTCCATTCTCTACTATCCAGTCAGAGCTGAAGAAGCTTCTTGGATGAGAAGTGAAAAGTTTTCAAAGAAAGTCTAGTTGCCTCTTGAAAAAGTACCTTTGGGACAACCATGATTTGGATGACTGAGAGCCTCCCATAGACATTTGATTGACTTAAAGTCAACCAGTAGATTTTGTGTCTTCCTGGTCTTAGTCCAATGATTTAATTACCACACATATTAAGCAAGACAAATGCTGTTTACTTTCAGAGTGCCAACTATGCAGCTAGCAGGCTATCTTTAAGGATACATGAAGCTGTAAACATTTAATGGGGGCCAAACCACACTTCATTTCTTCCCATCCCCACCAGTCCTCACTTTTCTATTTCTATTTGCTTTTGAAGTTGACACTATGTGCCATGGCTTCTAGAGACTACTAAGCCCCCCTTTTTTATTTTTAGATTTTTCTTTGAACAACCCCATACACACAATATTGGTATCCTTGGATATGCTTCACGTCTGTGAGATACAGTCTCAGTTGGCAGCTGGGCTGATTTATTCCCATTCAGCATCAGTTTAACACAATGTACATTAAATTCTGTTAGCCAGTGGATATGCTGGAGCTTTGCAGAACAGGAGGGCAGGGTGATTTCTCATAGATGGGAAATTTTACTTCATCTTGCTTCATGCTTCTGACCTCTCCCCTATCTCTACAAAGGTTAAGGCACCATAGCTTCATGGCTATAATTTTTCCTGTTTTAATCAACTGAATAGCAACTGTGAGCATTCATATCTTCAGATGTCAGATAAAACAGACTATGGGCCAACTGTGGGAAATTGGTTAGATGCTGTTTCTTATTGTTCAGCTGAACAGCATCTAACCAATACCTCTTGTAATATTCTTTGCATTTTGAAGTTGATAGTGATGAGGACAAATGCTGGCTGGCCTAACGTTTTTTCTAATGATTTGGTGAGAAAAAAACTGTAGTAATAAATAAATCCCTTCCCTTTCCTTCTGGTTAATAATTCTCTCTTGCTGACACTCAGCTATATGAGTTCATAGTAGAAATATTGACTAACTCCTGAAGTCTACAACAAAACATTCTGAGGTATTTATTGTCTCTGTAACTGTGGAACTGTAGTGCTTTTTGTCAATTTCTGAACAAAGAAGGCAGTTGCGAAGTACTGGTAGAAAACATTTTAGAGTAAGCAAGTGTCTGATATTCTCCTTTTAAATGAAAATCTCAATGCCAATTTTTCCAGGACCCATAATCTTGCTCATGCAATGTAAGAATCTCATCAGTTTTGTGTTCCTTAGTTGTTGATGGTAGAGGAAAGAATACTTGGGAAGGGTAGAGGAACTGAGAACAAAAGAAGACCTGCAATTAAACAGTTTTGATCATTCCAACAATTGGAGGTGATAAAATGCATAAAAAGCCTCAATATATTTTTTTCTATCATAGAAGTATAAAAATAATTTTATTAAAAGTGGAAGAGAGAATAAAATTGCTTTGCATGGCATAGTTCATTGAGTTGGCTGATAATGTTTAGATTCCTTTGGCTGCCTGAAGAACTCTTTCCATTCATACTCATTTCCTTTGTCTTTATTCATCTCCAGGAACCAGCTCTTTTAGAATCTCTTTAGAGAGAATTTTTAGAAACCCAACTAAGGAGTTCTTTCTGTACTAAACAGTTTCAACCACAATGGAGTGTGCAGAAGGCTTTGTCTTTATCTTGCTGGACTGTCTTTTGTTTCTCCTTTCTTTGTGTGGATAGTACTTCCTGTCTGGAAAAAAAGAGAAAAAAAACAATGTCTATAGAAACATTTTTCTTATATACCGGTATTTAAAATATTGTGATATTTAAGATGATTTCTGGATATCCTGCAATCAAGCATGATGTGTATTCCAATAAGAAAGTAATTAAAAGATTCATTGGTATAATTAATTCTGTTCCTACAGGCAAGATCTATTGAGAGGAGCTGCAGTGACAGCAATGGAAATTATGACATCGGCTCTCCATAAGGAAGAGGATTCAGAATTTGAAATGATTAGTTGGATCAATATTTTCCATTGAATGCATACATGCATTCATGATTCAACATATGATTCAAATATTTGCCACTGAATACATAAACCAAACCAGTTATCATGTTTTCTGATTTATTGCACCATTCACTTCAATGAACTAATAACAAAAAAGAATGGAGAATTACACTAACATGTATAAAGAAAATAAGCACCATACTGTTTTTCTTTCTTAGTTATTGATGGATTTAATTTACTTTATATCTCAACTTTCCTCAGCAATTTAAAACATAGAAGTCCTACCTTCAATTTTTCTTCACAACAATCTTAGGAGGCAGCTTGTGGGCCTAATGTAACATTTTTTCCATCCACTTTCTTGGGAGGTAGATTTAACAGAACCCTTTAGAAAGAGGGTACTAACTCTTGCAGCTTAAAGTTGCTTTACATTTTTGCATCACTGTATGTCAGGGAACATATGCATCTATCATTTGGAGATCGTTGCATAGCTGTTACATTTATATTTCTGCAAATGTTAACGTTCTGGCTATGGGGCACTCAAACAACAAAGCACCAACAGAAAGTTGGATCAGCCAATCAGCATACAGGATGCACATGTCTGTACAATGAGTAGTTGAGATTTGAGAGGTGTGCATGTTGGCCAGTCTGCAACATCTGCAAACGATACCCATCAATCCCTTCATATAGTAGATATGAGATGATGCCTACATGCAGTTATGGACAAGTCTAAATCAAGTTTTAGGCATGGATGAAACACTTGAAACAGTGAAACACTGTTACACTGTAAACATTGTAAGGATCTATGCAGTAAAATTATGTCTGTAGTAAATCTTTCTGGTCACCTACATGGGTTATTATATGCAGGGCTTTTTTTTTGGTCATAGAACGCCCAGAATGGAATTCCGGCACCTTTTTTGGATGGAACCTTGCAGGGTAGGCAAGGCGGGTTGTATGACGCGTGTGAGTTCCCGCACTTTTTATTATTATTATTTACAAAAAAAGCACTGATTATACGTAATGGAGCTAGGGTGAGAATGGGGCTGACTGAGAGGTTTTGTGGAAGCCCTGCTGATCTATAGCATGAAGACAGTAAAAGATTGTTTGCTGCACTGTTGAGGGAGCTGCATTATCTGTTTCTCTGAGAACCCCTGATATCGACCTGTTACCACTTCTTACAGGCCATTACATTAAATTTTGCTACTGTATAGATCAGTGGTTCTCAACCTGTGGGTCAGGACCCCATTTGGGGTCGAACGACCATTTCAGGGGGGTCACCAAACAACGCAATCCGCCATTTTTTCCCCCTTTTCCTTAGCTGTGCTACTCCCTTTTATTCTATTGGCTTTTGAAAGCCAATAGAATAGACTCTCTTGAATAGAGTCTAATTCTATGGGCTTTCAAAAGCCAATAGGAATTGTCCAGGCTGTCTCTGCCCTGCTGAGCCCGCCAAAAGTCCCATTCTGCAAACGGTGCTGCACCAGTTGAGTAGTCCTCGACTTACGACTGGTTGGGGGTCACAGCATTAAAAAGGTTGAGAACCACTGGTATAGATGGTAGCAGCCTGCCTGTGCAAGTGTATAATAGCAGAGCTGGGGTGAGAATGGGGCTGGCTGAGAGGTTTTGGGGGGGGTTTTCCAATCCGGCAGGGAAATGAGGAGCTCCGGCAGCTGTTGTGGGTCTGGCGGCTGGGTGTGGCTCTGATCTCCTGCCAAAAAAACCTCCCTCTGGTCTCTTTCTCTCCCCCTTCCTGTCAGCTTCCTCTTCCCTTTTCTTCCCTCCTCAGAGCCATGCCCCACTGCCAGGCCCACAGCAGCTCCCAGAGCTCCTCATTTCCCTGCTGGATTAGCAAAGCTCCCGCAAAACCTCTCAGCCAGCCCCATTCTCACCCGAGCTCCGCTACATATACACTTGCACAGGCAGGCTGCTACCATCTATACCAGGGGTCCTCGGCAACTTTAAGACTTGTGGACTTCGCAAGCAAAGCTGGCTGAGGAAATCTGGGAGTTGAAGTCCACAAGTCTTAAAGTTGCCAAGGTAGAGGACTCCTGATCTATACAATAGCAAAATGTAACATAATGGCCTGTAAGAAGTGGTAACAGATCGATATCAGGGGTTCTCAGAGAAACAGGTAATGCAGCTCCCTCAACACTGCAGCAAACAATATTTTACTGTCTTCATGCTATAGAACAGGAGTATCAAACTGGGCCAGATGCATCACACACAGGCCACACCCACCCCAGGTCCACAAAGGCAAAAAATGTCACGATACGTCATGTGATGCAATCGAGTTTGACACTTGTGCTATAAAATCATTACACTAATTATCACTTTGGTGTAGTGGTTAAGTGATCAAACTTAAAATCGGGAAACTGTGAGTTCTAGTCCCAAAGCCACCTGAGTAAGCTTGGGCCAGTTACTTTCTCTCATCCCTTGAAGGAGTGGCAAATCACTTCTGAAAAAAAAAAATTGCCAAGAAAACTGCAGGGATTTGATCAAGCAGTCTGAGAATCAGACACAATTGAGTGGAAGAAAAACAAATCTGTATCATTATGTACTGTTTATTATTTATTGTCTGGCCATTTTAACTTTTGCAGTCAATTTTAAATTGCTGTCTTTGGATCATAATAGAAAATTAATTAATTAGAGTTAATTAATTCTATGTGGTAGGTAGGACTGACAGAAAATGGCTGGCTTGAAGTCATTCATTGAGTTTCATAACTGACAATTGGTCCTGCATCATAGAATATTTAAACGGTCCTGCTTATAGTTCAGTTGAGAACTTCAGGACTCAGCTATTCTGGGGCCTGTTTGTTTAATAAAAAAGAGTGAAAATGATTTACTTTCCATTCCTCCAACTCTTACTACAAGAACAGCTTGGGAGAAAGCTGTTTTTTCTGGCACTTCAGTGTATCTACCTGAACAATATTGATTTCTTGTATTTAAAATTACTTCAAAGTACGTTATTCATGACAAAATAATCACTAGAGGTAATAATGTGTTCATATGTACTGATACTTCTGGGGAAAGCAACCTTTGTATGATTAAATTCTCCTTGATGAGCCAAGGCAAAAGTTTCCTTTAACTCAAACCTGACATTTTGTTTAATTTCAAGTTTATTTTCCAATGGTAGGCATTTCAAATTCATGTTCTGCTAATCTCCCAGTCCTCTAAGTAGTGCCAATTTCAAATTCAATGGTTGACCTATAGATGACCTAATTCATCTATAAAAGTTAAAACAAGAGAGAAAAAGCATGCAGAACAATTCTTTCAAATCTTTTTAGCAACAGGAACCATACAAGATGTTTATATGATTCCCTCCCCCCCCCCCCGTGTTGCATAGTAATGAGTGTATTCTTTCATTTCCCTTTTTCTTATGTGACAGTATTGCAGTTTAGAATGGCAGAATTCTGAGTAGCTGTTAATCTCCCATAGGTATTTGTTGAGGGATTGTTTAATGTAATGCAATTTTTTTTTCATTGCAGTCCCTGGCCTGACCTGATCAGTTTTCAATCTTTCTTTTGCCAGCTTCTCCCTCCACATCTCATTCTGTTCAATTCTCCAAAAGGTAACCTGTTGATGGACAAATTGATGAATAGGTCTGAGCAACTTAATGTATTTTTTGATCTTTCCATAAGTTCCAAAAGATTAAAGCACATGAACACACATGCACACCCAGATGCACATAGAGCAAAAATAAGCTCCATATCCCCTTATTTTGATGTAATTTTATTAATAGCCTATGTGGCCCTTGTCATATAAAAAAGTAATTAAGAAAATGGTGCTCCCTGATCATTGAAATATTGCCCAGCTCTTTCTACTGTATATACTATGCAATTCACTATGAGTTAATGCCACTGAATTCAGTAATTCTTACTTCTAAAAGGAAATACATAATATTAAACTGACTAATTCTTTTCAATGAAAAGATAAATTATGTTTCCTGGAAATTGTGGGAGTTGTAATCCAGCACCTCTAGGAGATATTACATTGGAGATATGCACAGAAAAGCAATAGTGAACATAATTCATGGCTTGTTGCTTGTACTGCAAAAAATCTACAGATTTAATTGATTTCACATTTTCATATTAAATATAGGGTGGGCTGCATTTTGACTTCATAAACATATCTTCCTCTCTAGCTTCAAAAGAAAAAAAGAGGGTTTTTCTTAATGCTCTGTGGCTAAAACGTTAATCTGATTAACACAATGGGTGGTTGAATGAATGAAGGAATGGAGTGCTGAAGTCAGCAATAAAAATGTGGAACATATATCAAGAAAAAGCTGGACACATTTATGGGATAACTAAGAGAAATCTAAGTTTAATGACACAATGTGAGTTACTGAAGACAAGCCTTGATTTGCCAGATGGTTGCCTTTGCTGGATCTAATATAGTAGCACTTAAAATCCTTTTCATAAATTACCATAAGTATGATCAACATAGCATTTTAATTTTAATGGTAAAAATTAAAAATGTATATAAGCATATTACTCAACAGGACTGGACTCCAAATATTATTTTTCAATAAATTGAAAAATTCAGATTATTTCACATTGTTTTAATAAAGTGTTTACCACTCAAATTTGATTTCAACAGTGATGGACCCATTCTAAGCTAATAGCCCATGGCATGGGAAATACCAGATCTGCCACAATGAACTATGTTGCACTGGTATGGTGTGTTGCATTTGCTTTAATTGTTTAGCAACAATCATCACTGTGGATTCTCATCTCTATGAGTTGAATATCCACAATGTTTTACATGTAAAATGTATTGCTAATTAGAATGCTATCAGTTTTTAATTGAGTATGTGCCAACAAGTCAAAGGTATCTCTTAGCAATCACAAAGAAGTTGTTGTTTTTTTGATGATCACTTCTCAGCCTAGTCTAGGGGTAGGCAACCTTGGCTCTTTTATGACTCGTGGACTTTAATTCCCAGAATTCCTGAGCCATCTACCCCTGGCCTAGTCCTTCAGGCCCTCCAGCTGAACACCCTTTGCTGTTATAATTGAATTCATCCCTCTTGCTGCTGTTTGCCTTCTTTTTCTTTCTTCCATGTTTCATAGTATTAGAGAGCTAGAGCTTTGCATAATGTGCTTAAAACAATAATTTGAAGTTGGTTATCTGTACTGCAAGTAAAAACTCTGGCTAGATTTATTCAGTGATCCATTTGTTGGAATTTTTTTCTGGCTGTTTGTGGTATTCACAGGAGTTTTCTCCCAAAAAGTTTCAAAAACATTCATACTGTTTCTATTCTGCTTCTTCAAAGTCCAACTTTCACAACCACAGATTGTCATATGGAAAACCATTGCCTGCACAATTTGGACCTTTGTATGTATAGATATACCCCAGCAAATTAATATCTTTTTCAAGGCCTTCATTGCTGCTCTACCAAGTTCTAGTCTGTTGGGTGTTTCTTGACATTTTTTTTAAATATTAGTAATTGGTCCTAAAAGGTGGAAGGTGCCAATCATTTCAATATTTTATTGTCAATTTTAACGCTGGTGGCTGTACTAATATTTTTTACTCTAAGAATTCTAATTCACTCTGTTTGTGAATTTTCATTATTTCAGCTTACAGACTTTTCAGCTATTGGAGTAGAATAGAATAGAACAGAACAGAACAGAACAGAACAGAACAGAACAGAACAGAATAGAATAGAATAGAATAGAATAGAATAGAGCTGGAAGGGACCTTGGTGGTCTTCTAGTCCAACCCACTGCTCAAGCAGGAGACCCTACACCATTTCAGACAAATGGATTTCCAGTCTCTTCTTAAAAGCCATATTTGCTGGCATAAGGATATTGAATTATAATATGTGCATTCTATTTAAGTGTACATCCTTTGGTATGGGAATGATTGGCCTTTTCCAACCTGTTTATTTATTTATTTATTTATTTATGAGACTTATATACCGCTTTAAGTGCAAGCACTCTCTAAGCGGTGTACACCAGTAAGCAATGTATATATATATTTACATTGCCCCCAACAATCTGGGTCCTCATTTTACCTACATCGGAAGGATGGAAGGCTGAGTCAACCTTGAGCCGGTGAGATTTGAACCGCTGACCTGCTGAACACAGTCAGCTAAAGTGGCCTGCAGTACTGCACTCTAACTGCTGCGCCACCTCGGCGTTGCTGGCTGTGGAATTCTGGGAGTTGAAGTCTTCATGACTTAAAATTGTCAAGTTTGGGAAACACTGTTCTACTACAAGAAGTTCTTGTAGATAAGGAACAATTTCTAATGTATCTTTGGAAATTGATATCTCCACAATAGAGGACTTTAGAAGGTAATTTCTTTGTCTCAGTTACTATCTATCCACTGGAATTTCTTTAGTATATAAATTAGATGTTGGAAACTCCTTCAGTTATTCCAAAAGATTTTTTTGGTATACTTTATTTTTTTCATGTCTGTTTCCAACATGTCTTTGCAGATGCTGTTGTATCACTGCTTTTTATCCCTGTTATTCTAACCGCTCTGTGAAGTTCTTTGTTAAATTCTTTCCTGTCTTTCTTTCTTTTGGCTTATCTTCTTTTTTTGTCAATTTTCACTATTTGTTCTAGTATCCAGTGTGCTTTCTTCTGTTTCCTGGTTCTTTAAAATATGTTTTCACTCTCTGCTTAACAGCTTTTTAATTTCATTCCACATTCCTATTTCTCTATCAAAGAATTCAGAACTAAATGAGCTTTTGCATCTTCTTATATCAATAATATTATATAATCCATTAGATTTCTGTAGGATGATGTTAATGTAGATAGTCATAATTCTGGTTGTTTCAAGACTCCCTAGGTATTAGGGAACCTGATAGGACACAGCCATATTTACTGGTCTTTGACATCATTTTTTTTTTATTCCATTACTATGCATTGGGATCATTGCAATGGTGTTCATGGGGCTGTCTCTGAAGACTACTTGGAAGCATCAGTTAGTTCACAATGCAGTATCCTGATGATTAGCCAGGAATATATCTGATCTGGGCCTTATGCTGGTTTCCTGTTTGTTTTCCAGGTGCAACTCAATTATTAAATCCTGGGTGGTTTGGCATCAAAGCATCATCAAAATTTCTCCTCTAACTGAAATCAACCCACTTAATTTGTATGCCCCATGAGAAACTATTGGTGATCTTCCATTCCTACAAAGTTTTTCAATATTACCATCTACTCTGTGGGGCAGCTTTTATCTATAAATTATATCGACTCCAGCTCTAGTAATGTTTTAATGGAAAGTTCCTTCTATGGCAATATTTCAGAGTCAGAAGTCTAGTGGGTATCTTTAGAATGCCAGGACAATGAGTGAAGTGCAAGAATGATCAATGATGGTAAATGCTTTACTGGTAGCAATTGAATTTTAAAGATGCATTTAAGCTATGCTGAATGCCGTATTTGTACCTAGGATATAATTTCTTCTATTTTTTTCTTGAGAATTGTATGGCATGTGAGGCAAGCAAAATGAAAGTCTTTTTTACATGGATATTTGCTATTCCAAGCAACCAACAAAGCTCTATACAGAAGAAACAAACAAGATTCTTCAATGTCATTAGTCAGCATAACCTAGGAATTATTTATTTCCTAACTACATTGATTGAATCCTGACAATGAACTAATATGCATTGCTTGAATGAGGATAAATAAGGACAATACTCATAACATTTTTTAAGTCTTAAAAAAAGCGAAGGGAGAGGAGACAGCAATGACTGTCTCCAGTGATGATGTATTTTAGTCATTTATGACTTCCTTGTGTTGAATGGGAAGATCTTAATGGTAGTAACCACATTCGCATGAATGAATTTACAATCCTCTGGATAATGTGAAATTCTAATTGCATGGAGCTTCTAGATGTAGAGTCTCAATCTCACTATCAACAGGGGTAAGGAGGAAATGGTAAAAACATGACACTATTTCCTTTTTCCTTAATTACTGAAGAAAGTTTTAGTCTGGCATATGTGATGAAAATTTTGAAAATATTTTGACAACAACTTGACATGCTATAATAAAGGTCTGCCACATTTCTTCTATAATGCAAAAGTAAAATGGAATCCACAAACCCATGTTATTTCAACTCAAGCAACCTGTTTTCAAATATGCTCCTTCTACATATGATACTACGTTAGAGAAATAATTATAACAGCACAATAAAAATAGTAAAATGTCTTGGAATTATAATGGCCTTCAGGGACAGGAGGAAGAGCCACTGCCATGACAATGGTCAGATAAAAGAGGATTGAGTCCAGGGTAGAAATATAACCTGAGAAAAATTGTCAGATAAATCTTCCCTAATTCTCACAAAGATATAGGGAGGGGAGAAATAATTTCAGACTTGCAAGATTCTTTTACTGTATGTTTACAATAAAAGTAGTATTGGCATGCTACTTTGATTTCCTAATCTGGTGTACTTTGAAGAGTTGACAAGAAGTGGAAGGATCAAAATAATGGATGAAGCCAACCTTATCTAATGAAGCAGGTGAATATATCTATCGGTGTCTTCTCTCATGTCAGCTATAGAGTCCAAAACATACCTGTGGCACTGCAGAAAAGTTTTCAGAGATGATCAGATAACACATGTAAATGAATGTGTTATTCTTAAATGTAGTTCTTTGTGTCTGGAAAACAATGTACCTTTCTTTCATGGATTATGTATTAAAACAGGTTTGGATTATTCTGCTTTTGGAAAATATTACACAAAACAAGTTGTTTACATATTGTTATTTAAATAATATTCCTGACTAAAGTATAGCAAAAAGTTGGCCCGGGAGTCATATGTGGAATACTATACCAATATTACCTGTGGAGCCATCTTTACCCCATTACATTGACCTGTCCCATGCAGTCAGGCAGAGGAGATATGTTGCAGACCTTGCCAGTTAAAGAATTTTGAGTGATCGGCTCCAGGGAGAGTGATGTCTTTGCTGTTGGCCCCACCATTTGGAACATTCCCCCCCCCTGCCAGAAGTAAGCTGTCACTCTCTTGGCCTTTTGGAAATGCTTGAAGACTTGACTCTTTCCACCCACTTGGAGCCCATAGAGGGATGCGCAGCCATTGAGCTGAATCTCCTATCCTGAATCTTCCGCCCCTGTCTTTTTAATTATGAATTTTAATTATTTAATTCTTGTTTTTGATATTATTATATTTATATATAGTTTTAATGTTTTTATGCCTATTTGTACACTGCCGAATTTATAGCTCTATGAGAGAGATGTGCAGTCTCTAAATATGATAAACAAATAAATAAATAAATAGTGATCTCCCAAGTTTCCTAAGACAAAAGTTTAGACTTTTTCAATTCAGGAAGGGAAGCTTAAAGTTATGGGTCTACAAGATTCATTTTAAGTACATCTTCAAATTCCTGAAACCCTCTCCCAAAATAAGTCCTGCCACATGCAATTTGAATTTGGTCCTAAGTCCACTAGTCTACCTTACATGACATAACTGTGCCCCTCCTATTAGCTATGATTCATGTTTGAAATCTCAGGCTTTATTATCAATAATACTAAATTGCTAAAAACCATATTACATGAGAAGATAAAAATGAAATTATGGCCATAATAAAATTAGATGCACGACAGCATGATATAGAATCTTGTGGCGGCTGTTTATTAGGTTTCTCTAGCATTTGTGTCACCCATGTATATTTTGAAATTAGCCCTCCTGAGGTAAATGCATAAATATTAAACACCTTCATAAAACTAGGTCACTCAGAATGCTAGTAGAAAGACAGGAAAGGTAGACTTAGGAAAGCAAAGCACTTAGTCTCTTGCTGAAGATATTTTTTTATGTTGCCCCATGCACTCTCTGAACTGGCAGGGTTAACTAGCTGACAAATATATTTAATAAACATTTTGTGCACTTTGTTTGAAACTGATAATTTTGGAAACAAGTTTGGTGGTATTCTGGAATATCTGGAATAATAGTTTGGACTGCAGAAAAAACAACTGCAACCAGCTTGCTTTCCATTGAGGACCTATATCCTGCACAAACCAGAAAAAGGGCTGAGAAAATATCTACATAAAGTGTTTCAACTTCTTCTCTCAAGATGCCGCTATAGGGCATTGCATGTCAAAACAACTAAACACAGTTTCTTCCCCTATGCCATCACTCTGCTAAACACTAACTCCCACAGCACTGTCTTATGCCTAAAGATATTTAACCCTGCAGTAGGCTGTATTGCAATCATCCTTGTCATCTTCTCGTCTTTCCCATCTTCTCCCCTCCTCATCTTTCTCACCTTTCATCTTTCCTACTACCTTCTTCTATTGGTATATTATGATTTATCAATTGTTGTTTGTATCTTATGATTTAAGATTGTATCTTATGATCCATTATGACTTACTGTATTACTTTGTAGTTGTTTGTATGTACTCTGAGAGCTTATGCACTGGAGACAAATTCCTTGTGTGTCCAATCACATTTGGTCAATAAAAATTTTACTTTATTCTAATGTTGCATCCATATCAATAAGGATCCCCACAACTGATATCAGTTGATAGGCTCTATTTGGATGCACCCAACACCCTAAAGTTGATCTTTTTTTTTTTTTTTTGCTTGCACATCATGTTTGTGAGCTAGAAAAATAGTTCCCCCATCCCAATTTTTCCTTCTAAGGCTCTTTAACCACCAACTCTCTAATACAATCTTCCCTATCCAAAATTTTGCCTTGAAATGTTTTTCCTTTACATTCTTCTTTATGCACATAGAATCCTAGTCAATTTTATAGTTCGGGCAACTTTCTACATTTGAAAAGGGAATTACCTTCAAATACATGGTATAATTTTTTTTCATTTATTTAAAAAGTTTTTTATTTATAATACAATTAAAAAAAGAAAACATTGGACATGATGTAACATTCAGTCTGAACATTTCTATCAAATTATTTCTCCTCTTAAATTCAATTCTTTATCTCTATAAATATATATAAACTTTTTATACAATACTAAATACATTTTCTCTATTTGCTAACCTAGGAATATATATATTTCCATCTTGTTGCTAATCTATAACGCCAACAGTCCTCCTTGATTCCCACCAATGGTACAATTTATCCCAGATTTCAAAATATTCTGATCTGCTTTTATCTTTCAATTCCATCGTAAGCCTGTCCATTTCAGCACAAGACAGTATTTTATGCAGTATCTCTTCATCTGTGGGAGTTTCTTTGTTCTTCCATTTTTGTGCAAAAGCCATCTAGCAGCAGTCAAGACGTGCAACATCAAATAGACTATTCCCTTATCATACTTATCTGTGGTTATACCCAATAAAAAGAGTTCAGGTTTTAGCTCTATCTCCGACATTAATATTTCTTTCAACCATTTTCTTGTCCTATTCCAATAATCATGGGCTTTAGGACATTCCCATCACATGTGATAAGAGGTCCCGATTGCTATTTTACATTTCCAACATATAGGTGAAAGATTTGGCCCATTTTGGCTAACCTTGTGGGTGGGAAATGCCATCTGTAAAACATCGTATAAAGGTTTTCCTTATAAGAAGTGGCTATAGTGAATTTCCTGTTTCTTTCCCACAATTCTTGCCAAATATGTAAATCAATATTAAAGCCAAAATCCCTACTCCACATTAACATAGTTTCCTTGACCTGCTCTTCAAACATTACCTGGTCTAGAAGGTAGTGATATATTCTTTTAATCATTTTATCTTCGGTTCCTAATAATATTTTATCTAACTCTGTCAACTCTGTTTTTATACCCCAATCTTTTTTATCTTTCCTATATCTTGATTGCAATTGGAGATATGCCCACCATTTCAGTTCTAGCCCTTCTTCCTAAAGATTTTTCCTTGATTTCAATTCTCCTCTCTCGTCTAATATATTTTTGTATGTTATTACTTTCCCTAGTTGTATGAACATTGGATGTATGTGCATTTCCAATGTTGAAATCCAATTAGGAATTTGCATATAATTTTGTTGCCTGATTTTAACCCACACATCTATTAACGCTCATCTAATATAATGCCTCCGGAAGTACTGGTGGACCTTGTATTTCTCATCCTATAGAAATACATGATATAAATTGATGACATTAGCAATGGGGAGGGGAAAACAGTCTTCTAAATTCTTCTATGCAGGCAGAAAGAGCCAGTTTAGTGTTGTTATGTTTAAGGAACTGGCTAGAAACTAGGTGATTGTAAACTCTAGACCCATCTTAGGCATGAAGTCAGCTAGGTGACTTTGGCCTAGTTACTCCCTCTCAGCATCAGGAACAAGGCAATGGAAAATTACTTCCAAAAATCCTGCCCAAAAAACTGCAGGGACTTTTCCAGGCAGTTGCCAGGTCAACAATAACTCAAAAATACAAAACAAATTGATTATAAACCATGACATAAGAACACGAAGTGTCCAGATCTGGAAACTGAAGTTGAAAGATTATGGAATAAACTGGTTTTGGTTATTGGCACACTGGGTATCATACCCAAAAATCTCGCATGGCTCTTAGAAAATCTATGCATTGATAAAATTTCCATATGCCAATTACAGAAGACTACACTGCACATATATTGCACCAGTACATTACAACATGGTAGGTTCTTGGGAAGAACTTGATGCAGATGAAGGGCAACACAATAGGTCACAACTGTGATTTCACACTGTTGTTATAAAATCTTGGGATTGGCAGACAAAAATGCCAAATCCAGTCTAAGCATCTGGTTGACTGTGTGACCAATCATAATAATACAACAGACAGCAAATACCACCTCTACAAAGAAGCTGAAGAAACAGTGGACTACCTAGTTAGCTGCTGAAAGAAGATTATATGGACTGACTACAAACAATAGCATGACAAAGTAGCAGCAATGATGCACTGGAATATCTGCAGGAAAGACCTTTTCCCTCCAAGCAAGAACTGGTGGTGACCACAAATCAGCAAAATAACAGAAAATGAAAAATGTAAAGAGCTCTGGGGCTTTAGAATTCAAAGACCTGTCACATAACACCCCAAACTTAACAGTTGTCGATAAGAAATATATTAAAAAAGTCTGGATAGTGGACAAGACAGTACCTGGACACACAGGAGGAATAGAATAGAAAGAATTGAAGAAAATCACAAAATACAAAGATCAAATAGAACAACTGTGGCAAGAGAAACCAAAGACAGTATTAATCATAGAATGTGGCTTGGGTGTAATCCCAAAACATCTTGAGCACCATTTGAACATAATTGGCATTAATAAAATCACCCTCCATCTATTGCAGAAGGCAGTTTTATCTGAAACAGCATACATTCTGCAATGATACCTTTAGCACTATCAAACAACATCTGCCAACTAAGGTTCTTGGGAAGGACTTTATGGGTGAATAAAAATGCCAAATATATCATAAACAACTGGCTGACAGTGCACCAACCATATATGCTTGTAGAAAGATTTTCCTTCCCAATACATGCATATACTCTGCCTCTCTTTATTCAATTCTCTTATATTACTATTAATAAATGTTAATACTTGAAATAAAAAGATCTAAATCACTTTTCCTTACTATATGC
This sequence comes from Crotalus tigris, assembly GCF_016545835.1. NCBI lineage: Eukaryota > Metazoa > Chordata > Lepidosauria > Squamata > Viperidae > Crotalus > Crotalus tigris. Next base: position 1,173,945 of record NW_024096808.1, on the reverse strand, counting down.
TGGGGAATATTCTCTGTTTCCAAGGAGACATACCAAAGAGCTAGCAAGCAATTTTATTATTTTATTTTATTTTATTATTTTATTTAAAATCCAGTATTATTTATAATTTTCTAATGTTGCTTGCTTGTATTTATAGTTCTGCTCCACCCAAGGAAGGAATATTGGGTAAGTCTTGAGTTAGTTATAAAATAATAAAGATGAGATAATAATTCTAATCAATCAATCAATCAATCAATCAATCAATCAATCAATAATTCTGTTATTTTGGGGGGGCGGGGTCAGCTGTCAAGAAGAACGGGTGTGTTGGACAATTCTCCGGAGTGTCTAACACGGTTCCCAACTGTTTGACAGATCCTTTGGGGTCCCTAATTCCCTGGAGGGGGACTGGGAATAACAAGGCGCCCTGGGAAGTGGTTTTAATTTGTTTTAATTGTATTATAAAAAAACCTTTTTAATAAAAAAAAAATTCTGTGGTTGGTGGGGAATGAGATGAAGGCAATAATCAGAGAGCCAGTTTAGTGTAGTGGTGAAAGAACTGACTAGGACACAGTGAATTCTATGACTCATATACGCATGAAAGCCAGCTGGATGACTTAAGATCAGTCAACAACTATCTATCTATCTATCTATCTATCTATCTATCTATCTATCTATCTATCTATCTATCTATCTATCTATCTATCTACCATCTGTCTATCTATCTATCTATCTATCTATCTATCTATCTATCTATCTCTATCTTTATCTATCTTTCTATCAATCATCTATCTATCTATCTATCTATCTATCTATCTATCTATCTATCTATCTGTCTATCTGTCTATCTATCTATCTATCTATCATTGGTGCACTGCAGGGGGCGAACTAGCGTACACCAGCTGACTAGTGATGCTTGGGTTGCTGGCTCTTCCAGGCTCTTCCACTGGTCTCACCTCACCTTGCCTCATGTTGCTTTGCTCACATCTGGCCAGGTCCAGTGCCAGCTTCCACTCTCCACACAAACAAACACAGCTACATTTTTCCCACCCAAGTGGTACCCATTATCTATTTGCAATAGATAATGAACTGTTTGAACTGTTAGGTGGGTAGGGCAGCAAGCAGCAGGAACTCACCCCATCGTGCAGAGCCAGGCTTGAAACACTGTAGTGCAGACCATTTCTGACTGGCAGTTCCAGTGTTGTTAAACCACTATGCCACTGTGTCCCCAGTCCCCAGTCAACAACTATAACATGAGGACATGTTCTTTAATAATGGCATCTTCATGTCATTTTAGAGCAGGCATCTCAAGCTGCTGGCCCATGGGCTGGATGCATCATTCCAAAACCGTATCCACTCCATTGCTGGCAATGGGAAAAAAGTTCCGATACATCATGCGACATCATGTGATGTCACGAGTTTGACTTGCCTGTTTTAGAGGGTTGTAAGGATGACCCAAAATAAGAATAAGGTTAATAAATTGCAAAAATAATAAGAAAAGGAAATTGAAAGGTAGGAAAAAATGAGATAAATATGGAAAACACAATAACTTCAAAGAGTTGCTGGTAACCGTATGGTCAAGCTACAGTAAGTTACCCCCAGTTACCAGATGAATCTGTTGCTTGTGTTGACAGCCTTATGAGGAAATTGTGGGCAGCTGCCAATAGCCCTGCAATAAAGTTATCTGTTGTGTTCTGAACCTGCAAAGGCAGGCTCGGGACGTTGTAATGGTCCCGGGCAGTTGCAAGCTGCCCAGGACCAGACTGAGTGGCACCGGCTTTGTGCGCATGCGCGAGGTGCGGAAGCGCGCCAGAATGTTACCTTTTTGCCCGGGAATTCTATTAAAGGAGACAGAGAGGCCTGCGAGCTTCAGAGCTGTGTCAGAGAGAGAACTACTGAAATAAAAGGCTGTTGGAATTACAGAATGTACTCTATTCATTCGCCGTTGACTCGAGGACTCAACATTATTCATAGGGAAACTGTCCACAGATATTCCCCCTTCTTTCTGGTAGCTGGCACTAAAAAGGCATTTCCCAGTCTTCCTATCTACCTGCTTCTGGTAAAGATAGAGCCCTACTCTGCTTCATTCACAAGGAAGAAAAGATTTAGAAGGGTCTTCCGCACTTCCTTAAGCTAGCATATTTTTCCGCTGGCTTCCACAAAATGGTGCTCCTGTGCAGATTTACTTTTAGGCTTTATTTTAATTGGAAATAAACTTTGAAAATGAGGACATTTTTAAAATCTCACCCAGCATATCTCAATTAGATTAAGTTCTCATATAAGTAGAACTAATTGTTGTATCCTTTGTTTTTCTTTTCTACATTTATAATGGAGAATGTAGACATTTATTTTCCCTGTATACTTTCCATCAAATTATACAATTTGTGATCTTCCCTTGTTCCTTCCTGTCGAAATTTCAGGAAGCCATTTTCACATTCCTTTTATAAATATATAGATCTCTTCAAATGGTTAAACCTTTTATCTTGTTTATGTAGACAGGTCTTATACCATATACCAAAGATAAGAGGGATTATATTCTTGCCTAGCTTTCCAAATGTTTGCAAGAGAGTAAGATTGAGATAGAATATCTACAAAAGTAAGGGATTGATTTACAGTGCATGTTACATATAATAGTTATGATATATGAATTCTCTCTTTCTTGGATTTTGTTTTTTTAAAAATATGTCTCTATTCTTCACTTAAGTACAAAATGAATGACATGATCAGCCCTAAACAGTTAGCTACCCAGTGTGTAGATGGATGTGACTAACTTAGAATATACAATCAGGCATTTGCTGCATTAAAAACAAAAATAAAAACCTGATGTTTTGGGAGTACTGAGGATGAATTGAGTGATTTGGGCCTTGCAAAAACTTAAGGCATACCCATTAACCCTTTAAAATATGATTATTCACATTGAAAAAATGAGTCCAAACATTTCAATCCTTATAAAATTAGAGATATTTTCATATTAATAGTCATATTTTTTGAAGGAAAAACAGAAAAGATCATCCTGCCCTACTCTCTCTCCTGCCTGTTTTTGCACCTTTAATCTGGATAATTGTTACCTGAATATAACAATTGTATTCTGGGGAAAGAGATGTTTTCACTGTTATTATTCTAGCATCTTGGCTCAAGAAACTAAACTAAGAAACACAGAAAATAGTCAAGATAAAGGATTTAGTAACAGCTAGAAATAAGAATACAGCTTAGGGGATTACAAAAGGGCCAATAAACTTAGAACAGTTCTGAAGCATTTCCACATTCACGTACTTGAAGTTTTCTTTCATTCCACTAGCATAACAAGAATACAGAGATCTCAGTGTTAACACCATAATATGCTATTTTTCCAAAATGTATAACTGAAACAAAGAAGGGACTGAAAACAACTGTTTTCTAATCATGGCTAGTGATCTTAGAATAGGCTATAATATCTTGGCTCAAAAATCCAGGCAATTATGAGATAACAGAATAACAGATTTGGAAGGGACCTTGGAGGTCTTCTAGTCCAGTCCCCTGCTCAATCAGGAGACCCTATACCATTTCAGATAGGTGGCTATCCATTCTCTTCTTAAAAGCCTCCAGGGATGGAGCACCCACAAATTCTGAAAGCAAGCTATTCCACTGGTTTTTTGTTCTCACTATTAGGAAATTTCTCATTAATGCCAGGTTGCTTCTCTCTTTGATTAGTTTCTATCCATTGTTTCTTGTCTTGCCCTGGTGCTTTGGAAAATAAATTGACCACCTTTTTTTGTGGCAGCCCCTCAAATACTGGAATACTGATATCATGTTACCCCTTGTCCTTCTTTTCTCTAGGCTGGCCATACCCAATTCCTGCAACCATTCTTCTTCCAAGCCTTTGATAATTTTAGTTGCTCTTCTCTGAACTTTTTCCAAAGTCTCAACATCTTTTTTGTAGTATGGTGACCAAAACTGGATGCAGTATTTCAGGTGTGGTCTTACTAAGGCTTTATAAAGTGATACTAATACTTCACATGATTTTGATTCTGTGCCTCTGTTTATACAACTAAGGATTATATTAACTTTTTTGTTTGCTGACTCATGTTTAAAATTCCTTGCTTAATTTAATTTTAATTTCTAGTCTGTCTTTTACAGTTATGTTTTTGGTAGGTGGGGCTATAGTTTCTTTTTGCATGAAAACTGATGCAAAGAATGAGTTAAGCAGCTCTGCTTTCTCTCTACTGCCTGTTATTTCCTTGCCATCTTCTTTCCTTAGTGGACCGACTGTTACCTTGACTTTTTTCTTGTTATTTATACGTTAAAAGAAGCTTTTTTTAAAAAAGTATCCTTGACTTTTGTTGCAAGTCTTTGTTCACTCTGAGCCTTTGCTTTCCTGACTTCATCTTTGCAGATTCAGGCTATCTGTTGATATTCTGCCTTAGATATGTGCCCCTCTTTCCATTTTTTTTGTACTTATCCTTTTTGTCTTTCAGTTTATCAGAGAGATCTTTGTGCAACCATGCTACTTTCTTCTTGGATTTCTTGTTTTTCTTTCAGTGGTATTGTGTTGAATGGGCTTTCTTCTGATCATATTTTTCAGAGTTTCCCATGCTTGTTGAGTTGTTTTCCACTTTAGGATTTTTATCCATGGAATTTTTCTTAGGCTCTCTCTGAGTTTGTTAAAATCAGCTCTTTTAAAGTTTAAGACACTGGTTGAATTATATTCTATTGCTTGTGTTTGCATTATATTGAATTCCAGTATGACTTGGTCACTCTTACCCAAGGTTCCAGTAAATTCCCTCTATTACTTCTCTATTAGTAAGAATTAGGTCCAGTATAGCTTTTCCTCGAGTTCTCTCCTCTACCTTTTGGATGACAAAGTTGTCAGTCATTTTTTTTATATTGACCCATATGGATTCTAGGAGGATTTCATCCTTGGTATTGTGTATTTTTGTAGAAATGTAACGATCCTTTTTATATAAGGCAACCCCACTTACTCTTTTGTTAGGTCTGTTTCTTTTGAATAGTTACTATCCTTCCATCAGTATATTCCAGTCATGAGTTTCATCCCAGCAAGTTTCAGTAATGGCAACTATATCATAACTGCCTTCATATACTAATACTTCAAGTTCACCCTGTTATTCCCTAAACTTTGAGTATTAGTGTATAAGCATTTAAGTCCTTTATTGGTCTGGTGTATATTTCTTATATCTCCTACTTTGTAACTGTGATTTCCATCCTTTCTATCACTTTCTACTTCGTTATGTTTTTTTATTTCTTCTTTCTCTTTACTCCCTGCCTCCTTATGTTAGTGGCTTTTGCTTGGAATTAGTTTCTAAACGGCATGAAGATTGCCCCCTTCAATTTTAGTTTAAAGTCCTTTTGATAAGATGAGCCAGTCATTTTCCGAATGTATTCTTTCCAGTCCTTGTAAGGTGCAGTCCATCCCTTGCCAGTAGCCCTTCATGTAGGTAATGCAGACCATGGTTTAGGAAGCCAAAATTCTTTTGAGGAAACCAGTTTTTAAGCCATTGGTTCATTGCTAAAATCCTTTGCTCCCTCATTGGATGTTGGCATTTTGTTGGAAATATAGATGAAAATACCACTTGTGCTCTTAATTCTTTAACTTTCTTCCCTAGTTGTTCATAATCACTTGTTATTGTTTTCAGATTCATTGTTGTGTCCTTGGTCCCCAATTGTGGGAGAAGAAATCTGTGGGGTTGATTATTTTAGTAAGGTACTCAGTTACATCTTTGATTTTTGCTCCAGGGAGACAATATACTTCCCTAGATTGACTGCCTGGTCTGCAGACTATCATTTCTGTTGCCCTAAGAATTGAATCTCCTATCACTCCCAGAGAACTCTGGGATACTTTTCTTCTTATCGCAGGAATGTTGGGTTGTGCCTCTTTTTAAGAAACTATTCATGAATGCTCTTTAGTGAGTGTTTGCATATTTTCTTTCAGGGGGAGGCTATGAAAGTGATTGTTCAGATGGCAGGAGAAAGTCAGAGTTTTCTGTATGTCTTTGCTGCCATTTCATGGTGATCCAGATTTTGAAACCCAGATCAGGTAGCTGTACTTCAGAATGTTCTAAATTATTTATTTCTTTTTCTTTTTCATTGTTGCAAGTCCCTCCCCCTCCAAAAAGGTAAATTAACTCTGGGTCTCAATCCAGCTAGTTCTGTACAGCACACAAATACAACTCTCTGGCTGCTAAAAGATTAGTCCATACTATACTCAAAACATATGGAAGGCAGTGGGATAGGAAAATGAATCATACTCAACATGTGTATATTTTTTATAAGACAGCAAGGTCTTAGCTGTAAATATATTTCCAATTCTGTAAATAACTCATATTATGAATAATTCATTAAGTGGCACATTAAGACTTCCTAACTTAGGTATATATTGATACTTCGCAGCATCTTCTCTGGAGATCACATTACACATAATCTGTTCCTTTATTGTTTTAAATTGCTTAACATTTAAAGCATTTTTAATCTTTGTTCTTAAAGTGTATGGTATTTTGAATTATCTTTAATTTACATAATTCAGGACAAATAGTTGTATGCTGCTATTCCCCCCCCCCAATACTCCAGCTTGTTCTATACAGAGAATACTGTAATTCAAAATGCCATAGCATAGGTAATTTCAATGCTATGCTTCAGCCAAACTATTCATGCATTGAACTGGGCCTAATGAACAGGCAAGCACAAAGTGGGTGTTTCATATCTCTGCACAGAACATTTGGTGACACATATACAAACAGATACCTGTGTAGAAATATTGCTAAACAAAATAAAATAAAATGTAAAAAACAAAAAGAAAACCATTTTGGTCTAATAGCTAAGACACAAGGTTAGAAACTGCAAGACCATGAGTTCTAGTTTCGCCAGGTGCATGAAAGCCAGGTGGGTGACCCTGGGCCAGTCACAGAATTCTTGTTGTGGGGAAAACAGGAGGAAAAGGAGTGTTAGGTATGTTTGCTTTCTTGAGTTCGTTATAAAAATAGTAAAGGTTGAATATAAACAAACAGACAATATATTGTCCCTGTTAACACACCTGCTTTTAGATTTCAGATGCTAATGGCTCTGAGGAACTACTTCAATTGGAAGTTGAAAAAATTCTCAAGATTTGGATTTCATACTTGAATCTAGAATATCAAGAATATACATTTCTGTTCTGGGAAAGTAATTGGCGAAATAGTTGGACAAAACTCCTGAAATCTGATCTGAGCCCTGCATGGCTCCAGTGCTCCTGACTTGCTTTTATTATCTGAGCTAATGGAGTCTCATTCAATCTGAGCATATGCAGTTCTCTATACACTAGCCAAAACCATGTAGCTGATTCCTGGATTTTACCCACGAAGCTGATCGTGTGAATTCACGGTGAGAGGGGAGCTCCATCCAGTGAGAGATTTGTAGACTGTATGCTAAGTAGTGGGCTGGAGTTTTTTGAGGGGTAAGAGGGATAAATGGAAAATGGAGCTGTGTATTACTATTATATCTCATCTGCTGACATGACTCCTATACCTGCTAATGGGAATTACTAAATACATTTAGATGTTGAAAAATCCTGCTGCTTCGCTTTTAAACAAATTGATAAATTCTACTTTTTTATATACAAATAAAGCCAATATAAATCCTAAACCAAGAAGATTGTTTATGAAAACAAATCCAGTGAATAAAATATACTTTGCTTGTAGACTTCATGATCATTGCTGATTAAATTTAAGACTCTATTACAGACTTGTCACATCCATTCATACTTAGTCTAAGTTCACAAAAAACAATGTGTTAACATCCATTTTATGGTCGAATGAAATGACCTGGTTGATACCACACACAAAAATAATGGCTTGGTTTCATAATGTCCTAAACCACAAATCAGCCAGCTCTGTTTTAGCTTACTTTTGCAATTTGTGCAACCCCAATTATTAAGTTTCTTCATGCTTTTCTCTGTTTCAACATAAAAGTAATAATTTCTAAGACTTATAATGGAAATCTGTTTTTGTAAAACAATAATTTCCCCTGGCAGAGAGCTTTGATTTCTTGTGTCAAAAACACTTCCTGAGGTAAAAGAGGTTAAAACATGTTTAAAGCATATTTAGGGTTGGGTTGAAGTATACTGTAGGTTAGCATCCCTGTTCAGATAACAAGGGCTCTATGATTTGCACTTGAATACTTTGATCCAACAAACTTGAAATTGTAGTATCTTTTAGATTCTGGATAAGGCAACACCACTTATCTTGCTCCACATAAATATCTTACTACCAGAGTACTCTCTTTATATTGAGTTCCTATTATGTGGGATAATATATTTAACCTTGCTTGCAAAGTCACGCTGCTTTTGCCACCCAAATTGCCACCATCACTTTTTTCCTATTACTTCTGGAAATGGGCTCTCTTGCCCATCTGATGCTCCAGAATGATTTAGCACCCAACATTATCATGGTTTTAATCACAAACTCTTTGACATATGTTGGCTTTAACTCACCTTAAATTCAGAGACAGTAAAGAGTAAGTCGAAAGACCACACTAATACAGATCAGCTGAGATTTTCTCTTTCTACCTTGATAAAAAGTCATCGAGAAGACCTAGTGAGGCCAATAAGCCATTAAAAAACAGGACTTTAAGCCAGTAAAGGAGTTAGAAAATGTGAATTCTTGCTTCCAGTGGGATCATACCAGCTTCCATGTGGATTACCACATTAAAAACACAGTATGAGATATGCAAAGGTACTTGCAAAAACCTACACTGAACAAGGTTTTAAATCATTGTAATTGCATACTTGTGCAATACACACCTTTTGGGATTTGATTTCTCGGTTTAAAAAAACTTAATAGTATCACTCTTTGGAGTAAAAAAAAAGGCCCAAATTGCCTTGGCATGATTGTTGATTTTGGCAGAAATCACTGTAATGGGTTCTTGCCAAGCTCTAGAGACTTGAAAAATTACAAGGTATTTAGAACTCATTTACTTTTATTATTTCCAGTTTGACATGGGTGTTTGATCTTGGTCTTTCTAAGAAAATAATAATTATGGTCTTAGAGTGATTGACCAAAGACTTTCCTCCTTACAGAATTCTGCTAAGGTTCAGAAACTTCGCCTGAGGCCCAACTATGTGAGAGAAATAATTGCTTTATCATCAGTGTACAGCTGTATTGCAAATGTCTGTCACTAGGTTTGAAAAGGTGGAATTCCTTTTCAGTTATGTCGGCTACCATTGAATTTGCCTAGATATAAAACCAGTGGTGGGATTCAGCCAGTTCGCACCACTTCGGCAGAACCGCTAACTAATATTGTATTGCCCAGGCCCAGAGTGGACTTCCAGAAGTGGCTTCCACACAGAGAACTGGTTGTTCACATATTTCAATCCCACCACTGTATAAAACCACATGGAAGTTACGACACAATCCTATTTCACTCTTAGATCAAAATGTGAACAACAAGATGACCAATTTTATTATATTGAATCTGGGAGATAGTATTCCCAGATTACTATCTCCCAGCAGCTTAATTAGGAACGTAACCTCTGATCAATAGGTGTTAGGGGACAGCTTCCACCAGAATCTGTCCTTGGAACAGAATCAAAGGATGATTTTAAGGCTATAAAGGCAACATAGACAGGGTAGTATTGTCCATATAAAGTATGTTTTTTTTTTATCAAACATCATAAGATGATACATTGATTATATCTCTGCCTTCCTTTAAAATCTGCTTCTTCATCAGCAGAGAGTTTCTCCTGGTCCATTCAATCCAGTAATTTGTAGTACAAGAAACGGTCATCTAGTTGCTAGGCATGCTTAATAGATGATACTGTAAACGGCTTGTTCTATTGCTATTGATTTATTTTATTTATTAGATATTTATTTAGATCCCACCTTTATTTTTTACAAATAATTCAAGGCGGTAAGCAAACTTAACACTTCCTCCTTCTCCTATTTGGGTCTAGGACAGCTCACTCCAGCTGATCTGCTGTGGCCAACTTGCCATAGGACAATTTAATGTAGGATATCTCAAGAGAGGGACACGCACATTCTAGCAGGCCTTGTCTTGCTTTAGCTTTGAATCTTCTCATGTTAGAAGTCCTGAAGGCTTGGATGAGCCAGAGCATGGAGTTCCAGCGGCCCATCAGGCCAAGGCATGCACTCGGTTGGCCAAGCTCTGGAGCAAGCACAGCATGCCTGGGTAGTCCTTGCATGGATCCAGGCCAAGGATGCAGTGTGTCTGCAAGAAGAGGCCCACCATTGTCCCTGTTTCTTCCTGGTGTGCCTGCTGTGAGGACCAGCCACTCTGCTGACATCCAGGTACTGGTCCTGTGCCTCAGGGGGTTGGAAGGGGAAGTGTTGGGCACAGGGCTCTTCAGCGGCTTCATTTTAAAAGGGCTCACCAATTTCTCCAGGATTAGAAGGCATGGTGCATCTGTGAGAGGAGGCCCACCACCACCAGCACCACTGCTTCTTCCTGCAATTAGCTTCCTGTACAGGAAAGTATTCTTGTTTTTCACTACCTGCATGAAATGTTTCCAATTTGAAAACTTGCTTTTCTTTCTTAATTAAGTTTTTATAAAGCTTTTTATGGTTGCTTAACTGATATCAGGCACATGAACAATTCTTCTTTTAAAAACTAATATAAATCTCTAGCGGATGTGATCAAATTGGGGTTTCTAAGATGTATAAGCACAGCTGGGTGGGCTGATGAGCAAGTAGAGCACAGAGCACATCAGGGTGGGTGATGGGGAGGCAGGGGTGGCCAGAAGCTTTCCATTTTTACATCCCCCACCACTGCCGCACCGGTCTTTGGAGTGGAAGAGGCTGGGGACAGTGGTGACAGCAGCAATTGGGGTGGGTGGCGAGGAGGCAGTGGCAGCTAGAGGTTTTCCATTTTCACAACCCACCCTACCACTCCCATGACAGGCTCAGAATCCAGGGACATTGGCGATGGTTCCAAGCCCAGGATGGAGCAGTATCCGGATTGGAGCATTGGCAGTGGTCCAAGGTTGGCGCGGATCAGCATCCAGATCAGTGAAATTGATGGTGGCTCCAAGTCTGGCATGGATCAGCATTAGTGCTGAACTCAGAGATGGCAGCAGTGGGGGGTGGGTGGGAAAATGGAAAGCCCCCTGGCCGCTGCCCCATCCCAATGTGCTATGGGCTCTACCCATCTGCCTGCCTGGCTCTCCTCCAGCCACCTGTGGTGAGTTGTCCCTGTAGTGAGTTGGCTGTGTGGAGTTGTCCTGCAATGAACTGGAGGCTGTGAGTTGGCAGAGGTGACTTGGCAGTGGTGACCTGGCAGCAGTCAGATGGCCATGCTGAGATGGTCATGCTGAGTTGTCCTAGATCCTTCATCTTTTGTCACCTTTTGATAAGAAAAGTCAATGGGGAAGCTAGATTCACTTAACAACTGTGTTACTAATTTAACAACTGCAGTCATTCATTTAACAACTGTGGCAAGAAAGTCGAAAATGGGGCAAAACTCACTTAACGACTGTTTTACTTGTCAACAGAAATTTTGGGGTCAGTTGTGGTTGTAAGGTGCAGGCTACCTGTATAGAGCGAACAATGTTCAACTGCTTTCCATTGATCATCCATAGTTAATCTTTTTTTTCAAATAATTTTTTCCACAGTAGATTTACCCATATATTTTGGACTACAGCTTCCATAAGCCTTAGCCAATATAGCTACAGGCTGCTATACCAGTTACAGATTATGGGAATTAGATGGATCTGGAGAGATTACATAAATCTATAGGTGAGGATTTGCATAGTTCTTTACATAATAATTCTAACTAGATATCTACTACCTTTAAAGTTATCTGGTGAAGGAAGGCTAGACCTATCAGGACTGGAAAAAGTATTTGCTAATAAAGTGTAAACATCTAATTGTAGTTTTTCAAAGGCTCCTATCATGTTATGACAACATCTAGGTATTATAAAGCTATCAGTTCTGGCCTGCAAAATGCCTCATGACCGTAAGACTGCAGCAAAGAATCTATTATCTTTAAGTATCTCTACAATTATTGTCTGGATTTTTTTTTTGTTAGGCCCAGGCTACTGCTGGCTAATAGTATAAAAATATGCTTTGCTTTTGTTTTATCTCTTCATTTATAAGAAGATCAAAACAAGAGAAAAATTTGTACATTACAGAGCGAGTGGTAATGGAATGGAATGACCAATTCAATATATAATTAAACTTTATTGAACATTCATGGAGATATTCATTGAAGAACCATGTAAATTATGGATTTATGGAAACTGAACTGTTGTTTTAATTCAGCTCCAAAGTCCACTAATTTGCATTTTATGCAAACTAATGACTGAAATGAAATCAATTACTTAGTGGACTACATGGTTATTTGCAAGCAGCATCCACACAACATTGCTGAACCCTGGTTAACAAGGCAGAATTGCTATGTTCAATAAACAAACAAGCACATGATAAATGGGCTGTTACACATAATAAGATATAGTATGGATGAGTTACCCTAACAATGAATCATAAATTACTGTGTCTTTCTTCCCCTCCCCCCACACAACTAACTACTTATAGGAACTCCACTTCTGTGTGTATAAAGGTAAACATGAAGATTTGCAGAACTCGCAGTATGATTAATAGAGCTGCAAGGATCTTGATCAAAGTAACTTATTTAAATCCCTAATTTAAAAGGAGGGAATATCAAGGTTAAACAAGCAGCAAGTTTGAAAAAGACCTCTTAATCTTGTTATTTTTTTTAATGTGTTTTTAAACTATTGGGAGATACAAAACCTTACTGATCCACTGCAAATGAGATCTTATATCTGCCACCTTCTTTCCTGGGGAACATGTATCCATACAATCAGGGTTATCTGAAACAGCTCTGAAGTGTTGTTTTAATATTATCAATAGAACAGCATCAACCACTATACCTAGAATCACAGAAGAGTTTAACTCAGATCAAATGGATTATGGCTATAACTATTATTATTAGTTAACTATTAAGTATGTCTCCTACAGCATCTGATATCTGAAAGGGTTATCTTGTTCTCCTTAATGACTGAGCCAGATTGCCAACCTGAATTGACCATAGACAGATATGAGTGGGATGATTATAAAGAATTATAGTAAAGGTTTGAGGATAATTCGCTGCAAAAGAAACAGGAACCACAGGCAAGTAAATTGTTTTAGAAAACTAATTTCTATATTTTTAATTTCCATTCACATCATCGTGCTCTTTCATTGCACCTCCGTTTAATACAACGTTTTGGTATTGTGGATTTAACTGAAAACCAGTATGTAATAACAAATTAATCTCTCTGCAGTCTAGTGAAAAGCTAAAAACTACTCATATCATAGATACTTTGAAGCTGCATCAGTACATATGGCAGTAAGAGGGCTAAACAACATTCACAGTAGTGCAGAACATATTATATGGTAGTTTAATGAAAAATGCATAGTACTATGTACTACCAAATGTAAAAGAATCTGCATTACTTACCTGCATCCTTTGTGTCAGGTTCACTGTAAAGAGAAGCCAGGATAAACAAGGTAAAAATCACAAAAGCCAGCAAGATGAAAGCTACTTCAAGTTTTGTGAATGGCAGCTCCATGTATTGTTACCTAAACAAAATGCAAACACTTACTTGGTATACATGAAGTTGAGTAGAGAAGTTTACTTAACATTTTTTTTAGAGGATATTACATCCTGGACAAACAGGTTGAGTCAGTTATGCAGGAAAAGAAGTACAGCTGTTAAAAAAAGGATTGATGTATTCCATCCCATAAACATTTTTGTGTCAGTTACATAGGATATTAAAGGATTAAATTTGCTGTATGTTTGCATTTCTGTTATAGGTAGAACACAGTTATAATACATTGGAGTTCATTTTAGAGGTCATGAAAATGTTTTAATATGGAAACTTCACAATTTGAATGCCTTACAAATATCCTTCATAACCAGGATGTTTTCACACTAGATGATAAAGATAGGAGATAAACATTTGTACATCACTTGATTGGAGAAAATTACCTTGGGAAAAGATGAGGATAAAAATAATGAAAATGTTGGATGCCTTGCAGTCTGTTCAAACTTTAGTTTTCGTTATAAAGATTGTGGCTGAATACCTGGTTGAATAACCCTAATGTTTAAGAGTGTATCAACCTGAAGCCTTAATCTTTCTTAATGTTAACCACATTTCCTTATTTTTTTTAAAGAAGATGAACTTAAATGAACTTAAAACTAACTGTTTCTTAAGTAAACATTGTGTTCCACTATGGGAAACAACTGATCAAAGGAATATATATTTAATTAATTTCATGTAAATATTTATGAAATCATGCTCATGTTATTGAAGTTTTAGAAAGGTTGTGGGGAAGAATATTTGCCCACTCCCCCAAGCCTGTAGTCATTTCAATTAATCTTTTTGAAAAATTGTATGTAAGATAATACTCTTATTACTGGCAAAAGATGGCACTGTTTAACTGCTATCTGACATAAGTACTGTAAATGTGAACTTCTCATCAGATGAAATGAAGTGCAATTCAAAGGACTGAACTTTGAGCTTACAACAACAAAGAATTATTGTGTAACCACTGGAATTTTACCAATGAATTATGCCTGCATATTTTTTTTCTTTCAATATTGCATTATGTAGCAAAGAGGATTGATCTGTCAATCATATGCAAAGCTGTCTATTGTGTCAGCCTCTTTCTTAAGAAAAAGTTGCTCTGGATTACAGTTTGTATCATAGGTCATCTGATTTCCTTTGATTTAACCACTTGTAAAAGGAAAGGAAAGAAAGTAGTGACAGGTATTAAATACGAAAGTTGAACAATATGGAATTTGGAAGAAAATCATGGAAAGAGCCATGGTGGCCTAATAGTTAGAATGCAGCATTGCAGGTTAATTCTTCAGACTAATTCTGCTGATTGCCAGCAGTTTGAGTCTCACTGGCTCAAGTTTGGCTCAGCCTTCCATCCTTCTGAGGTCAGTAAAATGAGGAGTCAGATTGTTGGGGGCAATATGCTGTCTGTAAACCTCTTAGAGAGGGCTGTAAAGCACTGTAAGTCTATGTCTTATTGCTAGCGCTATCATGGTCAATGGGTGGCTATTTCTTATTTATGTATCCTTAGAAGTAGCACCTAAGGAATTCAACATTCTTTTTTTGCTACCTGATAAATACAGATATTAACCTACAGCCTAAATGCATTATTTATATGCTGATTTCTAAGGCAAAATGTAGCATAAAAATGGATTAGATTTTTGGTTGTATTTGCCTCATTTTGCCTGAAATCCTGCACCAATTACCTGAGAGTAACCATTATTAAACTCAGTGGGAGTTTAATAGTTAAAAGATTGCATTGCTAACCACTTTTGCTATAGTTGAATAGCCCATAACA
This sequence comes from Crotalus tigris, assembly GCF_016545835.1. NCBI lineage: Eukaryota > Metazoa > Chordata > Lepidosauria > Squamata > Viperidae > Crotalus > Crotalus tigris. Next base: position 1,158,631 of record NW_024096808.1, on the reverse strand, counting down.
ATCTCTTATGACACCTGGGGAAGCTAACCGCCATGTTACCTAATACAAAATAAAACAACAACAACCATGAATGCTTCTGTAAAAAACAATATTATCTACCATTTGAAAGAGAACAAATAAGTGTTGTATATTAATAAACGACACATGAAGATTCTTATTTAAGAGACCATCTCTTGTTTTTAATTTGTCCTATCCAATCTGACGGGAAGGACATGCTCCAAGGGTCAGCTGGTGAGGCCCAGAAAGAGAACATTTTCTGCTATTCTGCCCACTCTTTGGAAAACTATACCCTCTTGGATCAAACAAGTTGTTGGCCTTTTGCAAGGACCTGAAAACTTGGTTTTGTGCTTAAGGTTGGGGTGCTGACTGTGCCAGGAGATCTCATTTCCTGACGATGCTACTGCTTGCTTCACTGTACTCGGCTGCTATGTTTATCTATTACAGTGGTTCTCAACCTGTGGGTCGGGACCCCATTTGGGGTCGAACGACCATTTCACGGGGGTCGCCAAACAACGCAGTCCGCCATTTTTTTCCCCCTTTTCCTTAGCTGTGCTACTCCCTTTTATTCTATTGGCTTTTGAAAGCAATAGAATAGACTCTCTTGAATAGAGTCTAATTCTATTGGCTTTCAAAAGCCAATAGGAATTGTCCAGGCTGTCTCTGCCCTGCTGAGCCCGCCAAAAGTCCCATTCTGCAAACGGTGCTGCACCAGTTGAGTAGTCCTCAACTTATGACCAGTTGAGTAGTCCTCGACTTACGATCAGTTGGGGGTCGCGGCATTAAAAAGGTTGAGAACCACTGATCTATTATGTCCTTAATTCATCTTTATTGTAAATTGCCTAGTGTCACATGTTTGAGATTGGCAGCTGTATAAATCAATTAAGTTTGTTTTCATTTATTAGGTTTACCGGTATGTGATGCCCATCTCATCTAGAGGAGACTAAAATGAGGGGGGGGGAAAAGGAAAAGAAGAACATTTTTACTTTCATATTATTTTGTAAAACTGGTTAAATCATCAGTCTTTATGGTAAAACTTCTAAGGATCAGAAAACTGTGTGGGTTATGCCACTTAAAAGTATAACTTTTAGTTACAATTTTTTAATATAAAGTAGGATGCTAATCAATCTGACCATAATCAAAGGTGATGACATTCCTTTAGGAATAATATCCTTAGCTCTCTATTATTTTATAGCACTACATCTAAAATAGTCTATCTTCCAGGATATTTTAGAACTCCATGGAACAATTTAAATTTATAATATTTTTACAAATATCTGAAAACCTTGCTTTGATAAATGAGATTAAAACAGTGGTTCTCAACCTTTTTAATGCCACGACCCCCAACCGGTCGTAAGTCGAGGACTACTCAACCGGTCTTAAGTCGAGGACTACTCAACTGGTGCAGCACCATTTGCAGAATGGGACTTTTGGCGGGCTCAGCAGGGCAGAGACAGCCTGGACAATTCCTATTGGCTTTTGAAAGCCAATAGAATTAGACTCTATTCAAGAGAGTCTATTCTATTGGCTTTCAAAAGCCAATAGAATAAAAGGGAGTAGCACAGCTAAGGAAAAGGGGGAAAAAATGGCAGACTGCATTGTTTGGCGACCCCCGTGAAATGGTCGTTCGACCCCAAATGGGGTCCCGACCCAAGGTTGAGAACCACTGGATTAAAAGGTATTTGAGGGCATTTTTATTTTCTTTGCAAAACTAAATCAGATACAGGTGCCCAGTCTTTCATTTGCACTTTAAAACTATGACATTAAAGACAAAAGAAAGCTTCATCCCATTTTATCAGTATGAATGCTCATATCAAGACTAGTTGCCATAGAAAGTTAGTATGAAATATATGGGTTTATTTGAACTTATATTACCCTTTCCAGGAAAAAAATAATATTTTTTTTTGTAGTGATTCCTTCTTCCATTAGCAACTAGAAAAAGCTCACAAGTCAGTTTTTTAATTATTACTAGTGGATGCACACATTATATTTATTGTTCCAAGGTTTATATTAATGCAGAATAGATGCAACCAATGGAAAAATAAACATTGCTATGAAACCTAATCCTTCTTAATGAGTTCTTTTGGATAGTTCCCAAGAAACTGGCACAGATGGAAGAGAAGTGAATATGTTATTGGAACATTTGTTTTTTTGTAGAAGGAATATAATAATGCATTTTCATTCAGATTTTTTTCTGTCTGATGTTTTTGAGTACCATTTCCAAAAACCAGAAAAAGATTTAAATAAATTAAAACAAAGGAAGAGAAACAAGTAGACTAGATTAGCATTCATGATTTTATATCTAAGTCAAAATCCAGCAGAACTCAATTGCATTAAGCCAATTGAAGTTAATAATTTTGGAGAATATAAATAAAAAAAAACATTAAGATTTGATTTGAGTAATCAGCATATAAAATAACTTTTATTCAAGAGAAAAATAATTTATCTAATTAATAAGCAGCAACCAATTATTTCCTGTATAAGATATATTTAATTTCATGTTTTCATTGTTTTACATGACTCATTATCATCTGCCTATAGTTTTGACTCATTATTATTTTGCTGATTATTTTGCCTTTTCGTGTTTTGATTCTATCTTCCTCCATATGTTCACTGCAGCAAATTAATATAATAGGAATAGGAACATATTTTCAGTGATGTGAGAAATGGGGTAGGACAGCATTAGATCACAAAAAAAGAGTTCTAAATATCTGCATCCAACACTCTTTGTTCAAGTATAAAAATATATCCCTACAATGTGAATTTCTGAATCCTACAAATAGGATGAATCTTAAAGAAAGGTAAAGTTCCCTTCCTTCCAGTCATGTCCACCTCTAGGGGGTGGTGCTCATCTCCATTTCTTAGCCAAGGGAGCCAGCGTTGTCCATAGACATTTCCATGCTCATGTAGCCAGCATGACTATATGCTGAGATGCACAGAACACTTATCTTCCCACTGAAGTGATACTTATTTATCTAGTTGCTTTTGTATGCCTTTGACCTGCTAGGTGGGCAAAAACTGGGGCAAGTAACAAGAGCTCACCCTGTCATGCAGCACTTGGTCTTGAACCCAGGCTGTCAGCTATCCAGCCGACAAGCTCAGTGTCTTTAAAAGCTAATCTTAGAAAATGTTCCATAAATGTTGGGAATAACTGGAGTAAAGGAATTTTCTTTTAATATATGTAGATAGCTCCTGTCATCATGTTAACATAATAACAGAGTTGGAAGGGACCTTGGAGGTCCTCTAGTCCAAACCGCTGTTCAAGCAGGAAACCCTATACCAGGGGTAGGCAACCTTGGCTCTTTTATGACTCGTGGACTTCAACTCCCAGAATTCCTGAGCCAGCCATCTTAAAAGCCTCCATTGTTGGAGCACTCACAATTTCTGAAGGCAAGCCATTCTACCGGTTTTTTATTCTCACTGTGAGGAAATTTTTCCTTAGTTCTAGGTTGCTCCTCTCCTTAATTAGTTTCTATCCATGGCTTCGTGTCCTGCCTTCAGGTGCTTTGAAAAATAGGTCAATGCTCTCTTCTTTGTGGAAGAACGTCTAATATTGGAACACTGCTATCATGTTGCCTAGGTAAACATATTGTTTACATTGCTATCATGTACTCTATGTAAACAAAGAAAAATAGCTGTTAGCTTTAGGTTTATTTTGTCTCCACCCATAGAAAACTATTTTCTCTTTCTGTGATATTATTTTGATTTTGCTGATTGTATCTATAAATAAATGAGACAGGAGAAGATCAAAATATTAATTTATCTGGGTTTCAGAAGATGTATTTCTTAACTATAGATAAAATATATTCACTCAAAGGTACTGTGATATTAAAGGCTGGTATCTAGTAAAAAGCTGTATAATGTTAATAATTTAGGATAATTTAGGATTTGGAATCAAGTAAAATGATAATAGATGAGAAAGGAATCATAGAAGTAGATACTCTTTAAGACTTTATTTCATGGCTGTTTGACTGTAGGAAATATTTTTCTTTTTTTTCCATTTTCACAAACTTTTCTCATTTTCTCTCATTCTTTTATATTTCCCTGATACAAATAAGAAAAAATGTTTCAAATTGGATTCAGTCCTCAAAATTAAAAGAGAACTAAATTCCAAATTTTAATTTTTGTTATGGAGGGAGTCAAAATGGTTAATATGAACTTGAGTATTTTTCAAGAGAATGAAGGAAAGCACTATGGGATGAGAAAACCCAGAATTCTACCATCCTCTGGCAGAGGTTTTTCTTCTAGAAGTTCAATTTAAAGTAAGAATTATTCGTGAAATATTAATTCTTAATCCATGAAAACCTCCATCTGATCTCTCTATTCTTAAATAGGGTAGTTTGAGTATTTTTAGAAGGTTATTCTAGACCAGTGATGGTGAACCTTTTAGAGACTGAGTGCCCAAACTGCAACCCAAAACCCACTTATGTATCATTGGGTGCTGGGTGGGTGTGTTCAATTGGGTGGGAATGGCCCATTGAGTGGATGTGGCTGTGGTAGTAACCGCAGACAGGGTGGGACTAAAAAGTTCTATCAATCAATTCCAAGTTGAAATTGATTAATTGAACTTTTTTTTGGGGGGGGGACATGGCGGCAGAGGCCTAAAGTGAAAAGGTTTTATAAAACCCAGCTGAAGGCCTAGGACTGGGGCGATGGCATGCTTGCCCACAGAGAGGGTTCTGCATGCCACCTGTGGCACATATGCCATAGGTTCACCACCATGGTTCTAGACTTTATAAAGAGTGCCATGGACGCCTAGTGATGAAGATGCTTGCTTCCCACTCAGAAGGTTGAGAGTTCAAATCCTAGGTAGTGGCAGATATTTCTCTCCTAGGGCACAGAGAAAAATCTGCTGCAAACTTCATGTGGCATCAGGAAGGGCATCTGGCCAGTAAACACTCAGCTCTATCCAGTTGCCCTGACAGTACCCTAAATTAGGGAATTACAGCTTCGTAAAAAGGAAGGTTTTTTTTATTATAGACTTAGTTTTTAAATCTAGGCTTTGTATAATTACGTTGGAAAATAGAAAAAGGCAGAATGGGAATGGAGGGTGGTGGAGAAAAAGAATAGGTAACTATTAGAGAAGGAATTTCAGCAAAATGTAGTTCACGGTCACAATTTTATTGGATGTGTAGTATAGGGAGAACCCCAGCTTCCTTGTGAATAAGACAGATTAGCAGAAAATTAAGGCAGATTCAGTACCTGTTGAGTGTAAAGGGTTACTCTGACAATGCAGAGAGGAGGAGAAGGAAGAATGAGATGACAAATTCCAGCAGCTGGCAGAAAAGAGAACCACTGTAAGGTCAGAACTGTAAGTGCTACTGGACTATTCCTATCAGGTGCAAAAAACTCTCTCACCTTTTAATGTTGTTGGCATGGAATCAAATTAATGCCCAGGAAAATAAAGGGTGAAGAAAGATATTGCACAAGAAGGGTGCTGCTTACACTCCCACCGCTGATACTAGATACCTGTGTGAGAAGTTGAAAAAAAAAAAAAGCCTCAAATCTGTTGTCCAAACCTCTTACCTCTTGGCTAGGCATTTTATTTTGAACATTACCTTGAATTCTTAGTTTGAAAGGCTGCAAAGAATCTGCTTTTGTTTTCAGACTTCTTCCCTGAGTGCTCAATTCAAGGATCTGAGAAGAATAAACAGGACTTGGTTCTCTATAACTTTGGAGAATCCAGCCTCTGTTTGCTATTACACACACAACTCTGCTTCTTAAGTCTCTGTTTACAGGGTCATGGTCATATTCAAGAATGGCAAGGATAGGAAGAGAATTTGCAGCAGTAGAAGGAAAACTTGGGCACGTTGAATCCAGCTAGTGGAGGAAGAAGATAGGGATGCAGAAAGGAACAGCTAGAGCCCTGCAGTTTAAAGCTATCTAGTCAGAGAGGCACTTGAGGATACACTAAGTACTGGGACAATCCCAAGAAGAGAACCAGAACAACTGAATGAGAACAGGAAAAATTTGAGTTAGGTGAGACAGACAGATTCAGCAAGGTACTGGGTTGAAGCCCCTGAATTATATCATATTTATTTATTTATTTATTTATTTATGGAATAGAAACTATAAGAAAGTCAAAAAAGTCTGGATAGTGGATGTAATAGTACTTGGAGACAGCAGAACAGAAGAGAAGGAATAGGAAAAGATAACCTGCAGATAGAAATAGGATGACTGTGGCAAAAGAAAGCAAAGGTAATATCAATACAAATAGGTGCCTTCAGTGCCTTGTTAGCAATAAAGATGTGCCCTTGGAAACTCTTTTGACAATAATGTTTTAATAGCATACATAGTTTTGGGTACCCATCAGTCACAAGAAGGTGGCTTCAGTTGAAATTCCCAATTTTACTTTAATAGAATTTGGACATATGTCTGGAATGGAATTGTTATTACACCTCTTTTAATGTATTATCAGCTGGAAAACATATTTCATGCCTTTTAATTGCTAATCTCTGCAGCCTAACAGCTTTAAGGTGACACCAGATTCACAATATGCAAATAGATTTTTTTTTGTTTTCTTAAGTGAAAATTTAATTTATTAAGACAGTTTTGTGAATATGTGTGGGAGATGGGTAATGGATATTTTCTTTTTGTATATTACTGCAGTATAACGATGAGTTGGATTTCATAAGAATAAGAATAAGAATAGAAACTATAAGAAAGTCAAAAAAGTCTGGATAGTGGATGTAATAGTACTTGGAGACAGCAGAACAGAAGAGAAGGAATAGGAAAAGATAACCTGCAGATAGAAATAGGATGACTGTGGCAAAAGAAAGCAAAGGTAATATCAATACAAATAGGTGCCTTCAGTGCAATCCCAAAACAACTGGAGCACCACTTGGACACCATCACTGTCCATTACTGACAAATTCACTCTCAGTCAATTGCAAAAGGAAGCTTTATCAGGAACACCTTACAACCTGCAACAATGCCTTTAACACCATCAAGCAATATCTGCCTATCCCAGATCTACTGATAAGCCCCCCCCAATTTATTTATTTATTTATGAGACTTATATACCGCTTTAAATGCAAGCACTCTCTAAGCAGTGTACACCAGTAAGCAATGTATATATATATATATTTATATTGCCCCCAACAATCTGGGTCCTCATTTTACCTATCCCGGAAGGATGGAAGGCTGAGTCAACCTTGAGCTGGTGAGATTTGAACCGCTGACCTGCTGAACACAGTCAGCTAAAGTGGCCTGCAGTACTGCACTCTAACTGCTGCGCCACTTCGGCTCTTCACAATTAACAATGTTATGCCACATTAATGGTACATAAGAAATTAGGTATAGAGACCACTTGCCTCTACTTTATGAAACAACTAATTCACTGGAATGGACAGAGATTATAATGATATGTCAGAAAGAACTTGGGAAACTGGGCTCAGACACAAGGAATGGTCAGCTAAGAGATAACTACCTACACAATGGTCAGTTAAGAGGCAACTGCATAGTGGGCAGGGAAGAGGCTTGGAAGATACCCTTTCTAGTTTCTTGGGATGTAAAGGAGATGGCAGGAGACATGCAAGATTCTGTTAATGTAGCCTTGCAATGAAGTAGAATTAGCTCATCTGCGTGTGTTTCCTATCTGATCTGCCTAGTAATATTAATTGTTAATGCATTTTTATATATAATATGATTTTTTTCATTATAAAGAATCATGGGTAATAAAATGGAAAGAAGAGTGTGGTCACCATAAATGGGGAAAAAACAGGAAGTGAGAAGACTAAAGACAAAATAGAAAATGCAACACTAAATTTGATAGATAAAAAGTTTTGGCTAGTAATTTCAGCTTAGGTTTATGAACAAGAAAATTGGTTGAATTATTACATTGTTAGCCCAAGGACTTTGGACTATGACTATTTTTTTAAAATGGAAGAACAAATGCTCAATAGCTCCATTAATCTGGTTAGCCCATATGAAGTCTGGGAAATAATGCATCTTGGTGCAAAAAGCAAATAATTGCTACATTAAGTAATATATTTATGAAATTGCCACAAGATCATATCCCCACTGCAGTGTTAAAGCAGATGAAATAAATATTTAGGAGTCTGATCCTCTAGGCACTTGGAAATTCAATTATAAATGTAAATTCATAGGAAATACACATTTGGGTTATACATTTTGGACAGAAAGCTTTGAAAAGTATTATAATGTTCAGTTTGTTATTTAGTACACTTTGATTAGCTTGTGTTCTTACAGGTCTTTTAGTGTTGTTAATTGGAATTGGTTGAATCCTGAACAGGATAGCTTCCTGAATTTAATCTGAATATTTGTAATTCTGAGCATTGCAGAATGGCAGTTAGTCTGATTACAAAATAATTACTATTTTGTGAAAGGATCTGACCACAGAAGAAGTAGAGCATGTTGCAACATCTTTTTGGATTAATTGCTAATCACTTATTTACAAGTTCCTTTCACTTCAGAAGAGATCTGAACTGGAGAAAGTAATCAAGACACTGTACCACATTGCCTTCCAGATGACTGCACAGCTGTTTTTCATCTAAGAACTAAGTGATCATGTGCCAAGGAAGGTTCTGAAGAAGCTCATGTGACAAAGTAGCCAAAGAATAATGACAGAAATCGCTCTCTCAGGCTTATTGACAAAAAGTAGGTAATTAGGCAAAGCGTCATAGAAAACATAGGATGAGATAAACCTGAAGCCAAGAAAAATCTCATTCAAAGGCCTGGAGTAATCTATTGGCTGTGAGAAATTGGTGGTGGCAAATCGGGGGGGGGGGGGGAGAGAAATGCAGCATCAACAGAGGTGCATCAAGCTAGAGAGCTCTGATCTTTAAAGCTGAGTGGCTGGCTGAGAGGAACAGACCAGACAGCAGAGCTGAGCCAACTGGAAAGCTGAATGGAGGCCTCACCAGAGCAGGGACAAGGCCAAAAACACCAGAGCACTGAAAGACAGAACAAAGCTGTCAGAGAAAACAATAAGAGGCAGGAGCAGCAAGCAACGGAAGTGAAGGCAACAATCAAATATGAAGTCCCAATAGGAAGGAAGAGAAGACCACAGTAAAGAATAAAAATAAATACAGAACAGAAAATAAAAGATAAATAAATAGGCAAATAATAAGGATAAGAGTGGAACATTAGAAATCAAGGAAGAATAGGACTAATAAAGAAGCAAATCTTTTTTTTTTAATTGAAAGTTTTTAAAAGTTTTTACAAATAACAAAAAAAAAAAAACCTCGCCCAACCCCTCCCAAACCACCCCCTCCAACCCCCCCCCCGAGGTTTCCAGAACTGAATATAGGCTTAATTAAAATTTAAAAAACCTAAACAAATTTTAACAACTTATAAAATAGTTAATAATAAAATATATATGACATAAGCATTAAAAAAGAAAGATACTTGAAAAGAAAAAAAAAGAAGAAAGGAGAAAAAAGAAAAAAAATAGAAAAAAAAGGAAAAAAAGGAAGAAGTACAATCTATAAAATATCAAAAATTATATACAAATTATAAAAAAGCTAAATGATATTTTTTATATCCAATTTATGTTGTATAAAATTTATCCATTTTTCCCATACAGCAAAAAATTTCTCTTGCGATTGCTCCTTTAAAAAAGCTGAAATCTTTGCCATTTCCGCCAGATATGAAACTTTAAAAAACCACTCTTGCAAAGTAGGCAAAGATTCCTTCTTCCAATATTGCCCTACTAACAGCCTTGCGGCTGTGATCAAATTTAACATCAATATAACCTCCTTAGCATCACAATCAATAACAATACCTAACAAAAATAATTGCGGGGTAAATTTTACCCTCTTTCTAAAAATTCTTTGAATATTCCACCATATCTTAATCCAAAAAGCTTTTATATTTTTACACGACCACCAAATATGATAATAAGTGGCATTCCAAACAACCACATCTCCAACATTTAGGCTGTAAGTCAGGGTACATAAGAGACATTTTTTGTGGATCAAGGTGCCATCTATAAAACATTTTATAAAAATTCTCCCTTAAGTTCTGGGCTTGTGTAAATTTAACATTCCTCACCCAGATAATTTCCCAGGTATCCAGTGGAATTGGTTCACCAAAATTTTGTGCCCATTTAATCATACAGTCTTTAATTAATTCAGATTCTGAATCCAATTCCACTAGAACCCCGTAAACCCTCTTAATGTGAGTTTGTCTTTGATCCTTTACTTGTTTAAAAAGATTTTCATCTTCTCTAAGCCAGCCCATGTTACAATCCATCTTCCATCTATCCACTAATTGTCTATATTGAAACCATGAATAGGTAATATTTTCATGTACTAAATCTTCCAACGATTTTAACTGCCAATTTTGACCATCCCATCTAAGTAGTTGTGTATAAGAAACCCTATCCATTTTAACTCCTCTCCTTATCCCCTCTATCGCATGCCAAGGTATAGCCCATAGAGGTATTTTAAAATCACTCTTGTAATATTTCCTCCAAACCCGAAGTAAAGAAATCCTTATAATATGTGATTTAAAAACTCGATCCACTTTTTTATTAAAAATTAAGTAGGCATGCCATCCAAAAAATAAATCCCAACCCTCCAGATGGAGTATTTCTACATTTGTTAAATGTAGAAATTTAATCAATGTTAGAGCCACTGCATCATAATATAATTTCAAATTTGGTACCTTGAGTCCCCCTCTCTCACGGAAGTCTTGCATGATTTTAAGCTTTACCCTTGGTTTTTTCCCTGCCCAAATGAATTTATTAATGCCTTTCTGCCATTCATTTAAGTTAACCTCATTCTTTAAAATAGGTAGCATTTGAAACAAAAAGAGAAATTTTGGTAGGACATTCATTTTAATCACTGCAATTCTACCCATAAGAGATAGCTGTAACTTATCCCAATTCTTCAAGTCTTTCTGTACCCTGATCCACAACCTTTCATAATTATTCTTATACAATTTTACATTAGAAACAGATAAAATAACCCCCAGATATTTTACCTTGTCAACAACTTCAAAATCAGTTAAATTAACCAAAATCTGCTTATCCCGATTAGTCATGTTTTTAGGTAATATTTTGGTCTTATTATTATTGATTTTAAAACCCGAAACACATCCGTATTGATGAATCATTTGTAATAACTTTACTACAGAATAGGTAGGTTGAGACAGAGTAACCACCAAATCATCTGCAAAAGCTCTTAACTTATATTCTTTTTGGTTAACTTCTATTCCTTTTATTTCCTGCGACTCTCGAATTTTAATCAACAAAATTTCCAATGTTAGAACAAACAGTTACGGTGACAATGGACATCCCTGTCTTGTACCTTTTTCTATTGTAAAAACCTCTGACAAACCCCCGTTATCAATTAGTTGTGCCGTTTGTTTTTGATATATAGCACCTAGAGCTTGTGATATTTTTTCACCAAAATTCATCTCCTCAATTAATCTTAACATAAACTGCCAATTCACTTGATCAAAAGCTTTTTCAGCATCTAAAAATATCAACCCTGCAGAAATTTGGTTGTTCTTATCTAAGTATTCCAATAAGTTAGTAATTTGTCTGACATTATTTTTCATATACCTTCCGGTTATAAAACCTGATTGATCCTTATGTATAAGCTGATGCAAAACCCTCATAAACCTGTTAGCTAAAATTTTTGCAAAAATCTTGTAATCTACATTTAAGAGAGATATAGGCCTATAATTCTTTGGTAAGGTAAGATCTTGGTCCTCTTTTGGAATCAAGGATATAAAAGCACTGCGCCATGATGGAGGAATCTCTGAACCCTGTAATATATTATTAAAAAGGTTGAGTCATCTCTTCTACTAAGGTTTTATAATAAATAGATGTCAAACCATCCGTATCCGGTGCTTTACCTAATTTTAATTGCTTAATAGCTGTCACAATTTCCTCATTGGTAATTAAACCATTAATTTCTTGTTTCTGATCTTCTGTTAGTTTAGAAAAGTTAGCCTCACTTAAATAATTATTTATATCTAAAGTTTGTACATTAGTACTCTTATATAATTTCTGATAGTAATCTAGAAAAAATTTCTTGATCAGCTCCTTCTGGTACATTAATTTACCATTATAATTTATTTTATCTATAACTCTCTGTCTCTGTTTCTTTCTTAGTTGATAGGCCAACCATCTCCCTGGTTTATTGGCATTACAAAATGTATTTTGTTTCATAAACATTAAATTAGTTGCAGAAGCAAATCTTAACAAGGCAAATCTTAAATAATATGGTAGGGAGGAATTGGAGCTCAAAAACTGTAAAAAAAAATAGAGGGAAGAAAAGGATAAATAAAACTAACATAATAGTAAGAAGGTTAAATAAATAACAAGGTAGAAAAATGAGCACAAACAGGCAGAAAAAAAGGACAGGTGAAAAAGTAGGCATAATTACCTAGAACAGAGAAGGAAGAAACAAGGCTAACAGCAAAGCCCAAATTATACATGCATTAAATGTAAACTATGTGAAGCACTAGAGGAAAAAGTAAGAGACTTAGAGGCAACTCTAGCCAAATTCCAAAGCTATACCCAAACCGAACTAAATAATGAACAAATAACTCCCAGAGGATTTGACTCTTCTGATAAACCCTTGAAGGAAGACAAATAGAGACATGTCACACATAGAAGAGGAACAACAATCAAAGGAAGAAGCAGCATACATCTAACAAACCCCTACTGCCCAATTGAATCCAACCAGAAGCAGCCCCATTAAAACTGAGCAAACGTACTCCTAGATGGAAATACAGACCCACAACCTCCTCCTCAAAGAAAACATGTAGACACCTAGCAAAGAAACAACACCAAATACCCCTAAAAGAGTTGCATCAACAAACACCTGAGATAAATAGAAAAGCACCCCAGGCTGCACCCCTCAAAAAAGGAAGGCGAGTGTTGGTAACAGGAGATTCTTATCCTTAAAGGAACAGAATCAGCTATCTACCGATTGGAGCAAAAATCAAAGATATGGCCAAGAACCTAGCCAAAATAATTAGGCACACAGATTACTACCCTTTCTTCCTCCTTCACATTGGGATGAATGACACAACAAAGAACCTGAGTACAATATTGAGAGATTATAAGCAACTAGGCAATAAAGTTAAGGAGCTAGGAACACAAGTAGTGTTCTCATCAGTACTCCCAACAAAAGGCCAACCCCCATTGAGGGAAAGAAGAATTATAGAAATAAACCACTGGCTAAAGGATTGGGGTCGCCAAGAAAATTTTGGTTTCCTGGACCATGGACTGCATTTCCTACGCAAAGGACTCTTGGCAAGGGATGGGCTGCATCTCATGAAAACAGGGAAAAATGTACTCGGAAAAAGACTGGCCCAATTCATTAGAAGGGCTTTAAACTAAAATTGAGGGGGAAGGGTGATCAATCTTTAGAGTCTCTAGAATACAAAACCAGTTACAAATCCCAAGAAAACAAATCAAACAAAGAGGTAGGGAGTGATGAGAGAAAAAGAAAAAGTCAAACAACGATCAGGAGATCCAGGAAACATACCCACGGACAGACAAAAAAGTCTTAAATGTTTATATACTAATGCTCAAATCTTGGGGAACAAACAGGGTTAACTAGGAACAATAGTCCACTACACAAGGGTGGGTATGACATAGTTGGCATTACAGAAACCTGGTGGGATGAAACCCATGACTGGAATGGACTGATGGATGGATACAAATTGTTCAAAAGAAACAGAACTACAAAAGAGAAGGGGGATTTGCACAATATGTAAGAGAATACTACATATCTACAGAAATGCACATGATCAAAGATAAAAGCCCTCCAGAATCTATATGGGTCAATATAAAAGGAAAAAAGGGACATTGCATAGTGGTATACAACAGGCCACCCAACCAATCAGAAGAAGTAGATAGACTCTTTGCCAAGCAGTTAACAAATGTAGGTAGGAAGCATATCACGGTAGTAATGGGAGACTTTAACTATCCTGATATCAACTGGGAGACAAACTCTGCAGCAAGTAGGACATCAAATACATTCTTAACCAACCTAGCTGACAACTTTATCATCCAAAAGGAGGAGGAGGGAACTAGAAGTAAAGCTATACTGGACCTAATTCTTACTAATAAAGAAGTGATAGAGGGAGTTGAAGTTGCCGGAACCTTGGGTGAAAGTGACCTATCATACTGAAATTCAATATAATGCAAACACAAGCAATAGAAAATAACCCAACCAGTGTCTTAAACTTCAAAAGAGCTGATTTTAACAAACTCAGAGAGAACCTAGGAAAGATTCCATGGACAAAAAGCCTAAAGGGAAAAACAACTCAAGAAGCGTGGGAAACTCTGAAAAATATGATAATAAAAGCCCAGTCCAGCACAATACAACTGAAAAAGAAAAACAGGAAATTCAAGAAAAAACCAGCATGGCTGCACAAAGCTCTCTCTGATAAACTGAAAAGCAAAAAGGACAAGTAGAAAAAAATGGAAAGAGGGACACATAACTAAGGTTGATTATCAGCAGACAGCCAGAACATGCAAAGATGAAGTCAGGAAAGCAAAGGCTCAGAATAAACAAAGGCTTGCAACAGAAATCGAGGACAATAAAAAAAGTTTTTTTCAACATATTAATAAAAAGAAAAAAGTCAAGGAAACTGTTGGCCCATTAAAGAGAGAAGATGGTAAGGAAGTAACAGGCAGTAGGGAGAAAGCAGAGCTGCTTTCCTTATTTTTTGCATCAGTCTTCATACAAAAAGAAATTATACCAAAATATACCAAAAAAACTACTGTAAAAGACAAATTAGAAAACAAAATTAAAATAAACAAGAAAATGGTAAGAGAACCTATCCAACCTTGATGAATATAAATCACTGGGACCCGACAGATTACATCCCAGAGTTCTGAAGGAGCTGGCAGATGTTATCTCAGAACCATTGCATCATATCTTTAAAAAAATCCTGGAGCACCGGGGAAATATCTGAGGATTGGAAAAGGGCTGATGTGATTCCCATCTTCAAGAAAGGGGAAAAAAAACAGACCCAGGAAACTACAGACCAATCAGTCTAACATCAATACCTGGGAAGATCCTGGAAAAGACAATAAAATAACAAATCTGTGAACAACTAGAAGCAAACAAAGTTATAACTAATAGCCAGCACAGGTTTGTTAAAAACAGATCATTCCAAACCAATCTTATTTCATTCTTTGATAAAGTGACTAAATTAGAAGACTAGCAAAATACTGTGGACATAGTATACCTAGATTTCAGTAAGGCATTTGACAAGGTAGACCACAACCTGCTCCTTAGTAAGCTAGAAATAGGTGAGATAGACAACATCACCACCAGATGGATCTGTAGCTGGCTGACAAACTAGACTCAGCGAGTAGTCCTCAATGGAGAAAAGTAAGCAGTGGGGTACCACAAGGTTTTATCTTAGGCCCAGTACTCTCCCATATCTTCACCAATGACTTACACGAGGAAATTGAGGGGGATCTCATCAAATTTGCAGATGACACTAAGTTGGCAGGAACAGCCAACACCCCAGAAGACAAGCTCAGGATCCAAAAAGATCTTGACGGGCTTGAAATGGGCCCTATCCAATAACATGAAATTTAATGTGGAGAAAAGCAAGGTTTTATACCTAGGCAGGAAAAAGTACAAGGTACAAGTACAGATTAGGTAAAACTGACTTAAAAACAATAACTGTGTGAGGGACCTTGGGTGATCATTTAAACATGAGCCAGCAGTGTGCGGCAGCAAACAAAAAAGTTAATACAATCCTTGGTTGTATAAACAGAGGCACAAAGTCAAAATCATGTGAAGTGTTACTACCGCTTTATAAAGCTGTAGTAAGACCACACCTGAAATAATGCATCCAGTTTTGATCACCATACTACAAAAAAGATGTTGAGACTTTGGAAAAAGTTCAGAGAAGAGCAACTAAGATGATCAAAGGCTTGGAGACTAAAACGTATGAAGAACAGCTGCAGGACATGGGTTTGGCTAGTCTAAAGAAAAGAAGAAATAGGGGAGACATGATAGCAGTATTCTAGTATTTGAGGGGCTGCCACCAAGAAGAGGGGGTCACATTATTTACCAAAGCACCAGAGGGCAGGACAAGAAACAAGAAACAATGGTTGGAAGCTGATCAAAGAGAGAAGCAACCTGGAACTAAGGAGAAATTTCGTGACAGTAAGGACAATTAACCAATGGAACAGCTTACCTTCAGAAATCAAGGGTGCTCCATCACTGGAGATTTTTAAGAAGAGACTAGACAGTTACTTGTCCGAAATGGTATAGGTCAGTGGTGGCAAACCTATGGCATGCGTGCCAGAGGTGGCACTCAAAGCCCTCTCTGTGGGCACGCGTGCCATCGCCCCAGCTCTGCCTCCCCCCATGGCCCCCTCCTCACTAGCAGCCCCCCTGGAGAGTTGCCCCCTGGTCGTGGCCCGTGCAGAGCAGTGTAGCCAAGGACATGGCAGCCAGGCAGCAGGTACAAGAGTCTGCCCCCACGCCCCACAATATCATGTGCTGTATGGCCGCCATGGTGCTGCAGGACCGCTTGGGCGATCTGCTGTGGCGGGCCATTGAGGTGGTAGGTGGCCCTGTGGGGGGCAGGGGGGCAGAGTGGGTGGGGCAGGAGGTGGGATGGAGTAGGCAGGGCAGGGGGCAGAGCAGAGTAGGTGGGCAGGGGGCAAAGTGGTTTTTGGGCACTCGGTATCTAAAAGGTTCGCCATCACTGGTATGGGTTCTCCTGCTTGAGCAGGGGGCTGGACTAGAAGACCTCCAAAGTCCCTTCCAGCTCTATTCTATTCTATTCTATTCTATTCTATTCTATTCTATTCTATTCTATTCTATTCTATTACATTTATTATGGCTACCCATTCTGGAAGACACTTTAGTGAGATTTTGATGCTCGATGATCAGCCATTTAGTCTGTGAGAAATTATCAGATGCAGATGACCCCTCAAATTTTAACAGGAAGGTAATACCGTGTTCTGAACATCTAAAAGAAAAGGTACTGTCTCATATCAACTACTAAAAGGTTTATTTCCAAATGTGTTCATAAGTTGTTATTTGAGCATATTAAACTCAGACTCTGATGACATTCTTCCCCATCATCTTCATCTCTACCCTGAAACCCTCTACATAAAATGACTGAAAAAAATCAAGTCTTTGTAGGAATGCAGTCTAAATTACATGTAAAATACTCTCTCTCTTTCTTCACCTCACACCTAAAATACTTCCAGATGTTACTCACAGTTTAAAAATTTGTCTTTATGACCTTTATAATATCTTCTTATTCATTATTTTTGTCTTCAGTAATTTACTAGATTCATCCCTCCTTGGGGATATTTAATTCATTACAAATCACTCGGTTTCACTCAAACTCTGGTACTTATTCTTCTGAAATTCAATATGTCTTTATCTTTGGGACCACTCAAAATGTCTGATCTTCTTTCAGAAATTGCTCCCTACATAATACAAGAATTTGTTTGGAGATTTCTGCAGCTTCTTAATCAAACTGATATTAAACAAGCTATTATTAGAGTGTTCATATTGTCCAGACATATGTTTCGACTTTGTTACTATTAAAATACACTATCATATACACATAATTATTTTATTTTATGTTATTTTATTCAATTTCTATAGCCATCTATCTCAAGCAAGTGACATGCAAACAATCATATAAGAATTAAAAACAATTATAATATAATATAAATTAAATATATAAAGTAACCAAGACAAAATGTCACCACAGATGTCAGCTTATTCAGGAAACAGGGCCCTTTGCACTCATGAGGCCCCAGGTTGGGACACAAAGCCAGGTTTTGAAGGCCTTATGAAAGGCCAACATGGTCAGCAGCATCCTCAACTCAGAGGGGAGAATGTTCCAGAAAGCATAGCTATGGTAGAGAAGGCAAATTTCCTGCCAATTGACATTCTTTGGCTGATGGGATTTGTCAGACCAAATTCTATGGGTAGAAACCACCCAGTCCCAAGCCATGAAGGGCTTTAAAGGTGACAACCAGATCTTGAATTGCATGTGGAAACATACAGGCAAGCAAGTCAGCTCATGTAGTAGAGGTATAACATGTGTCAAATATTTGACATCATGTATTATCCATGGTGTTATATGTGCTGTGTATCACTGTAAACTTTTTGGGATATACTTTAAGGATGCAGAGTACAAAATTTACAATTTATAATTCTGGGTTGGTGGAAGCAATGGAAGGAAACAAACTTTGAAACAGTAATTTACTGAAGTATATATTTGATATACACAAAAGGCTTTTTTCCCAATAAAATGGTTTAACTTACCAAAATATGATTGTTCCTTGTTTGTCTCACTTGCATTTACTGAAATGTCTTTCTAAATTCGAGTTTACAGGCTCATCAGATAATGGGTCTTCATGTTCTCCTTCCGACTGAACTTGACAAAAAACTTAAAAACTGGAATTTATGAATAACTGCTAATAAAGTAACTGATAAAACTGCTAGAGTCGCACTAAAAAAAGCAGGAAGGAAGTCTGCTTTTCTTAATTCTTTAGTTCCTTATGCTAAACCAGCAGGACTGATTACTTCTAGAAGCTATACAGTTTCTCTTTCTGAAATTAAGTACAAAGTACATTGTGTGTCAATATGACGTGGCACATCTCAACCCAGTATTCATTACTTAAATCTGATAGTATAAATATGCGTAGATATGATCTTTGAAAGCAATTATTATATTAAGAGCTGTTTTAAAAAGGAATAGATGCCTTTTTAGTAATTAAATTATGTTTATTACTATTGTATCATCCATTTCATACCTGGGTAATGTTTTCCTTGGAGGCAAATATATTTTTAAAAGACAAATATTTTAACATTCTTTTCCTTCCCAAAGATCAGTATTTGTATGCATCCTGATCTCAGGTAAATTAATCCCATTTAAATACCAGCCAACACTTCTGGAGAAAAGAAGAACCTTGGTAGATTTTTATATAGTTGTTGTCATTTAGAATCACTATATATATTTTCTTGAGATGTTTGTGATTTAAAAAGAACTTGAGAGAAGATGAAAGCAAAAGAGAGCAAAATAGCTGAATACCATAGTGAGCATTGAAGTTTATGAGGAAAAGATTAATTCCAAGCAGATTTTGGAACCCCCAGAACAGAAGTGAGCTACATATAAGTGTGTGTGTGTGTGTGTGTGTGTGTGTGTGTGTAGTCACTGACCTCAACTTATGACCACAATTGACATATGACCACAACTGAGCCCAACATTTCTGTTGCTAAGTGAGACAGTTGTGCATTTTGTCCCATTTTATGACTTTTCTTGCCACTGTTGTTAAGTGAATCACTGCAGTTGTTAAATTGACAATAAAGTTGTTAACTGAATCTGGCTTCTCCATTGACTTTGCTTGTCAGAAGGTTGCAAAAAATGATCACATGACTCTGGGACAAGTGTCATAAATATGAACCAGTTGCCAAGAATCTAAATTTTGATCATGTGACCCCATGCTATGGTCATAAGCATGAAAAATGGTCATAAGTCACTTTTTTCAGTGCTGTTGTAACTGAATGATCACTAAACAAACTACTGTAAGTCGAGGACTATCTGTATGTATTTGTGCGTTATGTGTTTATATATATGTATATATGCATATATGTGTAAGTAGGTCTTTGGTTATTCAGGTTTTCTCCCATATAAAATTGGAAGTGTCTTGGCAACGTTTCGACATGCATGAAGCTGAAAACACCAGCCTGAAGATGACAAATGAGACTTCGTTGAAATGTCACCAAGACACTTCCAATTTTACGCGGGAGAAAACCTGAATAACGAAAGACCTACATACAAACATCCGCGAAAACCTCAGAAAACAAATATATGTGTAAATGTATATATGGTGAGGGAGAAAATAAAATCTCATTGACATTTCATTATTTTGATATGTTCAAGGATGAAGGTTAAATATTTCCCTAAATGTACTTTTCAGATATATACTTTTCCCAACCCACAAAACTTCTAATGAGTAATTACTCTGTCTACGAAAGTAAGGATCAAAACAGTCAAACCCCTCCCCCCACAATCTTGACATTTTGCCCATCTCCACACAAACCCATGGCCTTACCCTTTTACTTGATGATAGAGATGCCCTTCCTGCATTTCCTTCCTTTGTTTTGTAGATTAGATTAGATGTAGATTAGAGTAGATTAGAGTAGATGTAAAGCCAGTGTCTTTGGGGAAACTGACTATTGCATTAGCTATTCAAGAAAATATTGCATCTTGGATCTAAGAGAGATCCAGACAAATCACTTCGTCCTCTTGTCAAAATAGGACATTTTTAAGCAGGAAAAAATAGATGATAGCACTATTTATTAATGCTTCATTCACCCTTAGAACAACCTTATACATGTTTCTTTCCATTCCTTTCAAAAGTAAACTTATTTACCCTATATTGTCTCGAGTGTGGAGCCAATGTAAGGACCCACCCCACTTTGCATCTTAAGAAGACAGAACTCTTGGAATAATTCTTCCAACAGGAATCCTTTATTAAGAAGAAGTGGTTGCAGGCGTGCTAGACAGGACTTGGGGTCCAAGCCCTCCCATTCAAGGTTTTAAGGGGTTCCCCAGTAGTCCCACCCAATCAACCCCCCTTCCAGTGATAGTTTCAGGTATCACAATTCCACCCCCTTTTTTCTTTCTTCCGTCTGGATGGAGACTTCAGATAAACTACATGAAAGGCAAATACCCTTCTTTGTTATGGTAAGGTTCTTTGGTGCTAACGCTTTGAGGTTACAATAAACACACATTCAGCATTCAGCTCCTTAGAAGTATACTGAAGGAAGTGAGGGCCATAAAGCCCCTTTGTTCTCCCCCTTCTCTCCCTCTTATGGCAGAATCCAGAGAAGGCAGAATTGGGAGTTTCTATATTTGATAATTAAAGATGAAATATAATTGGATTCTGACATCCGGCCCCTCTTAAAAATAAGAGAGATCCACCTGAAAGAAAACACAACAAGTATAAAATTTAGTCAGGCTTGTTAGGATACTCTGTGTGAAACTTCTTCAATAGCTTTGGGGCTCTGACATGACGTTTATGGACCCACTCGTTTTGTGAGGGAGGGAGGTGTTTCCAGGCAACTAGGTACTGAGTTGCTCCATGATATCTCCTAGAATCAAGGATTTCCTTTATTTCGAAGTGTTGTTCACCCTCCACCATGAGTGGAGGTGGTGGGGGGGGGATTTTTGGCCGTAGAGGTGACTGATGCTCTCTTTTCAGCAAGCTGCAATGAAAAATTGGGTGTATTTGCCTGAGATTTTTGGGTAATTCTAATTCTACTGTTACTGGATTTATGATTCTTTTAATTGGAAAAGGTCCTATATATTTTGGTCCAAGTTTTTTACAGGGCTGTAGGGACTTTAGGTATTTTGTAGATAAGTACACCATTTCTCCTATAATGAATGGTGTAGGCTCAACCCTTTTTTTATCGGCTTGTGTTTTGTATGCCTGCCTAGCTTCATCTAGTGCTTTTCTGACTATTGGCCAGGTGTTTTGTAGTTTCTCCATCCATTCTTTCAGTGAAGGGATCGTTGGTTCGTTTGGGGTTAATTCTGGCATGGGGTTGAAACTTTGACCCTGGCTATTTGAAAAGGAGTGTAACCTGTGCTGGAGTGGACTGCATTATTGTAGGCAACTTCTGCAAAAGGGAGTAAGTCCGCCCACTCGGTCTGCTGGAAACTAAGAAAACATCTTAAATATTGCTTAAGTACGGAGTTCATTTTTTCAGCCCCCCCATTTCCTTGAGGGTGGTGGCTAGATGTCAGTCCCTGAGTGGTTCCTAAGAGGGATAAAAATTCCTTCCAAAATGCAGACGTAAATTGCACCCCCCTGTCAGAGATGATGCGTTGGGGTGCCCCATGCAATCTGTAAATGTGTTGGATGAAAAGTTTTGCTAAGGCTTTTGCAGTGGGAATCTTTTGGCAAGGGATAAAATGCACCTGTTTGGAAAACAAGTCCGTGACCGTCCAGACCACAGTATTCCCATTGCTTTCTGGCAATTCCACTATAAAATCCATGGCTATTTCTCTCCAGGGGGCTGAGGGACTTGCCACTGTTTGCAATAGTCCTGGCAATTTCCCTTGCAACCTCTTTGCCATGGCACATTTTGGACAACTGGCTATATAACTTTCAATGTCCTTTTTCATGGATGGCCACCAAAATTGCCGTTTAATTAAATGTAAAGTTTTTACAAATCCAAAATGCCCTGCTGATTTTGTGTCATGGCAAAGGTGCATGAAAGTTACTCTTTGAGTTGTTGGTATATATAACTTTTCCCCTACCCAAGGCAACCCGTCTCTCATTGTGCACACATTTTTGTTTTTCTGGAACCATTCATCTGTTTCCAAACTTTTTCTGAATTCAATTCCAGTTTGGCTGTCCAGTTGTGGTTTTATTTTGGCTTGGGTTCTTGTGGTTACTGATGCTGCCAGTTGTGACTCTGCCATTATTGGCCTAGAGTCTGTGGTTCGTGCGCTGTTATATTGGGGCATGCGAGATAGTGCATCTGCCAGGAAGTTCTTTCTTCCTGGTAAATGTTTGAGCTTAAATTGGAACTGGTGAAAATGCTGGGACCAGCGGGCTTGTTTGGGATTGAGTTTCCTGGAAGTTTTCAGGGCTTCTAAATTTTTGTGATCAGTCCACACCTGGAAGGGGATTTTGTTGCCTTCCAGGAACTGTCGCCACATGAGTAATGCCCAATGTATCCCATAAGCCTCCTTCTCCCATACGGGCCAACGCTGTTCTGTTTCCGTGAGTTTCTTGGATATATATGCACAGGGTTGCAATACTCCATCATCATTTTCTTGTAATAGCACAGCCCCCACTGCCACATCACTTGCATCTGCCTGTATTACGAAGGGCTTGTCCATGTCTGGGTGCCTTAGTATTGGTTCGGCAGAAAAAAGTCTCTTTAGTCTCTCAAACGCTGCTTGGCACTCCATTGTCCATGTTAGTGGCTGGCTAGGTTTTACTGAGGATGCTCCCTTCGTTTTTAGTAAGTTAGTGAGGGGCAAGGCTATCTGGGCAAATGAGGGGATGAATTGGCGGTAAAAGTTTGCAAAGCCCAGGAAACTTTGTAGTTGCTTTCTTGTGCGGGGTGGCGCCCAATCTAATACTGCTTTGACCTTCTCTGGGTCCATTTCAATGCCCTATGGGGATATGCGATAGCCTAGGTAGTCTATCCTTTCCTGGTGGAATTCGCATTTTGAGAGTTTGGCATATAGGTGGGCGGCTCGCAGCTTCTTTAAAACCGCTCTGACAAGGTTAACGTGTTCCTCTTTTGTTTCAGTAAAGATAAGAATGTCGTCCAAGTAAACAAGGACCCCCTTAAACAGGTGCTCCCTTAGAACGTCATTGATTAATTGCATAAAGACTGCAGGGCCCCCTTGTAATCCAAATGGCAAGACTTTGAATTGATAGCACCCCATGGGGCAGTTAAATGCAGTCTTCCATTCGTCCCCTTCCTTAATTCTCACGCGATAGTAAGCTTCCCTTAGGTCTAGTTTAGAAAAAAATTTCCCTTTCGATAGGTGTGACAGCATGTCTTTCATGAGGGGCAGAGGGTATAGGTTGCTTTCACTGATTGTATTCAGGGCCCTATAATCCACGCATAAGCGTAAAGAGCCATCCTTCTTCTCTCTAAAAAGGACCGGGGCAGCCACTTTAGGCTTGGCTGGCTCAATGAAACCTCTCTCTAGGTTTTTTTTTATAAATCTTTCCATTTCTTCCTTCTCCTTTGGGCTCATGGAGTAGAATCTGGGCTTCGGGAGTTTTGCCCCAGGCTTGAATTCAATGGTACAGTCTATGGGTCGGTGGGGGGGGGGAGATCATTCGCCCTTTCCTCACTGAAGACTTCAGCAAGGTCTCTATATTCCTCTGGTATTTCTGTTAATCCTTTTTCCTCTCCTATGGATGCTTTTTCTATTCTTGATTCTGGTAGCCTCCCTTGGGGTTTTAAGTCCATATGGTCCCCCTTCGGGAATTTGATTTCTGTTGTCCTCCAATTTACCCAGGGGTTCCATTTTTTCAACCATTCCATCCCTAGAATCATTGGGCATTCCATACCTGGGGTCACCACAAATGTTATGTCCTCTTCATGTTCGCCCAGGGAGAGGTGTATTGGTAGAGTGGCTAGGGTAGCTGACAGCCAAAGCACTTCAGGTTGCTATAAACCAGGATGTCAAGCTCTCAACATCATGTGACGTGTCACGACATATCGCAACTTTTTCCCCATTGTTGGAGCTGGGGTGGGTGCAGTTTCAGCATGATGCATCTGACCCGTGGGCTGACAGTTTGACACCCCCCGCTGTAAATTAACCATGGCAGTTATTCATGGTTAGCACAGGAGGAGCTTTGCAGAGGAAGGACCACTGAATCTATTGGTTGGAAACAGGTAGAAGAGGCCTTCATTGGCAGTGGATAGACAATGGCTAAAATGATGATGATGATGATGATGATGATACAGATCACTCTAGATATTTACCAGAAGTGATGAAATAAAACTATTATTAAAATATTTGCATATTGTAAGTGTGATTTTATGTTGCCAGAACTTTGATTGGGTGCTTTCATTAGTAAAGTACTTTGATTGGGTTAGCACCTAAATAGATATATTATAAGAACAGGGACAAGATGTATGAACTCTCCAGATTGCCACAAAATACATGCCAGCTGGCATCTGAGAGATAGAAATAACTGGGCACATTTCCAAAAACTCTTCCATGTTCGGAGTTCTAGTGGAATAAAAAAGTCAAAGGAAGGAAGATGCTGACAATGCTATGACAGCATAAACCTTCTGGTGGTGCTACCTTGATCACCTGGGAGAAATGCTCAATTTCTTTCTGCCTGTTTCAAAATCATTCGAAACTAAAAATAAAACCAGTAACTTAAAATCTGTTTATTGTCTTATATTCATAAATTTGGAACTCAAAACATCGTTATAGAAAAGAGTTTTTATAACCTTACAAAAGTAAGCGTTGCAGATTACGTAGTGTAGGAACATATAATGAGAAACTGTGATACATCTCTGTGGGATAAAAACGGATAGTGTGTTACTGTTTATGAAAGGGAACAAATGTGCATATATATTATGTGTTGTTGTTGTTAATTGCGAAGTCGTGTCCGACCCATCGCGACCCCATGGACAATGTTCCTCCAGGTCTTCCTGTCCTCTACCATCTTCTGGAGTCCATTTAAGTTCACACCTACTGCTTCAGTGACTCCATCCAGCCACCTCATTCTCTGTTGTTTCCTTCTTTTATTGCCCTCAATCTTTTCCAGCATTAGGCCCTTCTCCAGTGAGTCCTTCCTTCTCATTAGGTGGCCAAAGTATTTGAGTTTCAACTTCAGGATCTGGCCTTCTAAAGAGCAGTCGGGGTTGATCTCTTCTAGGACTGACCGGTTTGAACGCCTTGCAGTCCAAGGGACTCGCAGGAGTCTTCTCCAGCACCATAGTTCAAAGGTCTCAATTCTTTGGCGCTCAGCCTTTCTTATGGTCCAACTTTCACAGCCATACATTGCAACTGGGAAAACCATGGCCTGGACTATACGCACTTTTGTTGGCAGTATGCTGTCTAGATTTGCCATAGCTTTCCTCCCCAGGAGCAAGCGTCTTTTAATTTCTTGGCTGCAGTCCCCATCTGAGGTGATCTTTGAGCCCAGAAAAATAAAATCTGTCACTACCTCCATTTCTTCCCCATCTATTTGCCAGGAATTGAGAGGGCCGGATGCCATGATTTTGGTTTTCTTAATGTTGAGTTTCAAGCCAACTTTTGCACTCTCCTTCTTCACCCGCATCAAGAGGCTCTTTAGTTCCTCTTCACTTTCTGCCATTAGAGTGGTATCATCTGCATATCTTAGGTTGTTGATATTTCTCCCGGCAATCTTAATTCCAACTTTTGGTTCATCTAGCCCTGCCTTTCTCATGATGTGCTCTGCATATAAGTTAAATAGGCAGGGCGACAGTATACAGCCTTGCCGGACTCCTTTTCCAATTTTGAACCAATCAGTGGTTCCGTGTCCAGTTCTCACTGTTGCTTCTTGACCCGCATATAGGTTTCTCAAGAGACAAATGAGATGGTCTGGTACTCCCATCTCTTTAAGAACTTGCCACAATTTGTTGTGATCCACACAATCAAATGCTTTAGCATAGTCAATGAAGCAATGAAGCAGAAGTAGATGTTTTTCTGGAACTCCCTAGCTTTCTCCATGATCCAGCGTATGTTGGCAATTTGATCTCTAGTTCCTCTGCCTCTTCGAAATCCTGCCTGTACTTCTGGTAGTTCTCGATCCACATACTGCTGGAGTCTAGCTTGTAGGATTTTAAGCATAACTTTACTAGCATGTGAAATGAGTGCAATGGTGCGATAGTTTGAACATTCTTTGGCATTGCCTTTCTTTGGAATTGGAATGTAAACTGACCTTTTCCAATCCTGTGGCCACTGTTGAGTTTTCCAAATTTGCTGGCAAATTGAGTGTAGCACTTTTACTGCATCGTCTTTTAAGATTTTGAATAGCTCAGCTGGAATACTGTCACCTCCACTAGCTTTGTTGTTGCTCAGATTTTCTAAGGCCCATTTCACTTCACATTCTAGGATATCTGGTTCGAGGTCAGTGACCATCTCATTGTGGTTATCTGGGACATTAAGCTCATTCTTGTATAGTTCTTCTGTGTAGTTTTGCCATCTCTTCTTAATCTCTTCTGCCTCTGTTAGGTCCCTGCCATTTTGGTCCTTTATCATGCCCATCTTTGCATGAAACGTTCCCTTCATATCTCCAATTTTCTTGAAGAGATCTCTGGTCCTCCCTATTCTGTTGTTTTCTTCTATTTCTTTGCACTGTTCATTTAAGAAGGCATTCTTATCTCTTCTAGCTACTCTCTGGAATTCTGCATTCAATTGGTGTATCTTTCTCTTTCTCCTTTGCCTTTCGCTTCCCTTCTTTCCTCAGCTATTTGCAAAGCTTCCTCAGACAGCCATTTTGCTTTCTTGCATTTCTTTTTCTTTGGGATGGTTTTAGTTGCTACCTCTTGTACAATGTTGCGAACTTCCATCCATAGTTCTTCAGGCACTCTGTCTATCAGATCTAATTCCTTAAATCTATTTGTCACCTCTACTGTATATTCATTAGGAATATGATTTAGTTCATACCTGAGTGGCCTAGTGCTTTTCCCTACTTTTTTCAATTTAAGCCTAAATTTTGCAACGAGAAGCTCATGATCTGAGCCACAGTCAGCTCCTGGTCTTGTTTTTACTGACTGTATAGAGCTTCTCCATCTTTGGCTGCAGAGCACATAGTCAATCTGATTTCTATGTTGACCGTCTGGTGATGTCCATGTGTAGAGCCGTCTCTTGGGTTGTTGGAAAAGAGTGTTTGTTATGACCATCGTATTCTCTTGACAAAATTCTATTAGCCTGTGCCCTGCTTCATTTTGTACTCCAAGGCCAAACTTGCCTGTTATTCTGGTTATCTTTTGGCTTCCTACCTTAGCATTCCAATCCCCCATGATGATAAGGACATCATTTTTTGATGTTAATTCTATAAGGTGCTGTAGGGCTTCATAGAACCGGTCAATTTCATCCTCTTCAGCACCAGTGGTTGGGGCATAGATTTGGATTATTGTAATATTGAATGGTTTGCCTTGGATTCGAATTGAGATCATTCTGTCATTTTGGGGATTGTATCCCAGTATTGCTTTTCCTATTCTTTTATTGACTATGAAGGCTACTCCATTTCTTCTGAGGGATTCTTGCCCACAGTAGTATACCTGATGGTCATCTGAGTTAAATTCACCCATTCCTGTCCATTTTAGTTCGCTGATTCCTAAGATGTCGATGTTCATTCTTGTCATCTCTTTTTTGACTACGTCTAGCTTGCCTTGATTCATGGATCTTACATTCCAGGTTCCTATGGAGAAAAAATCTTTACAGCATCGGACTTTCCTTTCACCACCAGATATATCCACAGCTGAGCGTCCTTTCGGCTTTGGCCCAGTCGCTTCATTCTTTCTGGCGCTACTAGTACTAGCCCTCTGCTCTTCCCCAGTAGCATACTGGACACCTTCCGACCTGAGGGGCTCATCTTCCAGCGTCATATCTTTTTGCCTTTTAGTACTGTCCATGGGGTTTTCATGGCAAAGAAGGAAATGGCAAACCACTGGAGTGGTTTGCCATTTCCTTCTCCAGTGGATCACATTTTGTCTGAACTCTCTGCTATGACCTGTCCATCTTGGGTGGCCCTGCACGGCATAGCTTATAGCTTCATTGAGTTACACAAGCCCCTTCGCCACGACAAGGCAGTAATCCATAAAGGGGATATATTATGTAGATATATGTAAATAAGTGTGTGCTTATCTGGCACCAATCCTTACTGTTCACTCTTTGAAATCCCATTGAGTTCAGTTAGACTTTCTGACAATGTTTCAATAGACCTAGAAGCTCCCTGCTAAAACTGGAAATTCAATTGATTACTGGAGGAGTGATTTGTTTGCTATTTTTTAAAAAAATGGCAATAAGTGTACTATAACTTGGCTGTACTTGCTCTCTACTTTAGAAGAAAACTGCACTATAATATGCTACATATATTTGTCAACAAGAACAGCTGAAGCTGAAGACATTGCTGTAATGTGAATCAATTCAATATATTCCACTCTGAGGACTTGTTATTGCTAGGCTCTTCCTGTACACATGAAGCTGTAGATACTAATGATTGGTCTTGATTCTGTTGAACTGTAGGTCAAACAATTTACAGCTGGAGCAGCTAGATAAAAATAAGATAAGACCTTTCCTCCAAGGATAACTTTAACTCTCACTGAAGCCCAGAGTGTTCTAGAATAATAAGGAGAGAAATTTAAAGCCAGTTCAAATTAGATTTTCTTTTTCAGCCACATTTAATCACATATGCCCAGCAATAACTTGGAGAAACATTTCTGTTTTAGACAGAATGGAGGTACAACTCTGATGGTCTGAGATAAAATGATGATAGGTTCATAATGTCAGTGGTAATTTTCTAGAGGCTGCTATTATAAGCATTGCTCCTTCCTGTACCCACTATGCAAATGTATAGCAGAGAACAGTAGATTTGAATTGAGACTACAACCTATCAATGCTTAGAGAGACATCATTCAAGTTGCCATTATGACTGATTCCATCAGTTCTTTGTAGCTGTGGTTCCTATGATCTATGACAGGGGTCTTCAAGCTTGGCCCTTTTATGACTTGTGGACTTCAACTCCCAGAATGTTCTCAGCCAGCGTATCTGGCTGAGGAATTCTGGGAGTTGAAGTCCACAAGTCATAAAAGGGCCAAGCTTGAAGACACCCCCCCATCTATAAGCTATCATGATTAAAGGAAAATGAATCTAACGAATGAATGCTAATGCTAATGAACGAATCATAAGAAAAAAACCTACACTTTTAAATCTGATTTTTGAATTACATTCCATATGTGCAAAAATACACATTTATTTATGATCATATAGCTGTAATTTATAGTTAGTCATTGAATAAATGATGCAGAGGTATTGCTTTGTAAGCTTATTTTAACCATCATTAATGGATAATGACCATCATTAATGGGTAATAAAAACCAAATTCATTCTCAGTTGACTCAGTATTTATGGGCTTGTGGAATCTAGGGGGTGGAGGAAAAGTGAAATCCATCTTCCAGCTTGTTTTATTGATCCATATGAGTGGCAAGATGTGCTATAAATAATAGGAATTATAATTTTCTACTTTGTGCTGGGAAGGGAATAAAATGACAGTTTTTGTATTTTTTTTTTTTTTAAAAAAAACACTTTGATAATTATGTAGAAAGAATTGCTGTAGGTATACTTTATAGCAGGGGTCTGCAACCTTGACAACTTTAAGACTTGTGAACTTCCTGGCTGAGGAATTCTGGGAGCTGAAGTTCACAAATCTTAAAGTTGTCAAGGTTGCAAACCCCTGCTTTATAGAACATACTATGCAATCTAATACCGGTTGTTTCTGCATAACAGTATATGTTACACTAGTCATAATATGGTTTGTTTGGTTCTGGTTTACAGTATAACCATAACATGGTGTAGAATTATGCGTGATTTCTAAACCATTTGGTTGGCTTTTTCAGCAAACCATACTTAAATCCTGGTTAATGTGACATGCTCTAGTGGAGAAAAAAAAACATTCTCTTTTTATAACAGGCCTTCCTAGCCAAGACTCATTCCAAAATATCAGCTTTGAAATGGAGAATTACTGGCTTAAGTGGCACTGCACAAATTTGTAGAACATGTAAACTGATGTGAACTCATAAAAAATTAAAGCTCATAGTTATACTAGCCTTCAAATATCGCCCTCTTCCTGAGGTTCTACAAGTCACTCTAATAATGAAATATAAAGATTCCTATGTAAGATTTTGGTATTTCTGTCTTGTGCATCTCCATCAAAAGTGTTTATTGTACTCCAGAATGCAAGGCATAGTTATCACTCATACTATCATCTCTGACAACCTTGATGTAATATGTAATGTACAATTTATGAAGCATCTATGAACACCTGAGTCCCTGCCAAGAAAGCATTTAATAGTTTCTTCATATAGATAATGTAGCATGTTATAACTTTTATGATATTTAGCATGCACAGACTTTATTTGTAATAACTGGTACTATATCTTTCCTATATAATTTCAAAGACACAGATCTCCTTAGAAAAATGCAGAAAAAGCACTCCCCTCCTTCCTTGGCTGGTGGATACAGTACATCATCCACCAATTACTTTAAAAATCCACAACATATTGTATCTTGAATTTTAAAAAGTTTCAGTTGAGGTTTTCATGAAATAATAATGAGGGGCAAGGAAATGGAAGTCCACAGACTGAAGATCAACAGACCCATCTTTTTCAGAATTTTTATTTATTGTATTTATATGCATTAATGTGGTAATCTATAGATCCTCTATGGTTGACATACATAAAAACACAAAAAAATACATGGCATAACAACAAAAAAGTATAATACATCATGTGCTATTCAGTCCTCAAAGGCCCTCCAAAACAAGGTGATTTCCACCACTTTCTAGAAGGCTAATAAGGAAGGAATTACCTGGGCTCTAGAGCAGTGGGGGGATTCAAATATGTGAACAACCGGTTCTCTGTGTGGATGCCGCTTCCGGAAATCCATTCTGGGCCTGAGCAACAAAAAATTAGTTACTGGTTCTGCCGAAGTGGTGCGAACAAATATGTTTCCAGATGAATATTTGAGTATTGTAATCCAGTATCTGAGATTAATTTTTCAGATGATTACTACATGGGCACAAAGAGATATCAACACTTCTAACTTTCTTACTGCCATTGGAAATCTGGATTTTTGCAATGCATATATGATAGCTTTTTTTTTTTTTAAAAAAAAAATTCTGCTACATTTGGTTATATTTCAACATGCTCTTTAAAAATACAAGGCATCTCAAGGCTTTAGAACAAATCTTTTCATAGTACTATTTTGGCACAGAAGTTTGTAATTGACATTTCAGTTGGAAGAAACAGCAAAATATATCTCAAGGGAGGGCTACAGTATCTGAACAGCAACATCTGGATGATGACCTCATGGTCGCAACTTCTTTGCTCCAGTCTACTGGGGATCCAAATGATTTCAGACCAGATATAGCAGCTTATTTTCAAAAGATACAAATGGCACTTTTAATGCCATTAGATTTCAGTCAACCCACTGATAGTTGTGATCAAAAGCCATGTCATTCAGTACATTTACCACAAGAGTGAGCCATTGTCAATAGTATCAGGAGACATTTTAATTGTGGATCTGAATAGTATTGGATTGATTCTTCTTAGTGAAAGCACTCCATTTTTTATTCCTCATAATGATATGTTGTTTATTTTTTTTTTAGTATAGTCCAGTAGGTGCCTGTCAAATAATCTTTCCCTTAGTATGGAAATTCAGGTGCAAACACAACAGGTTATTTAGCTATTAGATTTCTGTTTAGAAGACTTGGAAAATCTATGGTTCTGTAGAAGTCTTAAAACTATGTTTAAAACAATGTAACAGGAATTTCCAAAACAGCCAAACTAAAGCATGAGATGTTTCTGTTGGAGAGAAAAGAAGAGAAGTGGAAAATGAGATAGGGAAAAGATATGGCTAAAAGGAGCATTTCATACTGTAAAATATTATAGCAATTCATATTACTTTGCAGGAACAATTATTTATACATTTACTGAAGCTGATAATAATATACAGTAAAACTGACCTTATCCATGTTGCACTGTGCTGTCTGGCCAATATTATCAGCATTTGTGCCCACTGGAACTGGTATCGGATTGTATCTTTAATCTAGTGTACCTTTATTGCCATCTTGGAAGACAGTATTGGCACCTGCTTTTCTGAGAAGCCAAAAGAAGGATTATAATATAAAATTCCATTATGCACATGAAAGAATTATGTGCTTCAGACTGCGCTATTTCCG
Organism: Crotalus tigris; assembly: GCF_016545835.1. Classification (NCBI taxonomy): domain Eukaryota; kingdom Metazoa; phylum Chordata; class Lepidosauria; order Squamata; family Viperidae; genus Crotalus; species Crotalus tigris. The sequence goes on along the minus strand of NW_024096808.1, from coordinate 1,126,215 downwards.
TTTTCTAGTGTATGTATGCTCTCTCTCTCTCTCTCTCTCTCTCTCTCTCTCTTTGTGTGTGTGTGTGTGTGACTGTCTGTGTGTGTTATGTTCCTTTAAATGTAGAAAATTAGGCTAAGGTAATACGGCTTGTAAAAATGAAGGGATTTTTTAAATTTAATTTTCTGAAACTTTTAATCAGTCTAATTGTGTCCAGGTTGATCTGGGAGAAAAACAAAGTATTAGGGATGTTTATAGTGTTGTTTGATACAATCCAAGGGAAATAAATCTGACAGTATAAAACTTATTTGATCCCTGCTAGTAAAAACAACATGCACTGGCATGAAATAGCCTGAAGAAAACTGAGACACTCTTTTAAAATAATATTTATTTTATTGTTTTTAAAATAGTTGCAAAAAGAAACAAAAAAGAAACAAAAAATACTCAATGCAAAGATAAAAAATAGATACATTACCAAAGTGAAGGTAGGACATAAACAGTGATTTTTTTAAAAAAAAAGTACAAGAGAAAAAATAGTACAATATATCAAGTTTATATCTGTAGGCAATCTGTTTATAGGTGGCAAGTTCAATCATGTCTTCAATCCATTGAGCAAAAGGGGCTATACATTTTATTTTTTTCAATGCTGTAATATCAGTTTTTTGGTCATAACAGGAATACAGGAATCTATTCACATTGTTCATTTCACAAATTCCAGGTATTAAGTAGGTAGTTCAAAAGAACATTATAGTTTTTGTTGCATATTCAAACTTATACAGTCCACTACTGTCTCCTAAAATTTAGCAAGGAAAGGACATTGTAAAGACATGCATTTTAAAGAAGTAATGTCCTTCTTACATCACCAACAAAATGCTGTCATAGAAAATTTCTTTTTATACAGACATAATAGAGTCCTTAATAAATGCTTAGCTGTAAACTGAGATCTTGATTATAGGCATTTTTGATTGACTGACCATTCAGGAGGAGGAGCCATGCTTAATGGGAGAGTAAGGAAGTGCTGAAAGAAAATTTTTCATCAGGGTCCAGTCCAAGCTGGGAATAAACAAAATGGAGACTGCTTTATGAAAGAAGGTTCTGTTTATTGAGTTGCAGAACCAGACAGAAATATGGCTCTGGGGCAGCCACTCTGTTGGGAGTGGTGAGTTCTTATATAATAATAATAATAGTAGTAAAATTGGAAGGGACCTTGGAGGTCATCTAGTCCAACCCCCTGCTCAGGCAGGAAACCCTACACCATTTCAGACAAATGGCTTTCCAGTCTCTACTTAAAAACTTCCAGTGTTGGAGCATTTACTGCTTCTGGAGGCAGGCTGTTCCACTGATTAATTGTTCTCACTGTAAGGAAGTTTCTCCTTAGTTCTAGGTTGCTTCTCTCCTTAATTAGTTTCCACTTGTTGCTTCTTGTCCTGCCTTCAGGTGCTTTGGAAAATAGCTTGATTCCCTCTTCTTTATGGCAGCCCCTGAGATATTGGAATACTGCTATCATGTCCCCCACTTGTCCTTCTCTTCGTTAAACTAGACATACCCAATTCTAGCAACCGTTCCTTATATGTTTTAGCCTCCAGTCCCCTAATCATCTTTGTTGCTCTTCTCTGTACTCTTTCTAGAGTCTCAACATCTTTTTTACATCGTGGTGACCAAAACTGGATGCAGTATTCCAAGTGTGGCCTTACCAAGGCATTGAAGAGTGGTATTAATACTTCACGTGATCTTGATTCTATCCCTCTGTTAATGCAGCCTAGCACTATGTTGGCCTTTTTGGCAGCTGCAACACACTTCTTGGGCTTCTATGTTTGGAGTTGTTCCTGTTCCTTTGACCTGAGGTTCAGTGTGCCTTTTTTGTATTCTGATGGTGGTGGGTTAATCCAGTGCTGGGATTCAGCCAGTTCACTTCAGATCCACCATTTCCAATCTTATCTTGTACATACAGTATAGGTTAGACCAGTGGTGGTGAACCTATGGCACGGGTGCCAGAGGCAGCACTCAGAACCCTCTCTGTGGGCATGTGCACCATCGTCCTAGGCCTTCAGTTGGGTTTTATAAAACCTTTTCGTTTTAGGCCTCTGCCACCATGTGCAAAAAAAAAAAAAGGTTCAATCAATCAGTCAATTTCAACTTCTCGTGGGGATAAAAAAGATCTTGCAAAGTTGGAATTGATTGAGTGAACTTTTTAGTCCCATCCAGTCTGCCGTTACCACCGCAGCCATGCCCACCCAATGAGCCACACCCACCCAATTGGCCACACCCAGGCAATGAGCCACACCCACCCGGCATCCGATGATACATAAGTGGGTTTTGGGTTGCAGTTTGGGCACTCAGACTCTAAAAGGTTCGCCATCACTGGGTTAGACTATTACACCCATGATTCCCATCTGTATTTTAGAGATAATGGGAGCTATAGTCAAATACAAAAGGCATCAGAGAGGAAAAAGTTGTATTAAGCAGCAGACTAGAATATTATTTGCTATAAATGCAAGCTAGTCCTCAGTTTGCAGATATGACACATTAGCTTATTAATGCTGTTTTTACATTATTATGTCATAGGCCTATACACACATCATACTACTAAAATGATTTATTGTTAAAAACAGATTTATTCAGTGAACTCCAATTGGGGGATTTCAAATAACTCACCAGGTATATAGAGGTTGCAGCCTGTCACAGTTAAACCGTATCAGAGTGAGAAGCTTATGAAGTTGCATTTTTTCTGCTTCAGCATGCTAACTCAAAATATGAGGAATATGCAAACTTTCAGCTTGAAGGTGGGTCCCATTATACCTTTGCTTTTGCCCTGACATTTAGATATTTCATTGAGAAGCTGAGAGAGCGTTAGGTTTTTGTGTGAAGTTGACAAAGCAGCATATGTAAGCATGTTCAGCAGTTAGTGATTATGACTTTCTTGCATTTTTCGTATATCATCTCATTTGTAAAAATATGAGCTTTCATGGTCTTTAAATTATAGTCTCAAATCTTTTGCATATAATTCTATCATATTTATTGGATTAGAAGGAATCTTGTGTTTGCATAAAACATCCTTGATTTAACATTAAACTGAGATCACAGTTTGTGATCCATCATAACGACATTTAGTTGTATAAAAGACAGCTTTCTACAGCGGTAGATGTGATACAAAAAAAGCCCAGAAGATTACCAGTGTTGTAAATGATGTATCAAAGAAAGGAAAATGCTGGTATTTAACATATTAAATTAGTATTAAGCACTATGTATTGTACATGATTTCTTAGAATCTTTTGTCTTATGGCTGGGCTATGAAGAAGGTACATCTTTGATAGATGAGATAGTTTTATAGCTATCTGAAACAATTTCTCTGACATGGTCAATTAATCTTTTGGATATGAAATATTAAGATTCCTGCAGGTGGTTCAACAATATCAAAATGGTGCATGGCTGGGCAATTGAAGATCCACCCTTTTAAACATAGATTATATTACATGCACATAAAAAGACACTTTGACCATCTTGGTACACCTATTACTTTGATACTGTTGTCCCATCTGCAATTGCCTGTGGAATAATCAGATTTTGTGTATCACATATTATTGTATATTAACCTTAGCTGCTTAATATTGAAAGTAAGCTTGATATATCTGTTTTTTAAATAAGGGAATGGGCACAACTCTTAGTATTCCAAAACAATAAAATACTTTGCATCCTAAGTTTGTGTTGGTGTACTGCTATAGCTTGTAGTTTGTGGGTGTGTTGTTTTTCAAGGTAGTCTCTGAATTAGCGATCCTATATTATATGGAATAATGTGGGTTTGCACAGATAAAGCTGGAGTTTGCTGTATTTATGGGATACTATTGAAAACTGCTTATTGTTAGCAGAGTACTGCTCACAGATACAACTAAGGCTAGTGACTTGTTCAACACCTCTGTACATAAAAAGTGTTAAGTGGTTAAGTGACATCCTCAATTGACTAAAATATGTGACAGACCGAGTTCAATATTTATGGACTCATCTGGCAACAGCTATGGTATATGGAAGATAGTGAATTGAATGTAAGAGAAACAAATAGAAAAGAATATTAATGAATGAATGAAATGAAAATGCAAAAATAATTGGAGTAGATTAGTCTATGAAATTAAGATAAGGATAAGGATGTAACTGATTTGAATGAAAGTGATCTGGTCTTGTGGAGTTGAATTTAGAATGCGTAGAAAGAAGTGTAGACATAAATTTAATTGTGAAGGAAAAAGATAATATATATGTCAGACAGCATTAACTGGTATTATTTAAATAGGAATTAATAGGCTGGTGATAGTTACATGTTTTTCTCTAGTGAATGGTGATAATGAAAATGTTGAGATTTGGAAGTAAGGTTGCAATGTTCTGAATTAATGTAATCCAGGAATAAGAAAAATATTCTGCTAGAAGATACAAATGCATGGGTGGGAATGAAACAAAACAGTACAGGAAAAAGGAGTGGGACATTCTGAAATCGAAGAATGAATGGGAATAGTGAGTTTTTGATAATATATGCTTAGAAAAAAATCTCTTTGTTGCAAACATATGATTAAAGCACCAATTTAGCAAAATAATAATTGCTGCTCAACTCTGTCTGTATATACAGCCAAAATATTACTATGGAGTTTGGACTGGGCAAATGTGCCACCCTCAGGGGAAAATAACAAAAAACAAAGGAATCAAGATGGATGATCACTACAAATATCTGGCCATTTTTTCAAGCTGACAACATTAAGCACACTGAAGTTAAGAAAGAAGTTAGAAGTGAATTCATCAAGAGAGTGAAACAGATCTTAAAGTGCAATCTCAGTGGAGGAATTAACAAGGCAATTAATGCCCAGACAATTCCAGTTATTAGAAAGCTGGAATAGTAGGCTGGACTCAAACAGAACTAAAAGCCCTAGATGGGAAGACCAGAAAAATAATGACAATGAATCATGTCGTTCATACTTGCAGTGACTTTGAACCACTCTACTTATCAAGGAAAATAAGTGGTATGGAATGTTACAGGTACATCGAATGGTTGAAGAAGAAGAAAAATATTGGAAAAATATTTGAAGAACAGTGAAGAAGATGCTCTCTGAAGCTGGCACACCAGGAAGACTGGAATACTGAGGAAACCAAACTGGTGTAAAAGACCAAATGAACAACAGAAAAGAGAGGAAAAATATTACATGGCTAGTACATTAAAAAAAAATAGTAGGCAGAGGAGATAATAATAAGACCTGTCAATGATTAAGAAAAGGAAAGTTAAAAAAAAGAGGCAGAGGGGTTAATTTTGGTTGTGCAAACCAACCCCTAAGAAAAAATGCATACAAAGCCAGAATTGAGAAGTTAGCAACAGACTATTTGCATACTATTTGTCTGAAAGCAAGAACTGATGGGACCATAAAATAGAGAAAGTAATAGAAAATGAAGAAGCCAAAGTGCTCTGGGACTTTAGAATTCAAACAGGCAGGGATCTGCCATATAACATGCTAGATTTAATAACTGTCAATAAGAAAGACAAAGTCTAGAGAGTGGATGTGGCATTACCTGGAGACACCAGAATAGAAGAGAAAGAACTGGAGAAAATAGCAAAATACAAAGACCTGTAAGTAGAAGTAGAATAATTGTGGAAATGATATAGGCATCTTGGGTGCAATCCCAAAATTGGAGGATCACTTGAACACCATCATCATTGACAAAAGTCTGCCAATTGCAAAGGCAACTTTATTCTGAACACCTTATATCCTGTGATGGTACCTTTAATACCTGAAACATTAATATCTGCCTATCCCAGGTGTTGCGTCCTTGGCGGGAAAACAGACACGAGAAGCAGCTGGAGTTCTCAGTTTCTTTTATTCAGCGTTCAGCTTACAGGAAGATGGCTTCAGCCTCGCCCAAACGCCTCGCAGCCTCTTATATAGGCAACTCCCGGGTAAATGGGTTACTTTTCCCGCGCCAGCACCCGCGCATGCGCACGGCGCTGGCGACAGCCTGTCTGGTCCCGGGCAGCTTTGCACCTGCCCGGGACTGCCTGCAAACGCCCGAGCCGTTTGCAAAGGCTCGGGACATAACACCCCTTTCCCCCGGGCTAAAACTACTACCAACATACAACATTTATTTTATATGACATTTTGCTCCCCAGTGCTCCCACTGTTTACTGGCCTTTGCCTTGCCAGCAATGTTATGTAGTCTTCTAGGTACTTGGGAGATTTCTTTGCTCTCTGTGACCTTCTTAGCTCTGGGTTACTGGCATAAGTCCCCTGACTGGAGGGAGGCGTGAGCCTGTTCTCTCTATTGTGTCCTGGTGTCTTCCAAGGACTGTGCCCCGATGCCTGGCCTGCTTGCTTGCCCACCGGGCTCGTCAGGCCAGGGCTTCTGTTACTTTGTGACCTGGTTGACCTACCTAGCTGTAGACCCTCAGGCCCCTTGAAGTGATAGCCGCTGCTGGGCGTCTCTGTAGAACCTCCTAGGTCAGTCCAAGACCTGTCAGGAGGCTGTCCATTCCCTGAACCCCATTCTGTGTTCGGGCTCGTGTGGGTTTCTGTACTTTCCCAAAACTCAGGTGTTCCCTGATTTGTGCTAGGGTTGTTGTAGTCGGGACTTGGTTCCTCGACTAACTCTGTGTATGTTTGACCCCCTGTAGGATTTGGGGTAAGGTCAGGCCAACCTTGGGAATTGTGTGCCAGTTCTCTTGCGGGGAATGATTTGTTGGGATGCCCCCGGGTATCCTCCGTTGCTGGAGTGCTGTGTGATGTGTGTGGAAAGTGAGTATGCCCCCGGGGTGACTCCCTGGCTGGAGTAGGCGTGAGTGCCTGTTGTGTGGGTAAGCTCCATGACTTTCTTTTCGGAGCAATTGCAGAACCTTGGGACGAGCCGTTTGTGGCTCCCTCAGTGGAGGTGGGCAGTAGCTCTTGCCCTTCCCTTTGCTCCAAAGGGTCCCCCTCCCCCCCTGGAAAAGACCCAGGAGTCTCAGCAGAAAAGTCTCGCCTAGAGCGAAGTTGGTCGATGTGCCGACGCAGGACACGACCGTTGTCCAGGGCAACCTCGTAGGAGAGAGGACCTGTGATCCTGGACACAGAAGCGGGGACCCATGTATGACCAGGCCCGTAATTGCGAGCCCAAACCGGGGCACCCACAAGTAGTTGTCTAGGTGCCCTAGGATGTGAGGTAGATGAAGGCAGTCTGTCCGGATGCAACCGGTCAAGTCTAGTAGTAAGTTGGCGCCCCCAACGAAGTTCAGCTGGACTTCTCCCTGTAGAAGTGGACGGTGTGGTGCGATAAGAAAGGAGAAAGTCAGCCAACCTGTGATGCCAGTCCCCGTAGGTGAGTCTCTTCAAGGCGTCCTTTGCGATGCGCACCATGCGTTCAGCCATACCGTTGGTGGACGGGTGAAAAGGCGCAGACGTGGCATGACGAATCAGGTTTGCCTGTAAGAAAGCTTGGAATTCGGAGGAGGTGAATTGAGGGCCGTTGTCGGACACAATGACATCTGGCAGCCCGTGTGCAGCAAAAATCCCCCTCAGTACCTGAATAGTCTTTGCAGTGGTGGTGGATGAGACAGGCACAACCTCAAGCCATTTTGAATGGCTGTCAACAAGGACCAAGAAGAACTGGCCCTGAAAGGGCCCAGCGTAGTCAATGTGCACCCTAGACCATGGGGACTGTGTTTCCTCCCATCTATGCACAGGAGCTTGGGGCATCTCTGGGCGAGATCGTTGGCACAGGTGGCATGCGTGTACCTTAGCTTCAATATCTTTATCTAAACCAGGCCACCACAAGTGGCTTCGTGCAAGAGCCTTCATACGAACAATGCCAGGATGACCCTCGTGGAGGGATTCTAAGACCCTAGTCCTCATTGAGGTGGGAATGACAACTCTGTTTCCCCAAAGCAGACAACCCTGAGAAAGGGACAGTTCGTTCCTTTTGGACCAGAAACTCTGAAACTCAGGACTAGGGCAGTGCTCAGGCCACCCGGACAGGACCCAGGAGCGGACACGTGAAAGTGTGTGATCTGTACCTGTTTCAGCGGTAACATCCCTGGCACTAAGAGGGAGCTCGGGCAAGGCTTGGATTGATAGAATGTTGACAGCTGGCGCGGGGTCAGCTTCTACTACTGGCAGAGGCAATCTACTGAGGCCATCAGCATGGCCCATTTCTTTCCCAGGCTTGTGGAGTAATGAAAAATCATATGCAGACAAGAAAATAGACCACCTAAGCATTCTAGGGGAAATGATGTGGGGAGTCTGCTTACGTGTGGTAAACAGTCCCAGCAGAGGCTTATGGTCAGTGAAGACCGTGAAATGCCTGCCATATAGAAAATCGTGGAATTTTTTAATTCCAGCAACAACAGCCAGAGCCTCCCTGTCTATCTGAGCGTAGTTGCGCTCGGCAGAAGACAGTGTTCTGGAGTAGTATGCAATAGGAACCTGAGTTCCATCAGACCTGAGGTGACTCAGGACAGCTCCAACCCCGTAGGGGGATGCATCACAAGCGATGCACACAGGAAGAGACTCGTTGAAATGTGCAAGAACACTGTTAGAAGTGAGCAAGGCCTTGACTTCTTTAAAGCAAGCCTCATGTGCTTGTGACCACAGCCACACAGCTTGTTTGTCTAGTAGCCTGTGAAGAGGCTCAGCTACACTAGCTTTATGTGGAAGAAAAGAATTGTAGAAATTCAGGAGGCCTAGGAAGGCCTGAAGTTCGGCCTTAGACTTTGGCCTGGGTGCTTCTAAAATAGCAGTTAGTTTGGATTCAGCAGGATGAATCCCAGCAGCATCAATTTTGAATCCCAGAAATTCAGTAGAAGGCACCCCGATCTTGCATTTGTCTTTTCTGAGCTTGAGGCCTGATTCCCTGAATCTTAACAGGACAGCCCTAAGTCTTTCAGCTAGAATGTGTGTGGAGTCTCCTGCAATCAAGACATCGTCAAAGTAGGGGCAGACCCCTGGTATACCTCGTAGTGTGTTTTCCATTACGCTTTGGAAAATCCCAGGAGCGACATTCACTCCAAACTGTAGCCTTTTTACTTTAAAGGCTCCCCTGTGGGTCACAATGGTCTGAGCTATGGCAGCATCATCATCAACAGGCAGCTGTTGATATGCTTGAGCTAGGTCAAGCTTTGCAAAAACACGCCCCCCCTTGAGAGAGGCCAGGATGTGACTGACCACAGGAACAGGATAGGCATGTTGCTGCAATGCCTTATTGAGTGTGCATTTGTAATCAGCACAAATGCGAATGTCCCCATTTGCCTTTAGAGGCGTGACAATGGGGGTCTCCCACGGGCTGGAATCAACAGGTTCTAGGATTCCCTGTTGGATTAGTTTGTCTAGTTCAGTGTCAATCTTACTTTTTAAAGCAAAAGGGACCCTTCTTGCTTTAATCCTAATGGGAGTGACAGTGGGGTCTAGCTTTAAGGACACAGGTGGTCCTTTGAATGTGCCCAGCTGGGGGCTGAAAACATCTGCAAATTCTTTGCAGACTTCCTGTAGGTCGAGTGTTTGTAAGCTGTTGAGTCCTGTGACGTGTATCCCCAGGGCCTCAAACCAATCGAGTCCTATGAGACTCGTTCGTTCACCCCCTACTACTAATAAGTCTAGTGGACCTTCAAAACTCTTGTATTGCACGTTAAGGGTGGCCTCCCCCTTAACACACACTCTTGAGTTCTGAAAATCTGTTAATACAATATCAGAAGGCCTTAACTTGGCCTTAGACCCACTACTGGAACAAATCTTCCTAAATGTATGCAATGAAATGATGGACAGGGCAGACCCTGTGTCTAGTTCCATAGATAATGGAACCCCTTGTAGCTTCACGTTGAGTGACAGCTTTTTCTTCATGGGCTTGTGTGTGCCTGTTCTACAGATGCTTCTTCGCGAAGCGCAAAACCCTACCCTATTCTGGCTGGGGAATCTGGTACCTTTCAGGCGTTCTTCTTGGGGTTGTGCCTTTCGTCGGCTCAGACACACAGCTGCAATATGCCCTTGTTTGCCGCATGCCCGGCAGGTAGCGGAGCGGAACTTGCAGTCGGTTCTCCTGTGGCGACCTCCACAGCCGATGCACTTGAGCGGAGCCGAAGAGCTTCCCTTCTGGTTCTCTTCCTTCGCGGGGTGTAGACGGTCGACTTCCTCGTCCGGATCCTCCTCGGAGTTTCGTCGGACGTCTTCCTGGTGCACGGACGCACCCTCTGCACTGTTTCTGATCGGCCGCATGTTTTTGATGGCGCCGCCTGCTGCTTCTTCTGCGGTGACTTCCCTTAAGGCGTCTTGGAAGGATAATTCTTCCTTGCGAAAAGTCTCTGTTGTAGCTCTCGATGCCTTAACCCGCACACGAATCGGTCCCTCAGTCGTTCCTCGAGGTCCTTGAACTCGCAGGGCTTGGCGGCCTTCCGTAGCGCGGCGATGTATTCCTTGGCTGTTTCACCGGACCGTTGATCCCTCTGCTCGAAGGTGTGGCGCCATGAGATAACGGACACCTTGGGGTGGAAGTGCTCTTTCAGCAGCTTCTTCAGGTCTGCGTAGCTTACAGACTCTACTGGAACAGGTGCTACAAGATTTTCTGCGATTTCGAAGGCGTCTTGGCCGCAAACGCAAAGCAGGGTGGCGGCCTTCAAGCTATCTTCCCTCACTTGGTTTGCCTTGAAGTAGTTCTCCATTCTGGATACGTAGGACTCCCACCGCTCTGGATGTGAGACGTCGAATTCCGAAAGCCTTCCGATTTTCGCCATCTTCGGATCTTCAGGAGACGGGTCTATCAGCCAGCCTACCCCCGAATGCGCACCGGATTGGCGGGCAGCTGCCGAGTCGACGCCGTTCCTCTTCCGCCGCTCAGGACTCCTTGGGTAAGCTTACACTTTTTCCTTTCCAGGTAGTGCAAGGCATCCCACCTCGTCGCCAGTGTTGCGTCCTTGGCGGGAAAACAGACACGAGAAGCAGCTGGAGTTCTCAGTTTCTTTTATTCAGCGTTCAGCTTACAGGAAGATGGCTTCAGCCTCGCCCAAACGCCTCGCAGCCTCTTATATAGGCAACTCCCGGGTAAATGGGTTACTTTTCCCGCGCCAGCACCCGCGCATGCGCACGGCGCTGGCGACAGCCTGTCTGGTCCCGGGCAGCTTTGCACCTGCCCGGGACTGCCTGCAAACGCCCGAGCCGTTTGCAAAGGCTCGGGACATAACAGCTTTTTTGCTTTGTGTTATAATCCCTCTGTTTTTCTTTATCTCCTTTATCTGTTACTCCTTTTTTCTTGTACAACTCCATGACTTTTTATAAACAATCTTAACAAAAGAATCACAAGACAAAAACACTGCATCTGGATAATAACTTTCAGATAAAGCACATTAATCCAAAATAAGAGGATTGATTATGTCTTTGACATTGCACAATTCATTGGGAACATGTCACTCTCTATAAATGCAGGCTTGCTGCAAAACAACAAGTTAAGAGAAATGTAAGAAAATATGCTCGTGAATGCACGCTCATGAATGCAAGCACAAAAGTAGTGTCATCTTATACTGAGAATGACTGCCACTCACCACTTTTTAGGAAGTGCATTGCATTACAGCCAAAGCTGTCATGATCCTTAGAGAAAGCCTCTCCCTTGACAGCCATAAAACAACTCCTGTAAATAGGAGAAGCCATTAATTGTTCATAATGAGGTTCCTTGCTACTTAATTCCATTCCGATTGTAGCTTATTGAACCAAAAGGAAGGAAGGTTAAATTGTGTAATGGCTTGCGTCCAGTTTTCTCTTTTATGATATGTATTTTATGTTATACAGCCATTAGCTGAGAAATGAGGCATGTAAAGCAGAGAGATGTGAAAGGAATTTGAGAATTGGTATTTGGCTGCATGATATTTGAGTTGTCTGATAGATGCCACTGAATCAGGTTTTTTATTCAGTTGCAAGGAAGACAAAGGCAGGCAGGCACACCTTGTGTATTTTCAGCACATTGAATATTTAAGACAAAGCATATAATCAAAAGCTGGGTTTCTCAACCTTGGCAGCTTGAAGATATGTGAATTTTATTTCCTAGAATTCCTGGCTGGAGGAATTCTGGGAATTGAAGTCCACCCAGCTTTAAGAGTTTCTCCTCACTGTCTGCTTGTCCCATCACCAGAATTGGCAAGCAACTGTTCTTAGAGCAGTGTTTCACAACTGTAGCAACTTTAAGTTGTGTGGATTTCAACTCCCAGGATTTCCTAGTTGAATTGAACTGAGTGTCAATTCACAGAATTCTCAATAAAGCCTAGAGGGACCTGCAGGATTGAAGACAATTACCCAAATGACATAAGCAATGTTGTGCTGTCAGATTACAAACATGGGCCTTTCCAAACATGTGTACAATGTCATAGGACACACTTATACAAGGGGCCAAGGTTTGCACTGAGATGGCGTGATCCTGCTTTCATCGTTTGCCATCTTGCAGCTGCCCCAGCGATGGCCATACTCCTTAGGTATTCCAGAAGTTGAACTCCTCCTGAAGGACATTGAGATGGGGAGAAGCTGGGAAGCTTTCCTCTGCCAGTCTGGGTTGAAAGCTTTGGCTGCTTCTAATCTTTCTCAGCTCCAGTTTGACCTTCTTTACTGCTAAAAAAAATTATAGGATATGGATACATTAAAAAAAAAAAGCACTCCCAAACTACTGTGGATGCTGTGTTAGTTGTGAATCACCTTTTCAGAAAGTCCTCCTTTAGAAGTTATTTGAACTGTCAGAATATGTCACTTTATAGTCTCAGTTCCAATTCCAGATTCTAGGTTGTTTTGCTTCATTTTGCTTTGGTTTTGTCCTCAGTTCAGAAGGCTATTGGAAAAAAGAAAAAGAAACATTTACAAGATTTGATTTTTCAGATCCAGAGGGGTCCCTCATGGAAAATGGAAACTGCAGAAATAGACTGCCCTCAAGCATGCTCAGAGCTTCTGTTACGTAAATGACCCTGAAGGATAGAATTTCCACATATGTTTACTCACCACTTTTATCTTTCAAGGAAAGCAATATTATGTGGAGTTCAGAAAAGAAATTAAAGAAAAGTAACCCAAAGTAATTAAAAGCATGAGATAGGTGGTAGAGATAGCTAAAGCCAGCTTACATTCTTCCTAATCTTTTAGCTTTGCAATCCATCCTTATGTCCATCCCAGCTACCTCATTGCTTTATATGGTGACTTTTGTTCTGTCACTTCACTTCTCTCCTGTTCAGGGTTTCATGAACACCAACCAATACCAACTTCTCAGTCTTCCTGTTCCTCTCAGCCCCTTTCTCAGTTCTTTTAAACATTTCTTTTATAATGGCATTCTCAATTATTGCCTCAATAAAATCCAGCCATACCAAGGTATTTTGTTTATACTTGTCAGTTTTGGATTCAGTACTTATTGATACAGTATTTTAAGTACCCTACTCCCTGTGGAGTTTTAACGTTAAAATTTAACTTTGGGGTCTCTTGTCTCTGACATAGGCAACTCTCAATTCCAGATAACAAAAACCACACTCTTACAGTCATTGTTGCTTATTTCAATATTTATTCCTGGCAACAGTCTACATGTTATATACAATACTACCTTTCTATCAGCTTTTCCATATCTTAACATTTCTCCATTTGCCCTCCCATCTTTAGTAAACATTCTAGCAAGGTATATAGATTATTTGTTTCCCTTGATTGCTATTTATAGATAACTTGCAATCCAATCCATTTGCTCTGTCCAGAAGAACTACCTTGGTTTTTTTAGGATTGATATTTTTCATTGCAACACACCATCTCTCTGACATTTACTGCAAATAATTTGGGATCCCAGCCATGAACTTCGTATCATCTATATAAAAATATGCCACATTCATTCCCCAGACAACCCAGTTACAGCAATATTACAAGCATATATGATACTCTAGTCCATAAATTTATGAAACAACTATTGAGACATCAGATCCTTTTTATGTATTTGCTAGTGATTCATTTGCTACTTATGCCATTTATTTTCATGCCTGTTTACTTCTACCATATATTGCTCTTATATTTAACAGCCAACCACTTAATGCCGTACTAATGCAAAATATTCCATAATTTCAACCTATTCACTTTATCAATGCCTTTTCTTTAAATCAACCAATAAATAAACTTTCTCATGCTTTTTGAATAATTGGCTAAAGAGGAACATTCTGGTCTGCATATTCCCTGCCCCAAATAAACCCACCCTGGATTTCTCATTGTTATCTCTTGTACCATTTTGATTATAATTCTCCTAAATTGCCTTTCAGTCATTCTTTATAAGCTAATTTATAATCATTTTCATCTTTAATTCCACTCACTCTATTGGAGGCTCCTAGTTTAGCCTCTTCAGCCGTTCCCAAACCAATTATTTGTTTACATCACAATTGCTCTACCTTTTCTCTGCTTCCCTTAATCACAACTATTTGTTGTTCCCTATCATTACATTATATGCAATTACATTTTCTATATATATGTAGCATGGAGTGTTTTATCCTCATTTTTGCAGCAATTAGTCTCTTGTATGCATTTAGCTCATTTACAGCTCTTTCAGCATTCCTCCAAACATCCTTTTTCATATTTCCCTTCAGTATAAATTTTACAAAACTTTGCCACATTATTATTTTTTCACTCTACATATTCCAAGCAGCTTCCACAGCTTATTTTCCTTACATTTCATTCTTCTTCTGGAAGGTTAATTCATCTTCTAGCACTTTTTTTATACAGGAATCATACCTTTTCCCCACTACAATTAATCTATTTTCAGTGCAGTTTATCTCACTTATTGTCTTTTCTTAAAAGTCACTTTTTTCTGAAGAACCATTCCAAACAATAGTTTTATCCCTATCAAATAAAGGACTTATCCTTTCATTCTATTGTTTTCTTCACTAATTCTCTCAATCAAATTAAATTCATTATGTTTTTAGATTCATTCCTTTGATATGTATGAATATGAATAGACATTTGAAGCTACATGTTCAAAACACACACCTTTCCCTAAGCAGATGGTTCCCATTTTCAACCATTCTTGTATATCTAAATGGCCAAATCAGTTTTTCTATAGGTTCTCTTCTCATTACTCCATGTCATCTTGTTTTTAACCTCTGACAGTAGGAATGATTAATCAGTGGAACAGCTTGCCTCTCAGAGTTGTGGGTGCTCCATTACTGGAGAGGTTTTCAAGAAAAAATTTGACAACCATTTGCCCTGGATGGAATAAGGACTCTTTCCATGGGCAGTGGCTTAGACTAGACTCTCAGGTCCTTTCAGTCCTATGATTCTATGATTCAATGACTTCTGGAATCTTTGCTAGCCCCAAAATACACTAGTTCAGATCTATAATTCTATAATTCATCTAACAGAATAATGTTTTCCCTAATCACATTCATTTAGAATGTTGTACAATGTTCTTCATAAACACACACACACACACACACACACACACACACACACACACACATACACACGTGTGTGTGTTTCTATATTTTTATAATTGATATGTTAGTTAATAATATGTTTCTTACATCTTCACTTCACCCGATAGTCTTCTTCTTATTAATACATATTTAACGTTACATAGTACATATCATGTTCCTTTCTCTCTAACTTGTTTTTCTAGCCATTGATAAAAATTGTTCCATGTTCTAAAGGATACTGAATCTTCTTTCTCTTTTATCTTCAATGTCAATGTGTCCATTTCTGCATGATCTAAGATTTTCTTAATTAATTCTTCCTCCATTGGTAGGCTTTCATTTTTCCAATATTGAGCAAATACTATTCTTGCTGCAGTTAATACATGTAAAATTAAATATATACATTCTTTCTCATAGTTTCCTACTATTATGCCTAATAGAATGTTGTACAAAGAAATTCTTCTCACTTGTTTAACCAGTTTCTCCTATGTTATGCACTACCAAATGATGATAATAGAAGAATCAAGTATGAGTTTTGAAGAACATTGTACAACATTCTATTAGGCATAATAGTAGGAAACTATGAAAAAGAATGTATATATTTAATTTTACATGTATTAACTGCAGCAAGAATAGTATTTGCTCAATATTGGAAAAATGAAAACCTATCAATGGAAGAAGAATTAATTAAGAAATATATATATATAAAATTAGCCACAAATTATATCCCCAAAAGTTCTTGTCATAAGACTACTATAACCACAGAGATATTTCAAATGTTTCTTGGTTAGGCTAAGTACCATATATATACTATATATACTGTAAGCATTTACTATCAAGTCCTAAATTCATTAAAGTAATAAAATATGCCTACAGGCTACTCTATTACTGTAGTTCTGAAACAGCAATCTTCCTGTTTCCATGCTGAATATATTATAGCTCTCACAAAGAGCACATCTATATAATCCTGTTCCACATTAACTATGATTATATCGGCCCAATTTCACGTGTTTGTTTGATGTCCATCTGTTTTCATGGATGTGCTCCTTCACACATATGTTTAGAATTAAAAGGTACAGTTTCTGTCTCAAATCATACTTAGTTTTGGGTGACTTTATGGACATCCCCGTGTAGTTTTCTTGGCAGCAACGTGGAAGTGATTTGGCATAGCAAATTTCTGTTTTATTCTTGTTCGTTTGACCTTCCAATTTAATCTACAGTGCAGGTGTTTCTTAGTGGCCTCCCATTCAAGCGTGCCATGTCTGATCTCACTTAAAGCTTGCAAAATCAGCCGTGGTTAGAATTCCAGCCTACCCTTATAGACTTTTTCTTGCTTGAAAATGAACATGCAGCTTAAGGCAGCTTGCCTCCTTTACAGGGTACCTAAACTGGAGCCATCAAAAGAAAGATGCAGTTTCTTTCTGGAATGCAGCCAGACTTTCTAGCTAATCCAATCTGACAAATCTTGTGAAATGCTACATCCCAGAAAAAGAAATGGAAAATAAAATAATACCAAGAAAGTGGAACTGTTAGATTCATAATGGGGTAGGTGCAGAGGAGAAACACCGGCATCATAAACCAGAAACCTCTCCTTTGACTTCTAACCAAAAGGTAGTTATTTTTCTTCCATTTCAAAGGCTGTCCTTGGGCTCTGTTCCCTGGGGAAGATTTCTCTTGAAGAATAGTAACAATTAATGAGGAATAAATTTCATTTGAATATTTGAAAGATTATTCTGAAGTCAGTGAATCCCCTGACAGAACCATAACTCTGTTTCTCTTTCAGGCAGCAATTATCTTGGGGTGAGAACTCTTTTCAGTCAAAACAGGGAGGTCTTTCCAGATGGACTTGGTTGGATTGAGACATGAGCCTGTCCAGAGAGATAATTTCATTCTCAGAAGAGAAGAAATTAAGATCTCTCTCTCTCTCTCCCTCTCTCTCTCTCTCTCTCTCTCACTGTGTGTGTGTGTGTGTGTGTGTGTGTGTGTGTGAGAGAGAGAGAGAGAGAGAGAGAGAGAGAGAGAGAGAGAGAGAGAGAGAGAGAGAGAGAGAGTCAAATCTGGGTGCTATTTCATGGATTTTGTATGAAGTAATGACAGGTTTCTCAGCCACCTGATCCCCATTATCCTCTGGCGAGAGATTAATCCATGATACACAAGCATCTACAAAAGAAAGCTGGCTGGCTAATTTGATATTCCATCAATTTTAATCTTTTCACTCAAGTGACAGCAAATGTGACCTGTCATATCTTGCTTTACTTTCTGTTTGGAAAAGCCGCACTGAAATGGCAGCTTCTGTAGATGTTGCTCACAAATGATTGCCATCATTCTTGGAAAGAGTCTTGCGAAATCTTAACAAATGAAAAGGGAAAACCCGGGGAGCATTTGGCCTCTCTCTCTTCTGTGGCGTCCCTTGAGAGTTGCTTCTTGTTAGCCATTATATTTTAAAGACAGTGAAACACAGTGCAAAGTTTGGAAAGTTGATGAAATAATCCACATATTTGCTTTCTGAAGTGGCATCCAGGATGTGCTATTGAAGCCATCTCAATAGTGATTTATAACCAAAAGTGAATTCCTTGTGCATTTTGCTTGAACACTGAAGAGCTTCACATCAAGGACCAAATAAGTGGATTCAAAATGCAAATTGCCTTTGCATAGAACACTTTGATTATGGACACATTGCTATTTATATTTCAGGGACATATGGCCACAAGCAGATTAGAACTGTTAGAAAACTTAAAGGCACCAAAAGCATGTGGAGAGCCTTTAATTGGAAGCCCTATTATCATTTGAGCCTACCGCAACACAACCTTTGGGATGGGCCTGAGAAATATATTCTTTGGTGGACAACCTTCACACTCAGGAGCAACTGTTGAGTTGATATGAACGGGCTGACAATATTCCAAACAAGGTGGCTTGAGTCATCTGTCTATTTCATATCTTCCCTGGAAGTCAAACATCTCTGAGCTAGTAGAAGGGACTAAGAAAGCTCTAAGCTTGACCAAGAAGGCTTTCGAAAGTAGTGGAAGTATGAGGATCACTTACCTGGAGCAGAAGCTTTCATTTTGATCCTAAGTGTGCTATTAAGGAGTTTCTGGCCATTTCCTTGCTCAGGAATTCCTGTTAAAGGAATAGGGTTGCAGAAAAGGGTATTTTGAGGAGAGAGAGAGGAAATGCAAGTTTCTGGAGGTAGATCTGACATCATTTATTTTTAATAGATTTTTTTTAAAAAAAAACATTGGTTTGCTTTGTGTTAATAAAAATCCAAACAAACAAACTCTAACCTCTGAATTCCAATAAAAGGATAAGAGATTATGTGGGGCCTGAATGCTAAGATCTATGAAAGACCAAAGTAAAATGAAATGTCTTAACATAAGCACCAAAAGGAGCAGAAAAGATACTGGGGAAGATGGGTGATTTCTGCCACTCAAGATGCCTTGCTATGGCACTGTGCTTAAAGCTATCCTGTTGTCAAGATAATAGAAGATGCCTACATCTCTCTGCAGGCAAATTCTATGCCTGAGTCATAAGTAAGCATCCTTGATTTATTTTTATCCCAGTGAGTAGAAAATGGAACCGGAGATTATCTTTGTGTTTGATATGTTTATGATTAGCTAGCAAGAGTTAGTTCATTTGGGAATCTCTAACTGAATTATTTACAGCAAGGAGGAAAATGACTTTAGCCCTGTGCTAAATGCTTTTCTAAAGGAAGAAAAGCCTTTTTTTTTTTTACTTTATAGAAAATGAAATAATGAAAAAAAGATTAAATTTAAATGGAGAGTGTTCTGCAATCAACTGGTGAAAGAATATTTAATAACTGAATCAAAATTTGTATTCATCTTTTCAGAATATATATATATATATATATACATATGTAGGTCATACATATGCATTCACTCTTGCCAAGCCCCCTCCTTCCTTCTGAACAGAAACTAATCTCAGATGGTGATTTTCCTGAAAGTTTGAAGTAAGCTCATGTGCTGGTTTGACTGGAACCTTACAGGCAAATCTATGTAGACTACATTGGTAAGAACAAGGCCCTTTGTACTATAGTACAGTGAAACTTAATTTACTGGGTGGTTGTTTTGAGAAGAACATTTGTTTCACATAATGTTTGGGGGTTTTGAGGGGGAAGAATGTGTTCAATTACAACAAACTTCATAGCTCCAGGGCACTATCCCAATTATGAGCATACTGTTATAGCAAGGCACAAAAATGTGATAAATAAAGGTTCTTACTGTTTGAAAGGCCTTGACCTAAAATATGATTATTTTATTAAGTAGATAAATGACTAAATAGTAGTAAAACACATTGTTGCAGTTATAGGGGATTTTTTTTTTTTTTTTTTTTTGGCACAAGAGAGAACTTGCAGTCCCTGGAATATGCTCCAAAGGCCTCCATTTTTGAATGTCTTTTATGTCAATGTGTAGTTTTTCTTTTTTCAGACAATGTAAATCTCAGCAGCATCTATCTTTTTGTTGTTGATCAATGTGTTCAGATATTTCAGACCTCAAAGGACCCGCTTTACATATTTTAAAATAATCTAATTATATTCAGTCTTAGCTGTCTAGATTAACTAGAAACTGCTTTGAAGTCTCAGCTTTCCCCTATAAAGGTATATGTATTGCGTACCTAAATATTTCTCTGAACTCAATTTCTTTGAACCTACTTTGCAGGCTTGCTGGAAGGAGAAAGCCAAGGAACTGTCAAATGAAGAAAGAGAAAAATGGAGCAGTGACAGCTTTTGCTGAAGTCCACCTGCAAGATGCTGCCATGAAGCTGAGATTTTCCCAGTTGACCGATACCTTAAAATTCAGTGGAAATATACTTTTTGTCCTGGAATGTTTAAGAGAATTGTTCTTAGAATAGTCATAGAGCGTATTCATTTTCAAATGTTATTTAGTACTTCCCATGTTATCTGCTGACCTACGTTATAATACCAACAAGTCTATAGTGACAAGTAGAGAATTTGAGCTTTACTTTAAGAAAGCTGAATCAAATTGCAGATTGATGCAATATTTGTAATAGCAATGATATATGGAATTTTGGGGGATTTTTTTTCAATGGAACAAGAGAGGCTAAAATTGATTCCTAGCAAGATGGGATTATAATCTGTTCATCATGGCATCAATCATGTCTCTTGAGGGGATGGCACTGTCACTCACAGAGAAGATCCTTCAGATGGGGGTCCATTTAGACCAGGGGTCTTCAAACTTGGCAACTTTAAGACGTGGACTTCAACTTCCAGAATTCCTCAGCCAGCCCTGGCTGGCTGAGGAATTCTCAGAGTTGAATTCCACAAGTCTTAAAATTGCCAAGTTTGAAGACCCCTGATTTAGACTCATACCAATTGCTGAATGCGCAAGTAGAATTTGTGACTAAAAGGTCCTTGTCCAAGTATGGCTAATGGGTCAGTTGCAATCTTTTCTGGCACAAGTAGCAAGTTTCCCCACACAATTAAAATTCTGTGCTATTTATTCTCTATAGTGGGCCCCAAATAAAGCAGCCCTGTGTATTGACTGACACTAACGATTTTGCAGACTCCAGTTGGTTCCCAATGTTGTTTTGAATTATAAAGCCTTGTATGGATTGACATTTTGGTATTTATTATTAGGGCAGCCTACTTTATCTAAAGTCTAATAGGCATTTGAGGAACATGTAAGTATGCTCAATAACAGAGATATGAGTTTAAGCAGTTAGTTTCTTTGGAGTTTCTCTCCCTTTGGTCAGAAACTGATAAACGAATATATGGTCAGGCTTTACTTCTGAAGCTCAACTTGTATCTCAGGGCTCATTTTTACATCAAGGTTGATTGATTTCTTATCTTATCTCTATGTGACACACACACATTTGAATGTGTCCATAAAGAATGGAATGTTTGTTGGATGATGACTCCTTCACCCATGCAAATCACCATCAGATGTCATTGGCCTTAAATGTGAGTGAACCAGTTTTCAGTGTAAAAGAAAATCTGCTTTTCCTCCAGATAGCACAAAACAGATTTTCAAAGCAAGACATTTTTATCTTGTTGTTAGTTGCGAAGTCATGTCCAATCCATCGCGACCCTATGGACAACGTTACTCCAGGCCTTCCTGTCCCCTACCATCTTCTGAAGTCTATTTAAGTTCACGCCTACTGCTTCAGTGACTCCATCCAGCCACCTCATTCTCCGTCGTCCCATTCTTCTATTGCCCTCAATCTTTCCCAGCATTAGGCTCTTCTCCAGTCAGTCCTTCCTTCTCATTAGGTGGCCAAAGTATTTGAGTTTCAACTTCAGGATCTGGCCTTCTAAAGAGCAGTCATTGTTGATCTCCTCTAGGACTGACTGGTTTGATTGCCTTGCAGTCCAAGTGACTCGCAGGAGTCTTCTCCAGCACCATAGTTCAAAGGCCACAATTCTTTGGCGCTCAGCCTTTCTTATGGTCCAACTTTCACAGCCATACAATGCAACTGGGAAAGCCATGGCCTTGACTATACACACTTTTGTTGACAGGGTGATGTCTCTGCTTTTTATTATGCTGTCTAGATTTGCCATAGCTTTCCTTTTTACACATAAATGTAATTGTACTGGTTGATTGATCTATCCTGTGGTATTTAGGGAATTTTGAACTGATAGTTCAAGGCTCGCAGTGTTGGTTTGGGAAGCCGAGGTATGGAAAATCTATGGCTAATATCCTGAAATGTCCTCAAGACATGATTCCCTATTGAAAGGATACCCTAATGGTAGAAGGATTGTAGATGACTAAGCTGTTCTTTCATCAAGAATAAGAAAAATCCAAAGGTTTTATATACCTTGGCAGCTGTGAATTTGGTTTTTGCAGATCTGATTTTCTCTGGAGTCAGTCGAGTGTCATGTAACCAAAGATATATATCCACAACTGCTATGATTTTCTGTTCATACCGATAAATATTATATATAGCTGTGCTGATCTTTGTATTACTGTTTTTATAGCAGCTGGATGTGTACATGTTAAAAGTCAAAATGTGTGAAGTCTGTAATAAAACGTTCTACAAAATATTATAGGGTATATATATTCAGGGAGCCAAATAGTTGGAAATCTGTTCCAAAATAACTTTTCCCCACCTTTTAATTTTCCATCTTCTCATTTCCTAACCAAACAGCATCCATGTTCACTCAGCATGTACACAAGATCCTTTTTCTCCCTGGATAAGGGTTCTTATCATGAGTTCTTGTGTGTGTACATGTTTGTGTGCTTGCGTGGATTTTTTTTCTAACTTGGATTTTTTGATACATCTTGTATTGAATGGTGTTGGTCTGACTGTATTTGAAACATGAATTTGTTTTATAATATAAAGCAGAGTTTTTCAAACTTGGGAAACCTAAGATGTATGGACATCAGCTGCTACCTTTCTTCAGCCAGCGTGGGTCATTTTGGAGTGCTTTAGCAACTAACCTGTCGGTATCTTCAGATTAGCAATTAGAAGATTCTCCTCCAGTGAAGATGTCATTTCTTATGAACCAGCTACTAGCAAACATTTCAAACGTTACAGCTTTTGGTTCTTCAGCTGCCAACAAATAAGAGGTGTTTCTGCCCAAATGGATAAAGCACTTCCAAAAGCCAATGTCAACAATCAACGAGAAGCCTTGTGTCCTTGGATTAGGGCCAAATCGGCTAAAATGCCCACATTTAGTTTCTGTAAGAATGAACTAAAGTGCAGCTAGGTGACAGTGGAAATTTTAGACTTCCTTTTATTGTGCCTAATAGATTATGCAGCTTCCTGATTTCTCTGGACTTAATATGTCAGCAGGAGATGCACTGGTAAAATCAGATGAAGCAAGAATTAGATTGTCCCAGAGCATTCTAGGGCGGGAGGCCTTTATGAAAAAGAACTCTTGGTTTCTGCTCCAGTAAACAGAAGCCCCGTGGCCTGCTGGCTGCTAATAGCACTTGAATGCAAAACAAAACAAAATTCCTAAATTAAAAAAAAAGCTTGATGTACTTTAAAAGTGCTGGCCACAAAAAGGAAGAATTGGTTTAGCTCAGAAGGCTCTCTGGTGTAGAGACTAACAAAGTTTAAATCCATTCTTGGAATGGACCTAAGAAAACTGTTATTGAATGTGTTACACATACTTTATATGTGTACATATACACATATCTTCATATACAATATACCTTATTTATTTGTTAAATTTATAAAGAGGGTCACTCCAGAAGTTTCAGGCAGTATACAAAACCAAAACACAATATAAAATAAAAGATTAGATCATAAATAGGAACCATATTGGTACAAATCTTCTAACTAGCCACTCAGTCGTTCAAAGCCAGCAATCAACCATTTTTCTTTGAGTAAGTGCAGTAAGCTAGCGGCCCCCAACCTTTCTGGTGCCAGGGACCAGTTTCAGAAGAAAATTTGTCTTCCATGGACCTGGGAGGGAGAAGGATAGTTTCATGTGCAACCTAGATCCCATGTATGCGCAGATGAAGCATCACTTGCTCATCTGCTACTTGCAAGGCCCAGTTCCTAATAGGCTGTGGACCGGTATTGGTCTGCAACCCAGGGTTTGGGGACCCCTGCAATTTGTTTCAAAGAAGGGGAGAAGCCAAGGAAAATATTGTCTCTGTGCCTTGCTTTTTAAAAAGTCAGTAAATTCAACACCACTTTGAAAGGCATGTGGCTGAGCACCCTCTCCCCACTACCACCAGCCCTAGTGCTGCTGCTGCTGATCTTGTGCACCAGGATTTCTATAAAGCCCATAATTATTTGTAATGTTTCAATTACACATTCCTTTGTTATTTTTCAATTACAAATTCCCTTTTCTATGTACAATTTGTGCAGGCCTAGAGGCTAAACAGATATCTAACAATACCACCTTTTGCTGGAAAATTCTCCAAGCAATCTGGATCCCAGGTACCTGGGATGAGCCACCTTAATCAGCCAAGCCTCCCTTTATTACAAGGAGTCAGTCTATTTAAGACAAAGGATTGATGGAAACTCCACTGAATCAGATCTGGTTCCATTTCTTCCGAGTTAAAAATCAGAACTAATGTGTTGCCGATAATGTGGATCAGGCTAATAGTGATCTAGGATCCGCCTATAGTTGCCATTGTGGTCATCAGATTCTAGATCAGGGGTAGGCAACCTTGGCTCTTTTATGACTCATGGACTTCAACTCCCAGAATTCCTGAGCCAGCCATGGTGGCTCAGGAATTCTGGGAGTTGAAGTCCACGAGTCATAAAAGAGCCAAGGTTGCCTACCCCTGTTCTAGGTCATCTCAGTCCCCAGAGAGAAGAGTGTGACAACTCAGAACAACTACTCTGGGCAAATTTACTACCATCATCTCTTTTATTATTAAGCTTGATCTGAGTTCTCTCAGTACAAATACTTATGTAGAGAGAAGGAACATGGGACATATGCAAAGAAATACCACAAGAAAAATACTAAACCAAACCAAACCAAACAAATCCTAAGGGAGAGATAAACCTTCAGGAGAAAGCTCCGAAACAGAAGCATCTGTTTTGCATGTATTGGTGGACATGAAATGCTGACACAAAGTGGATTGGGCATTTTTAAAAAAGGAGAGGGGAGAGAACAGAAGCATTGTAGTAAAAATGTTCAGCGCTGCAAAATTTGATACAGATTTTGCTTATACTGGGTATACTAATTGGAAAGTCAAGTATTTGCTTACAATTTGGCTGTTTAGCTATATGTAACTACTAGCAAAGAAGTAGGCACAACAAAACACACGGGTGGAAAGACTATGATGAGCAGAAATAAATAAATAGAAGAAAAAAATATTTAGGAGGTAACTGATGCGAAGAAACAAAGGACCAAACTATCCAGTGGAAGATGGACACTTATTCACCACATAGACAAGGAAGACAAGGTTGGTTTATATTCTGCTGCTTGACCAGATATTGATGCAAAACTGGGGTGGGGGAGTGTAATTGGGGAAAAGAAAGCTTTTCTCTCTCTTTCAAAGTGTTGCAATATGGAGGTATTAAAAGTGTGCTGCCCAGCCAAGTACTACAAGGTCAACTCAGAGCCATTGTTTAAATAGCCTGCAGCTGAAAACTGTATTACTTTGTCTGTCTGGTGAATGCTTCTCCTTGTCTTCTCTCTGATCCTGCAGTTTCTTCTTCCACACACGCGCGCGCGCGCGCGCGCACACACACACCCCCCAGCTTGGGAAACTGTGCCAATTGCTCAGAGAGGTGAAAGTGAGGAGATGCGGGTGAAAGCTCCTTACTTCAGCAGTTCCTTCTCTTCGGCACGCAGGATCCTTTTACATAAGCACAAGCCAAATCGATATTGATCAACGTCACCCCTCCTTTTGACAAAGTCTCCAGAGACTGGAAAGAAGATCTTTGTCCTTCAAAATCTCCTGTGAAAGAATTGCTGTAGAGGTGAATTCAGCAGAAGCCCTTGTTAAAAGATGTACTCTGTAGCCTATGCAGAGGACTCCAAGAACACCAACTAAGGAAGTTGCATCAGGTCCCATTTCAAAAGATTAATGTGTGGGCACTGTAATAGAACTGTCTGGGAGATGAGTTTGAGCTGAGATTAGCTATTAGTGAATGCTAGCAGACATTCATTACTTCTGAAGGACAAGACAGATTTATTAAGAAGCACACAGAACCAGAAAACCACACTGCTTGCAGAAGGGAAGGGAAGGGAAGGGAGATTCCTTTTTTTTCATCTGTTTCTGTCTCCCCACTCCCTGGCCACAACTGTGATCAAGCCCTATCCTTTTTCATGTGTGCTGCCAAATGGACTTTTGTGGGCAGCATCTAGGAATTTTTTTACCTCATCCCTGCTGACAGTTCTGCTTTCCCCATTTGAGAAGGTAGAATCTCTCTCAAGAAGCCCAGTTTAGCTAATTACGATGCTTAATCATTAATCAGGAAGGCAGAAGCACTAGGATTCATTCTGGATTTGTTAAGAGATCTGACAAATGCTGGGTGGACTCATTCATCTGAGAAGAGTAGTAAGTTGCTTTTCAGAAGATATGTTTCTTAAGTGGCATATAACATACGATTAAAATTTAAAAAGATCAATACCAATATGAGGATAAGAAACAAGAATGTCATAATGTACATGAAAGTAGAATGTTTGATGATTGCTCGTGTTAGCCAGATGCTCTTCCATAACTTGAAAACTTATTAAAAGTGAAATAGAAATGATTTATGGCCCATCCGAAGCACTATATGGGCTACATCACCAACAAAACAGGGTCCCTCTGCCAAGTTTAATTCCCCCTTCAGCTTGGTCTATGAGCAAGGCCTCTGTAACCAACCTCAAAGCTTAAACAAGATTTTTTTCCCACTTGTTTCTCACTACTATTTGACTATTAGCAGCTCCCATAGTCCTAGATCTGTCATATGTTCTAAATAAAAAAAAATACATTGAGAAGATTGGATGCATTTCAAGTCTGTGTTTTGGGTATTCCCATCTTGTTCCACAAAAGTGTCTCCATCTTTCTCACTGACAAATTAAGTTATGAGATAACACATATCATGCAGTAAATGCCGAAGACAAAAGACAGACATTGTCCCCAAGTAATGTGACTAGAAGAATTGTTGCCTATCCATGTTTACCATTGGTAAAATCAAATCTAGTGTAAAGAATGCCCATTCTTTTCAGGAATACAAAATCAGATACAATGTACCTTGTCCATTACAAACAATTGCCCATGTTTAGAACTAGTCTGCAGCTGCCAGATCAACCAAACTCCCTGTATAAAAGCACTGAAGCCATTTTCTCATCTACCATACAAAGTATTGGAACAGGGGGACTGCTAACTTTTCATTTAGTCTTGTTAGCTTTATCTGGAAGAATGTTTTGTTATGCAGCTATTTGCAGATTTTATTTGACATATTTTCTTATCTTTCATTTAGCTCAAAACAATATCTTAAGACTTTGTGCTGTCCAGACTTCATCCATTCAATTTCATTTAAAAAAAATAATATTTTTTGAACAATGGGTTGTTTAGTTATAAAGTTCAATATCAGTTTCCAGTATCATCTTTATTACCAAGAGTATTTTATGTTGCTGCACAAAGAAAAGTTGAGCAAGAAAATATTTGAGAATGTTTTAATATTTTGAGCAATACTCAAAGTAGGGCTACAATAGTACAAACCTCATAAATGTTATCTTATAAGAGAAAATGGATTCTCTTCAACAGTTAAGAATCGTTTTAAAAAATTAGCAATTGTTGGTGAAGGTCTGGCTAACATTATACCTGGGGACAGGCATAAAGAGGCACAGAGCAATAAATACTCCATGAAAATATACTATTATACCTAGAACTATGCCCACAAAAACTGAATAATTAAGGGTGGAGGAACTCAACTGTAAAATACAGAGGAAGGCTTTAAATGATAGGAAAAACAAAAAAAAGAACATTTTAATAATAATAATGTTTCATAGATTAAGCTTCTTTTCATTACTTTTATACACATGAACATGTCTGCAGTATTTTGACAGCTACTGTACTCCAACATGTTACCACCAGATATGTTGGACTAGTTTCCATCAATCTAAACCAAATGAGCCAACAGCAGGATTTGATTGCTGTTGCGCCGGTACGTTGTTGTCTTAAAGATGTTCACTAGGACTGGAGAGATGCAATTTCTAGTCCACCTTCACCCACAGAAGCTCACTTTGACCAGTCACTCTGCCTAACCTAATCCAGAGCTTTATGGTGAAAAACTGGAGAAGAAAATATCATACATGTTGTCTTGATATCATGGAAGAAATGCTGGATCTCTCCCCCCCCCACCACACACACACACAAACATTCTGCTTGTATGCTGCCACAAAAGCAATACAATACTCTTGCAATATTTTAACAACGATATACATTCATTATTACAATAGAACAGTTCATTGTATGCATGGAACAGAGTCATAAGAAAGGAGTATTAAAGACTGTACAGTTTTGAGAGAAAGAAAGCAGAGAAATATATAAAGCCAGAGTGTTAAATGTCTACTGCAATAGTTAGAGCACCTCCTGGTGGTTAGAAAATATCTCTCAAAAACACAATACAGATGCTGTTATTATGTGTGCGTCACTGTTCCATCCCAATGAGTGACAAAGCTTAATACAAAAACTTCAGGGAATCCAGGGTATATTTGCAGGGCTTTGAAAGATAAATCTTGCATTAAGTAAGTCTTGCCTAGTACACAGAGAGTAAGAAATTTCAAAACTACTGAAATCTATTTTAATTTTGCATAGCTCAAGGATATAAAAGACCTTTCTAGATGGTTTGAAAGCCAAAGTTCACTTATCTCACCTCTCTTTTTCTTAAAAAACTGCAACATGCTTCAGAATCCATTGCATTGGCCTTAGAAATTATATGATACTGAACTCATCTAAAGCCTCAGTTTGCTTTCAGTTTTGGATATTGCCAATAAAGGAAAATATTTGCTGCTCAGGGTTTAAATGAGGATGCTGAGTTTGGTTGTTTTCTTGCACTTTCATTACCTAAGTAACACAATCAGTGCTAGGGTTTGTGCTCAGTTTAAGTGGATATTATTGAGTCAGCCTAGAGATGGATAAAAAAAATAGTTGGCAAAGATTGGATGATTATGATGAACTAACACACTGAGATTCTGATTCATAAACTGCAGCCTTACTTGTGATCAATTAATCAGCTATTTTAGGATAGAAGAATCCTGATCTATGAAAGGACAGCCAAATGCAACACCCTTCTGAGTTTATATAACAGTAGCTGGAATGGTGTTTTCTATTTTCACTATTTGGTGAAACTCGCATCCACCGTTTCCTTGAATCCAGAAATAATTGTGCTGTGTGTTTCTACGTAACACTACTCTGATCACAGCACACACCCAGAAGCCATGGGCAATCTGTTCATAATCACAAGGATGCCAAAAGTCAAACGAAGGTAAGCCATGACATGAATCCTGATATACTTGCATTGCAAAATTGCACACAAGGACTTGGGGCCAGAGTCTGCATCATGTTATTGCAACACATTTGGCCATTTCCTTCCCTTCTCCTCTACAGACACTTAGGCTGGAATGTTTGTAACATTTGTATAGCTCCCGTCTTAAAGCCGAACACCAAGTGGCTTACAATTCTCCTGTGCAAGTGGAGAAGCCATACTTCCAAGACTTGCTATTTCTAATTGCAGGTAACTACAGGAGTGGACTGCTCTGCACACAATGAGGAAATATCTGCCTGGTGAGAACTTTCTCTCTAATGCAAAGAAGGGATGAGAATCTTGAGACTGATTCCCAGTGACTGAAGAAGTCTATCATAATCTTAAAAGATACAGAACTTGCCATTAGAAGCTGAATAATGAGGAGAAATCAATATTAAGTATTTACTGTAACTTAAATCTCCACCAGCATGCACAAATATACATAAAACAAAATTCTAGGGCAGAAAAAGTCAATGGGAAAAAAAATATGTAAGGACTTCCTTGCATAAATTCCCATAAAGAAAAAGTATAATTTGAAGCAGAATTTCCTCAATTCTCCTAAATAACAGGAAGTTCTGATAATTTATAATACAACTACTATTAAGTTTCCATTAATATTGGCTGTGATATTAGTGCAGTGATGGCGAACCTTTTCGAGACCGAGTGCCCAAACCACAACCCAAAACCCACTTAGTTATCGCAAAGTGCCAGGGCCGCCTCAGCATTGTGGTGCCCTCTGGGGGGGGGGCAGGGAGGTGCCTCTGAGTGCTGTCTCTGGCACACAAAAAATAGGGGGCGCAAAAATGGGCCACTGTGCTGCAAGGCGCAAAAAGGCTGCCGCCGCACCGCAAGGTGCAGATACAAGGCGCTGCACCATGCAAGAATGGGGCAGGGCTAGTATCACGCAGGCCCTAGCCCCGCCCCATTTGCAGCGCGTGAGTGCTCATGGCCCCGTGTACGCACGCACGCCTGTAAAATGTTTTCCCCTCCCTTTTCTTCCAGTCCACCAATCAACAGTGGTTGGTGACCTCTGCTCTACCACCTCTACTCGAGCTTACTAGTCGGCCGCTTCGCCTCCTTTGTGCTGGGCGCGGCTCCTGCTCCAGCCGGCAGTGGCAGCCTGATGGACCTGCTGCTGGCAGCGATGGCACGCGTGCCAACAGAGAGGGCTCTGAGTGCCGCCTCTGGCACCCATGCCATAGGTTCACCACCACTGTATTAGTGGATAATGTGTTAGATTTATTATTAATAACATCAGTGAATTAAAGGACAAACATTTAACACCCCAACTTTCATCAATACATATCGGATACCCAATACTCTTCAACATCACTTAGGAGTTTTGCTTGACGTTTTATTGATTCCCTTAATATTATAACTTTTCAGGTGACTCTGAAATGTTATCTTTTTGTGGATGATCCATCTGTAGTCAAAGACTTTATATAGACAAAGAACTTTAAGAATGAGTACATGATACTGACATCTTAACTTGTGTCTAAATCAGCAAGAAATGAGTATTCTACATTACATTTCGTAAAACTATATGAAATTTCAGATCAGATCCCAGACAATACAAGTAAAGCAAAAGCAGTTACTGTCATATATGATTTTGTTCAATATACAATCAAAACATTTACTACAATTTCACTGGATTATTGAATTAGGGAGAGGAAGTCTCAGAGCATTTTTATACATCAGGGGTCTTCAAACTTGGCCCTTTTATGACTTGTGGACTTCAACTCCCAGAATTCCTCAGCCAGGCAATTGAAGTCCACAAGTCATGAAAGGGCTAAGTTTGAAGACCCATTATACATCCTCTGTAAAGCAAAGCATGGCACTAAATTTCTCATACAAATACAACACATTGTTTTCTAAGAAAATGTACTGAGGGCAAATATCAGCTGACATTTTATTGTAGAAAGGGAGTGAAAATCATACATATTAATTGAAGTAAATTGCCACATTAATCATTTTAAT
This sequence comes from Crotalus tigris, assembly GCF_016545835.1. Taxonomy (NCBI): domain Eukaryota; kingdom Metazoa; phylum Chordata; class Lepidosauria; order Squamata; family Viperidae; genus Crotalus; species Crotalus tigris. The sequence goes on along the minus strand of NW_024096808.1, from coordinate 1,094,975 downwards.
AGCTATATTGGCTTACAAACTTTAGCAGCAAAACTGTCCTGTTGAACAAAGAATTCAAGCTCATTCCTGAGCCAAATATAACGTTATCCATTACCTAATTAAAGTCATAGATCAGTACTGATTATGGAATGGAGCGGGACAAAAATATGGTAAAGCCAAACAGAAGTTAAAGAGGGGAGGGCCTCCCAATTTTCAAGGATTTTGGAGTTCAATTTACTTGAATACAAAATAATTGAAATCACACATTTCTATAGGATGCTAAGATGAAAACTAAAAATAATTTTAAAAACCTTAATGTGCTTGTTCGCTAGGGATTCTTCATCTCATAATTCACCAAAATAGTCTATGGATTTATATCTTAGGGAAACATCCAAATAAAATAGTGTCTCACTCATTGCTTTCCAATCTGTTTATCCATACTAGTTCTGCAGATTTGACTACCACTGTAGTTTTATACATCTCCTCTGTCCTGATCATGGAAAAACACTCCCAGTCCACATAAACTTTAGCCCCTGATGAATGTCCTCCCAAAATCTGAAGCTTGTTGTCGGAAAGGTCTTAATATCACAGGGTATCTGCAGGAAGGAGGACAAGTGACACTGTGCACATCATGAGACAAAATGATGCAAAAATGTGACATCGTAACACCACAATTTGACATGATCTGCCCTCTATCAAATGCATATGCTTAAACAGGCATAAAAAGAGAAACATTCTCAATCTACTACAGGATTTCCCAGTACTGCGGAGATTTAGACTAGCTCTCAATGAAGAGAAAACCCAGGAAGAAGGTTTATTTTTCAGGCCTGCTGCCTGCACCTGGTTGTTGGAAAGCACTAAGTTTATTTCACTTTGAACATAATACTCTGACAGCATCAGATTTTTAGCTGATAGGTAGAAGTATGCTCTTTTTTAGAACCCGATTCATTTTTTAAAAACTGTGTAAGGTTGCTTATTATTTGCAGCATTATTCCCACATCAAAAATTAAACCAATTATAAAAGTACTAACAATATACAGTATGTTTGAGAAGGTAGCAGACATTAAAGTTTAAGTTTTAGCATTTTTCTGAATCTCTTCATCCCAGTCGAAGTCTAACACTGCATCGTCCAGATCAGTTACTGAGAACAATGATTTCCCTGGAATCCTGTATGTGTTTCCTAATTCAAAGCACTTCCGGGTGGGTTCTGCACAGTCATTCGGAGTCTTCAATGGCTGCCTTTCTCTCACCTTTTCATTAGTGGTGATATTTGAGGGAACTGGAGATTCGTCTGATGGTGTAAACGCAAACTTTGCTAGCCTTGCTAAAGTGCTCGGGCACACTTTCCTTGAATCTTGACCATCCAATTTTTCTGTTCTCGCCCCTGACATTTTTGTGAAAGAAATGGCTGTGGCTTTATTTGGCTTTGGCTTGTCTTCCTCTTTCTGGCTTTTACAAGCTGGTTTCTCCTGGCATGTGTTTCCTGTGTCAAGACTGTAGCTTTCCTGATGTTTATCAGGATCTTCTTCCCTCAGATTTTCTCCTTTCGATGTACTTTGGGTAAAAAAGTCAGGGTTGTAAATAGTCTCTAATTTGTGATGTTCCCCATTTTCGGGAGACAGTGCGAGCTTCGGCTTTTGTTGAAAGGAAAATTTAGCGAACTTAGTGGGGGCAGCTTCTGAGTTCTCAGGGACCCCGGGTTCATTGCAACTTCTTACTTTGTTGGTTTGGTTTCTATTTCGCTTCCGATTTAAAGCTGGTGGTGTCAAATGCCTTGAAGGCACATTGTGACACAGAGAAGCCCCAGTATCTGTTTTAGGACAATCTGGGATAATTGCAGGATGAGAAGATAATGAAGGTAGATGATCCTCAGTCTTGGAATCTGCTGTACTTGTACAAAATCTCTGGATGCTTTCAATATTTCTTTTCCGCCACTTCTTAGAGGCTCTTTGAGTAATGACTGAGTTAGGTGTGCTGGGTGTAGCATCTGAACCTTGATAAATTGCTCCTGAAGGGGAATTTATAGGCTTTTCTATCTTCTCAAGGGCAAAAATAGTCTGTATACAAGACTCCCCCTGGTCTTTTTTTGTCATTGATACCCTCTTCTTGGTTTGCTCAGCTTCTCTTAAACAATTTGTCTTTTTAGAAGATCTACTATTCATTGTTTCCACAGCCAGATTGTCCTGAGATGTTACTGCAACTGGAAAATTACAAGTGACCTTCTCAGTTTCCATGTTACTTTCTGATATACTATCAAACCAGTTCAAGGTGTTATCACTGTTACTCTCATTAAGGCTCTTCAATTTTTCTCTTACTTGGACATCATTAGATACTCGTCTGGTTGGGAATCCCAGATGCGTATCAGCATCAGAACTTATTTTGTCTGACAAAGGTTGTAACTGAATATTGTTTTCCTCTTTTTCTAAATGTTGGGAATGAATCTTCTGCTCTAATTTCCCAAACGTGTCATTGCTTAAAGGTACTCCTTTGCACTCCAGCGACGGGCTTAAATTTCCATTCTGTAGAAACCTACAAAATTAAAAAGAAAGTATTTTTTGCCAAAATAAAATGCATTTTTAGAAGCTTTGAAATGTAGAAGTGACATTTTTTAAGGGTGCAAACATTAGTAAATACATGACTTTAGGAGTTTGAGTTAAGATAGACTAGAAGATTTGCTTTTTGTGAATACATGTAGTCCTTAATTTACAACTATAACTGAGCTCAGATCTATGGTTGTAAGTCATTGCATAAGTCACATGACCTGACCCCCCCCTTTTTAAAACATTTTTTGTAGTGGTTGTTAAGTGACTACTGTAGTCGTTAAGCAAATGCTGCAGTTCTTAAATGAATCCATTTCCCCAGTGGGTGTTCACAAGACTGCAGAATACTGAAAACAGCCATTAAAATGACCTGGTTGCCAAGTGCCCAAAATGCAATCATGTGACTTTGTGGGTGGCGGTGTGGCCATTGTAACTTTAAAAATGGATCATAAGTAGCTATGGGAAGATCCATTGTAACTTCAAACAGTCGTTAAGCAACCGGTCGTAAGTTGATGACTACTTGTAAGTAATACTCAAGCAAATCATTCTTGTACAATAAAATTCTGTCTTTATTTACTCAAGAATAAATGGAGTTTTCTCTATCATGTGTTTAGAACTGCAACCCTGGTTACTGATGTTGGTTTTGCATATAAATAAACAAATAACAGAATGATTCTATCTTATATTGTTAATTATTTTCACCAATACGCTTTCAAGACCATAGCCTACAGGAAAATATTATTATTCCTCACATCACACATTGTCATAGCAGCTGATGTGTAATCTGATTTAAAGCTGAGGTTTTTCTTCCCAAATTTAAATATTTTGCACCTGTCAAGCCTTCTTAATTCCTCCTGCAGAAGGTGTTGCAACTCCAGCTTCTTCAAGATTAGTTCACACTGCATTCTATATTGTTCCATGGGATTTTCAGGAAATGAGGTGTGGAGGGCATTAGCACCACCAAGAAGTGCACCTCCCTAAAGCAAGACACGAATTGTGAAGCAAAAACTATTTTTGTGAAAACTTCTTAAATTAAATTAAACATGGTAATTAAAAACTTGATAAAGTTTGCAAGCATGGAGCAAAATTATTTATTCAAAAAAGCCTCAGAATTTGGGAAGAATGAGACTTATGGGCTCACGCTTTCTCTGATAGTATCCTGGGCTTAAATATGCTTTCAATTCTACCTTGCTACTCCAAGCTCATTTCTTTGCCTTGCTACAAATAGTACTCTTATTATATAAATATCATACAGTAATGTCTTGAAAAGTCATTTAAAACAGAACAATATTGTGTATGCAGAAAATTTTATTGTCAAGGTACATGGATATGACCCGTTCCAATTTCCATTATTGACTATGAACAAGAATGGATCTGGAAAGTGGAGAACATGTTTGTTTGTTTTTTTAAAAAAAGTATGTGTCTACAGTTTGTGGTTCCTTATATTATAGACAATTGTTTTTGTTACCTATAGTATCTAAGCAAACTTACCTGCATGGAGGATTCCATTACTGAAACCACAGTTACTGCATCTTCTACAGTTACAATTTCCCTGAACATCAGTCGAGCATGTGCTGAAAAACAGGTTTTAAAGAAAATCTATAAAAGTTGATGAGTAAATTGTTACATGGAATAAATTAAATGCACATACACTTATGTTTTATTAGCAACACCCAATACTTACCTCTATCCTATTTTATCTAATCCAATGTACTTGGAATGTATTTACTAGCTTGCTATAGTCACATGTATTTAATATCGCATTGCTGTTTCAGCTGCTTTTTAGAGTTAAGTGATCAATGAAAGGGCAAACTTACTGATGTAGTTAAAATCGTGTTCTCCTTTAGAATTGTTCTGTATCCCGATTTATTTTGTTTAATTTCTGTTATTTTGCCTTTGCTGTGCATGTAAGGTTTCAAAATGGGGTATATCATAAACATACATATCTAATACAGGTACATTATCTGTCACTTTATTTCTTTACCTATAATAATCATCCTATTTAATCAGAATAGAGCTGGAAGGAATGTTGGAGGTCTTTTAGTCCAACCCCCTGCTCAAGCAGGAGATCCTATATCATTTCAGATAAGTGGCTGTCCAATCTTTTCTTAAAAACCTTGAGTGATGAAACACCCGCAATTTCTGAAGGCAAGCTGTTAAATTGGTTAGTTGTCCTCACTGTTAGGAAGTTTCTCCTTAGTTCTAGGTTGCTTCTCTCCTTGATTCAGTTCCATCCATTGTTTTTTGTCTTGCCTTCTGATGCTTTGGAAAATAAGTTGATCCCGTCTTCTTTGTGGCAGCCCCTCAAATACTGGAATACTGCTATCATGTCACTCCTAGTCCTTCTTTTCTCTAGATTGGCCATACCCAACCCCTACAACCATTCTTCATGTTTTTGTCTTCTACTTATTAGAAGCATCTCTATTTCACATACACATCTTTTAATGCTCATACCTCAAAACTAGATGAGTCCAAACTAGATGAAAAAAAGAGCCATGGTGGCGCAGTGGTTAGAATGCAGCATTGCAGGATAATTCTGCCAACTGCCAGCAGTTTGATTCTCACTGGCTCAAAGTTGACTCAGCTTCCAGGGTTGGTAAAATGAGGACCTGGATTATTGGGAGCAATGTGCTGACCCAGTAAACCATTTAGAGAGAGCTGTAAAGCACTGTGAAGGCGGTATATAAGGTTAAGTGCTATTGCTATATCCTGTCTTTTGATCAGGCAGTCTACACAACATTCTTTCCTTCCATTCTTCCCAGTGAAAACTAGCCACCAACCAAGACAAGGAGTAACGGATAGAAGCTTAAAAAAGAGAGAAGCAACCTAGAATTAAGGAGAAATTTCCTGTCAGTGAGAACAATTAACCAGTGGAACAGCTTGCCTCCAGAGGTTGTGGGTGCTTCATCACTGGAGGATTTCAAAAGATTGGACAGCAATTTGTCCAGTATGCTATAGGGGTCTTGTGATTGAGCAGGGGATTGGACTAGGAGACCTCCAAGGTCCCTTCCAATTCTGTTATTCTGTATTTTGTAAACTTAACCAAGTCCAAATTATTAATATCCCTAATTGCCAGCCAGAATTTCTAAGCTAGGATTATTTCAGAGCATACGTAAGAGCACATACCCAGTAGAAGACACAAAACAGCAATTTTTGTCACTGATATCAACTGAGGGTTGATGGTGAGAATCCCTCCGTTATATTCTGGGGAAATGCAGGTAACTCTAATTTTGTTCCAAATTGCTGTATGGTAACCCATTCCGAAGTAACAGAAGACTTTATGTAAGGTCATTGAATACTTGTGATCAGATGTCTTTCAATGTAGAACATTGAAAGTTGCTCATAGTATTCTCCTTTTTCCTTCTCTTTTGTTGCCCTTCACTTTTTCTTTTATTCTACTAATATACCTTTTTTCTACTTTTCTTTTTGTTTCTATAGTTTTTGATCTTATGTAAAATCTTCTTTTAATAAAATACCTTACACACACATACACGGCTACTGATAGTCTACTTCTGTGATAAACAAAGTACAAAGCATGATAAACAAAGCACAAAGCATAATATCTCCTTATTCTGTCTTTCAGCTCATACACGAGTAAGCTTGAGAATTCTGCCTGGATCATATTATGCATGCATAAAAAAGCTTTATATTTATAAGAAATTTATATAGGGCAGTGATGGCGAACCTTTTAGAGACTGAGTGCCCAAACTGCAACCCAAAACCCACTTATGTATTGTCGAGTGCCGGGTGGGCGTGGCCCATTGGGTGGGTGTGGCTGCGGTGGTAACGGCAGACTGGGTGGGACTAAAAAGTTCAATCAATCAATTCCAACTTTGCAAGACCTTTTTTTTCCCGCAAGAGGTTGAAATTGACTGATTGATTGAAACTTTTTTTCTTTGCACACAGCAGTGGAGGCCTAAAGTGAAAAGGTTTTATAAAACCCAGCTGAAGGCCTAGGACTGGGGCGATGGCGTGCATGCCCACAGAGAGGGCTCTGAGTGCCGCCTCTGGCACCGGTGCCATAGGTTCACCACCACTGATATAGGGCAAGAATCTTTTGACATCTTGGCCTGTGAAACATAGTGCCAAAACAAAGATAGCTATTTTGGTGGCCTCAGGAGGTAGACAATAGCATTTGACTTTAGAAGTCAAATCTACTAAACTGGGTAAAATATTGACTGAAGCATTTTTTTTAATGTGTGTTTCTTAATCAATTCTGTGGGTCGCAGCTATTGAAAAAGCAAATGGGGAAGAAAGAGGTCTGACCTTCAGCAAGCCGAATCAAACTCTCTAGTAAGCGGATCGTGGTTCGGGCTGCATTCCGGCAGTCACTCTGCCGCTGCATCTGATAGTAATGGACAAGGATCAGGTGGCTTTCATCGGTTAGTATCGGCTGGAGATGCTTGATAAGGCAGAAGTAAGTTTTCATTTTTTCCATAGACCAAAGCTTTTCAGATGTGCTAGGGCAGCCTGAAAAAAGAATTAAATAATAAAGCAACGCCAACAATACTATATGCATGATAGCGTTGAAATTTTTTTTTCTAGGCTAAGTCTCACAGAAGTGGTTTTCTGAGGAATCCAAAACCTAAGCAGCATTCAGTAGTCACATTTCATAAACCTGAATTTCTTTCTTCAATATAATCTGCTTGGGAGGTTAAGTTTATCTCACTGGCTGAACTCTGACCCTTTCCTACGCCTTTGCTTACTTAATTGTGGTTCAATGTATGAGCCACATTGGTTCATACCTATCACTATGTCCAATAGGTAGCTTACGAATGACAATGCTGGATCCACATACCACAATGTCAAAACCCTATTATTTGAAAATTTGAAAAAAAGAAAGTATTACTTAGCATAACAAGTCATCTTGGCTATTGTAATCCATTTTGCAATGGTCCCATGTTATTTGTAGCATAATTTATCACACAATCAGCCAGATATTTAGACTGGATTTGGCATTTGTATCCCCTTATTGAGTCTTTCCCAAAGACATAGGATAGGCAGATATTATATAATACTATTAAAGGTATCATCACGGGATATAAAGCAGTTCCAAGTAAAACTGTCTTTTACAATTGACCGATGGTGATTTTTGTTAATGCTGATGGTGTTGTAGTGGTGCTCCAGATGTTTTGGGATTGCACCCAAGAAGCCTATTACAATTTGTACTATCTTTGCTTTCTTTTCCACAACCTTTCTTCAATTTGCAAGTCTTTGTATTTTGTGGGGCTTTTTTTCCAGTTTTTTCTCTTCTTTCTGTTGTCTCCAGGTGAACAAGTCCACCATCCAATCCTTTTTTTTCTTTCTTATCAACAATACTTAAGTATGGAGTATGGCAGATACTTGTCTGTTTGAATTCTAAAGTCCCAGAGTATTTTAGCTTCTTTATTTCCTTTTTTATTATAATTTTTATTAGTTTTTTACACAAACATAAGTCATTCAATAGTTGGTAAACAGTATAGTGTCTGGGTTACATTTGTAAAAACAGTCCTTAACAATTAATTTCTATAGTCTGTATTTCATATATTAATTTTGTTTACTTTCCTCTTTCCCTAAAAACATCCTTTTTTGAAAACAGCGTTAATACGATTTTTATTGTTTTAATAACTGACAATTTAGTATATATTTTTTCCAATATTCCTAAAAAATAATCATCATATTAAATTAATACATTTCTTTTCTTTCCATTCATTAGGAATGCCTTATCATCAATCCTGTTACAGTCCTTATTTTAGTTTATTTCTCCCACCAAATTCTGAGTATTTTTACTGGTAGCAATTAGTTACATTTACGCTGACAGACTTGATTCTATTTTTTCCATATAAGCTATCTCACATTTTTGTGTTTCTTAAGTATTAAATATAAAAGTAAAAAGAGAGGGGAAGAAAAAAAGAATGAGAGAAAAAAATAAAAAATAATAGAAGAAAGCAGTTGTAACAGAACAGAGAGAATAACATAGTACTTAAAATATATCTCTTCTAGCTTAGTAGTATTTATTTTCTCGAATTTCTAATTCTTTTTAATCATAGTTAAAAATATATTTAATCTTTAAACATTCTATTCAATAAATCTAGTCATCTAATCCCTTAACTCTAATTCAAAACATTTTATATGTATTATATATATTTTTCTTTAGTTCAGTCACCTTTAAATATCTAAAATATTTCATCCTTCTTAGTGTTCCAATATTCCTAAACAATCATCATCATATTAATACATTTTTCTTTAAAAAAAAAAAGAAAATGAAAAAGAGAGGAAAGCAATAACAAAACATAAGAAATAATATAGTACTTAGAATATATATCCCTCCTAGATTAATTTTATTTATTTTCTCGAATTTCTTATTCTTTTTAATCATAGTTAAGAATATAGTTTAGACATTCTATTCAAATAAATCTAGTCATCTAGTTCCTTAACTCTAATTCACACACACACACACACACACACACACACACACAAGTACTTTTCTTGAATTCAATCACATTTAAGTATCTAAAACATTTCATCCCTCTTAGAATGGTGTTTCAAATTCTTTCAATTTCTTTAACCATATTCAAACACATTTCTTTTTTAAATATTCTCTCTGATATGTCCCATTATCTTTTTTCTTAATCTCTTTTCTTTGCCCCTTTCTTGATCAATATACTTTACTGGATCCAAAGGTTTCCCATACGATCATAGGTGTTCCTGTAGATGTAGAAAGTAAATCAATATCTCTGTCCTGCGCACTTGCACTCTTTTTTTCATTAGAATCCCTCCTCTTGTCTTCCAATTTGTTTTGTGATGTTGAAGTATAAATTGTCTTTCCTTCCACTTGAATTAAGTCATACTTAATTTTGTAAAAGTCCATCTTTAAGCCTTTTCCATCTGATTTATATTCCATCATCTCTGCTGTGTTCTCCTGAGGATTTTTTTGAAGTGAGCTGAAATTGGAGATAAGTTGACTTATACTTTCAAAGCTGTTTTGTATTTCTTTATGGTTTAAGATCATTGTCCTTTGAATGGATTGCAGCATATCATATATTTCCTCTTGTAAAACATCCATTGTTTCTGTAAATATCACTTTCTTTGAACAGCCATATTTTAAGATTTTAAAAGCCACAAATAAAAGTTTTTTAGCTCCTCATCTGCAGGTGTCAGTGTTGGATCATTTTTCAGTTTTCTTTTTCTCCTTAAAGAGTTAAATTCGCCGCTTCCAATAGCCAAAAAAAGGGGGGGGGAGAATCGTCCCCTTTTTTCACTCTCAGAGGTATTTTTGCTTCTTGGGAGTTTTTTTTTCAGGAAAATAAGTAGGATAGAGAAAATTAGTTCTTACCCAGCTTTAAACACATTGTTTACAATCAGTTTAGGTAGAGCTTCTTGACTTTCGTTTGCTTACAGCTAGGGCTAGACAAGGAGTTAGCTAGCCTTTCTTCTGTTGGTTTCTGGGAGGCTTCTCCTGGACTGATCGGAGAGACCGCCATCTCTTCTAGGTCCCTGGAAGTACCTTTCTTCAGTGCCACCTCTCTGGGGCGGCTTCTGGCCCATTTAGGGTCCCCAAACAAGAAGAAACTCAGCTGAAGAGCTCAGCATCCCGAGTCTCCCAGCCAATGACGCTGCTGGCAGAAACAGGAAGTCAGCTTTTTTATTTCCTATTACTTGTTTATTTTGTAGTCCTACCAGTTCTTGCTTGCAGGAAAATGGTATTTCTTCCAGATATTCCAATAGCGCCATTGTTGCTATTTATTATTATCTACTGTATTTTCATTATATTTTATAGAAGAATGCAAAAAGATAAAGAGAATGTGACAATACACAACTAAAATGGTGAAAGAAATAATGAAATAGTAAAAACTATTTTTTTCCTACAATCCCCCAAACAGAATTAAAAAAAGGAGGGAAAACAGGAAAACATTTAAAAATATTAAACACTAAATACTAAATAACTAAGTATATATAAAACATACAGAGAACACTAGTTTATGGAAAATACTTTACAGTATAATATTATCAAACAGAAAAGGAAAAAAAATTATTAGCATTCTTCGCTCTGTTGCACACAGTAGCATCCCTCGGATTAAAAGCTTGACCTATAACTGATGATCCTTCATCAGCTTGGTGTGAACAATAAGTCTAAGGTTTAATGTTGGAGAAATCCTTCTTTTCATTTTGTATAAGGGGATTGGGCAAAATACTGATAGCCATTTCGAGCACTGAGTAAATAATACATTGCCGATATGCAGGGCTTTTTTTCTCATAGAATGCCTAGAACAGAGTTCTGGCACCTTTTTTGGATGGAACCTTGTAGGATAGGCAAGGCAGGTTGTATGACATGTGTGAGTTCCGGCATCTTTTTTTTTTTTTTTTATAGAAAAAAAGCACTGCCGATATGAAAATAAGTGGGAACCAGGATGCACAACTAGAACAACTGCACAACATAATAGTAAATGTGTGAGTGAAGTAGAAAGAGGTTTTGGTAGGAAAATGTTTAAGCAATTTTAGTGGGAAGAAGTCTTGCATATTTCCAGATGTTGTTGGCACAAATAATATAACATTGATTTTTTTCTTTTTGCATAACATTAACTTTTAGAGAAATTCACAATAGTGACTTTACATAAAATAATGTGAATTCACACAGCGCAAGGGAATCCTTTAGTGTGTATAAAACTTTATTATGATCAGTGACAAACTGATTCACATAATTTCATAAAAAGGAATATAAAAAGGTTACCTTTATTTTCCAGTATGAAGGATGAAATTATATGATCCCATTCTTCGTTTTTTGTATCCAGCAATACCAAGACAAGATCAAACCTGCTAAGAAGAGGGCTTCCAAGGGCTATGTTGACAGAGATGGATTCATTAGTGTCATATTGGCCCTTTGGATTGGTTGCTGCCAAAATTGTGGTCCTTGTATTCAGTTTGCACACTAAGCTGAAGGAAAAAGAGGGTGGCATTAAGTATTAAATAGAACTGAACTCTTTTAGAAATGATTTTTAAAAGTTACTAGTAGAACATCTTTCATTCTAAATATTCATTATGGGATCCCAAAGCTTTCCATTTATTTCATGTGAGCTGAAGAGTTCAGATGATAGTACAAGTCACTGGAAAAAGCTTATGGATTATAACAAAGTACAATCTGCATGGGTATGGCAAGCCAAATATATAGGTGATCGATGACAACAGTCCTATTTTGACTAGAAACAACAATACTGCTCATTTGAAAATAGTGTCGGTTTGCAAACGCTTTCTGATCTAATTAATAAAACAGTTTCTACAGCGAGAAGAAGAATGAACTATCTGCAAAACTAATACTGAATTTGAAAACTCAGAATTTTGCCAGGTCCCAATAACAATTAATTGAATTCTTCTCTTGCTTTGCTTCAATCTACACAGATATTCTCTGAAGCCTCACCATGTAATCTTCCCCAGGAGGTCCTCTTTGTTTAATCAGAACCAGATTATATTAATCCTTGAAAACCTATGACTCACATCCAAACTTTCATTTCTACTCTGATATATGCCACTTATACATATAGCTACAGTATGCTTTTTTGATGCACTGTAAATACATATGCCCCTTAAATAATTATGCACATTCTCAAAGAATCAACATACAAACAGTCCAACTTGTAGTAAGAGTTTCTATGACAGCTCTTGAATACAGTACATTTTTTGCCTTCCATAATTTGTTTGACCTTGACCCCAGATCTGTTTTCAAAGAACCAGAAGGATATTTTTCTCCTAGTAGTCATAGCATAACCCTTGTTGCAGGCAGCCAGGCAGCTGTTCTAAATCTGACTTAGGTTTGATCTATTTCTAGTTGGTGCCATCTCAGACCTTACCTCACATATTGAATGGGAACAAATACAGCACCAATCATCTTAGCTTTCATATTTGTAACAGTACGCAACATGGGAAAAGCATTTTGACTTGAAGCCAGTATCAACAGAGATTCAAAAAGGAAATGAGATTTGACCCCTTTGCATAATGCCATAAGGATTGCTAAATATGGAAGGGAAAATTTGGAACTCCAGAACACATACTTGGAATGGAAAAAGGTTCTAAAATTCCATCAGCAGCACCAAACAAGTTTCATTGTGCTCCTGACTAAAAATGGATTTCCACTTTTACTGAAAATAGTATGCAGTAATGGTTATTTCAAGATCGTGTTTATGATCAGACTTACATTAGTACAAGGGTGATGTAAAAATAAAACCAAAGTACATTATTTTCTCATGCATCCAGTTTTTATACACATCCAGAAAGCTTTGCTACAAATTTTAACAATTCATTGTGATATCTCAAACAGGAGATGGGAAAAAATGAGAACTAATAGCTAATCAAAATCTGCTGCTTCTTCACCTGGTAATTTTGAATAATGTTAGAAGGATGTTAAAATGCAGTAATACACTCAAAATATCAGAGGCTGTGAAAGAGCTTTGGAGCTGCAGAGTACTCACTGTAATCTTTGTGTTATTGTTGAATGGGCTGGATTGCAGCAATCTATAACAACCTATACAACCCATCTATATGAGTCGTGCTTTATAACATCCTATAGAGCACATTGTTTTTTAAACTGAATTTCTATTGTGTTATCTCTGATCTCAGTAATAAAATTGAATATTGAAATATGTTTCATTACATCTATAATCTACTATTCCTCCAAGACATGTTTCTTCTTCCGCCCTGTCCCTATTTTATCCTCTGTGAGGCTGGTGAGATGGAAAGCTTCATAATTAAATGGGGAGTGGAGTCTGGATTTTTCAGGCTTAATTTGTACCTCAAACCACTTCATCACATAGGCAATCCTACATTAGCACAAGGATCAATTTAAAAAGTACAGCAGCAATCTTAACATTTTAAACATACTTACCCAGCCTTGGCAACACTGATGGTTTGCTGCTCCATGGCCTCATGGATGCTTGTTCTGTCATGTTCCTTGATGCTGTTAAATTCATCTATGCAGCAGAGGCCTCCATCGGCCAGGACCAGTGCACCAGCCTCCAAATTCCATTCTCCAGAGTCTTTCACAGCAGTCACAGTCAAACCTTGAGAACAAAATCTTCCCTGTAAAAACTTGATAGTAGTACAAGCAGCTGTTTTAAAAATGCACTTGAAAGCAGAGTATTCTTGCTCTGAGGATCCTCTCAATGTGACTTTCCAAAGCCCATGCTTAAACCATATGAACATAAAAGCTTTACTACCATATTTCCCAAAAATAAGACCCAACCAGTAAATAAGCCCTAGCCTGATTTTTTAGCCTGCTCCTAATATAAGCCCTACCCAAAAAATAAGCCTGGGAGTGGGTGTGGCCAGCACAGGTGATGAGCGTAAGGGGGTCAACGGTGTCTGGCAGCAGCCGCAGCCCACGCAGCACAGGTAAGTCCAAGCATGGAGGCAGAGGCAGGGGGAGGGAGGCGATCTAGATGCGCTGTGCGGCTGTCTGGCTTGCAGGAGCCTCGTGCAGCACCGGCAGCAGGCAGAGGCATGGGAAGGGAGGCAAGTGATCCTGATGCGCCACCCACTCCGACCCACCGTCTCTCGGCTGCATTTGGGTAATCACCCTGATACCATGTTTCCCTCCAAATAAGCCCTAATGCATCTTTTGGTGCCAAAAAAAAAAGACCGGGTCTTATTTTTGGGGAAATACAGTAATTCTAGGGTGAACAGAAATTTGACACTGTTGACATTGTTAACCAAGGAATTTTCTCACTGGTCCTCATGAAAATTCTGCATTTTAAAGCAGATAACAACTAATGAGACTATAATAAAGCTAACCAGATAGGCATTCTTTAAAAATATAGGGAATTTGCTTGAAATATACACAAGAGACAAATTAAAGCAAAATTACAATATTTATTTTGTACATTTACCATTTTAAACATGAAGCCACTCTACTGGGTATTAGAAGATCCTACTCCTTTTTTAATATATCATTGATAGTTCATCTCATGCAAACTATCACCACATTGATAGTTCATCGCATGGAAAATAAGACTCATTTCTTAAAGGGGATTAACATTTGATTTTAACTAGAACAGAAAAAATATTTTCATATTCACACTCCTCTGGCAATTAATTTTTCAATCTGCTGATTTAAAAGTACAATTTTAGTGTTGTTGCATTTGTTTGGCTGCAGTAGTAAAATTGTCCCAAAGATGCTTTTTCATGAGGCAACTGGATTTTCTTGTTTTTCTTTGAAGATGTTTTGCTTCGCATCCAAGTTGCCTCATGAAAAAGCATCTTTGGGACAACTATGACGTGGATGACTGAGAATCTCCATAGACATTCGGTGGTAAAATTGTATTATATTTCCAATACTGTATTGAAGAAGTACTATTTCCCCACTTCAGCATTCTATCCAAATCTGCAGACTTCATCTTTTAGAATTTGACAGCCAGCATGGCTATTTGCTGAGAATGTTGGGAGTTGAAGTTCATATAGCTGGTGTGTACCCAAACTTGAAAAAGCTAAAAAATTGAAAATATTAATCTATAACTTTACTATGCTTAAATATATACTTATAGGCTTGCTTTGCAGCAAAAGGAAACTTAAACTCAGCCACACTAGCAAGACCAAGATTCATTCCTAACAATGGAACAATACTACCAGAAAAAAACTGATAATTTAAAGCCACAAGCCACAGCATAAAGATTTTCTCCAGAAATGTACAAACAGGAGTGGCCTTTGATGTCCACAGTACTGGTGTAGTTCAATGGCTAGAACCAATCAATGACAAAACACTAGAATACTGAAATAGTTACAATTTCTGGATGTTTCTGAAGGGCAGCATCACAATGAAGTTTACTGCAACAGTTTGAAATGTGACCATGCCATCAATCACATGCATAGGATTATGAAAGAAAGGCTACAACAAGGAAAACATTCTAAGCTGCAAAAATGCTTTCAATAGAATAGAATAGAATAGAATAGAATAGAATAGAATAGAATAGAATAGAATAGGAATGAGTTGGAAGGGACCTTGGAGGTCTTCTAGTCCAGGGCTTTTCAACCTTTTCACTGATTATACCACTTTTAGGATATGGCAATATTCGAGTACCACCTAACAAGGTGTCAAAAACTTGATGACAAAAAAAAAACCTGTTCAAAGTTGCAATTGCACTGAAATGACTTATGACCATTTTTCACACTTATGACCATTGCAGCATGCCCAGGGTCATGTGATTTATATTTGGATGCTTAGCAACTGATTCATATTTATGATGGTCACAATGACCCAGGGTCATGTGATCCCCTTTTGCAACCTTTTGACAAGCAAAGTCAATGGCCGGGCTGCTGGTAGCCAAGTGCTAAGGCGGGACTTCCCTCCCTCCCTCCCTCCTTCCTTCCCTGCCTCCCTCTTTCTCATGCCCACCTCCTTCTGAAGGAAGAATTTGAAACAACCCCCCCCATATTTTCTCTCTTCCATATATTCATCAAATAAGGAAAATCCTCCAGAGGCAGAAAATACAAACTGCTGAGTGAATTAGTTTAAAAAGGCACATTCTCTTTTAAGAATTAGCTACTGGCTAGAAAGGAAAGTTAAGGAGTGCAGCCGGCACTTAAGGAAGCCGGCTAAGGCAGCCTCCCCAAATGGCTCCATTCATAAGTAAAGGAATGCTACAGGCAAAATCCATTCAGGAGAAAAATACTTCAAAATCCCTTGCAGCAAAACTTACAGCTAACAATAGCAGAGCAATAGAAGCTAACAGGAGACATCAGCCATCAGCCAAATAGAAATTGCCAAGCACTCCTTAAGAACACAAAGCCCACATTGCACAAATCCCAGAACTTCAAAGTCACAAAAGCACATCAGAATCCTTCCACTCTCCATCTCCTTCCGTGCCTCACCTCCAGCCACTGCTGCCTTTTTTCATTCCTCTTGGAGGGCGACTCCTTCCCCACTACATTTCTTGCCCATTTGTTGCTGCCAGCACAGGTGGCTACCACAGCAGTTGTAGATCATCTCATGGCTGGCCTGCTTGATCTCCTCTCCCCCCACCCTCCTGCTCCTCGGTGCAGCTAGAGCTGACTCCACCTCCACCCAAGGCTGCTGCTTCCCCCCCCCCAAACTGCCTCCTTTTATAGCCTCTCCTGTCTCCGCCCCTTCCTCCTCCTTTCTCATGAGGGAGGGTGAGCCAGAAGTGAGCCTGGGGCCTTTGCCTTCCCCCAGCCACTCTGCAGCTCCAGAGGACTCTCTCACAGTAAGTCCTTGCCTGCTCTGGCTCTTTCCCTCCCCCACTACACTTGGCTAGGCAGGGCTGTGTACCACCTGCCACTCATTAATGTACCACAAGTGGTACGCGTACTACCGGTTGAAAAGCCCTGCTCTAGTCCAGCCCCCTGCTCAGGCAGGAAATCTTATACCATTTCAGACAAATGGTTATCCAATCTCTTCTTAAAAACTTCCAGTGTTGTAGCACTCACAACTTCTGGAAGCAGGCTCTTCCACTAGTTATTCTAACGGTCAGGAAATTTCTTCTCAGAAATAGGTTGTTTCTCTCTTTGATTAGTTTCCATCTATTGCTTCTTGTCCTGCCCTTTGGTGCTTTGGAGACTAGCTTGACTCCCTCTTCTTTGTGGAAATCCCCAAGATATTGGAACACTGCTATCCTGTCACCCCTCATCCTTCTCTTCATTAAACTAGACATATCCAATTCCAGCAACCGTTCTGGAACCCTCATCATCTTTGTTGCTGTTCTCTGCACTTGAGTCTCAACATCTTTTTTACATCGTGGTGACCAAAACTGAATGCAGTATTCCAAGTGTGGCCTTACCAAGGCATTATAAAGTGGTATTAACACTTCATGTGATCTTGATTCTATCCCTGTTAATGCAGCCTAGCACTGTGTTGGCTTTTTTGGCAGCTGCAGCACACTGTGGCTCATATTTAAATGATTTTCCACTAGGACTCCGAGGTCCCTCTCACAGTTACTACTATTGAGTGAGACAACACCTATACTATACCTGTGCATTTGGCTTTTCTTGCCTATGTAGAACTTTACTTTTTTCACCACTGAATTTCATTTTGTTAAATAGCACCCAATGTTCAAGTCTGTCAAGATCCTTCTGTATCTTAAGCCTATCTTCTGGAGTATTGGCTATTCCTACCAGCTTGGTGTCGTCTGAAATTTGATGAGTTCCCCATCTATCTCCTCATCCAAATCTTTGATGAAGAAGTTGAAGAATACTGGGCCTCAAAGAATACAATAAGATTTGTCTGGCATGATCTGTTTTTGACAAACCAATGTTGGCTTTTGGTAATGACTTTGTTTGCCTCTAGGTGTTCGCTGATTTGTTGCTTATCTTTTCCAGAATCTTCCCAGGTATTGAAGTGAGGCTGATAGGTCTGTAGTTTCCTAGATCCACTTTTTTTCCTTTTTTGAAGATGAGAACTACATCAGCTCTTTTTCAGTCCTCTGGTAGTTCCCTGGTGCTCCAGGATCTTTGAAAGATATAGTTCAGTGGTTCTGAGATCACATCTGCCGGTTCCTTCAGAACCTTGGAGTGTAATCCATCTGGTCCTGGTGATTTGACCTCATCTAGGGTTTCTTGGTTATGTCTCATACGTGGAGGTCCATTGATCCAGAAGCAGTATTAAACTCAAGCCTTAAAAAATGCAATGCATCTAACAGAGGCTAAAATCTAATCCCAAACATGTTTCCAATTACATCTTGCCTAAATTTCAGTGTGCTGTTTTTTTATCCACTGCTAGACCTGCCATTGAACAATCAGTGGGCAGATCTAGCACCGGATTAAAAAAAAAAAAAAAAAAAAGCACAGGTTTCAGAACTTTGATTCCCTGTCTAGTAGCTTAATCGGTAAGCAGAAAAATGAAAAAAGCTTCTTGAACAAAGGCCAGAGGTTTGGGTTTAAGCCAGTGTTTTTCAAATTTAACAACTTTAAAACACGTGGACTTCAACTCCCAGAATTCCTCAGCTGATACTGGCTTAAGTAACAAAGCCGCCTAGTTGCTAATGTGAATAAGCCACTACGCAACATCACTCAGTATACATGTGTGTCTTTTTGTATATATTACACAGGGCTTTTTTTTTTTTTTTTTTGTCATAGAATGCCCAGAACGGAGTTCTGGCACCTTTTTTTGGATGGAACCTTGTAGGGTAGGCAAGGCGGGTTATATGACATGTGTGAGTTCCGGCACCTTTTTTTTTTTTTTAACAAAAAAAAAAGCACTGATATTACATATCTTTTTTTTATTGCAATCCAACGCCATCACGTCCCCTGCACTAGGGTGGAAAAAGCTGCTTTACTATCAACCAAGTTTTTCAATCAAAAGCGGGTAACTTTTTAGCAAAATAAAACCCCGAAAGGGGGGAAAAAGGAGGGAAGAGTTCTGGTCTGACGCGGCAGGCATCCCGGCGGCGCCAAGCGCACGCCCCTTTCCTCCAAGCGAAGTCCCGTGGGCGCTTCCGCCGCGAAAACCGGCGCCGAGCCCGGCAGGTGGAGCGCCAGCGAAGCTCCGGCACTCCGCTCCAGCCACGGAGCCCTTCTTGCTCTCAAGGAAACCTCGGCAGCGGGAGGAGGGTCACGGCTCCGCCCGTAGCCAATCCGCGCCCGCGCTGCCAGTTAACCGAGGAGAATGGGCTGTAGTTTCGTGGAGTAGCAAAAGCTGCAAACAGTGTGGACCGCTCTCGGGGTGCAAGGATACAAGGCGCGTCCGGCCCATGCCTCCGCCAAAGGCGCCAGAAACAGAAGGCCGGGCCGGCAGCGAAGTTTCCTAACTCGCCTCTCCATCCCTGGCCGGCGTCTGTCTTCCGCGCAAGGCGAGCCCCCTGGACTTTCTCGGGCGGCAGGAACACGCTCCGACTATTGTTTGCGGGTCCTCTCCCCGCTTCCTCCGCCCGTCCCCCCCCCGCCCGCCCGCCCAATATGGCAAAGGTTCAGGTGAACAACGTCGTGGTGCTGGATAACCCCTCGCCTTTCTACAACCCCTTCCAGTTCGAAATCACCTTCGAGTGCATAGAGGACCTCTCCGAAGGTGAGTCCCGCAGAGCCTTCTTTCGCCTTCTCCCCGGCCGCCGCTAGCCTTTTCGGGCTTCCAGGCTTAAACTTTGCAAAGGCCTCGGCGGCGAGAGCGTCTCTCTCTCTCTCTCTGCCGGGGCTTCGCCGGGCGGGCGGGCTGCCTGGAGGAGGCGAGCCGGCAGCGCTGGGCTTCCCCCGTCGCGCGGCTTGGGGCGAGGCGCGAGCGCCGGCGAAAAGGGGAAGCCTCAAGTTGCTGGGAAGTTGCTCGGGCGCTGGGAGCAGCCATGTTGCCGCCGTCGTGGTGAGCAACTCGTCGGGCGCATACGCAAGAGGAGGGCTTAAGCGAGCTCCGCTCGCATGCTCGGAGCTGGACGCCGAGCCGGGAAAGGGCAAGGCAGGGCACGGCTCTGCCAGCAGTGGCCTAGCTTTAGGTGGCCTTGGATGCCCCTTAGCAGTCTGGAGCACGGTTTGCTTTTCTCGAGGGACTCGCAATTGCAAAGCGTGCAAGTACTTGTAGAAATAACCGTGGCGCTACTTTGCTTCCGTAACGCGTCTCGTTTGGACGAGCGCTTGGTTATTGGACCTTGCAGGTCGAGAGTAGTGAGCAATTCCAGTTTTCGCTCCCCTATTGAGCGAAACGAAATTACCGAGCGCCCTGTCAACTCAAGCTTTACAAACTGGGACTTAATAGGTGGGCAAAGAGCCCGTTGTCTTCTCTCATCCCCAGTGGGCAGAGGAGTTGGCGTTGGAGAAGGGTGCGGTAATTTGAAATTGAAAATGAAACTTCAATTAGCCACCCCATCCAATTATTTTCAGTAAGTGCCACTGATTTCAGCATTTGGTGGTTCGGGGCTTGATTTGATTAAAGCTAGGTTAGATTACGGTTTCTTATTTTTGTTTTCAAGTTTAAGAGTTCAAAGAGATGGCAGTTTGGAAGGGGTTTTGTTACTGTTGCGGGTGAGGTTTGTTTTTAAATAAAACCAACATTTTGAATGTTTTATTTAAAAGTATTTTTCTCTAATGTAGATTTGGAATGGAAAATCATTTATGTGGGCTCAGCAGAAAGTGAGGAATACGATCAAGTTTTAGATTCAGTTTTAGTAGGCCCAGTTCCTGCAGGAAGACACATGTTTGTATTTCAGGTAAGCACAATAATTGCTCCTCTAAATTGTTTTGGAGGTAAATAGGAGGCAGGAATATTGCTTAACGTCACTGAGTTAACACGTATATCAGGATAAAAGTATAATAATAATAGAAATAATAACTTTTTCATGACCAAATGTCACCAATTCATTGGTTAAATGTAACTGAAATTCTGAGTTGTCATTTATTGAAAGCAGTATCCAGACTTAAAGAGTTTAAGCTAAGGCTAGATAACCATCTTTACCTGATGTCTAATTTAAAACAATAAGCAATCCAGAGCAGAAATAATTGCTAAGGAAGAGAAGAGTCCATAAGTGGAGTAGGATGGATGTTTTTATAAATCACACTTAAAGAACAAATTCAAACCTGATATTTGGATGCAGTGGCCTAATCTGTACTGAGGCTTAATAATATCAAATTACTTGAAGTAACATTCTCAATTACGTTCAAACCTAGAGGAAAGTATTTATTTGAAGACAAGAAGCAATGGATGGAAATTAATTGAGAGAATCAACCTAGAACTAAGGAGAAATTTTCTGACAGAACAATTAAATCAGTGGAACGCAGAAGTTGTGGGTGTTTCATCACTGGAGGTTTTTAAGAGGAGATCGGACAACCATTTGTCTGGAATGGAATAGGATTTTTTGCTTGAGCAGGGGGTTGGACTAGATAACCTCCAAAGTCCCTTTCCAACTCTTACTCTGTTAAATATTTCTGTTAAGATAACCCTTTTGTCTGATCTCCAGAGGTGGGAGGATGGTAAATCTCCCAAAATGGGTTATTCCATTAAAAAAAAAGGTTTTACAACTAAGGTAGGTAAAGCTAAACCTCCCACTTGCTTTACCTTGCTCTGACCCTAAATGAGCCACTTCATTTATTGAACATGAGACGCAGGACAAGAGATAGTTCAAAAGTAGCCAAGTTATCAATGGATCTCAAATGAATCGGGGCTGCCTAGATTTTCTACAATTATATATACAGTATTTATATAATACCCCCCCCCAATACACAGATATGAAATTTAGTTGGAGTCAGTCTAGTTTGCAGAAGTTGCCTTTTGAGATAAGGGATTAAGGTAGTTAACTTCTTAATTAAATGGTCTGGTTGTTGACATATAAGTCTGCTTACTTGGTGGTGGTATTCAAAAAATTCCAAGGTAAAGGAAGGCTAGTAATACACTTAACTCTTTTACAAATTAACTTAATACCATCTGACCCCAGGAAATGAAATGATAGTGTTTGAAATCTAAATTATGTAACTTGATAATTAACCCTGTTTCCTTTTATTTTTTACTATAGGCAGATGCTCCTAATCCAGGACTTATTCCTGATGCAGATGCTGTAGGTGTAACAGTTGTCTTAATTACTTGCACTTACAGAGGTCAAGAATTTATCAGAGTTGGGTATTATGTAAACAATGAATATACTGAAACAGAATTGAGAGAAAACCCTCCAGTAAAACCAGACTTTTCTAAGGTAGGATATAATATATTGTGTAAATCCATCCAAATCCATTTTTTAAACTACACTGAACTAAAATAGAATTTGTCAACTTTGCTTAAAAATAAGCAACAGTTAATAGGCAAAAAATTAAGCAGTTCTTCATTATCTATTAGTGATAATGCTGAATTTTGTACCTCCGGGTTATTCCTTCCTCTAGGATGGGCTGAGGGAATGTTGGAAGAGGATAGCCCCTCCCCAAAATTTGCCCTAAGTCCCTCACATTATATTGTGTCAAAAAGAAAAGAACTACTTGAGAAAGTGTTCCTCCAAATTAGAGACTTACAAACTGTTCTAGGCACTGAGCATTCTGTAAGCTGAATTCATCATTCAGTGAGCATCAGGCAGTATCAGCACTCTGCATGGACCCTGAGCTAGCAGGGAAAAGGCAGACTGGTGGTGTACAGCTGTCAAGGGTGAGGCCCTTGTGTGCTGGTAGGGACTGAAATTAAGGTTCTAAATCCATTAGTCACAAATCCATCCTTGTTTAGTGTACAAGCGCACACCAGAGGGAAAGGTCATTGGTGTAAAGTAATCGAAAGAGAACATAAAGGGAACAAAGCTGCTGCACAGCTAGGAGATGAAGAGAGAGGAACAAGGGGCACCAGCCTTGTCTTATCTGCTCTTTAAAACTCTTCCAGATTTGTTTTAGGGGAAACCTAAATCAACATTGGGGTTTCCTGCAAGCAGACCTATGTGGCCCACTGTATATGTTCTGTGTGCAGAAGAAAGCTTTTTTTTCTTGCACTTTGTGCACTTGTAGTGTAAACCAACAAGGGTGGATTTGTGGCAAATGGATTTAGAATTTAATTCTGGTCCCAATTTACAGCTGCCAAACTTGAGCATATGCTGCTCAGAGAAATATCATTACTTCATCTTTAGTGTATAGGTAGCCCTCAACTTAATGACTTTAATAAGTTTAACAATGTTATGATGGTTAAAGTTAGATTTCAAGCCCTAGAACATAAATTACCTCTTGAGTTAATCTAGGAATGCATGTATATATGCATATGTTCCTTTATAAATATATCTTTAGTCTAGTGCAGGGGTGTCAAACTGCCGGCCCATGGGCTGGACGCGTCATCGGGAAACCATGCCCACCCCATTGCCGGTAACGGCGAAAAAGCTCCAATATGGTGCACGACGTCACGAGTTTGACATGTCTGGTCTAGTGGCTGCTTATTAATATTTTATAGCAGAAAGCAAGATAATGAAGTAAGTTTTAAGCCTGGCCATATGATTTCTGGATGGGCTTAAAGGGTCTTCATGGGGGGGGGTTTTGTTCTTTGTTCACAAAGTCTTTTACCTAGACTTTGTTGTAAATTTAGCATTTACTTTTCAGAACAAAAATATCCCAAATCTGTTTGTTACCTTCTTTGTTGAAAGGAAGAGTGTATTGGATGTACTATTTGGTATTACACAATGTAATATCTATAAGTGATCCTCACTTAGTGTCCACTAGTTCAGCATCTGTTTGAATTTACAGTGGCACCGAACAAGTGGTACTTAAGACCAGTCCGGTCATTGCAACGATTCCAAAGTGTCGTGATTGCCATTAGAGACCTTCTTTGCCAGCTTCTTACAAACAGTGTTAATGGGGAAGCTTGCAAGAGATCCCGCAAATGATTATGTGACATCCTTACCTAACTACCAATTGTAATTTAACAAGTTCCATTATAAAGTTCTTTCATCATTCATTGAACTTATATAGGGAATGTGAATTCCTACTGTGAAAAAAATGTTGACATGTTTATAAAATATAGATCTGAATCAGAAATTTAACCTTCAGTGAAAATATAAGGGGCACAAAGAGGGAGTTAGCATTGTCTTCAGAGCAAAAAAAGGAAATTGTTTCTCTGCTACCCACATTTGCACCAGTTGATTTACTATTTTATCCAAGAGCACAATGGAGAGAAATAAGCCAGTTTTGAATTGTCTCCTTTTTGATGTTTAAACAGCTGTATTATTATTTTTCTCAACTTCTTGACTTTTCCTTTCCTGGTTTATGTTGTGCTCATCATCCAATATGAAAGTAAGTCTTTTCTTATGAATCTAAATCTTATAAAACATTCATCTCTCTGTTTTCTAGCTCCAGAGGAATATTTTGGCATCTAATCCCAGAGTCACAAGATTCCATATTAACTGGGAGGACAACACTGAAAAACTGACAGATGCCGAGAGCAGTAATCCAAACCTCCAATCACTCCTTTCTACAGATGCCCTGCCTTCTGCCTCAAAAGGGTGGCCAACATCTGAAAACTCTCTAAACGTCATGTTGGAATCTCATATGGACTGCATGTGACCTTCTGCGCCATGTTATATGTTGAGCTCTAAACACACACAGTACACAGAACACAACCATCACGGAAACCTTTTTTTGGAATTACATATTAAACAAATGTGAAAATTGTTTAAAGAACACACACCCTGTAGAAAGTTTATAAGGAAAAATATTTGCGTGGATGTATAAATAAAATTATTTTTAAGTAACTCCCTGAGATTTTATTTAATCTAGTGTTAAAGCTTATTACCCATATGTATACAGATAGGCAAACGGGGAGGTAGGCAGGGATGACGGAAATTCACATGTTTTTAGTTATAAATTATAGATGGGCTTTAGTGAAGTCTATATAAACTTAGCTTGAATGAAATGATCTTTTTTATGCTTTAGAAGCTTTTGAGTGGCAGCTACTTGTAAAGTGTACAGATATTAACTTTGAAACTTTTTTAAGATTCATACAAGACCAGTCAAATGTAATGTTACTCTATCAGTGACAACAGTGTTATAAGCAGGGTGCCAAAGGGCTGTTGTCTGGGCAGAAGCTATTGCACACTTGTCAAAGTATGATGCCTACTGCAGGTGAAAGAAAATGTGTAACGTGTAGTAAAACTTCAAAGTCTGACAAGCTTTACGCTCCCAAGCAATGTTGGAAATGGCACAGCTGCTACTGGAATTGTATAGTACCTCAAACCAGAAATGGAGGATTTTAATTTCTTTAGTTAGCCATAATACTCCAGACTTTTTCCCTAATAAGGTGGCAAATACTGTTATAGGAATTTATGGTTTAAGAAACACAAGCCCCAAATCTTTATCAGTATAGTACAATTATCCATATGGGCGCTGTAACTATTGGCCTCTTCTCTCATTCAGGGCAGCTAAATGTAGCACATTATAAATTGATTATGCCCCCAAATGTCAAGGCAGCTTTGTTGTTGGCTCTTGGATGAAAGATGTACATATAGTTGATAGAATGTAGGGCTTGCAAAGAGCAAAGGTGTGAACATAAATCGGTGTGACTCCTCTAGATGATGCCATTCATATCTATGAGTAAGTATATTTGTGTGTGCATATATAGATACATTATTACATTGGTTGGTTGAGATTAGTGGTTAGCATACCAAATACTGTGCATGTCTGATTCTGTATGTGGACTGACAGGAGTATGGAGATGGGCAGATCTCGGGGGCTCACTTTCTGTCCTTTTTAACTTTTTACTGTTATCTAATATTCAGAAAAAGGTTGTAATGCATGTTATAAGTTTTCTAGATGAATACTCTCAGAGGTGACAAGGCCAAAGGAAAGTTAAGATCCAAAATGACTACCTTTAATTTGATATGAATTGCTGTATCTGAAGCTCAGGATTCAGAATGTATCATTGGGTCTGCCATACATCTCATGATTTTCCATGCAGCTCACTCTAGTATAAAGTTTAGCAATGTGAAAAAAGAAGTGCCATATAACTTCTCATGCCACTATCAGAATTCAGTGAGCAGCTACTAAAATTGATATACAAAGGTGGCTGTGCAAAGTACTTTACAGGTGATGGGAAGAGAATGAATTTTGGTTTTAATGTGGAAATAAGATTTAACGATTTAAGTAGGAATTTTAAAGATCTGAAAATGATATGAATGTGAATGAGCATTTTGAGTACATATATATATATATAAATTTCTTATCCATATGCATATCCGAACATTTTTCCTAAGACTCAAATATGGTTCTTGATCTAAGAATTTGGCAATAGAAAGCTGCCATAAAATAATTCCATTTTAAAAATAACTCCCATTGAAATTCTCCCTTAATGTCAGTTCTGGTGGCCATTATTGAAATATTGCCATTGTTAGTGGCTGCTAAATATTATTTCTATAGAATCTGTATCAGAAAAGTTAGTATCCCCTATAATATAAAGATGAAGCAGTAGGTGTGAATTTAAATGGACTCCAGAATATGGTAGAGGACAGGAAGACCTGGAGGAACGTTGTCCATGGGGTCGCGATGGGTCAGACACGACTTCGCAATTAACAACATAATATAAAGAAAAAAATTTGGGAAGAGGGAAGGAATATATCAATTGATTAATTCCTGAGCTGATTGTCAGGAATTACTGATTTAGTAATCAGCTCAAGAATTGGTCAGTTGACATCGTCAACTCTGAATGAAGTCCAGGCTAACATCAATTCTGACAGTTGCACATGCTATTATTCTGCAGGCATCTGTGGTGCTTACTGAACTAGGAGCTTGCATTCCTGGATAACCTCATAGGTTTATTCAGTTTCAATAGGTTTATCCTTTCAAATAACTACTGAGGTCTGCTAGTGAGCTTTAGGAGACATTTAGGATTTTGCATGACCCACTCCTAACACATTAGCGATTTAGACACTTTTAGCAATGTTTCTTTTGAAACATATCCTAAATTACACTGTCCCTTCCTGAGCCTCTTTTATTTTCAAGTAGCAGGATCTTTCCTTACTTTTTGGCACCAAGGAAGAACCACCAGCAACTATAAACCTAACTTTTGATCTATTTGTCCATATCTCTTAAGGTTACATTTTGGATACAAAGAGCCTTGCCTGCAAGGCAGCCAGCAATTCCTGCATTGGATTTCATTTCACCTTCATTCTTTGTTGTTCGACTATATGAAGACCATGCCCATTCCTCTAGAGGAAAATGGAGAATAGGGCTTAGCCATTTGTCCCAAAGGTGCTTTTTCAAGAGGCAACTGGACTTTGTTTTTTTTAAGATGTTTCACTTCTTCAGCTTTGAGGTCCAGTTGATGAAAGAGGACCTTTGGGACAATCATGACCTGGATGACTGAGAATCTCCATAGGCTTAGCACTTTTTCTGTTCACATGTTAACTATTAGATACTCCCAAGTGAGACTAACTTTCACAATAAAAATACCACCATTTACCTCTATTACAGCGGTTCTCAACCTATGGGTCGCGACCCCATTTGGGATCGATCGACTATTTCATGGGGGTTACCAAGCAAGGCTGTCCGCCATTTTTTTCCCCTTTTCCAGCTGGTGCCTTACCTCCCTTTGGCTGGGCCAGCCGGTGGTCGGCCTGGTCTGTCTCTGCCGCTTGCCAGCTACGCCTCGGCTGGCGCAGGGGGTGGCACCACGCATGTGTGGCGCTCCCGGGCAGGGAAAGTCCTCGACTTACGACCGGTTTAGTCCTCGACTTATGACCGGTTTAGTCCTCGACTTACGACCGGTTGGGGGTCGCGGCATTAAAAAGGTTGAGAACCACTGCTCTATTATCCCCAGATTATCCTTCCCCAATTCGAATATTGCTACTGTAGGAAAATGGAAGAGAATGGAAGGATTTCCATAATAGAACAGATCATTTAATGATGCTTATAAAATCTATTGGGAAGACTACCACCTGTGAGGTATAACTTCTGCTTTAGAACGAAATCAGGTTAGCATGTAGTCTAATTGTTTTGGAGCAGCAGTGCATTTCTAGTGCCTCCTAATTTCTGCTGCCTGAATTTTTTTTTCTTTTACTCTGGAGAACTTGCCCTTGGATATCTCTACCAGCATTCTGCTCCTGAGGCCTGATGGTGCTTTGATATGTTTCTCACGTTGTTTTTGTATTTGGGGTTTTTAAATACTACAGGTTAAAACATGTGAATACATTTATCAGAGAAAAACTGTGCCATTGTTACCTCGGGGTTGCTGAACTGGAAAATTGAAGGAAATGCAAAAAAAAAAAAAAAAGACTAAAATTCACGGGTTGCTCTCCCTTGCTTAGAAATGAAAGTTCTCTTCCTGAGCTATCAAATAGTGCTGTACTGATTATGCACAGACTCACTCCTTAGTTACAAGCTAACCTGAAGATGCATTATTGGAATAGGTACATCTGCCATGCATTACAATTCAAATATAATTCAAGGAGCATCCTTTGTCTAACATCTGCCTCCCCAAACATAAATCACTAAAATAGGAACGGTTTTCTTCTGCATGGGGAAAAAAACTGCCTAGAGCCGCACTTTTGCCTGCCATCAACACCGGCTTCTTTCTCTATCGTAGCATTTGCATCCAACCGCGGAATAAGAGATGACATATTAGATCACAGGAATATCTGGGAATGCTGAATGTGGAAAAAGCTGGGCAAGGATTTTGAAGATCTAGCAACAACATCTGGGTGATGGTAAAAAAAAAGAGGGGAGTTGTGAACCACCAGTGGGGGCATGAACCACCGCGGGAAGAAATGTGATCAGGGGCAACAACTATGGTTGTCAACAGCGAGACAAGCAGATTGCCAGAAAAACCTGTACTAGTGTCTCTGTGTACAATCTTCAGCAGAGCCTATGTATCAGTGGAGAATTTGGGCGCTTTGCCTCTTACCCTTTTTCTAAAAGTTGATATCTACCCAGCATTATTTACCTGCACTTGTAGATCCAATTCCTGCTGTAAGTACAGATCGTGGAGTAATCTTTGCTGCATATTTCAGAAATTGAGATTTACCAGTACCGGGGTCTCCAACCAGTAAAAGATGTGATTCACCTGGAGGTAGAGTAAAGATGCCCAAGTTTTCTACAGACCATATTTTAGAAGAAAATGGTATTGAAGAAATATAAAAAGCAGAAATTTAAGCTCATCTCTAATCATAGGGAAAGCATGCAGGTTTATTTAAAAGAGTCACGTTTTCTCCTTCATACTCAGATTGCTGCATGGCCTTACTGATCACTAATACATGCATTTTTAATTTAATTGTAATATAGGAAAAGGTAAATGTGAAACTGATCAAAAATGACATAATTGTCCATCATTTTGATATTTTGCAAAAACATTTACTGACAATCATTTCTAAATGGAAAGGTATAAAAATAAACAAAAGAGTTGACAAAAACCACTCTTACTTAGAACAGAACAGATTATCTTAATTTCCAAAAGGCCCTTCTGGGTATTCTACACTAATACAGAAATGATACCATTATTTCAAAGGTAGTTTTTAAATTTCAAAGGTTAACCATAAGACTCAGACATATAAACAAAACCCTTTGAAGATCATGCCCACAATCAAGAGTAAGATAATGTATCTTCTTGTAAGCATAAATTCAGGCATTCAACCTCAAAATAACAACTGGCTGAAAGTTTATCATAACCAATTTAAACACACTCTAGTGAGAGATTAAAAGGCTGTTCCTTGGAATACAGATGGTTGAAATTGATTAATATTTTCTGTTTGAATATTGAATATATTATTAACTTTAAACTAGTGATAAAAATGTATACTCTTACTCTTTAGCAGCTAAATATTCTAAAAGTTTTCAATCAAATGGGAAATAATATATTTAAAATTCAAATCCCTGTTGTGTACTTTCTGTGTTTCAGTTCTTTCTAACCTCTTGTATTTTTTAAAGATATCTGCGATGCATATCACAAGGTCATCATTCTTTTGTCAATTTAAGAAGAGAAACTTATGTACTAAGACATCACAAAGAGGAGTTTTTTTTTTAAGAGCTAAAGATACTTTGGATTTCATTATAAATGAAATTCAGACTGTGACATTAACTATACCTAAAATATTGTTCACATTAAACATACACTGTAGCACAACAATAACAATTTTTATGATATTTATGGCTATTAATTTCAAATGTAAAAATTTGGGTAAAGCAAGGTGCAATATTAAATAAGAAATGCAAAAAAGGGCAAAAAAGGAAGGAAACATGCATTGTGTGTGTGTGTGTGTGTGTGTATTCATTTTATAATAAAGCATATTTTAGTTCTAGAAATTGTAAAAGACATGTGTGGTTCATCTTTTTAATGTTGATTCTGTCCATAAGCATTATAATGTTGAGCTGTCTTTTGTATGCTTTGTAAAAACTATGAAATAGAATTCTTAACCTGTCTAGTTCTCCAAGAATGTACACAAAAAAGAAAAACTAATCTAATCTAAATTTAAAAATATTTTTCAGGTCAATATCTAACTAGTAGAGAGATGAAAAAAAGAGTTCTATTACAGTGTGGGAATAAGAGGGAAGAGAATATTGTATACCAACCTCTAACCCGGGTACCGGTACTATCTGTTCTCTGTACCCCTCCTGCAAGCACCATAGCTACAGCCAATTTCACAAGATATAATCCAAAAATCTGAGGACACAAGCTTGCTAAAATTTCATTCCTCCCTGCAAAGTATGAAAAGAGTAATAGATTAATATACTTTGATCTCTTTCCCTGACATATGTACAATCCCACCTATGCCTCTATTTATTATGCTGTCCTTGGTTTAAACTGAAAAATGATCAGTAAAGTCTCTTTTGACTTGATTTTCAGTGATCTTGCCAACTTTTTGAACATCCATATAATTTTCAAGGCAACAATGCCACTGTTTCCTTCTACAACAGTTTTTCATTGTTCTCAATCTATTCTAGACAATACTGTAAATCTGGGATGTCCCATTCAAGTACTAACCATGCCTAATTCATCTTAGCTTTTATATAGGTGGTGATGTTTTCTTAATTTTCATTTTGATTCAGTTATAGTAAAAATAAACTGCCTAGATCCAATGCTTTTTATTGGATAATTTGACAGAGATTAACAGGGTGAAAGTGTTTTTTTCTTTAGGTTAAACGTATTGATTGATTTATTGAATCATTATTTCCAGATTTTAGAATGACAACTCCCATTATTCCTAATCACATTTTACCTTAACTGCGTCTAATGAACTTGGTCCTAGCGAGGTGGGCAGCATAAAAGTTTAATAAATAAAATAACGAAAACTAGTTCAAAACATCTGGCAGACAAGACATTGGGTAAAGCTTTGATATTCTAAAAGGGTAGAATCAAAGATTCTAAGAAAGATTCCACAGATTATTATTGGTCCTTAAGAGTTCTATTCCAGGTGCAAAATTCTTACATCAACAAAAGCTTCCGTCCTTCATTTAATTGGAAAAAGGCACATAATGGAATAGGTGTCTCCAGTGAAATGAACTGGAACTTCTACAATAGCTCTACATGCAACTTAGGAAGATATATGGAATTCTGGGTGGGAGAAATAGTACATAAAAATGTATTGATCATATATACAAATACCAGCATCTGTCTTCTGGTTCTTTGATCATAACTATGAAAAAGCAATAAACAAGCCTATTTGCATTCTATCTGTGCTCAAGCTACCATATCAATTCCACAACAACCGTACAGGGTACGGCATCTTCCCCCAGTCTAAGGCATTCCAAGACTACAATTTCCATCATTGCTGGCCAGTACGACTAATAAAGGGAGCTGCAGTTCAATGAAACTATAGCATACTAAATTGGAGAAGGCTGCTGTTTGATGTCTATACATCAACCCAACCAGACATAGCATGGTTAAAATTTAAGATGTGATGCTTTAAGCTAGTTACCCACCATTCCTTTTGTTAAAAATAAAATAACCATTTTATTCTTTTTCCTCATTTAATTATTATTTATAAAACTCTCCATCCAATTTTACAGAGCAGGGAATACAATTTGATTATAAAGGATAAAATTGCATTTCAAAAGCAAGCTGTTGATACCATTTTTAAATTTTTTTTTTGCAAACCTGCTAAAGGGTCATTCTTATGTCTTTCCCAAAAATCTTTAAATTCTTTGCGAACGTCCTCATCAATTGTGATGCCCATAATTTGCTCATTGTTGACTTGAATGTAATTGGCCTTCAAAACAATCTCTACATCACAGCGGGAATCCTGGTGAAAAGGCTTCCATCTTTGCATCACTACTCCATAAACCGTAATGTCATCACCTGAGACAAAAACAAATAAACACCAAGAACTGCCATAAAAATTTGGCACACATTAGTATAGAAGTCTTGAGCGTTTGTAATGTACATGTCATGTTGTTTCATTGGCATTATAATTAAACTGATCTTACAACATGAAAAATACCATTGTCTTAAGTCAAAACATCAACTCATATAATTATTGGCATTTGGGAAAATAAAGTTTTCATTATGTCATGCTAAGCCCTGTGTTAATTTAGCACATTATTGTTTATTCTAACTGACTATAGTTTTCTGGATGATGTCCATCCCAGGATTCTAAAAGAGTTCAAAAACCTTTTGACTAAAAATGATAGGCTGCTCACCTTAAATGCTACTTCTCCCAAACAACAGGAATCCTTCCACAAGGGTTAGAAAAAAGGCCAGTGTAAAGGAGATGGAAAAAGAATTGAGGAAATTACAAAATAGTTACTCTGAAACCTGTTTGGATAAACTGAAGGAGTGTCTTTTCTTGCATATTCTTATCCATACCTTACTATCTTCTAATGAATCTCTCTACACCAAAGGAGGTGAAATAGATGTTTACAAGGCAGACAGTCTTTTCTGTGGTGGCACCATTTATGGAACATTCCCAGAGAATCTCAATGGGTCCCACATTAGCATACTACCATCAGTCTTTTAATTATATTTTAATTATTTATTAAGTCATAGATTTAGAGTTTGATGACCATCTTGCCTAGGTTGTGTAGTGTCTTTATTTTGTATTTTATTTTATTGGTTATGCTTTAACTCAAATTATATTTTCTCTATTTGTGTGTGCGTGTGCTTATTGTAAATCCAGAGAGCTCTGGCTATTGAACTGTTTAAAAAATTAACTGCAGGAAAATGTTAACAAGAAAGTAAGCACACAGAAGAATCTACTGTTCCCCCCCCCCACATTTGCATGCAATTAACAGTTTGTTGGCATTTAAAGCTATATGAAAACATAGAAAATAAAGACCGTTAAATGAGAACAATATTTTGAACACATGGGTCCAAATCCTATGGAAAGGTGTTAGTATAGAAGAGCGCATATTGCAATGCCTCTGTTATTGAAGAATAGTCTTTTGAGACTTGGAAATTTTAAATGCCAATCATCATACGATTTGATATTGAACTGAAACAATGGCATTTCATGTTGTACAATCAATAAAATTATAACCCCAACCAAACAACATGACATATACATTACTATTAAACAATAACTCATTTAAAATATTAATTTGAATTCTTTTTTAAGTATGAATGCCTAAAACAAAGGTATTTTCCAAAAGAATCTATCACAGAACTCACCAGATTTGCAACTGTCAACTAAATCATCTTCAAGGACCACCATCATAGAACGGGGAATATTTCCAACAGAAAGCCTTTGGACCTGAACAACATAAAACGTATTTATTTTATTGTAAGGTTAGCAAATACTTACAAGTTTCAAGGACTACCACTAAATTTATGTAAAGAAGCTATGGTCAACTAGAAATAACCTATGAGAAATCAACCTATGAGTACTCAGACATGCAAATGATTAGAAATCTGCTTTCATTTGATCTATATTTCCATCAGAGTCTATCTTATGTAAGTTTCTTCAGAAGCAGATTCCAATGTTAGTCTGTGACTGTAATAAAAATTGAACAATTGATTCAGAAGTAGATTGCCTTGCACTTTACACTCCAGTTAGAAGCTTCTTGAGAAAATAACCAAAATGGAACCCTTTCACCCTATACTCCCATAAATCTGCTCTAAAAGCTCCCCCCCCCAAATATATTTAAGGGATATAAGGAAATAGGAGAAGGGGAACAAAAAGAGCACTGGATGTGACTTTACACTTCCTATGAAACTTTTTTTACATAATGCAAAAGGTAATAGTGACATTACATTTCTACTATCATTTAACCAGCAAATCCCTCAAGATACCTATGGCCAACCAAATCTGTGAGAACATTTTATTTTTATAACCTGCTCTTGAATCTTGATCTCTTGATAGTCTTTGCATCTACTGGGAACACAGGATGTTCCAGAGAGACAAGTGAACTTTGAGGATGTGCAGCCTTCTTTCCCAGGGCAAGTCGATGGGCGGCAGAAAGCATAGTATTGTTCAAAGTCAGCCTTGACCACAAAGATGTGCTTGCATTTGTTACACATATAATCCCGCTCAAATTCCAGGACTTTCACTAGGCTGGTCCGAATAACAGTGCCAGTGATTGACAAAAAATGCCCTATATCACTAGTCTTTGGGATGTGTTCTCTAGTTAGTTCTGGGCACACAGGTAAACCTGATGAAACAACAAGCAAACAACAAAAAGAGATTATTTTATTGGCAGTTTTCACTAATACTTAATTTTGATTTAGCAACTTGGCATGATGAATTCTTGGTTCACACATTTCATTTAATTGTGGTTGGTCAAATATACTACCAGGGGACCAAGTACTTTTTTTTTTTTTGATAGCATGCTAAGGCTTAAATAATAATTTAAAACTAAAGAGGCTGGCTACACATAGCATGCTGAGCTAAAACCAAATTTGTATAATTTGTAAACTCAATGTCTAATCAGCAGTTGAAGAAATTTACTGATCATTTTTTAATGTGTCCCTTATTTAAGGATATATTTGTCAAAAATTACAGAAACATCACCTAACAATGTTGTAGTTTTCCTACCCAAAATTTCAGCAACATACATTAAAGAGACTCAGCATCAGAATGGAATTTGCTATCATAGGAAAACGATAGATACAATATATATTTTTAGTGGGTTAATTCATCTGAAATTACTTCATAAAACGTGAATTTTTAAAACAAACAAAAAAAAATCTTCCATCAGAACTGCTGCTCCTTTTTAAAGACTACCTTATATCTCTATGGATTCAAATGGATTATACTCTTTATAAAATTAACAAGGGAGTTTTGTTTCCCCACTATTTTGCCTGTAACAGCCTTCCCCCACCCCCATTAACTGGCTTAAACTATGTGACCATTTTAAAGTACAAGTTAATCAAGACCAAAAGAGATACAATGTTTCAAAGAACTATCAGACTTTCTTGTCAGAAAAAAGCATCAAACAAGCGTTCAGGATGTAGAAGTAAAATATCAGCAGAATGAATATTTCTATCTATCTATCTATCTATCTATCTATCTATCTATCTATCTATCTATCTATCTATCTATCTTGTTTAACAAATTGTAAGAGATATAAAGCCTGATTAGGAAAGAATTGACTGTTGTGAAAGGAAATTAAATATCTGAACTGAAACTGGAAAAAGAACATACCATCAATGGTACTTTAGTGGTGTGTGTGTGTATAAATATACATATACATACATACATTACACACACACACACACACACACACACAGAGAGAGAGAGAGAGAGAGAGAGAGAGAGAGAGAGAGAGAGAGAGAGAGAGAGAGAGAGAGAGAAAATTACCATTGATGGAAGGAAAGGAAGACAAAATCTGTGTGCACCAGGATACAAATTCCACAAACCACCACAAACCTCTTGTGGGAGGAATAGGAAAAAAGCCTCTAGATCAGGGGTCACCAGTCCCTGGTCCATGGACCAGCACTGGGCTATGGCATGCCAACAACCGGGCTGCATATATAAGCAAAGCCCCATCCGTGGGATGCAGGCAGCACACAAAACCACACCCCCTCCGGTCCGCAGAATAACCTCTCTCCACGTAACCAGTCCCTGGTGCCCAAAAGGTTGGGGAGATCTGCTCTAGATCCCTATTTTCAGGGGATCATGGGAACTGGTCAGTAGTTGTGTTCTTGGATTTGAATTCTATAAGCCAGTCTTTTCCTACTTAAAATTGTTCCTATTATCCTCAGCTACCAATACTAATTGGCAATAATGAAAGTTATTGTTCAAGTTTGGCAGGTGCAGGAAGACTATCTTAATCAAAAGCATAATCTTGTTATAAGAGAACTCTTACACTTGCTACATAATCCACAGAGACTTTTTACAAAGCTAACCAAGATTTGTATGTATCACAAGAAATACAATTTACCTGATATTCTGGCATGAAGATTCTGTTTAATGATGAATTCCTGAGATTGGGAAGCTGACTGACATGTTGTAGCTGCTCTACGCAGTGCATTATCAAAAATAGGAAGCACTTCATTAGGGAAGGCATTAAAATATTCACCAATTTCCATGTTGGTTTCAAAAAGTGTCAATGCATCAACAATAACTGGGTAATGGGCGTCATCATCTTTTTCCCTTAAAATCTGCAAGATGTCATTGTGGTGATATGCCAGAATATATGATTCAAATACTTGTCCAATCAGGTTTATTTGCTCTGTAGTTAAAACCATCATGAATCCTATAATTGGAAGAGATACAAGATAATATTAAACTAACTTAATTAAATTGTATTTCTAGCACATTGCATAACTTGCTTCATAATCATGTTTTAGCTCTTCTCCGAATCCTTGTTCTCTATTTTGCTTCCTTTCTTCACTTAAAAACTTTTTATTTTCTCCTGACCAGCACATTTCAGTGATAATATGTATTTATATGACTCACAAATTTGTCTCAGAATAGCTAACAAATGGAAAAGCTGTACAAATCTAATAATAATCAAAGATAAACATACTAGAGCAGCTGAGTAGTCAACTCATCTTGGGTTCAGTTGGCATATCAGTATTTCAAACTATGTTTATTTGTGTGTGGAAGGAGAAATACCCAGGCAGAACTTCATCTATCTTCTCAGTAGAACGGTGTTCTTCTCTTTAAAAAGGTGAATAGCTCCTGATGGTAGCCAATAAAAGGTCTTATAGTTTATCCTTCTTGCTGATTGGGGGAACTATGAATGAATTATTACTAATCATTACTAATAGCTGGATCTCCTGTAAAATTCTATGAAGCAATGTGATTCTATAAGAGAAATCTAGTCTGGAAAAGCTTCAGTTTTGAAAGCTCTTTTTACATTTCTTTCAAAGCATTGAACAGTTTCATAAGACACAGTACAACAGAGCAGTAACTCCACAGAGTAGGAAGAAAACATTTCTTGTAACAGGAAAAATATCAAAAAATTGGAAACAGTTTTAATTTGCAAATAAATATATGTAAAACAGTGAACAGAAAAATTGCCTCTTACTCCTCAAGAATTAGGCAAACACAGGATAGCTCCAAATGCTGCTTTTGGTGTGAGATTTCAATCGTATCATCATGACAGGATTCCTGAGCATTAAGTAGCCATAGAGCCACATTAATTATTGTACCACAATCATTTAGCCAACGGAGGCAGAAAAACAGATTGTTAGATTAACTGCAATTTCAGATCCACTTTTTATTTCTCTCTATCTCTGTTGTTTCCCTTTTCAATTATGGGATTACCAACTTTGTTTTATTTTTATTAAATGTACTCATCTTAGTGCTTTATAATTATCGATCAAACCAGCTACTTATATTATGCATGCATATTAAAAATCAAATAACGATTTTACAGGAGATCCAGCTATTAATAATAATTCTTTCGTAGTTCCCCCAATTCTGTTATTTCTCTTATCAAAAAGAAAAATTCAGCAAAGATAAATATAATACCTTTTCTTAGTCACCATCAGGAGCTATTCATTTGGAAGCACCCTTTTTCAAAGAGAAGAACACAGTACTTCTTTTTCTTTTTTTACTGTGACCCTGAGAAGATAGACGAAGTTCTGCCCTGGTATTGATCCTTCCATATATATTTAAAAACAAATAAAGAAAATCAAATAATTTTTCCAGGAAATCCAGAAAAGGAGATCTATCAAACTGGCTAGCTAAAGGAATGAATGAATGAATGAATGAATGAATAAATGAATGAACAAATAAATAAATAAATCTGTGATTAGTCCTGAATGCAGTAAAGTATGGCGCAACTAAATATATAAGAATTTAATCTAAACATTTCTAAAGGTAAGGCAGCATCATGTCTCAAAGATTTTTTGCTCCTCCCCAATAGTTCAATCTTCAGGTGAGTTTGGTCTGTGTGTACGGGTGCGGGTCTGTGTGCGTCCTACAGCTTAAGGCTGCAATTAGCCCAAGTGAGGCGTCGTTCCGTTCCTATCTAGCCTTCTTCTGAGCTCAAAGCCGTCTTCCCCCCCCCCCAACATCCCCCCCCCCGGACTTGGATTGTGGAACCCATTAGAGAACCAGTCATGAGAAAGTCATGAGGGCGGGACTGAAGGAGGGGCGGGCAAGGTCGGAGCGGCTCAATTAAGAGGCAGGCGAAGTCTGGCCCTCAAGTTTCACGCCGGTGGGCTACCGCTAACCCGGGGCGGCGAAAGAGAAATACGGAGCCGCGCTGCAAAGAGGAGCAGCGTGAACTCGCCGGCGCGCGGCTCTTCCCTCTCACGCCACGCGACTTACCATCCGCATCGCGAAGCTTACAGCTGGCGGGAAAAAAAAAACCCTCACCAGTCTGGCGGCAAAAAGGAGCGGAATCAGTCAGCAGGAGGAGGAACAGGAGGCGGGGTCGGCGAAGATTGGCACTTCTCCTCCGGCTCCGCCGCTGCATGACAGGCGAGGAAAGGGCGGGCGACTTGCCTTGGATTGCTGCAGCGCCGTCGATCGGTCTCGGATGACCCTGGGCGCGAGGGGTGCGGGTATGCGACGATTGGTGGCCAGGCCTCGTTGAGTAAATTAAGCCCTTCGAAGAGCGCCAGGCTTGACAGCTCTGTTCTCAAGTGGTAACTTATTTGACTGGGTTATAATAAACTGCTACTCCGTGAATAGGCGTGAGGTGGAGCAGGTTAGCTGCAGTATTGAACTCTAAAGTTGGAGAGTGGGAATCGAAGCCGATTGACAATGGGAAGCCACCGGAATTTTGCCGGGGGGGGGGGGGGAAGCAGAGCACTTTCTCTTGCAGACAGGAAATGAAAAAGCAGAAATAAATGGTGGCTGTTTTATTATTTCTGTACAGTAAAACTTGGTATAGGGGTTAAGGTAGCAAGCTAGCAACTGGGAGACCATGAGTTCTCATCTTTCCTTTGAGTCGCTCATTTTCAGCACTAGGAAAAAAGCAGGAAGGGGAAGCCACTCCTGAAATCTTGCCAAGGAAACTGCAGGGGCTTGTTCATGCAGTTGCCAGCAATCGCTGTCTAGATACACCAAAAGTCCATAGAGTGAAGAGAGCTTTGCGGTCAAGTGTCAAATTGATTAAGGCACAAGGGAAAAAAATGTGATATGAAGCGGGATGTCAGGATCCCTCTGGAACAGTGGTTCTCAATCTTTTTAATGCCGCGACCCCCAACTGGTCATAAGTCGAGGACTACTCAACCGGTCGTAAGTTGAGGACTACTCAACCGGTTGTAAGTCAAGGACTACTCAACTGGTGCAGCACCGTTTGCGGAATGGGACTTTTGGCGGGCTCAGCAGGGCAGAGACAGCCTGGACAATTCCTATTGGCTTTTGAAAGCCAATAGAATTAGACTCTATTCAAGAGAGTCTATTCTATTGGCTTTCAAAAGCCAATAAAATAAAAGGGAGTAGCACAGCTAAGGAAAAGGGGAAAAAAAATGGCGGACTGCATTGTTTGAAATGGTCGTTTGACCCCAAATGGGGTCCCGACCCACAGGTTGAGAACCACTGCTCTGGAAGATTAAGACTTGAATCCTGTTTTGGAAGAATGAGCAATGAACCTCACATTTTACTTTTTTGTTATCAACTGCCTTTAGGATTCCTACTGAGTTGGTATCAGTTAATAAACATACATGTGGCCTTAGAGTTAGAATAGTGAACTTTGAATCTCTCTCGGATTTTACATTGCTGTATATACTTTACTTGATTTAATTTATAAAATGAATTACTGGATTGTGCACTTAAAAACTGCATATTTTTGAAAAGAGACAGTTCAATGGAAAAATTAACTACAGGATGTAACCAACATTTCTTCATGGGAATCATGCCACTAACCAGGATTTCTTCGTGGAATCAAGTCAGTCAGAGAGTAATAGGCTCTTATGGAAGGGATTGGATGAATGCATGAACAAAAAACCTTGCATATCTTTTTAGCTCTTTTCTGTACCATTGAATGATGGTAATGGTAAACTTCCAGATAGGTTTATTGTCCTATATAATTACCCTTCTCATAAAAACTTCCAGATATACCCTACTTCTAATAGGTTTTTCCATTACAGTTGTATATCATTTAAAAGTCAACAATTACAAATGGAAAATGACATTTTCTGATCCCACTGGAAAATGTCAAGTAGTGTGATTGTACAGTAAGAAATATCTAGAGCAGTGATGGCGAAACTTTTAGAGACTGAGTGCCCAGAAGCTGGCCCCACCCCCGCTCCATCCCCTGCCCTGCCCCCCCACCTCCACCCCACCTGCCCACAGGACCACTCACTGCCTCCAGGGCCTGCCGCAGATCGCCCAGGCAGCCTAGTAGCGCTATGGCAGCCACAACCTCTGCCCGCACCCTGCAGCATCAACCACATGATGGAGTGTGAGGGCAGAGTCTTGTCTATGCTGCTTGGCTGCCTGGGGCAACTTTCCTTCAAGGGGGCTGCTGGAGAGCAGGGGGTCGCAGGGGGAGGCAAGGCTGGGGCAACGGCACGTGTGCCCATAGAGAGGGCTCCGAGAGCCGCCTATGGCACCCGTGCCATAGGTTCGCCACCATTGATCTAGAGGAAGCATTGGAATAGATCTAAGATATAGGAATAGGAACACTGAAGAACAATCTTTGTCAAATTTTGTTAAAGAAGTAAGGTGCTTGAATAATAAAACATACAGCAGTACCATGCCTCCAATACGGTAAGACAAGTTGTGAGAAAAGAAGCAGATAAACCCCATCAGTTTATAGTAGTATGAGATTCCTTGTGAAAAAAAGTTTGCAAAATAAAAAGGAAATATGGGTAAAATAGATTTCTCAATATCTACCAGTATTTAAATTTGTAGAAATGAAGCTAAGAGTACAGTAATGATACCTATGCTTCCTTCTCATAATAAACCATATGTATGCTTTTAAATATAGACATTGTTTTAGAAAGTGACATGTTGATGCCACATAATGTATGCTGCCTTGCAGGTGCTGTATGTGGCTTCAAAATACATTAAATTAAATTAAGCTGCTCTTATAAATTTAAACTTCTAGAATAACCAGAGGTGCTTCCAGGAATTAAAACAGTTCTGGAGACTAATACTTCATTTTGCAGCATATCACCCATTTTTTTTTTAATTTAAAAAAATATAAAAGGTAGCATAAAACCTGTTGCACAGCAAGAACACTAGTATCATAGTCTGGTTGGAAGCATCACTGCTTCAGACAGGAAGGTGGTACAGAGAGTGGTGAGGAGGCTGAAAAGATTATTGGCAGTTCCCTATCTTCCATCCAGGGCATAGCACATAAGCATTGCTTGAGCAGGATCCACAAGATTGTCTGGGACACTACACATCTTCTTCATGATCTGTTTTCCTTGTTACCTTCTGGGAGGAGGCTTCGTGGTATCCGAAGCAGAACGTCCAGATTCACTCAGTTTTGTTCCATACAGTATCAACCTTGTGAACTCTAAAGTTTCCTCCTTCCGTTATGTATTCAAAATGGACAGTGATTAATATTTATATGTTACTTAATATGTAAGGGTGTAGGTCTATACATATGCTGTATATAGTATGTTTAAATGTGTGTAATGTATGAGAGCAAGCAACTAAATTTCATTTTTAATGTGTGCCATTGTACCCACAGTAAAAAAAATGACAATAAAGGTCTGTTTGTCTGTCTATCTATCTATCTATGAAAAAGAAATGATACAATTTTAAAGAAGAAAAACATAACACAATAGTATTTTGGATCATTATTGCAA
Organism: Crotalus tigris; assembly: GCF_016545835.1. Lineage (NCBI taxonomy): Eukaryota > Metazoa > Chordata > Lepidosauria > Squamata > Viperidae > Crotalus > Crotalus tigris. The sequence continues at coordinate 1,053,029 of NW_024096808.1, read as the reverse complement.
AATTATCCAGTATATTTTATTATAAGGAACAGCCAAGAAATCCAACTTTAACTTAATATGGCTTTCTTCTAATGAAAAGGCTGTATATACCTTTACATAGACCATAGAATATCTGCCAAATACTGTTTTAGATTATCAGGAAAGCATTAGAACATTGCTTCCAGTGAAGCATTCAGGATGAGTTTACAGGAGATACAATTTGAAAAGTTTGATTAGGACATTTTATATGAAAACATACAAATTTTTGTACATATGCTACATATAAAACTCATTATATTATTGGTGGTACCATTGGTTGATTATGCTGTTGCATAATGGGAAGACACAGTCAGGCTTTAGCAGAAATAATGAAGAGCTATATTTTTGTATCTAAGAATAAAAATTGTTTTTAAAATAACTACACAATCTCCCTAACTCTCCCTTTATGCATACAAAGATCAGATCTTAAAAGTACATTCATAAAACAAAAGTTTCTCCCTGAGATTACCAGTGTTATTTTATTGTGGTAATCTTGGAAATAACAGCAATAGTATCAACAAAATATATAAAAACCAGATTTGCCAGTATATTACATCTTTTCTCTCAGAAAACCTGCACAATTATAAGACAGGTGTAATAGAGTGGAAAATCAGGCACATTCTCCAGTTGAAAAAGATTGCGTGGTCATGGCTTAATTTTGTAATGGAAGAGAAAAATGTTAACATTTATGCTGGAGCACTAATGAAAGATTTGCATGCTTTATTATGCATAATTATTTTGTTTAGAACTATTTTTCATTAATGCCTGAGTTTTGTCCAAAGGATAATATCCTCAAATTGCAGCTTTCCATAAATTTCACTTTATTAATATAGCATTATCTAATGTAGTAACCCCAAATGTTAAATGTCTAAAGAGCATTGTTTCTGCATATATATATATATAAAATATTTATGACAAAAGTTGATGAACTTCAACATTAAAATACTTGTTATTTTTCTTACTATAATCTTATTACCACCTAGCTTTATATATTATTATAATTTAGCAGTCTTCCCCACTTTTGGAATAAACCACAATTTTTAAAGTCAATTCTCTTAAGTTAATTAAAAATATATGGATTTAAACATATTTTGCCACTGCCTGATTTTTAAATTGTTAACATTTTAATATATAATAATCATGCAATTAATTGCATTTGAGAGAGAAATGGGATGTGAAAATGTTCCCTGAAACTAAAGAAAATACATATTTATAGGAAAAGTGAAAGAAAGATTGCATTTCTTCTATGAAATTTTATTATGCAATAATTACAAAGTTTAAATACTTTTGAATTTTAAATAAAAATAAGTGTCATTAAGCACATTTATATAACTATGTCAAGTGATTCCAACAAGTATCACATAAAATAGAGTGCATTTTCAAATCAGAGACAAATACGTTCTCATTCACAGTGTTTGACATATTACAAGGAAGCTTATTTCACATAAGGGTTTATTTTAAGGTCATGCTATTATGAACAGTACAGTCCACACCATGCTGTGCCATTCAAAATAATCTCTTAGAATGTGAAGTAACGAGCAAACCATTCCTGACGTTGTGGATCTGGTGAAGCCATTGGGGAAGCTTCAGTCTGAGGAGGGCTAGATTCATAAAAAGAAAAGACAGATTTAACCCACAACCAAGAGTCAAGGTGCAAAATGCCTGGAAAAAGCATACAAAAACAATACACAGCAGAGAATCAATTCTTATAATGTCAAAGTCACGTTAGTCTGTGAGATAGTTTAATCCCCATTTTCAACCTTTGATCATCCACTCCATTGGAGAGCATCAGCAGCATAGACAAGTCACTAAGCCACACAACAGGGTAGAAAAATAGTGTTTTGGAAAAAAAAATTGGAGTTGCTGCTTTGGTTAAAAAAAAAAGCAAGGGAAAGTTTGTTTTTAAAGAGCATCCTCTTTTAGCATCCTTTTCTTCTGGTCAAGTTAGTTGTCAAATATGATGCAAGCATCATATTCTTTAGGACATGCTGAATTGTCTGGCACTGAACAATTACATATTTTAAATATTACACACACAGAATGATTTATTGAAATTGCATGCACATGGAATCAGATACAATAGAACGAGGGATTCAATACAAAGCAAACTCATTTTTACTAATAAACAATTATCAAGTAAACCTGTATGATATAATCATTAAATATACTTTATTGCTTTAGTAGAACTAAATTTTATAGCTAGAATGTTAAAATAATCCCTACCGTTCATAGGACAAATCAGGGAACACAATAATTTTTAAGGAAACTCCATCATCACAATTCATGAATTCATGCACATGCTTGTTAATGGCGTCTGAGCATACATGCATTTTACATGCAAAGGGAAAATAAGGAAGATTACATTTTAAAGGATTCTTATTTCAAGTTAAGAAATAAAATGTTACTATAGTGCAAACTTCCTATTCTACTTTCTGCCCCAGCTCTATTTTGTAAGTTGCATTAAAGCAGAACTACATCAGAATAAAGAAATATTTATTTTCCAGAATATCAAGCATTATATAATAGTATTTCAGTTATATAATAAAACATATTCCAATTGTAATGCAAAGCGGAGCTTGATAATTTAATGCTGAAGCATAGCATTAAATGGTATGTAATATATGCACATACTATATTCACATACTCAAAGCTTGTTTTTGAAAAATATTTTTTCTGCGGTGAGGAAAATCAATACAAATCTAATATGGCAAATATTTTTTGTCAGAACCACTGTTACAAAACAACCATTTTGATTTGGGGGATTGTAACATATTCTTGAAGGGCAGGTAGAAATAAACATTTAAGACAATTGTTCATAAAGGTAAATAACTGAAAGCACACAATGCATTGGTAATAATATAACACTTTGAAATTTTAAGGGAAAAAGACTTATTGGGGGAATCACATTACAACAAGCTTTACAATAAAAAGAGATACTATAAAGAGGTTTAAAATATAGTGCAAAAAATATGATTCTAAAATAATACCCTTACTCCAGTATTCTTAAACCAAGTGGAGGTTCAGCTAAAAAGAAATCAATTTTTGTTTTCCAAGTTAGGGGAAAAAAAAGAAAATAAAAAACTGGTGAGGCTCTGCTCACCTCAAAACCATCTTGGGCTCTTTGGGTGGTATTGGCTGTGGAAGTGGTCTGCTGCTGTTGAACTCAATATCGTGGATGGATGAATTAGGAATAGGGTCCAGGCGGTTAGCATGTCCATTGCCCACTCCACTAGATTCCAAAGCACTTAGATTGGGGACACTCACAAACCTGTTTGCTGATCTATCATTCTTCTTCTTTTGCTGCATTAAAAATAACACATGTAGGGAAGGGAGTGTACAAATCACGAAATTACTGAGATGTTTTAAATTATTATTCTTTATTAATGGTTTGGGGATTGCTGCAATACGATGCTTGACTTTTCAATAATTTTAGTAGATTTAGCTTATTTAGCTTCAATTCCCAAAGAACAGTGGAAACTGCTTTTCTTTTAAAACTAACACTGTGTTGTTGTAATTCCGAATCTCCCAACCAAAAAAATGGAACGTTTTAATTACAGAAGAAAAACAGATTTTACTTTCTATTATATTTGCAGCCATTTCCTTATATAATCGTGGTTCGTGATTGCCATAAAATCAATTAAATCCTGCTTCAAAATATTTTAATAGGAAGTAACAAAGTTTGTATTCCATTTGTATTTATTTTATTTTTCTGGCTTTGCTAAGGAGAGAATATAGCAGATGTTGCCCTTTTGATACCAAATTCTTATATTCTGCCAGCTGAGTAAAAATAGGTAAGAGTTGAATAAAATGCTTCCAATAGTCACACAGTACCCCACTAAAGTGAACTATTCAACAAGATACTTCTTCAAAAATTAAAAAACTTTTGATTGGATTAAGGATTTTAATACCACAACCTTCAGATTTTCACAGAAAAACCTCCCTATTTTCAAAATCATTCAAGTATATCTTTCTTTAGTTACTTTGCTGAAGGTACTGATTCAGAATCTGAATAATTCAAAACATAATTATTATGGTCTACTAGGCACAACTAATTCATTTTTTATATTGTTGAAATCAAACAGATGGGAAAACCAATTTATCAATTAGCAGCAAGCCATGTTAAACGGTTAATATATTGAAAGCGGCCCAGGAAGCAATAAAGATTTTCTTCATAACTTAGCTAATATATATATATATATATATATATATATATATGTGTGTGTGTGTGTGTGTGTGTGTGTGTGTGTGTGTGTGTGTGTGTGTATATATATATATATATATATATATATATATATATATGGCTTAAAACACCAGAGAGTGGGAGAGTCTCTTATAAGCAAGCCCGAGTCTGCGCCCAGCTCCTTGATCTCGTTATCGGACCTAATTGGATAGATTGTGCTCCGGTGATCCGTTTCTTCCTGCACCCCTTATCTACGTGTGTGTCCTCTTTTGTCTTCTTTTCCTTGGATTCTAGGGTGGGTGGGGCAACCTCCCTATCCCCCTGGTTGCCCCCCTCCTTTGATCCATTCTCTCCCTCAGGTTTTAATTTTAACGAGGTCTGCGTCTTGGCAAGTGACAATACAAAGGGAGGCCGGCTGCTTAAAGAAGCATGGCTCTCCAATAGTGACTCCATTAACCGGCACATTGACCTCTGCTCGGCTCAATCCATATCATAAAAAAATCAGTGTTATCTTTTATTAATATGATTTATTTGATTTCTATAGCCTTGTACTGAGAATTTTATATAACTTAAGTAATTTTTTTGGTACTAACTGATATTACTCTTTTGAAACTCTCTGTTATAAAATGTTCTAAGGATTCTTATTTTGGATAGGTAATAATGCAGTCCAATTTCCTTCATTTTGTTTTAGTTTAAATGGAAGAATTTTTTCCCAATTAAAAAATTTCAGCTGAAGATCTCTTACTTTTCCAGTTTTAGGTTTCTTCCACACAAAAGCCATGTCACCTTGCAAAGCAATGCTTTGCTATAATTTTAACTGAAAGATTCCTCACATATACACTATTTTAGTTAGCAGTACAATTCTCCAACCATGTCAATAAAAGGAGTTTCGTAATTATATTTTTCCCTCAGAATTGCATTGGCAACAGGAGTTGATTAAGCAAACCAGCTTCCTGTTAGAAGCAGAGTGAGAAAAAACATACTAAGAGCAAATTATTAATAGACAGGTAAGATCTGAAACACTGCAACAGTGCTTTGTTATCTCTTCTAAACTCACAGTATTTTATTGTAAAAAAAAGTTATTAATCTGATCTAACAAAACTAAATACCGTATTGCAATGATTTGACTGATGGCATTTATATCCTATGAGGCTGCTTCCAGCCAATGCTTTCAATGTACAATCACCCTGCCTCATTTACATAATACTGTAGAAATGTAAATGATATTAATTCATTTGTGATCATTTGCAATCAGCCTGTGTTTTTTTTTACTTTAAATATATCTCTCTTAGCACAAAAACAAATTAAAAGAACATGAATTCTATTATTTTTTTCAGTGAGATGTTGGAGAAAAACACACTATTGAGTAAGAGATAACATAGAGAGGATATTTTTTTTCCTATAGTCTGCCATGCATTTCTGATTGCAAACACATCTTGTATCACCCTTCCTCTCTGCTCAGACTTAATAAAACAGAAGACAAATCTTATTAAACCTAGCAGATTACATTTGAATAAATACACAGGATCCAATTTTAATGTTACAATCCTTAAACTACTCCTCAACTTACTAATTTTTCCTTTTTTGCTACATTTTGAAATATATATTGTTATAGACTCATTCTACAATAATTCAAGAGCAGACCCATTTAATTATTTTTAATTGGGTACACACCCGTTTTAACTGCTTGCTTTCCTTCTTTTTGAATCAAAAGAACTGTTCAAATGTCTAGAAAAGATTGTTTGAAGAATATAATTAAATTACACAGAGGATGTAAAGGTATCTCCAGTGCCAAAACTGATAAAAAAATTAAAAAGTCAAGAAGTTTATATTTGAGTATAGAAAAAGATAAACAGGTTTCAAATCCAAATGGTTGTGTTCATATCTCACACAATAAAAATTAAACACATGTATGTAACAATGATAAAGAGTTTCATTACAGGAGGACAGAATACACTTAATCAAGTGTGAAATTTTAAAAAGATGTTCACTTTCTGCATTATAGCTAGTGCTATGAGAATGTCAACTGGAAATAATAATCATTGCAATCCTCTATAACATGCAAATGAAAAGTAGATGATAACTGTACAAAAAGGGAAGCAATGTGATATATTAATAATTCAGCATCATATTAGGAAGTATAAAAATGATAATTCTTTCACTTGAAGGCACAAATATTTTAGAAGGTTTACTATATAGCAAAATCTTGAATTATTTTAGCAGTAATTATTCAGATTTCCTAACATTAAATATTATTTACTTTATATACCAAAACAGAATATTGCACATAATTTCCATAGTTTCTGCTACTGCAAGTCAATCCAATAACGGTATTCTTTAACTGTGGAGTTTTTTTGTTTGGACTAACATGGATTTCATTGCTTTTTTTTTTCTGGGAGAAGCATTTGGTTCTTTTATAACCATTTACTGAAGAATGTACATTCCATTACACTAGAATGCTAATCTGCAAAGGACTTAAAAGACATAGCTTCAAATCAGATAACAATCTGAATCCAGAATTGCTGCTATGTAACAAAGTATTTCTTCTTTTCACGAAAGAGACTTTGTTACAACAGAAGCTCCAGGAAAAGGAAAAGAAGCAATCTTATACTGATACTTTTTACTAAGTTTTCCTGTCTAATTCACTACAGTGTTAGTAAATGCTAAACCAAATATCACAATTTGATTTTGAAAGAGGATATTAGCAATCAAAGTGCAATTGCAAAAATGGGTAGAACGAGCAGCGTAGGTTGAGAAAATTGTCAGGAACAAACTGTTTCTGAGAAATAAAATATAAAACTATTCTAAAGTATAGTTCTTGCATAGATGATAGAACTGCCTCAGATGCTAAACAAGCTCAAAATAAATTAGTGCTTGGATGGCTCACCAACAGCCTGTAGATCAGGAAGTAAAAATGGCAGCATGAAATAGTCTCTATGTGTATTACTGCTAAGAGAACTGAAGGATGGCAGGAAGTCACCAGGGATTGAGTATGACTCTTAAAGAAATGTTGCTCTTTTTTTTTAAAAAAAGATTTTCCACTGAGAAGAAAAATTGACCATATTATGAAAAACTTGCCTATTCCCAACCTCTGTTGTTGCCTGGTGTTTGTTAATGGATTTTTGTTATTTGCATTATTACCAACCCACATTTTCTACTTTTAAGTTAATAATTATGTTCCATACCTTTACTAGAGGATTAATAACACCAACATTAGGACTTGCATTAAACACTTTGTTGAAGTTAGTCTCCCTATTGACTAGTTCCAGTTGATAGAACTTTTTGTCATCCTAATAAAGAAAAGAATATGTTCATATTGTTTTCAATATATTCAATTGTGATTATTTAGCTAGTATGACCAATCTTTGTTCATAAAAAAATATTGACTTCAAATATGAAACTGTTGAAGCTGAACTAAGATTGGCAACATGTGTTCCATTTATGTAATAATTTGTGGCATTCCTATAATACTTCTCTACAGCAGCATTAGCATTCTCACTTTGCATTGAGTTCAAAGACTCTATAAGACAATTTTTTTGCTCTCCCTTATTGTGATATAGGAAGCCGCAACTGGTTCATATTAGCAAATTTCTTATCAGCAAAATTTAGAACATACTTATTAGAAATTATATTAAAATACATATTGTTTATATAGATGCCAGCCAGGAAGGAAAAAGTATCCACCCCACAATGTTTTAAAATTTCTTTAGCATTGTGATTTATCTATAGTACAAAAGATACAATTTTATAAGTAACATTTCCAGTACATATTTATTCCAAACAGAATAGAGTGATTAAATTATTTTAAAGACTGAATTATGAACAACTGTTTAAGAGTACAAAAAGAGATATGAAATTGTGTATGCAGCTTAGATAACGGAGATTAAAACTAATTAAAAGTCGCTTTCATTTAGATTGTTTTCTTTCTCATATAATAGGTGTTTGGAATATTTGACAAAAATATTCAAAACAAAACAAAGGCCACCAAATATTCAAAGCTCAAAACAAAGGCCACCAAATTATCTTACAATCAGCTTCTTTATCAGCTGATCCCTCTCAGCAATCAGGTCTTTCAGCTCTGCAATAAGCTGCAGGTCTTCTGGCCTTGGTTCCCTGTTTTGATATTTATCTTCCATTTCTTCTAAACTTTATAGAAGACAAAAGTATCACCAATGCATTAGTAATGCATCAAAGTTAAAAGATAATACTGTAAATCCATATTATTAAACTGATTAAATAAATAAATCTATTATATATAAAAAGAGATATATATTTATACCTATAAACATCTTTTTGTTGGGTATGCTAAAGAAAATGCTGTCATAATTTACAATTAAAGCAACACAATTTCTATAATAAAATTACAATAAATCAACTAATGTATGAGAAAGTATCATGCAAACAACTAAAACAACAAGTTAGTATAAGCAGTCAAAAACACCACAGAAAGAAAGCAGAAATTAAGATAATTGCAGAAAAGTTCTAAAAAGACAGTGAAGAAGCATTAAAGGAGTGAATGGAAATAAATTAGAGAAAAATGCTGAAAGGCCAAGAAAACAGAGCCTTGTATTTGTAGAAAGGTTAATAACTTCTGAATTAACCTTTCAGAATGCTATCTAGTTTTGGACTTTTATATGGATTTTAATAGACAAGGGTAAACATTGAACAAACTGAAGCTATATGCTGATATGATGGATTCATATGGATTATTAGGTGCCTTGATCTGGATGCAGCTGAAGAACCAGTTTCCTGATGGGGGTTTCATTTTATATATATATATATATATATATATATATAGATAGATAGATAGATAGATAGATAGATAGATAGATAGATAGAGATAGATAGATAGATAGATATATATATAGAAAGAAAGAAAGAAAGAAAGAAAGAAAGAAAGAAAGAAAGAAAGAAAGAAAGAAAGAAAGATCTGGCTTTTCCCTCAAGTGTTGGGACGCACATTAGAACTGATTGGCATTAAGTTGTTGTGGCTTTTAACGTTTTAATTGGGTGAGTTTTATAGTTTTAAAATGATTTATATGTCTTTTAATTTTTGATTGGTAGCTGCTCAGAGTTGGTTGAAAGATAGGCGGCTATAGGATATATATTCTGAAAGCTGGATTTTATCCTATCAAATGACTTTAAAAGATGCAGACTTTTTGCCAACTTGCTCTGTGGTCCAATGGAAAGATAGTTTATAATACAGTATCTGGCTAGATTACTGATGTGTACTCTTTATGTAACTTCTTTTAATATCAATTTATGAATCCCAGTTGATGCAGAGTATGCAAAAGGTGTTCAGATTGTATTATACTAAATATGTATTAAATACACCAATTGCCTTTTTCTTACTATACATAATTTACAATTCTGCTTTGGTTTTAAAAGTCCTTCATAATTTTAATCAAGTTTTCTGAAGATTACCAGCATTCATAAAATTTGTTGGCACTATCCCCCCAAGCTTAATCCTAGAACATCCTAGGTTCACTATTACCTAGTGTATGTTCTATCAGCCAGGCTCAGACATTAACGGAACTCTTTTATTCTCTAAATACAAATAGACTATATTTGGAAACTTTAAAAACTTTTATGAAATACTTTTGTACTTCATTAAAATCTGCAGCTTTTATATGCGGTCATGCCCCCAAAGTTACCGCTGTAAAATTGGTTATTATATAGTAAAACTACTTTTGATGTCATTATATTTTATGATAAATATTATTATATATTATTATATATTGAACGGAATCTCTCTTGAAGAGGAAGTTTAGACTGGGTTCCCCAACCCTTGGGACAAGCAAGTGGCAAGCAAGTGTGAAAGTGAATGAAGCTCCATTTGCACAAGTGGCAGGCACACACAGAAAACCATCCCCTCTTTCCCCATCTCCACTGCTGCCAATCCGCATAATCAGAAAGGTTGGGGATTGCTGGTTTAGACTATTCTTCTGACTTACAGAAAGCTCTATGCTTCTTTATTACAAGAAGCAAAAGTTAAATAGAAAAATGTATTATTTCAGGCCGTTTGTCAGTTCAAATTTCATTACAAATAGAACCGTACCATTTTAAAAGAAGCATACTTACACAAACAGCTATTTAACTTTCAGACTCAGACGAATAAGAGCTGAGCAAGAGTTTACAATCTATTATGTCCTTGTACTATAAAGATATCCAATAATTATTAGTCAGTAGCCATAACACTTGAGAATTTTAAAAGGCCTTTAGTTGGCATTTTTTTCCAAAGACATGATATTTTTCTCCAATAATAAAAGTATCCAAAAAGCTATGAGAATATAGATTATTTTAAGATAAGACAGTGCTTAATAATTGCAAAACTGAACTGGAGACATAATTAGAAGACATAGCTTCAGTGTCATGAAATTAAGATTACAAAGAGAAACATGAAACACAGAAATATAAGGATCATATGGTGGTATAGATGTTTGTGGGAAGACACAGTCAATTAAAACTATTAATATAAACAACATTATGTAATATGGGAGTTATTAGTTTTAAAAATATTGCATCACCTTAATCAGAGGCACAAAAATAAAATAAGAGGCTTACCAAGCATCTTTAGTGTCATGTTCAGTCCTAATGAAAGCATGTATTAAATGGTGGTTTTTAATTATTTATTTTTTAAAAAAATTATGACTGCCCAACTCATTTTCTATGATTCTGGGCATCTTATAAGGATAAAATCTTAATAAAAAAACAATACTGCCCCCCCGGATGACAACAATCAGACAAGTCACTCAATTGACTCCCTATTAATCTGGGGTACCCAAGCCATTGGTAGAACCATGTCTTCAGGGCCTTGTGAAAGACTCTAAAAATGTGGCCCAATCTTATTTCTGCAGGGATAAGGGAGCCACCATGGAGAAGACCCTTCTTCTTGATTCTGCTAGATGGACCTCCTTAGGAGAGGGGACCAATAGTATTCCCTGCCTCCCCATTCCAGGGGATTGAATAGATATGACTGGGAAAAGATATGATCCCAAGCCATGTAGGATTTTGAAGGTGAAAACCAACATCTTGAATTGGACTCAGAAACAAATCAGCAGCCAATGTTGTTCCTGCAAGAGAGGTGACGTGTGCAAATCTAGGCTTGCACAAAACCATGCAGGCTGCTGCATTTTAGAAACCAACTGAAGTTTTCAAATACTTTTTAAGAGTGTGTAAGACTGTTTGAACTGCATCATCTAGCTACCTAAAAACTGATTGATTTAATGAGCATGCCCAATGTCCTTTTATTTTGTACCAGCCTCCGACATTTAATATATTACAAGGGTTAAATGGAAGTATGAATTGGATGTTTTCTTACTTTTTCCCATGGTTTCAATTCTGCATGTTTGTTGAAATGGTTCTGTCAAAGTTAGGGATATACTAAGCTTCTCAGTTATATGGAGTTTTACAACCCCATGCCTCTCCAGTATCAATTGGAAACAGATAATAATTATATATTATTCCACTCAAACTCAGCCCGTAAATGAAATTGTTCAAGGAAGTAAAACTTACGAAACTTGCAAAGCTGAATTAATTTCCTTGAGCAGCTGTTGGGTCTTATTAAAATCTGCCAGCATACTTTGTTTCTCTCTGATGTGGTCAGCTGTCATGACATCCAGCTTTTTCTCATGTTTCTTGCTTAAATCTTGTTCATGTAGCCTGTTTCATTTTATGTTAAAAACAGTTATTCTTATCAGTTGGGTTCATTAATTTTGATATTTGAAAAGGCTTTGTGCACAGTGATACTGATAATTGCAAAATTATTACAATTTCTCTAACCTCTAGCTTATTTTTATAAATTTTGTCATCTCCTTTAATGCTTTAATAATGAAAAGCAAATAAAATCCGTTTAATTAAATGGTCAAAATAGCTTTTTCCAGTTGCTAATATCTAGAATAATGTGCAATGCCATATAATAGACAATCCCAGCCTAAATGCATTATTACATTAATCAATATTAGACTTTGATGAATATAGCAGTTTGAATTTGAGCACCTAAAATACTCCATGTAAATTAAAAAAAGGTTATTCTTTATCAGCTTTAGGAACTGAATTAATTAGAACTTGTTACCTGACATCAGAAATACTCATACCTAATTTGCTGATTAGATTCGCTACGTATTCGTAGAATTTCCTTCCCTTTGAACTCCAATTCCTTAGTTAATGCACTTATGTTCTCATGCAAAGCAAGTATTTCCTTATCCAATTCTGATATATGGTAGTCTCGATGCCTCAGTTCATCCTGTACATCTGATATTCGGCACATAAATTCTTTCTCCTAATAAACAAGTATTAATAATCAAAGAACACTTTGTAATAGTTCTACGTAGTATATTCATTTCTGCAGAATAAACATACTCAGTTTTTTCACTAAAATATTTCTTAGAAACAGAATATTTAAATCATTGGTGTTCAACCTTTTGGCTTGCCTGAGTTGCACTGAGTGAAGAGAATTTGTCTTGGGCCACATATAAAATATATAATGTAGTTAATATATATATATATATATATATATATATATATATATATATATATATATATATATATATATATATATATATATATATATATATATATATATATATATTAATTAACTAGCTGTCCAGACCATATGCAGCCCATGGGCCATGGGTTGTACACTATTGATTTAAATGAAAATGTATCATCCTTAAATTAGGGGATTCTTGTCTTCTCTTTATTCCTCTTCATCTGTGAAAAATCAAATATAAAGTTAAAGGGAATATTGAATAAGAATTCTGAAATTACAATTGAGTTTTCAGACTGAGTTGTGCTTGCTTCTTTTCAGCCAACACAAGCTCCCTCCCCCCTGCCCCCTTCTCCGACCTAGAGAGACTACTAAGACTGATCTCCAATTCAGGTTTTCAGTTATTTGTCAGAAAGGTTTGATAGTGTCTTTAATTACTATATTTTCTTTGTTATACTGCCTTCACTTTTATTTAGCACCAAAACATATTTCAACAAAGATGTTTAGTTCCAGACTTGTTCTTCTGTAAATAAAATACTTTATTTGAACTAAAGTTATCTTTACTTTAGCAGACACTTTTACTGCCACAATGCCACATGCAGTCCCTAAAACTAACAATTATACGGATTTCTCTTGCAACCCCCATTCTCTTTCAGGGAACAGAAAGAGTAGGGGGAAAAAATCAGCCCTTCTCCCGTAGAAACATCCTGTGAGTGAAATTTCAGTCATAAAGAATCAGGCTTTAAACCTATAGACATTAGTATAAAATATACAGAACATTCTGGAAGGTGCAAATTACTGTGGACTTGCTGCTAAAAGAGATGGATTATCTCAAAGAGTACCATAATAATTAGCTTAGATGCTTGTTCAATTTAATTTTCTTATAATGCTTAAACAGAGCTTCTTTCTTTTTTTCCATTGTCTGTTTATTTTCCCCTTGTGTCATCTTATCCTTTTTTCCCTCATTTTCTTCTTTATGCAACTATCTTATTTCTTTAACTCATCTACATCCTGTTTTAATCTTTACTGCTGAAGAGAGAGAATGGAATCTGAGTGGGTAGAATGTAAGAGTGAATGGTTGACATGTGCAAATGAAATATCAATTAATAGATTAATGGGGCACATTTTTCAGACAATTAATTTTAATTAGTTTTTATTAAAGTGTATTTTTTAACTTTATTATCTGAATATAATAGTTTTTCAGGTGAACAGATTTTTCTGTATGGAAGTGGATTGGAGTCAAATGGAACTGGGACCCCTAGATCACAGGTCGGCAACCTGCGGCTCCGGAGCCGCATGCGGCTATTTGAGCCTTCCCTTGTGGCTCCCAGCCTCTTCTGCCATTTGCAGAGAGAGACAGAGACAGAGACAGAGACAGAGAAAGGCACTTGCGCTTCCCTTCTCTCTCTCTCTCTTTCTCTCTCTCTGTGTGAGTGTGTGTTTGTGTGTGTAAAAAAGAGAGTAGCCTCACCCTGTTCGATGAGCCAACAAGCTTACTGGGCGGGGCTCCTGCCTTGGTTGCATCTCTGTAGGAAACAGGAAGCAGGAAGGGCAGAAGAGAGCTAGCTAGCCCAGCTATGCTGATTCAGGAATTCTGGGAGTTGAAGTCCATGAGTCATAAAAGAGCCAAGGTTGCCTACCTTGAACTTGTTGGAGAACAGCTTGAAGCCAGCTTGCCAGGTGAGCAGAAGATCGGAGAGAGGGAGGGGGGGGAGAGAGAGAGGGAGAGAAAGAGAGATGAAAGAGAGAGAGAAAGAAAGAGAATGGGGGAAGAGGACTGGCAGACCAAGGGCAGAAAGAGAGAGAGGGAGAGGGAGAGGGAGAGAGAGACAGAGACCCTTTTGACATCTAAAATGAAGATAACACTGCCTATATCCTTTATTATGTATGTATGTATGTATGTATGTATGTATGTATGTATGTATGTATGTATAAAGGTAAAAAAGGATATATGCAGTGTTATCTTCATTTTAGATATCAAAAGGGTTTTGCGGCTCCCAGTGTTTTGTTTTTGGTGGGAAACTGGTCCAAGTGGCTCTTTGGGTTGCCTACCCCTGCCCTAGATTAATAAAATAGGGAAGCTAGCAGTACATAATATTTTTATCTATTTATCTGTCTGTCTGTCTATCATGTTTATCTGTCTCTGTAATATTGTCAACCAGTGGGATCTATTGGTTAAGATGCCAGAGTGGGGAAATGCAGGTTCTCATCTTCTGTTATGCTTGGAAGCTGGTAAGGGGCTGATAGATTTGATTTCGATGGGTGGGTGGGTGGGTAGGTTGGTAGGTAGGTAGGTAGATATAAATAACCTACAATTTTCTATTTTTATTGGCAAAATTTGGGAAAATTTTATTGACAAACTTTTTCATTTTGATAATTTGCTGCTACCATTTAATTCTGTTACTTATCTTTGCAATAATAGTTACAATTATTTCAGTCAAAATTACCATTAAGGTGATAGTGTAAGATAAATTCTGAATCAGACCAGACTAGATTAGTCTGGCTACAGTAGGTGGTTACAGCATGTGGACAATTTCATGCTTCATTCAAAAGCAACAAAGTAATATGCTTAATGCTAATTTACAATTAATGTATATTGCTACCATATAAGGTTGTAAATCCTGGACATCAAATGCAAAAGCAGTACAAGTTTAAAGTTACATACAGAAGCATGGAATGATAAATGCTAAACATAATATGTGATAAATCAAATATATGGATCTGCCACTAGATAGGAGTGTGGGATATAATGAAATTTAAATGGCAATACGCTGGCTACATTATATGACAACTAGATCAGCAGTGATGAACATCAATCCTTGCAAAATGCCAATGGACCTCAATAAGACTAGAAAATGTCCCAAAGAAATGCTGGACAGATGATGTAACTCAATTCAAATGTGTTAACTGAGAAATGAATCAAATACCATGTATTAATTTTTGATCAAACAGCTTTTTTTACTTTTTGATCAAAAAGATATATTAAAGGTTAAATACTTGTGCTATAGCTTTATAGCATTAATAATCTTTAGAGCACAGAATATATGTACCTGATGCCTGCTGAGTTCTATGCTTCTTTCAAGTTCCATTTTAGCTGCTGCTACTTCTTGTTGATGATTGTGCCTGAGCTGATCAATTGCTGCAGCATGTTGATGATTTAGTTCAGAGCGCAAAGATGCTGAGAAATACAAATAAAGTATTTTAAAAAATACTTCACAAATAATATTTAAATTTTTTGATATGTATACATATTATTATCATATAGTTATTGCATCATATATTGATGCTTTTTCAAATGGCAGTTTGCCCACTGATTTTCTAATTCCCAGCCATTAGTGGGAAAACCTTCTATAATAAGTGTATCACACCGACATTTATTAAGAGTACCACATTTGTGTCTTCCAAATTTATAGTGTTTGCAACCCAATTTCAATTTATTTCTGTTCTTCAAAATATTTGGTGTTACTCAAGCAAGAAGGTCATTTCAAAATGTGAAGTAAATTTGTTCATATCCAGGTATGTATACTTCCTATAAAAGAATTGTGTAGAGCACTCATGAATTTGGAAGGAAACTCATAAAGGCAAAATACCAAAATAAAGGATGACATATTTTTACATTTCTGCTTTATTCTTATTATATAAATATAATTAGACTGGAAATATAATTTCTATTTCTGGAAAGAGTGCTCCTTTTTCAGTATCAATCATACTATTTCCTAGGATAGTTACATAACATATATATGTATGTATATAATGTATGTATGTATGTTTAAAAGACTTACAATTCAATCTCTTGCACCATGCATATTCAAAACAGCAAGCAAATATTTTAAAAGCAAATCAGTTACATATTTCAAAAAGAGAAACAAAAACAATCCATAGAAGATAATGATGATGATAATTATAGCCAATAAAGGAGAATATTTCTAGATCAGGGTTGAAATGAGGGGTCCTTGATGTTCTCTGACCTTGGTTGTTTTCTTACAGACCTTTCTGTGCTAGTCCTGATGATGTTACCTAGTTTGGATAATGAAACGTCTGCAAGAAAACAATCAAGCTCAGAGAAATAATAACAGATAAGCAAATCATACAAGGAAAGTATATTATATAACCGGTGAAAGGATCAAGGAAACAACTCCATTATCTTCCTTTTAAGCTCATTTTCGCTTTTCTTTTTCTAATATTCAATTTGATGATGTTGATCACCACTGCATTTCTTTTAGTGAATTGTTTCTTTGAAATTTTAAATACTGCATTGTATTTTTGCAAACCTTGAGTTACTCCAATTATGTGGATACTTCCCTCTAATTTTCTATGATCTGATTTTGCTCTATTTCTGTTGAAATGAGGCACTGATATTGATAGTGAAAAAAAAGATAGATATAAAGATAATACTAAAGAAACTGCTATTATCAAAGTTAATGAAAAAAGAGAGACAGGACTGTAGCCCAGAGTATGAAAATAGAATACATCTACCTAAAACACCTATGGGAAGTCTTTTATTTAGCCAGGCGGAATCTTTTATATAAAATCTCATAGCAGAGTCATCAGCTTGATTTAAGAGATGATAAATCATAACAATTGTAAAGACTGAATTATAGTATCACATTTATATTATAAATTGTGTGGTATTAATTACTCTTCAAGGAATGCCTTGAGGAACACTGCTATTTTTCATCTTAAAAACTTACATGTTTCAAGAAGAGATCCAATCTAAAACTAAGGACAAATTTCCTGATAATGAGAACAAATTGACCAGTGGAACAGCTTGCCTCTAGAAGTTGTGGGTGCCCCATCACTGGGGATTTTAAAGAAGAGATTGAACAGGCAATTTCCCAGAATGGTATAGGGTCTCCTACTTGAGCAGAAGGTTGGACTAGAAGACCTCTAAGGTCCCTTCCAACTCTGTTATTCTGTATTCTGTATGTACATCCTCCAAACATAGAAAAGTTGCAGGTGACCTAGGGAAGGCTTGTCGATTTCAAAAAGATTGACATTAAAAACCACCAAGAAACCCTAGGACTATAAACTAGCTTGAAAGTCAGAAAAACAACCCATAAGAAGACAATGGCAAACCATTTCTATATTGTTAGTAAAACTACAGCCAAATTCCTACATGGTTGTCTATCAGGCAGCAAATTATATCTGCCCTCTAAATCAAAGCTTACATTTTAAATTGTGACATGAAAGTACAGTACAGTACCAAGCATTGCTTTCCCTTCGTCTTCCAATTCAAAGCGAAGAGTCTGCACTTCCTGTTCCATTTCTATTTTGAAAACATCCATAGCATGTCTGTGTACATCTTTCAGTGCCTGAAGTTCTTCTGAATACTTCTGTTGCAAGCGTTCCTCAAGTTCCTATGGGAAGTAAATCAGTATGGGAATATTTTTACAATTAAGCATATAAAATTATCTTTAAGTTTTTATCTTATGGAATCTTATCTGTAGCTTCCCTATCTTATGCAGTAAATCACTGCACTCAAAATGCCAGTTAGCAAAGTAGTTTGGTTCCAGACAACTGTAGACCAAAATGGGGGAGGGACTCTTGGATGTTCAAAATAAAAATTAAGCATTTAATTAAAATAGTGTTCATATTTCTTTTTTGTGGCCTTTCATTTGAAATGTGTGATATTAACAACTCCCACTGAACACACCTTTTGCTCTTGTTCTTTTGTTTCTTCCATGCTCTGAAAGGCAAGGAAATGTGCTTCTTTCATGGACTTATGTCTCTGCTGATGCTCTTCCTCCAGTTCTTCAATTTCTTGGGTCAGTCTCTGCCGCTCTTGACTAAACTGTGCCTGCAACTGTTGCATTGTGTTCTGAGACTGTGAAAGCTGCATTTCTAGGTTTTGCTTTAGCAGAGTGATCTAATTCACAGAAAAGCAAAATGACATAGAAATATCAGAATTAAATTCAAATTAAATGTATGCATAGATTTTTTAAAACTATGATTAATTTTGGAAAAGTACAGAAATCTATAAACATATTACTACTCCACTAAACATCTACAATCCCAGTTGTAGTTTGAGATATGAGAAGCAATGAACAGAAATTTTGTATCTTTTAAAACATTACATGCCTATCTTTTGGCATATGTTGTTCAGTAGCACATTTCTTTTAGCAAAATTTCAGGTATACATTATAACATGAAACAAACATTTATGATATGAAAAATAGGAGAACTGCTACAAAGATTACTGCTTTGCATTCTATAAACTGCCTCTCCCCAAATGTTTGTGACATTCTCAGATATCTAATAGTCACGTTCAAAGCACTCAAGTTTCTTTTAATATCTAAAACTTGTTAGTAAGAGTTACAGAAAGTCTTCTTAAAAGTAGAAAAAAAATTGTTTCATAAAAACAATAGATGAAAAATCTTCAATAGACCTACTTAAGCAGAAATCCTAATGAACTCAGTTGGGTTTACAATGTTAGTTTTGAATTCTGGAGTAAATTACTAATATTTTTAAAGAAATTAAATATCAGACTTTTAGATTACCTCTATAATTGTTTAGGACATTGAAAAAGAATAATCATATATTATATTTAACATTTCTGCTGTTTATTTTGTTCAACTATGGACTAAGGACACCCAGTTTCAAACTACTTAAAGATATTGCTCAGTTCATGACTGTACATCTGGTACTATCTGACAATCAAACATACCTCACAAGCACATCATTACAGTAAAGCTGCAGAAGTACTATGTACATTGCCTTAAGCTCTGGAAGGAAAGATGATACATAATCCCACTAATTTGTAATTCATTATTTTCATATTATGATTGTGTGGCTTAACCCATACCTTTCTAGATAATTTCCTAGGAATTTCAGTATTAAATTGAGTGATGTGCTAGCCATGCAGAGTAATGTACAGGTCTTACATAGTATTTTCAGGATGGGCAGTTCATGTTAGAGGTTGTGATTTCAAGAAAGTAATAGTACTGTGGTCAAGATCAGAAGGCAGAGCTATACTACTTTTATATCCAATTGGCATTCTTTCTATTAAAACCTGAATATACACTATGATAGTATGTAATATTCCAATATTGCTATCATTTCATATTGGTGCTATTGCCTCTCTCTGATAAGTTCACATAAAGTCATAGTAAAGACCACAGGCACTATCACTAGTTTCATTCATGGTATATTAGCTTTAAAATAACTTAACTGTAGGACAAACTGATTAAATTTAATTCATACGATCAGTGTAAACATTACACTTCATTGGTATATAAATATTTATTATGAAGATCAGAATGCCAAATAGTTACAAGAGAATTTTTTTAACACAGATGAACTCACAAATAATTCAGTGAAGGTCCAGATACCCTATATATAGATGAAAGAATTAATATACAAGTTGATTCAGATTTAAGATTTCTATTGTGCTTTCATTTACAAGATAACATAAATGCTAAATGTAATACACCTCTGTGATACCTCTGAAGGCACTTTGTCAAATGCAATAGTATGAACAAAGAATCCATCACTGAAATGTTGAGGTAGCAGTATTCTCAGGTTATGGGTACTTCAAGGGCTTTGTCTTCACATGTCTGCGCATGCAGATCTGCTTTACTTCATCAGCAGTCCCCAAAGAAGTTTTGTCTGGACATAGACATGCACAGATCATCTTCCTGAGAACATAGCTGCTACACAAGAGGCATATTGTTTAAGGCAATGTAGAATGCAAATTACCCCCTTGACCTATTTGTGCAGTGGAAAAGCATTTGTAACAAATTCACTACCTTCTGTTAAGATGTTGGATAAATGTTTGAGTTTTCTTCCACCAACCTTTTCTTGCTCATGGCCCAATTCTGAGCTTCATTTATCTCTCTGACTCCCTCCCCATTTCCATTATTAAGATACTTATTATAAACTGCAGTAATATTCAATATCTGTATTGCTGAAATTAGCACAAAGAATGAGATATAAGGATTATGACAAATTAGTTATATGCCTGGCAGTTAGATTTGGACGTCTCCCTCAGAAACATAACTATGACTCCCTAAAAATATGGCATGGCCCATAGTGAGAATCACTGCACTAGAGCATTTCAGACAGAAGATCATCCAGCTTCTACAGCTGGAAATAATTTTGAGGCAATGGCTCCCCTAGGTTCTTGATTTTTTAAAAAAAGCCTACCTAATAGCTATAATATATATTATTTAATCAATTGCTGTAACATTTAGAGCAACAGAAAGCTATATAATTTATATTGATAGTCCATCACCATTAGTTAAAAAAACTGCATGGCAGATAGATAGTTGTCTTGAAGCAAGGAGGAGGAACAAAATCTTTATGTAGTGAAAATTTATAAAAAGTCAAAAAACCTGCAGGGTAAAAGGGTATTCTTTCACCAATCTTGTTTCTCCTTTATTCCCTTGTCTATGCATCCTATTGTAAATCTCATTGTTGAACAAAAATGGAAACAATGGATTTTAAAACGAGGATTTCTCCTAAATTCTAGATTTTTGTTATGGAGGCCTTTGAGGAAATGGAATCTCTGGAAATTTTCAACTTAATATCTCTTTAGTAAATGAATCAGGGGAAAAATGATATTGCTTTGTACTAGCAATGGAGAATGTGAGTTCAGAAATCTTTATTGCTGACTAGTGTTTAAGAGTAACAATAATTTTAAAGTTGATAGAAAAGTCTCTAGATTTGTTCAATGAAATAATATCTAATTCTAAAGGGAAGAGTATTAGTTAATACTGTTTCATGTAAATTGCATCAAGCTTTTATAGTTATAAGATTTCAAATTAATCCAATGGAAGTGATCATAGAAAATATGGTCTTACACCTTTTACTGTTTCGTCGATGCCTCTTAAATGCAAACATGTATTTTCCTGGGAAATCGGCTCCTAAAATCTAAAAAAATACCTTGGGATGCATAGCTATCGTAGAAAAAATATGGCTTTTAACAGTGGCACTGACAGCTATAGTAAAAGTATGCCCATGCCTAATTTGATGCCCTTTTCCCACTATTTGAGCGCTGAACTTCTAAACACAAGGAAAGACTAAAATTCTTCACATTGCTTAACAATGTTTACCCCAGGAGTGAATCTTTGTTACATTTGCTCTGTTCTACTCTACTCAGCTTAGAACTGAATAAGGCTTTACTAGAAGTCTAATCACACAAGTGCCCCATTATTATTTTTTTCTTTGAAAACGATCCATATTCACTTGGTCATTCCACAGCACTAATCAGGATTATACATGAATCATGTTCTTTATAAAACCCCTAATAGCAATGTATTACTAATGAAAACTACATACAGTATTACCATAACAAGCAACATACTTTATACTTAATTAATGGTTTGATGTAAACAGAAATCCCCCCCCCCAAAAAAACAAATTACATTCAGCCCCTTTAAATGTAAGGATATATTTAATGTGAAATGCAAACATGCATGAAATAAACAATTTAACCAAAGAAACAATTTTATAAATTTGTTATTCCCTTTTAAAAAATGAACAGGAACAAGGATTACTAAATTTTGTGAAGCTACATGAAATATTGATGTTTGCCCAGAAATATTCCCAGTGGTACTTTTATATCTGTGAAAAATGCTTTACTCTCACAATCTTGGCTGCCAAATGTTTGCCAATACCTTTAACTCTAATCTTTCTGTAGCTTTATATATCACATCGTTACAAATTTCTCAAGACCAGTTTTGGGGACGTAATAGGGTCAAGCAGATTAAACAAATAAGGGAGACTGACAAAAAATAGGTATGAAGCATGCAGTCTATCAAATTAATTCAACTGGATTAATTAGTGTTGATATTTTGAATAAAGGTAGTCCTTATTTTACAACAGTTTGTTTAGTGACCATTCAAAGTTGCAACGGCACTGAAAAAAGTGACATGTCAATTTTTCACACTTTTGAAACCTCCCCATGGTAGTGTGATCAAAATTCAGATGCTTGGCAACTGACTCATATTTATGACAGTTGCAGTATCCCAGGATTATGTGATCATCTTTTGCAACCTTCTGACAAGCAAAGTCAATGGGGAAGCCAGATTCACTCAACAATTGTATTACTAAGTTAAGAACTGCAGTAATTCACTTAACAACCATAAAAGGTCATACTATGGGGCAAAATTTACTTAATGACTGTCTCACTTAGCAACATAAATTTTGGGCTAAAATGTGGTCATAAGACTATCTGTACTGATTTTTGGGATAGAAATGCATATTTTAATCTTTTTCTTATGTTTAACTTAACACTTTACTTTTTTTAAGCCAGAAGTGTAAATGTATTTAGTGGCTAAAATTACAAAACTGTAATATTTTGCCATGGTACTGGAATGTTTATTCTGATTTGGAACAGTACCCTGAAAGTGCTATGGGTTTGAAATGGGCCAATTTCAATTTCAAGATCTGATTACTTTAAACAATCACTTAGAAGTTGGAACAATTGTTCCAAAGTTTCAGTCACAATCTTTTTTGCCCCACTCTAGTCACAGACATAAACATTAACATTAAGAAATACTATTTTTTTTCCAACCTGCAACCCAAACAGTTATTTGCTCCGCTTATTGCACACATACATGTATTGTAATATTTTTGAAATTTTTTCCTGGAATTGAACATCCATATGACCCAATAGTTTGCTTAAAATTGAAAGTCTGCCAGAATAAAATTTCTTGGTATGTGTATGCTACTTTTAAGCATACACAAGTGCAAGCCATGATTATAATCTCAAAGTGCAAGCCATGATTATAATCTTGTCAAAAATTACAGCCATGGAGATTGCAATCTTATACCTCCTGACCATTGATCTCAAATTTCTTATTTCTGAGAAAACATCTATAGGATTGCACCAAACAGGAAAAAAATACCAGACAAATCTATGATACTATAGCTCAAGAGATATTTTGCATTACCAAACTGTGGCATATTAAAGGAAGTTGCCTGTAAAATATTTGCTACAATAATTGAATATCAGAAGTCCAAGATTTATAGTTGTTCATCCATAAATGAGTTGCATTACTTCATGCTTTATAAAAAGGCTATGTAAAATGCAAATATATTAGCTGCAAGCTTCTTTTCAGTATATAGAATGACTGATATATGATAGCAAATATGAATATAGACATAATGAATGCAGGTCACAGCTTTTTATGAAAATACGTAATCTCTTTCTAAAAATATTTTAATTATTTTATTTCAAAGGATTAGTTTTTAAAGCAACATTGCCCAGTATGCAAGCTGAAAAGCAGAGGCATGCCCTTGCGTACAAACTGTAAGTGCAATTCACTTACATTGCTGATAGATTTATGCAAAGCTTCACCAAGATAGTGCCGCTATGAAGAAAAGATCACAAGAATAAAGGAAATAATTCAGAAATAACTAAGAAGATGGAATTAAAAAAGGGCAGTAAAAGACAGAACATTCATATTGATATGATAAAGGAAATATGTTGAGAAAAACTAATATAGAACAGTTTTGCTATGGTCTTATAGATCTTCTGAACACTTAGAAATATATAAATCATTTCAGAATTATATGCGGTTTCTAAATGAAATTATTTTATCTTTTAGCCCAAACAGTATTCTGCATATTTAATAAATAAATTCCTGAAAAACTGGCAAATATATTTGTTAGCATATCTGTTTATAAATTTGGAAAAAAAAGTTCAGCTATATTTTTTTCAGTACTGAACATATACATTTTTTTACTTCTAAAATAATTTTGCATCATAATTTACTATTACCAATCTCAACTTAATTCATAAAAAATCTTTCTTTTCTTCTTTAAATATGAAATTTTCTTTATATCTACTCCATAGCAAAATTATATTTGAAATTTATTATATACTGCCATTTATTAACAAGCTAAATATGTACTGTCAGCATGTATAAGTGGTACATTACCATATACATTAAATGCAACATGGGTATGAGGACCACATTTGTTAAAATTGAATGATGAATAATTTCATTGTTGGATACATGATTCATTCCCAGTCATTTGTTCTTTCAATCAAATTATTAAGAACCTTAAGATGCTTACTGATCTATGATATACTTCCTAAATTATTAATTAATGTTTTATCAAAATCACAATTTACAAAGGGAACAATTCACTGTTAAAATTATGTACTAATCAAACTATTATTTGTAGCTGTCTTGAATCAATCTCATAGGAGTAATTAGTTAATAATAAAATTAACTCAGAAAATCTCACCCACAACAAAATATTCTAATCCAGAAAAACTATGAGATCTCTGCCAAATGGCAAAATCTGTTTACTTTACTGAAAGTGAAATCATTTTTGACACTATAAGAAGAAGAAACCACAACTCCTTGGTTAACTACACTGATATATTTCCAGATACATACTTTAAAGACCAAGTTCAAACTTCATTCAGTATGGCTGCTCATTTTACTGGACATTATATAGTCTACAACCAAGTTTTTTTTCTTAGTGAGGAAAGCATGAACTCTTGCTATTATGCAATGATCTAACAATAGAATCTTACTTTTGTATTGTTGGAAGAATTTCCAATCCTAGGAATTATTGGGATTGTCCTAAAGGATTTCAGAATTAAAATTATGTTTTGCTACTACTTAATTTTAAAATGTGTAAGTTGAACACAGAAATGTACATCCCATATCCTATGTAATCTTAGGGTATATGTCTATTTCTTAGCATTTTAATTTGTGTTCATCTATCTATTGCTATTGTTTTCAATAACTAGCTGTAATGGTTGAAATTAACTTACTTCTTTCAGAAAAAGAAACACAAAAGGCTTCAATTTGAAATTCTTAAAACACGTGACAGAATAAAAGAAGATAAATGCTTCCTCCAGTGTCTGTTAGCAGAAGAAATGTGTGCATCAGCTAAAAATTATACAGGTAGTCCTCAATTTACAATCATTCATTTAGTGACTGTTCAAAGTTTAGCATCGAAAAAAGTGACATGGCTGTTTTTCACACTTACGACTGTTGCAGCATCCCTATGGTCACGTGATCAAAATTCAGATGTTTGGTAACAGGCATGTATTTATGATAGTTGCAGTGACCCAGGATCATGTGATCACCTTTTGTGACCTTTTGATAAACAAAGTCAATGGGGAAGCCAGATTCACTTAACAACCATGTTATTAATTTAACAATTGCAGTGATTCACTTAACCACTGTGGCAAAACTCATTTAATAACTGCCTTGCTTAGCAATGGAAATTTTGGGCTCAATTGTGGTTATAAGTCAAGGACTACCTATACTGGAATAAGATTCCATAAATCCCTTCCTGTCCAAGTACTGTGATTTTTGCAACTCTCTAATCGAACATACTGATTTATTTGTCTAGAACTTATTAATCTATTTACTATAAAATACAGTATAGAATAGAACCCTGCCTGTTTTTTTTAAAGTAACATGGACGGAACTGAATGATGCCATAACCTTTATAGCCAGCATTCTAGTGTGCTGGTTGTATGGCATGTTCCTATTTTTAAAAATTTAAAAATATTGAGTCATATATACATACAAGGTCAGAGAAATCTACACATTTTTATCAAATTTAACAAGTATTCTTATCAATTTTTAAGAGGATTAATTTTGCAACAAAAAAATCTCACTTCAATAATCTAAAAGTGAAATTAATTATTCTGGTTACCTGATCCAAAAGTTCTTCCACTTTTTTCTGCCAGCTATCTCTGGCGACATTTTTCTCTCTCTCCTTTAGCTGCAAGAGTTGTGTCATTGCTGACTTTTTATCTTCTTCATGCTGAAGTCTCAATTCCTCTCTAAGTTTTGTACATTCCTGCCTAAAAAAAAAAGAAAAAAAAAGGCAAAGCTAAAACTTATTCTACTATTTAAAACATTGTAGAAGCCTTGTTGAAATGCACAGTCTTGGTCAAAACATTATTGTATTAAGCTATATATTTGTTCCTTTGAATCGGTTATTGACTCTTGGGACTACCTGGACTAGTCCCTACAGTTTTCTTCACAAGATTTTCTAAAATGGTTTGCCATTGCCTTTGAGTTAAGAGAAAGCGAATGATCCAAAGTCATTCAACAGGCTTCATGCCTAAGGCAGGAATAGAACTCAGGGTCTCCTGGTATCTAGCCAGATGCCTTACCTATTGCATCAAATTAGTTCCTATTTATTAAGATACACATTTCTTTAAAAGAGAAAATAAGTGGAAATAATACTTGCCGAAGATTTTCTGTCCATTTTATTTCCAGATCACGAGCCATTCTATCAAGTTTTAATTTTTCCTCTTCCCTCATGGTTACAATCATTGCTTCATGGTGCTGTCTCTCCTGGTTTAACTCCCCCTTAAAATAAAAAATATCTATAACAATATTATGCTAAGAAATAACATTAATGCATTTCAAAATGCAGAATTTTAAGTATTTTTATATTAACAGGGAAATGTTTAATGTGGCTGTCCATTAAATACAAAGCAACTCTACATAGCATACAATTAAATAAAACAGCATATAAATAAAATAAAACATGATAAAGGATAAAATGTAATTGTTAAAATGAGGCCATTATAGAAAAAAATAAATATACAAATACCACAGAGAAAGGAGGACTATCAATCATAGTGGAGCTATCTAGGAATGTCTCCAGTTCTCAAAGATCCCCAGGACTAGTGCCATCCCAGATGGCATCCCATCCCAAATGCCAAAATGGCATAGCTCTGGAACAAGTAGGACCCCAAAACCAAAGCCTACTGTGCTCCATGCAGTCCTTCACAAACTATGGACACTAAGATATTCACCGGCTCACTTAATTTACTAAGAGATGTATAGCTGGTAGCAGCGTATTGATGATACCCTACCACATAGTCATGGATAAGCTCATCCATTGGCTTCATGTAGATATTAGAAGGGACATTACCGAATCCTGTCTATAATTATAACAACAGTTTTGCAAAATATTGTTATGTATATAAGACAGACCTTTACCCATAGCTCAACCAGTAGCTGACCTATATATGGAAGATAACAATATTTGCTAAATGAAACCATCATCTTATGGTCAATTAGCAAATCCACAAGCAGAAGATGAAAGCAACACTTTCATTTGCTCCTGCTAGCTGTTACAATGGTATATCTATTATAAACCCTGAGGTTGCAAACAATTGTATTAGCAAGCATTATTTAATAGACAATTTTCCTTAATTTGTCTAATACCCTTTTAAACAAGCTGAAAACCATTGTCATATTAAATAAATTAAATAAAAGATTTCTCCATATATTGCATGGAAGGTCGTATGACCACCTGAATTTGCCTAATAGAATGGATACATATGATAGACTTCTGCATTTACCTCAACATTATACAAGGAGTCAGTGGTTTCTCTCAGTTTTGTCTGGGTTAATTCTAATTCTTTTTGCAATATTTCTTGGGTTTCCTGAAGGCTAGAAATCTGTCCTTCTGCAGTATTAAGGCCCTGCTCACTTTTCTTTAAGACATCCTGTAGATGCTCCACCTATAATACAGAAAGAAAATAATGTAAGTTTGTTAAAAAAAAGAAATCAGATTTGTGTTTGATGAATGTATATTCAGATTCTCACAAATTATCTTATTTTTCAATCTTCATTTTCATCTACTGAACCCAAAATTAACTAATTGTTCTTAAATCATATAAAACAAAGAGATAATATATCTCTAACATTCATTTCCATTATCCATTTAGAAGAACTAAACACATACAACCTTATGTATATGTTAAGTGATGCTGGTAATAAATAACATATTTTTTACCAGCATCATGTGTTCTGATAGAAAATACTGTGAAAAGTTGTATCAAGATCTGAGGGAAGAAATGAGGGAATAATCCTCCCCAAAGGAAGTCCAATGATAATAGTGCCTAGCCAGAAAACATACAATGTTGACCGCATTTGACAGCAGAAATTAATCTGTAATCTCTATGCATGTGCATATATGTGTATAACACTCAGAATCCAAATCAGTGATTAATATTATCACTTGTGATATTGAATTCCATATGTAAAATAGTATTGAATGGGTAGCCTATTAGTTTTGTTAGTGATCTAAAATTCTAGCACTAAAAGAACACATTTCTTTCAACATAGTTTATAAAATATACACCATGAATAAAAAAATATAAAAAAATATTTACAGAATTGTTCTTTTAGCCAGAAAGAAGCAGAACAGAATGAATCCAAGTCTAAAATACCAATTAAGAAAAAACATTAATAATTAAACATAGTTGAATGCATACAGCTTTTTGGTAATATGATTGTGTTGGTTCTTACCTCCTGATTGGAGGAAGTCAATTTTGTTGTCAGTTCTTCCCTTAGGCTTGCCAACTGCTGTCGGAGTTGATTCTTCTCATCTTCAAAACGTTGTTTCTCTTTCTCAAATTGCTGCTCCAGCTCCTTAAAAAACAAAACAAGGCAGAAAAATGTTAAGTCTTCTGCTGTTTATTGATTATATTCTTCAAATATTGCTTAACGACTTATATTCTGTTTTCCTACTCAATCTCCCATATAATCCAGAAATGGGCTTCAGAGAGCAAATGAATCTAAGGCAATCCTCTCTAGATAACCTTAAAGCCTAGAACAGCGGTTCTCAACCTGTGGGTCGCGACCCCATTTGGGGTCGAATGACCATTTCACAGGGGTCGCCAAACGCGATCCGCCATTTTTTTCTCAGCTGGCGCAGGGGGTGGCACCGCTCATGTGCGCCGCGCAGGGGGCGGCCCCGTGCATGTGCGCCGCGCAGGGGGCGGCCCCGTGCATGTGCGCCGCGCAGGGGGGCGCTGCGCATGTGCAGCATGCAGGAGGCGCCGTCGCGCATGTGCGCCATGCAGGTGGCGCATGGGGTGCCGCTGCGCATGCGCGCCGCTGCGCATGCGCACCGCCTGCTCATGACCGGGGTCGCCGGTCTCTAAAGATTGAGAACCACTGGCCTAGAAGGATTGAGATTGATAATTCATCAGTCAAGACCCCTTTACACCTCTGCTGCATGAAGTACTCTGGCTTCTAGTTTCTTTCTGGATGAAATTCAAAGTATTGGTTATCACCTTTAAGGCCCTGTATGGTACAAGATCAGGCTATATGCAAGGCTATCTCTCTCCCTAATGGTACATTTCTAAAATGTCAAACAGGACAGGTGAGGTCCTTATCTCTTTCCTCAACTGTTGCCATCTGGTGGACTAGAAAGCACCACATCTCTGTAGAACTTCCTGCCCTGTGGAACATCCTCCCCCACGACCTCTAGCAGACCCCCACTCTTCTCTCCTTCTAGAAAGCCTTGAAAAACGGACTCTTCCCTCAAGGGTGATGGTGGAGCCTGATTAATCTAAATATTGCTATACAGTAGTCCTTGACTTATGATACCAATTGGAACTGAAATTTCTATAGTAAATCATTGTGGTCAGACCCAATTTTATGATAATTTTTATGGCAGTTGTTAAGTGAAATCACTTTTTTTGTTGGAAATTGGCAAAAAAGATTACAAATCATGATAACATGACCACAGGACACTGCAACCGGTTGTAAATGTGACCAGTCGCCAAGCATCCCAACTAAAATCATGTGACCACTGAGGATGTGACTTTCATAAGCACAAGTATGAGTTATAAGTCACTTTTTTTTGAGGCCACCATAACCTTGAACCATCATTAAGTGAATGGTCATCAGTCAAGGGCTACTTGTATGGAGAAGTGCTTGCTTTGGGCTACCAGGAGTTTTGGTGCTGGTTTCATTGTCTATGTTTTTATTGCTCTTTCAATGGGTTGACCAGGGTTATGGTACATAGGAAGGGTGGCCATATAAGTCATTTAAATTAAATAAAATCAGGTTTTATCAAAAATATGGATAACTACTGCCATGTTCATTCTGTTCAGTAATTTCACAGCTGGAGCATTAGACCTAAATCTACAGGTAGATGGGTTGGGCAAACTGCAGCTTAATAAAAAGAAGCTGCCAAATCTCCCCCATTTTTTTTTTTTTACTTTTTAGTGTTTTAATATGAAGTAATATGTAGGAAGATTTAGTGGATAGCTTATTTAGAGGGAAGTGTGTAGTGGGGTGCCCCAGGGCTCTGTTCTGGGCCCAGTGCTCTTCAACATCTTCATCAATGATTTGGATGAGGGGATAGATGGAACTCATCAAATTTGCAGACGACACCAAGCTGGCAGGAATAGCCAACACTCCCAGAAGACAGGCTTAAGATACAGGAGGATCTTGACAGACTTGAATACTGGGCGCTAACAAAATGAAATTCAATGGTGAAAAAAGTAAGGTTCTACATTTAGGCAAGAAAAAACAAACGTACAGGCATAGTATAGGTGGTACCTCACTCCATAGTAGTAACTGTGAGAGGGATCTTGGAGTTCTAGTGGACAATTATTTAAATATGAGCTAGCAGTGTGTTGCAGCTGCCAAAAAAGCCAACACAGTGCTAGGCTGCATTAACAGAGGGATAGAATCAAGATCATGTGAAGTGTTAATACCACTTTACAATGCCTTGGTTAAGGCCACACTTGGAATACTGCATCCAGTTTTGGTCACCACGATGTAAAAAAGATGTTGAGATTCTAGAAAGAGTACAGAGAAGAGCAACAAAGATGATTAGAGGACTGGAGGCTAAAACATATGAGGAACGGTTGCTGGAATTGGGTATGTCCAGTTTAATGAAGAGAAGGATGAGGGGGGACATGATAGCAGTGTTCTAATATCTCAGGGGGTGCCATAAAGAAGAGGGAGTTAAACTATTCTCCAAAGCACCTGAAGGCAGGACAAGAAGCAACGGATGGAAACTAACCAAAGAGAGAAGCAACCTAGAACTGAGGAGAAATTTCCTGACAGTTAGAACAATTAATCAATGGAACAACTTGCCTCCAGAAGCTGTGAATGCTCCAACACTGGAAGTTTTTAAGGCGAGACTGGACAGCCATTTGTCTGAAATGGTATAAGGTTTCCTCCCTGAGCAGGGGGTTGGACTAGATGACCTCCAAGGTCCCTTCCATCATCATTATCAAAAAGTTTTTGACAAAATCCCTGACCAAAGTTTCTTCAGTAATCTTAGTTAAATGAATGAGTTACCTATTTTCTCTTTGGATATCACACATGAAACAGAGAGCAGGAATAAATGGCAGCTAATTTGTTTAGAAGTAGGACCATTCTCATGATGATGGATTCTTTTTTTGATGTTTTGTTTTCTTCATGTAATTAAAATTGGGACAACTGCTGCAGCAGTTTTATAGAAATATAGAAGAGAAAAAAGGAACTATCATTTCAAAAATAAAAGCAGTTTATCTCTACCAAAGGAAATAAGTGTCCCTCCTAAAGAAGGAAGCAAATAAGTGCTACAGAAGGAAATTCAAAATGACCATCCGTATCTTGGATGATTTGACCTAATTTCTTCTAAATTATTCTACAATCTGAATTTAATATTAGGATTAGTCATAAGGGAAGTAAATCTAGTATTCATGGAGATTTTGTATTACAATTAAAAACAACTCAACATATGTTGTTATAGTAAAACAGGAACAATCATAGCAATTTATTTTTCGCTTACCATTTGCAGTTTCTTTTTTTCCTTGCTAGCATTGTTATGTGCTGCTTCAAGAGCAGTATTATGTTTCCATACCAACTCCTCCAAAGCCTTGGAATGAACTTCTTTTAGCTGTGTAGTCTCTCCTTCTAGTTTAACTTGCAATTTCATTAGCTCCTTTTCATAATATTCTTGTTGTGTTTCCCTTGCTTCATTTACTCTCTTTAATTTAAACAATACAACTTAGAATCAAAATCAGATAAATGTATTTTGAAAACCATACAGTATGCTCTTGAGTTCATTACACTTCAGATGCCATTGTGGTTTTGTCCTATGCATGCAATATCTAAGCTATGTCATAGTTTAGATATTAATGATGTGGGAATGATAAGGCAGATCAGATTCTCTCCTTCAGCTGACCTGAACATAGCTCACTTAATATAACAGAACTAGATATGAATCTTTATTACACATTTAAGCAGATTTCAGCTTAAATGAGGATGCAAGCCTTTCGTATTCTATAGTACAAATCTGGCATTTCCCCCTGCCTTTTCCACATATTAATGAAACCTTATTTCTCTCATTTAGTGGAAGATGGTGGTTATTGGCATATTTAGCATCCTTGTTCTCATTAACTGTAACTCCCAAAATATTTCTAACAGCTTGTAGATTAATCAGTTATGCAATAGCAGTTGTATGTTATATCACATATTGAGTATTAAGAAACTGGTAATGAACGCCTTGCGCAACTAATGCTTACAATAATGAAATAGCTTGAATTGTGTAATATGTTGTGCAAGCAGACTTCAAGATACTAGTTCTTATGTACCAAGATAAAAATGGTGTCCTTTCAAGCAATGCAGCTTTTATGCAAGTGAAGTGACGCTTTTGAATATGGAGGCCATTCAAAGAGAGAGAACAAATAGTTTTCATATTTACATAAAATCTACACAATATGAGTTTTCATTTGTAACCCACCCATGAATATTTTACCTTCTCCAGTATAACAAGTTGCTGCCTTTGTCTTTCATCCAGACTTTGTGTTTTACTGTGTAACACATTTCTTTCCTCTTCCAGCTGAGACAATTTCTCCTTTAATCTGGATTTTTCTGATTCCAAATCAGATATTGTGACTTCCTGAGTCATTTGAGTAGCTTGGAGCATTCCAACATGACCTGTAAAAATGAAGCATTAAGTACTTCTGGAATATTAATATTTGTATTTGAATGGCTTCTCATACTGGCCTGGTTCACATTATGTACCAAGCTATAATGTGGCTGGTTTTAACTTACTGGGTTGTGAGAATATAAACCACAGATGATAACTCCAGGTATTGTATGAATCCAGGCATTAATTTATTCAGTGAACAATGGTTATACAGACTTTGGCTTAATCTCACTCATTATGGGGACAAATTTGAAACAGGAGATATTCTGGAATGCCTCACTATAATATCATACAATGTTAGACTTGATTCATTGACCAGAAGTACAATACTAGGCAGGCTGAAATCTGAAGGAAGGTTACTTTGTTCCTTTTTGTACATATTTTCATGGTTTAGCTCCTGATCTCCTACTATGATGCTACTTGTTTCATAGTAAGAGAATTAGTGAATAAAGCTCCTCATAAAAACAGATGTTTTTAAAAAGAATTAATTCTAGTTACAATACCATATTATCTCAGACAAAATTGCAATCAGATACATGTAGAAGCAAAAATATTTCAGTTCACCTTCCATCAGCACTATCCCAACTCCACAAAGTATTTCTATGATGTTATCACATAGACCTTCCATGATTTAAAGTTGAATTGCTTGTCTTAAATTAGACAAGAGCTATATACAGACTGTCTGATTTTTTTTGTACCTTTAAAATGTTTGAATCATATTTATAATATATGGATTTACATCTTTTATTATAGACATTTATTTTTTCTACAATGCTACTATTAAGCAGTTTTTCAAAATACTAATAATCTGAAAGTAACTATATATATTGTGGAAAATATATATATTTTGCTATTACTTGCTAAACAAAATTGTGTTAGCTGGATAGGAGATAGAAATGTTTATCTTTATAATAGACTGCTTATTTATTAGGTTTCCCATATAATGCAAACCAAACTCTGCTCCAAAAATGTTGTAAAAGTAAGGTACTATCAAAAAGACATAGTTCTCTGGTTTGTTATATACCACACTTTTTTAAAAAAATATATCAATGTCTATATAATTGGAAACACATTAAGGCAGGGATGTCAAACTGCAGACCTGCGTCATGCCAAAACTGTACCTACCCCATTGCCGGTAATGGAAAAAAAGTCACGATACGTCGCAACACATCATGTGACGTTGTTTCAAGAGTTTTAGTTTCATTTTTAGAAAAATTGTGTCAAAATGACTTCAATTTTTTTTCAGAATTTAAGTGTAATGAGGCAGCTATCTTAAGCAGCTGATCCTAGGAAACAGTGGTGAGATGCTGAAAGACGGATCTACGGACATTTTGAAGACATTGTGCATTATGCATTATGAATTCCCCTTGTTTCCTCAGTTGGGGTGGAATACAGTGTCTATTTCCAATATCTTCAATTGTCAAAACAAATAAAATAGAGAAATGCCCAATATAACATATTAAGGGTAAAAAGGTAAAGGATCCTTTACTCCAGGCATGTCAGATTCGTGAGTCATGTGACGTCGTGCGACATATTGTGACTTTTCCCCCATTGCTGGCAATGGGGTAGGCGCGGTTTTGTTGTGATGCATCCGGCCTGCAGGCCAGCAGTCTGACATGCCTGCTTTACTCAATTACTTAAGACAAAGGTTGAAAACCTGTGTTCCTTCGCATGTTAATAATACCCATAATCTGCCAGTTCTAGCTTTGTTAGTTGGAACAGATGAGAGCAGTATCCAATACCAATATTAGCTGAGTAATGCGCAGAGCTAATAAAGAACAAAACACTACAGCGTGTGACTGCAGCAAAATTCACAATTAACCTTATAGTTTTTCACATAAGAAGTCAGATGTGGGATAATAATTTGAATGAAACATGGTATATCATTTCATGTACAAAATAACAGGTATCAGAAATCCAAACAGTTTAAAAAAGAGAACTAGGCCATTGTAATAGTCAGATGATAGTATCTACTTAGTATCTGTCATAATTATTTTAGCTGGGATATTTTGTTCAAATGGACTCTTTAAATATTCATTTTTGCATGTTATATTTAAATCAACTACACTTAATTCTTAGTTCTTCATAACACATTTTATAAGTATTTTGTAAAATTCAAACTATAAAATATTTCCAGAAAAACATGAAAAATAATTCAGACCATGCTTCCCCAAATTAGATTAATATTGCCAACATTTCTGTAGGGAGGACATTGGCTAAGTAAGGCTTATGTCATAAGACTGCAATCATCTGCATATTTGCTAGTACTAAGCCTTACTGAATACTGAATCCTACAGATTCTGCTGGATCTGATATTTTGCCTAAGCAATGAAAACAGAGACTGAAACAAATAAAATTATTTCTTAATAAAAATAAGAAATAAAGATACTTTTGTATGAAAAAGTTAGCATTTGTCTTATGCATCAAATGTTATCTAGGAACAAACATTCTAACCACAATAACTTAAAATGGATTATATACAAATAGAAACATACACACATACTAGCTTTTAGCACTAGGTCTGTGGCTTGTTGTTGTAAGCGCTCTCTTGCAGCTGCTAACTCAATTTCAACCTCTTTGTGTTTGCTTAACAATGACATTTCTTCCTCTTTGACATCATCTAGTTGTTTTTGAAGAGCCTAAGAGAACAGAGAAAATTATTAAAACTGTATTGTAAATCTAAAAGTTGAACATAGAGGGATATTATCAATATACAAAACAAATATTCTGTAACTTCCTTGCTTATGTATATTTGCATTCAGTTTGTCAGTTCTGAAATTTCCATAAGTTCTATATGACTTTTGCATAGAAGTCTGTCAAATATATGCCTACACTTTCACTTTTAGTAACAAAGATATTCTGGTAAATGTGCATTACTTATATTATTCACAATAGTACATAATTATCTGTGATTAATTAGTGAAAAATGAGTGCATATGTACTACATAGTGAACTGGACCTAAGAACTATGATTAAAAGTAAAACATTTAATAGCACTATTCTGCATCAAATTGAAAAAATACATGAAATGTTATGTCAATTCTAAAGCAGTTGCTATGTTTAACATTAGGCCAGAGATAATGCAAGATTTTATTTAAATGTTTATTCAAATAGAAAAAAACCTGGATTTATTTCATTTTTATGATATTGCCGTTTAGAGGAATATTTTCTTCAAATCTGGGCTGTATTTTAGTCATAAAAACCTGTATGAGGGCCATTTAAAATAAAATATTGTGTGGAATATGATAAATGTCCCTCCACTAGCAAACTAATTTCATATGCAAAAGAAGGGAAAAAAATTTCAACAGTTTTCTACCTTTCTGTGTAGCCCTACTACAATCTCTTACCCAGAATAATCTCATCCAATGCAAAGCAGATAGATACAAAGGGAGGATAAATTGCTGAAAATACAGCAATTTTATTCTTCTACTGACAGAATAGAAAGCTGTATTATACTTTGTAATTGCAATATTATAAAATTTTATAATTTTATCATTATATTATAAAAGAAATACACTGAAAAGAGTAAATTATAAAAAGATTAGTTAATATCAAAATTCCAAAAGCTGTTGGATAAATCAAATAGGTTCATTAAAAGAGAATTCTTTAAAACAGAATTTCACAGTCTTTGTGAAGTGTCAAAAAGGCCTCATATAATATAGTTACTAAGTAATGATATATTAAAAAAAATGCTAAGGATATTTTGACAAGTCATACTAAATATTCCAATAATATTGTAGATAGGTTAGCATTTTGCCCTAAGGAAAAACTCATTTAAAATGTGAAATAAATGTTAATTAGAATAGATATTAATTTCCATTAAAAATGAAAATCTATTAAAAGAACCCATGGCAATTTAAAATGCAGCTTAGAAGCAAGATTGAAACCAATGAATAAATATGTTACTGATTACAAATCAGAATTATATACTGTTTTGATCATCTCTTCAGGCTGTGTTAGATGACAACAAGGTAAAACTTGTAAGTGTTTAAAATGCAAGATGAGAGTGAAAACACCATTGGGCAAAAATTAACATTTAGTACAATATTCTTTCCTACATTTCCAAGTACAAAATACTTAAAATTACTCAATATTGTAGAAAGAAAATCAAATGAATTATGCAGATAAATAGCAATAGAACTTAGACTTATATACTGCCTCATAATGCTTTACACACACACTGGCTGGTTTACAAAGTCAGCATATTGTCCCTAACAATCTGAGTCCTCATTTTACCAACCTCAAAAGGACGTAAGGATTGAGCCCCGTCAGATTAAAACTCCAGGTTGTGGGTAGAGTTTGCCCGCAATACTGCATTCTAATCACTGCACTATCAGAACTCCTTATTTTAAAATAAACTATACAGGAAATACTTGACTACGACCATTCGTTTAACAATAGTTCAGAATTACAATGGTCTTGGAAAAAGTGACCTACAACCTGTCCTAGAAGTTATGACCACCCCATCCCTGTGGTCATGTGATCACAATTCAGGTGCTTGGCAACCATGTAGCATTTACGATGGTTGCAGGTTGTGCTGTCATGTGATCACAATTTGCAATCTTCCCAACCTGGTTCCAACAAGCAAAGTCAATTGCTAAAGTTGGATTTACTTACTTGACTATGTGACACAAAGAATCAGAGCCATGCATTAAATTGCAGTTCAACCTTTATTGCTCAAGGCTACACACAAGAATCTAGCTAACAAAATTCAACACTAAACGGGCACCAGATAACAACCAGCACCAGATAACAATCAATGACTTCAAGGGGGACTGAACTTAGGCTGTTTGTGGGAACATAATGACTCTAGGAGGATGATTCGTTTAACTCCATCCCCCAGCTCTGCCTGCTCTTCTCCTACTATGATTCACTTAACCACCAAGTGATTCATTAATTACCATAGTAGTTTGATTCACTTAATAACTGTGATAAAAATGGTCATAAAATCAGGTCTGGACACATAATGACTCTCTTTATGACTGCACCAATTTATGACATAATTTCCAAACCCAAATCTGGTTGTAAGTTGAACACTACCTTTATTCACATTCTATATCATAGCAGTAACAATGCAAACAGGCACAGAGACCACTCAAAGGATCTCAGTTATGGGTGAATTATAGTTAGGGAATCTGTATGTGCTGGAATTTCAAGTAGCTATTTATTTCTTTATAGCCTATATTTTCCCTAGGCGTCAGGTCCAAACAACCAAGGGTTACTTCTAAGTAGTTTCTTTATTATTGCTTGCCTAAAAACAAATTCTTGCCAGATGAAAACAACTATCTGCAATAACCAAAACATACTCCATGAATTACCAGGGAAGGTCTGACCTTGCTCTCTTCCTACCTACCAGACATTCCAAATTCTGCTGTCTCTTTGCCCTCTGGGAAAGAGCTCTTGCCTCCTGTGACTCCTGACTACACTTCTACATTTCAGGGCAATATACAGGGGATTTTATTCTGTAAGCAAGTTGTCTGCCAGGGAATGACAGGCTAAAATCACTCAGTAATTCTTAAAATGTGAGGAAATATTAGTAACTGAGCTACAGGAAATAGAAATGCATTTAATGATGTAATTAATATATACTAGGGCTGTGTAGGGCTTTAGATTTGAAGGCAAACGGGTATCCTGGAATATGCATGGTCCTCATTTAGATCTGTCTGCAACTCTTAAGTGAAATGCATCATTTTCCAGGATTCTGCAGCTACAGCCAGTTGCTTTAAAAAGTTGCAGAAAGATAGGTAATGTAAAAAATAAGCAATATGAATCTCTAAAAACAGAATTTTTAATTTAGGGATAGGAAAAGAATAAAAAGTGATATTCAATATTATTGGTACAAAATAGTTAATAAAGATAAATTATTCCTCCCCTTTGTGGCCATTTGTGCAAACATACGTATTTTCAAGGTATACAATGTAAACCTATTGTAAACCAAAGAAATTAAAGGTATGA
This sequence comes from Crotalus tigris, assembly GCF_016545835.1. Taxonomy (NCBI): domain Eukaryota; kingdom Metazoa; phylum Chordata; class Lepidosauria; order Squamata; family Viperidae; genus Crotalus; species Crotalus tigris. The sequence continues at coordinate 1,013,724 of NW_024096808.1, read as the reverse complement.
AATAAGAAAAAGGAGAGCAAATATAGCTAAAACTAGTACATATCTTTACTATACTATTCCATATCTTTCTCTCCTTGCAAACCATTCTTGCTTTTTACCTTGATTTTACACTGCCTAATACTCTGCGCTTTGTTCTATAACTTATCCTTTTTTCAGAATTTCATCTCCATCCAGCCATGACTTTTTCAGTTTTCCTCTATTTCTAATTTCTTTCCTCATCAGCCAGTGTGATTGTGGGATAGTGCTAGGGAGACCCATATTCAAACTAGGGAGACCCATCTTCAAACATAGCAGGCCTGACTTTTGGTAATTCAATGTCTATTTCTACTGCATCCAAATTATTTTTATACTTTTCCTGACACACTTAGCTCTTTCTACAATATAACAAAGTGGGGTGTTTGCATACTATTATATGCAGTCATCTTCACTTCTTTCAACATTAACATATATTATTTTCAGAAGAGAAAAAACACTACCCATGGTTTCAAACTAGCATTTGCATGTAAAATTTCTCCATCTTTACTAAATATTCTACCAAATATATATATATATATATTCATCCACTTGATATATTTTTATTTATATACAATTCACTATAGCTCTTTTTGTCCTATCAAATATAACATCCTTGGTCTTTGATATACTGATTTTTACATGCATGCTATTTATTGCATTAAAAAATCTAAATGCTTTTTAGATTTCAACCAATTCACTGCATCATATGCTTTCTCTAAATCAACAAATGTACATAAACTTTCTCTTATTCATGCATTTTTTTGTATCTTTCTAAAGAGCAAAAATCTAGTCTACACACATTGCCTACACATTACATTAATCTACATATCCTACACACAGTACTTCACAGCTTTTACCCATTGTCACATTTTATAACTTTCAATCATAATTCTTCCAAGCATCTTTCCAGTTAGCCTTAATAAAATTTGCTGTTTTCCTTTGTATTAGTGAACTATGAACAGCCTTCCTCCAATTGTCAGGTACAGATAAAAACTTCACATCTTTAGAAAAATCACAGTCATTCCATAAACACAACATATCGATATTGTAACTTTTATCCAATTCAGTATTTAGTGGTTTTTATTTAGTAAGCATTTTCAGTTCCATTCTTCAACATGCCATTATTATTTCCATTAAGAATATCTATTCCAAGAAAAATTAGGAAAAGATATGGACAATACAATTACAACCTTAATTTTAACAATAAAATAATATTTTGATCTGGGCAAATGTGCATATGTATGTGTACATATAAATACACTAACATTTCAACTTTCCATCAGAGAAGATGCCCATGTAAGAAGACTTGAGCACATAAAGGAAAATGTGAAATATACAGTACATGCAATAAATAATAATAATTACATAAAAGTTCCAGATATAGTGAGGGAAAATCTACTCCTTCACTTAGATTAGAGAAATAAGACTTTCCCCACTTGCTTTCTTCTACTGCAGCCTCTTAAGCCACTCCTTTAGCTCAGTAGATGTTATAAAACAGAACAGAATGTTTATTGGCTCCTGCAGGGAAGGGAAAGGATTTTAGAACCAAAATTGCTTCCGCAATGAGCTCTAAAAAATCTAAGCCATTAATTTTAACAGAACACTATTGGCCTTCACTATTAGAAGAAAAGCTGCTGCAGTTTTATACAGAAAAGCAAACTTTATCACAGCTCTAAATAAAATAGGAAGAAATTACTTGGTCGTCAATCTATTGCAGGTAAACTAATCTGATTTACACCCAGCTGAGCAACTTGAAATTTCATCAACCTCATTCTATTACAACTGTATTTATTTATTGTTAAAGAAATAGCATAAGAATAATCATCTCACCTGTACACTGTTTTCTGAGGTACTTAGAGCCACCTGAAGCTTCTGGCATTTTTCTCGAAGAGCCCCTGCTTCATCCTGAGCCATCTGCAACTCAGTTTTAAGCTTCCCCAGATTTTTTCGTATAACTGATTCTTGACTCTGAAATTCCTTTTTTAGTTCTACTTCCTTTTCTTTGCAGGATTTCAGGCTTTCAGCTGTAAACAGTTGTGATCTTTTCATAGTATCAAGTTCATGTTCATAGAAAGATTGAGCTTTGCTGAGTTTACCTTCGTACTCCTCAATAAGTTTTTTTCTTTCTATTCTTAGCTCTTCTATTTTAGCATTCAACTGTTCCACATCCTGCCTATGCAATTCTTCTATTTTTTCCTGACCTTTGCTTAAAGTAACATTTTGATTTTGATGTGTCTTCGTAAGTTCTTGGACCTCAAGTCTATGTGCAGCTTTCAGCTCTTCCAGAGCTGAACGTTTATCTTTCTCAAATTGTAACTGCAGTTGTATAAAACTTCGTAATCTTTCCTCAAATTTCTTTCTAATTTCTTCCACTTCACGTGACATAGTTACAACACGCTGGACATGCTGAGCTTCTGCACAGAGTTGCATATCCTCAACTCTGTCCTTATAAGCCTCAAATTCAGTTAAGGCTTGATGCTTCATCTTTTTGTGATCTTCTAAAGACTCTTCTAAGACCTGGATTTTTCTTTTTAGATCCATTTCTTCAGAAACTTTACCCTTATATTGCAAAATTTTTTCTCTGGTTTCTGCAAGAATTTGTTGAATTTCTTCTTCGTGAGCATCCTTGAGAGCTTGCATAGCAGCTTCATGTTCATCATTTTTTGTGTTCAAAGCATATATTACCTGTATATATGAATATATAAAAATATATATTTTCTTATAAATTATTTCAAAACAATACAATATGAGAAACTGTATGGTGAAGTTCAGAATAACACAAAAATATATTAATATACAACAAGATTAATGGCTATTTTCTAATTAAAATATCATGGGCAGCAAAATTAACTACGTTAAAATGTAATATATTAAATATGTGGTATTGTTTCCTAAGTCTGTGTTCTACATTGAGAAAGCACCTTTAAGCCTATCTATGTACTTGAACTAGAAAGCAAACACACAAAAAAAAGCATTCTCCATAGATCAGGTCTGGGACAGAGACTGGCCAGAAGTCAAGACCGAGACTTCTCTATGATGCAAATCCTATGAACTACCTAAGGAGAAAACTAACAATTGAACATTATATATTTATCTTTTTATCTGGCCATCTGATTTCCAAATGACACTGAAGGACCTGCAACTAAGAACTAATATATACCAAAAAGCATATAAAAGATATAACAGACTGGAAGAGCAATGTATCCAAAGCAAAACCAAAATAAAACAAACAGGCAAAGAAAGAAAAGACAATCACCTTGTCTCCCAACATCTGGGAGAACAAGGATTTGAATAGTTTCCTTGAACAACATAATGGGAAAGGGGAGCCACACAGATCCCTGGGGAGGGGGTGTTATTCCATAGAGTGGGAACTGTAACTGTGTTGGTGTATGTTCTGAGTTCCACAAAATGTTATTTAATTGACAGGACTTGAGAGCATCTATCTTGCTAGACTGTACAAGTGGGCAGGGATGACTGGAACTAGGTGGTTCCAGGCCCTAGGGGCTTCAAAGGTGATAACCACTATCTTGAATTTCACCCAGGAGCCGAAAAATGTAGCCACTCAATCTTGTAAGGATTGATGACAAATCTGCTCCTGCATTTCTCCTCTGACAATATATAATCATACCAACCTAATAAAATACTTGATTTCTCGGTCTTCAGAGGCATCAATTACCATGTTTATTACATCTCATCCTTCTGCCACAAGGCTTCAGATAATTTAATATTATAACAGATGATATAAGTTAACTTATAGAATACTGCAGCAACTTGCCTAGAACATTCAGTGTACTTCCTGCAGGAGAATAACATAACTCAAGAGGGCCACTTGCACTTTACAGCTCAAACAGCCACTCCCCCATTCCTCAAGGTTGTGTAAAATTGGTAAATCCAGTGGAAGGACTGGTGTTTATTAGTCCTGTTAGTCTCTCATCAGTGATGTTTCTAGATCTTCATCACATTTGAATTCATATTAAGAAAATTATGAGAGAGAATGAATGAAAAAGCAATTTAAATGGGGAACAGTGGAGTAAAGGGGTATGTGCCCAAATACCCATATCTGACATCGTGGTTTATTTTTTTTTAAATCGGAAAAATGAATCATATTGTAGATATGCATCGCAATATCCGCAGATGAAAATACATAGTGAAAATCTATTTTAACAGACTTAATAACCCTAATTGGGATTGGCAAATCTACTATTAAGCCAAAGTGGTCACTAAGCGGGAAACCACACAATGATGATTGTATTTTTTGGTTGGAAAGAGACAAGACTAGTTAATTTATAATTAAGGTCTGTGAGTTATAGAATCAAACTATAATACTGAGGTTCTCTTGCATAAAAAGATTTTCTCCTTTCTTACACACTGCAGTGAGTATGGGGTCTGCTGCCTATTTATATGCATTAATCTACCTTACCAGTTTTGGTGGGGATATAGTTTCCTCCATGGTGGTTTTCACGTTCCTATTTTCTGCTTGACTGTTTATCAGGTGCTAATCTCAGCTTATCTGAATGTTAGTTGCTGAAGGAGATGTGTACTAGTCTTTTTGTTTTCTTCCTAGATTTTGTTATTGTCTCTTTTGAATAATGTGTAAAGGTAAAGATCTCCTCTGTCCAATCATGTCCAACTCTAGGGGGGGGTGCTCATCCCCATTTCCAAAGACATTTCCCTGGCAATGTGGCCAGCATGACTATACACCAAGGTGCACAGAACGCTGTTATCTTCCCACCAAAGTGGTACCTATTTATCTGCTCACATTTGCATGCTTTTGAACTGCTAGGTGGGCAGGAGCTGGAGCAGGTAACAGGAGCTCACCCCATTGTTCAGCACTCGAAACCCAGTCTTTAACCGCTGAAACATCAATCCCCCCCCATGATGTGAATAGTATGTAAATGTGCCTTATGTCTATGTAGCTATTAATGGTTGATTTGTCTGAATGCCAAGCTTCTGGGAATTCTCTAGCATTTTTGGATTTGGCTTGATCTAAGATGCTAATAATTTCCCACTTGAAACTATAGTAGAACATGTCCAAGTTATATTAAGATTTTTATATTGCTCTGTTAGTTTTATATTCCTTTATGCTTCTGCTTGCTTGCATACAACAAGAAAATGAAATCCAAAATTAAATGCAGAGTGATTTCATATATTTCTGAAATATCTATACCTACATATTTATATCTATATCTATAGGTAGTCTTCAATTAACAGTCATTGGCTTAGTGACTGTTCAAAGTTACAACAGCACTGAAAAAAGGGACATGACTTTTGCAGCTTCCCCATGCTCACATGATCAAAATTCGGACACTTGGCAACTGGCATGTATTGATAATGGTTGCAATGTCCCAGGGTCATGCAATCATTTTTGTGGCTTTCTGACAAGCAAAGTCAATGAGGAAGCCAGATTCACTTAACAAGCATGTTTACTCACTTAATAACTGTCTTGCTTATCAATGGAAATTTTGAGCTCAGTTGTGGTCATAAGTCAAGGACTACCTGTATTTATATCTATATCTAGCTAATAACAAGCAATATATATTTCTCATTATTTCTTTAAAAATATTTTAGTCCAATAATGTCAACCACTATGAGCTGGCAAGCTTAAAAAATAAGAACTACATGGATTCTGTTCTTTTTTCCAGGTAGGTAATCTAACAGAATTGTGAAGGCTACAGAAGAAATTCAGCCACGTAACATATATACATAAAGCAGAACTATTCTCAATTTCTTTTCCATTCCGCCCCCCACCGTATCATGGGCCTATTTTCTCCTTACTATCTCATCACTGCCAAGTATTCCATCAAAAATAAAAATACACTGAGAAAATATTCTAACTGCATTTTAAAGGCATTTAGAACTATTTCTGTCTCTCAACTTTTAATTGGCGAAGGGTGGAATAAATTCAAAGCTACTGTAAATGAAGATTAGAATAGCAATTAAAGCATCCTATGAAAGATATGATGAAAAAAGGAGGACATTGAGTGATATTTTAAAAAAATAATAAGTGCTAACCTGAACCAAAAATAATTATAACAGCAATGACTAATGTTAGCATTTCACCCATCAATGTAAACACTCTCCACTCACAAGAACACTTTTCTCTCACATACACACAAGGCACTAAAGACTTGACTGTTCCCTCAGGCATTTGGATCTTGAGGTTAAGCAAATTCTGCCGGTTGACTAATTTTATTGGTGTTTTTCTTCTGTTTCTAAACTTTACTTATTTATGGTCAATGATCAGCAAAGTAGTTACAACACTAAATAAAACATCTAAAAGCAGGTTCAAATGAAATGAAAAGAATAAAACCCTAAAGACCTGCCAGTTAAAATTTACATGTAAGAAAATAAGCAAAGCAAAGCAAAACAAAACAGATTGTAACAATACATTTAAAATAAAGATTATAGGAATATTTTCATTATATCTTTCTAAGGTTTAGATATCTTAAGCCTTCTAAATGCACTAACTTCCAATAAAGACTTTGGAATTCTATGATAGTGGGGTTCAAATCTGAGAGTGGAACTCAACTACCTCTGCCTGATTAGAAACTTAATCTCTACAAGAAGGAGTTATGGGTATATTAGTGTATAGGTACTCATAAAAGCAATGGTGCCCTTTATTTACTCATGCATTGGTCACTTCATTATTGGATTATTGCAATGTGTTCTACATGGGATTGCTCTCAAAGACCACACAGAATCTACAGATGGTTCAAAGAGGTGCAAGCAGTAAGGGTTGCCTCTTGGTGTGGGCATGTTTTACCATTTATGTGTGAGCTGAATAGTTGCCAGTTGGCTTCTGAGTGCAGTTGAAGGTGCTGGTTATTACCTGTAAAGCCCTGTATGGCATAGGACCTGGAAAATGGGAGACCACTTGTTCCTATTTGTCTTGCAATCCTAGTACATTCCAGCAAAGTAGGTGCTCTTCCATTAAATATTTCCATCTTGTAGGACCTAGGAAGTGTGCCTTATATGTTGCAGCCCCCTCCCTCTGAAATAGCATCTCTTCAGAGAGAAGGATGGTGCCATATCTCCTAGGGTTCCAAAATGTTTGTAAAACAGGTTTTGGTCCCAGTCCTGGAGTTAAGGTTTGCTATTTGTATAATGCCCCCTATTTGCTTTATGGATTTTGTTATTATAACATTTGAGTCTGGGCTGCCTATTCATCTTAGCTTTTCTGTTTCATTTTTAGTATTGTGTGCCACCCACAGTTGGGTGGCCAATAAATTTAATATTCATTACGGCCACCTGGTAATTTCTCTCACAAAATGACTTTTATTTCCCTTTGTAAATTGGGAACATTCCTTTCAATCTTGGACATTTGTGATGTAGATTATTATTTATTATTTTGGTTTTAACTTTTTGTATGCCTCCCAGAGTCATTGCTATGAGATTGGTAACCATCTTCTAAATCATTCAAATAAAGGAATAAAGGATAAACAACATTTGTTTCTTTCTCTGCACCCTCAATTAATACATTAGGTGGGATGTTTAGGGTTTTTTTTTCTAGCAGGTAATCAGTTGCCTTACAATAGACTTAAAATTTGCACCTGTAGTTGCCAAGAAAAGGAAAAAAGCCTTGGAATTTTGCCCTAGAATCATCAGATTGTTCTGCCCCCTTATTTCCTTTCTGCCCAAGCTATTCTGCCTCAATAATAAGCAGACTCCCTGGACACCAGCCAGGTCAGTATTATACCTGCACATGCTCTTCTGTTTCCAAATCTGATGCCATGAAAAGTCAGGAGAGTAGAGATACCATATCTGGGCTGTAAAAATCCAGACAACCAAAAGAGGGAAGCAAAGAGATAAGAAAGCTTCAATTAATAGCTGCCATCTATTAGTTACTCAGATTTCCTGCAGTCCAGAAATTGTTAATCTTATTTGGTGGTGGTGCGGGGTGCTTTCGAGTCACTTTATGATTCCTGGTGACTTTCTGGACTAATCTCTGCAGTGGGCAAGGCTTTTTGGCATTGCACTCTTTCAAAACCTGAGCTAGAGTGACCCAGCTGGTTTTGTGCCTAAGGCAGGACTAGAACTCACAGTCTCCCAGTTTCTAACTGACATCTTAAACTACTATACCAAACTGGCTGTCATATGCTGTATAGTAGAGGAAACAAAACACAACAGACAAAGAAAAAAGAGTAAAATATGCGAAGGGTGGAAATACACAAAAAAATCTGGACCATTCACCACAGTTTTGGTCATCTGACCATCTTATGAAGGATTCTGGATTTTTTTTGTATACACTAAGCCATGGAACCTAAATTGGATTAAAGATATGTATCATTAGTGAGGTCCTGCAGCTTCTTCTATTCTTCTGTTCCTAGAAAAAGCTTAATCCTATCTTATGTAGCATGAAGTAAACCAAATGAGTACCTAAACTGACTCCCAGCAGCATCTGGTGATAGTGTAAAGATAATTAGACAAGATTCAATTAGAATATGTGCTGCCTAAAGGTGCTAGACACAGTATACCCAGGGCTCACATAGCACAGGCTTCTTTATAACTTTTCATCAAATTCAGGACAATAAATGGAATAAATACGAAGTGTCAGAAACTCAGCTTGAATATTGGAATGTTTTTAGCATTATGACCATGCTTTCAAAGGGAATTTTTAATAACCATAAAATATTTACTGGTAATGGGTAGTCCTTGACTTACAATCATTTGTTTAGTGAAAGTTTAAGGTTATAACAGCACTGAAAAAAGTGACTTATGACTATTTTCCACACTTGCAAATGTTGCAGTATCCCCATAGTCACATGATCAAAATTTGGATGCTTGGCAACAGCATATATTTAGGACAATGGTAATATCTTGGGGTCATCACCTTTTGCGATCTTCTGACAACGGCAGGGATTCACTTAACTGTGGCAAGAAAGGTCTTAAAATGGGACAAAACTCATTTAACAACTGTCTTTCTTAGAAATGGAAATTTTGAGCTCAGTTATGGTCATAAGTTGAGGACTACCTATAGTCATTGACTTACAATAAGCCACCTGGCAACCATTCAAAGTTAGGACCAATTTGAAAAAGGGGTTCCAACAGTTGGATCCCCCCACAACGATCACACGACTACACTTCAGACAATTGGTAACATCACTGCATCATTTGCAGTGCCCTGGGCTTACATGACCATGGTTTATAACAGTTTTGCTTAACAGGGGCGCTTATTTTTTGGCAAAACTGTATCCATAGTGAGCAGTGGATTCATTTAATGACTGTGGCGATCACTTAATGACTGTGGTGTTTGCATTTTCAATTATGGCATTTGCTTAACTGTTGCATAAAAAAACCCAGGTTGATCACATGACCAATCTGTTTTATGACTGTTACAACTTTTAACAATAATGGCCAGGCTCCATTATGGTTGTAACTTCAGAACTACCTGTCTTAGTGGTTTAAATAACTGATATGGCATATTTTTCACTGGGCATATCAAATTTTCCTCATCACACATTCAATACATTTTGCTTTCTAACAACTATTTTAAAAAGTTGTTCAAGAATTTCCACATTATATGGAACTTAAACTATGAAATTCATATTATATAGACATCATATTATGTTATATCTGAATATAGCAAGAATAATTTCATCCAGTATTCAATATGAAACCAGAGCTGGTCAGCTGCTTTGGAGAAATATTTATGTACGATTTAAAAGTATTCTTCATTCATTCTTAGTCCTAGGAGTTACATTTGGAGCCATATTATTTTTGAATCTGACATCTCATGTAAGTGTATAAGGGTTTGTGAATGGTACTGTGCTTGCATTAAGAGTATAAATCGATGAAGTCCAATAGTAAATCAAATTCAAAGCAATCATCTGCCTCTTGAATAAACACTGGACATTTCTTATACAAACAGAAGTAAAAATCATATTTATAAAACAGATTCAACCATTTAAATCAGTGGTTCTCAACCTTTTTAATGCCGCGACCCCCAACCGGTCGTACGTCAAGGACTACCCAACCGGTCGTAAGTCGAGGACTACCCAACCGGTCGTAAGTCGAGGACTTTCCCTGCCTGGGAGTGCCGTGCATGCATGGTGCCTCCCCCTGCGCCGGCCGAGGCGTAGCTGGCAAGCGGCAGAGACGGTGCAGGCCGACCACCGGCTGGGCCACCAGCTGGCCCAGCCCAAGGGAGGTAAGGCACCCGCCGGGCCCCACGCATGCCAGCCTCCCACCTCTGGCCCTCTTTTACTTAAATTTTTAGTAGTTGCTCAGCAGGGAGGGGTGGAAGCTTCCAGACAGCTCGCGTTCACTGCAGACAACTTGCAGCACCGTTTGCAGACTGGGATTTTTGGCGGGCTCAGCAGGGCAGAGACAGCCTGGACAATTCCTATTGGCTTTTGAAAGCCAATAGAATTAGACTCTATTCAAAAGAGTCTATTCTATTGGCTTTCAAAAGCCAATAGAATAAAAGGGAGTAGCACAGCTAAGGAAAAGGGGGAAAAAATGGCAGACTGCATTGTTTGATGACCCTCGTGAAATGGTCGTTCGACCCCAAATGCGGTCCCAACCCACAGGTTGAGAACCACTGATTTAAATTATCATTAACCCTTCTACCCCTAAAGTGTAATTCAAACATGCTTCATAAAAACAATGCTGAAATTAACATACCAAGCTTGTTATAAAGTGAGCAATATTTGTATACATCAGGCTTCTGGAATCTAGTGCCTCCAGATATGTTGGGAATTAAATATATGGTTGAATTATCTACTGATTATAGCAGCTATAGTTGAACACATCTGAAGACACCAGGTTTGGGAAGGAAGTGTACATTAGTTGAGCTTGATTAATATACATTTTAACTTTACCAAGCCTATCAAACTGTGGTTGGATTATAAAAGCAATTTATATTCTTGAAAAACATTTTTGCAAACTGTCAAGGCATGTCTATTTATACACAGTATATGCAGTCTCCTATAACGTGTATAGGAAATAAATACATAAATCTTGCATTTATAACCAGAAATGTGATTCCTGGAATATATTGCTTGAGATTCTCTGATGACACTTGTTCCAAATTACATCTAAATGACAGGCTGCATGAAACTCTATCAGGGTGAATGCCTTTTTATAATAGATTATGATTATGAAACAATCCCCGAAGAGAATTTTGTAATTCCTTTCTAAAAGTAAACCTACTTATTTTAATATTGAAAACTGCCAAGATTTGCATGAATAGCAGTTCTGAAACAAATCAATAGTTCTTAGGCATTTATAAGGCTCAACTATAAAATTCTTGAATCCTTATAAAAAACAAGGTACAACAGAAGTTAAACAAGTTATTGAAAATGAAAGCATATTTAGGTGACAATATAAAAGCAACAATTAAAATATATGCAATTATTCACCATTGGCTATCAGGGATACAAACATACCATCCATTTGTACATTTTGTCAAATCTCCCTATGTTCAATGGAGTTTATCACTGTGAGTATATCTTAGATTGCAACTTTCACTCCTCCACTTAGGAGAAAGAAACAGCATCACAGAGAAGAACATGCCTTCTACAAGGATCCACTGATAAATGACAGAATAGTCACTGTGCAATAAACCCGTCAAAAATTGTTTTGCTCTGAAACGTTGATATTCCGCCAAATGATAATTATTCTTTTAACCCATGCAAAGTTTGAAATGCAGAGTTTCAAAATACATACAAAAACAAGTAATAGGAGTGAGCCAAAGAAACATTTGAGGAAAAGACTTGGGGGGATGTGTGTGTGTGTGGGTGCTCTCCTACCTTGGTTAGCTGAGCTATTTTCTTGCTCATTTTGAGATGGAGATCCTGGTTGTATTCCATGCCGAAATGGGAGGACATCGCTGAGGAAGACGAGCCGGTGTTGAATTTCCCAGTGCTGGTCGAAGAACTGCCGCTGTAATAGTGCTGCTGCCAGCTCATCCCTGGTGTCGCCATCTTCCCCAGCAAAAGAGACCCCGTTAACGGATCTGCCAGGCACCAGGGGAGGAAGAGGATAGCGAGGATGAAAAGCAAATGTAGGGAAAGGGAGGGAGGATTGAGACAGGGAACTACCGCTCTGGGCAAGAGAGGGAAGGTGCCAAAAAGAAAGCGGGGAGGTAAAAATTCCTCATCCCCTTTTTTTTTCAGGGACGCGCGCGCGCGCAAACACACGCACACAAAAAGCCAGCCCCTGGCCCTCGCTGTCTTCTCTTTCGGGCCTTAAGTGGTCATTTTGGCCTTTTCTGCACCACTGTCTTATTCGGCTGGGAGGAGAGAAAGGGGGGGGGGAAACAAGGGCCCTACAGTCTCTCCTCCCCCGTTTCGCCCTGGTGAGAGAGGCGGGTATTTGGAGAGAAAGAAAATTATCCCCAAAGTGTGAGCTTCTCCGTTCAATGGATGTATTAAAAAATAGCCTCCTGCAGACCCCTCCCCCCTCCGGGAAGCCCCGGCAGTCCCTTCCCTTTCTCCCGTCGAGAGATGGCGGGGAAGGAGGTGTGTGTGGGGGGAAAGGTGGTCCCCGCTCTTCCTTCACCGGAGCATCGCTCCCCGCGGGACTTTTTTTTAACACCCGCGGAAGGAGAAGGACCCCGAGCAGAGCTCTTTCCTGCAGCCGGCCTGCGCTTCCAGGGCTCCTCTCTCTTTTCGACGCAAAGTTTAAAAAAAAAACACACACAAAACAGAAGGAGCCGCGGCAAGCTCGCGCTCCAGACCCACCGTCGCCAACCGACGGTTACCAGGGTCCCACCAAACTGTTTACACCTTGCGGGTAACGTCATTTCCGGCTCTGTCGGCCTCTCGTCTCCGCCCCCTTTCAGAACCTCGGAAAGAGGCTTTAAAAAAAAAAAAAAAAAAAAAAAGAGTCGCTCGCAGGGATGGAACGCTTTGCGTGCCCGTCAGGTTGTGGATACATCCACGCTAAGGTTGGGGTGGGGGGTGGGGAAGGGAGTAAGGAATCCCTCTGGGTCTTCTGTGGATGTCACTCTAGAATCTGCCGCTCCCTCCTCTCCTCCTGGCGTCAGGCCTAAAGAGCAGTCAGCTTTGTTTCCTGGGCTGCAATCAACAATGACAGATGTAACTAGGCTCAGACTACTCTGGTCTCCACAAACAGCAATCGCCAAGAAAGACAATCTCTCTCTCTCTCTTTCTCCCTTCCATCCCTCAGGCTTTTTTTACTTGGCTCTTGCTGCTTTGGAAGAGGTGTACTACACACCCTTCTCGGATCTGCTCTCTGCTAGGTTGTGCAAGTTGGAGCATGAATGAAACACCTGGGTTTGAATGGCTACATGGGCAACTTTGTTTATTAGATTGAAAAGGCTGTCCAACTCAACACTGATTTTGGGAAGCATGCTGATTAAAAATAGATGCATTGCTTAAGAATAAAAAAAAATAGTAAACATGAATATGTGAAGGACACACTGCACTCCAGATGGGCATGGCCTAATTGGTCTCATAATTTGGGGAAAATAATAGGTCAGCGATTGTTTAAAAGCTTGCAGGATTGGAGCAGTCTGAATCTCCAGGGGGATGCTACTCTAAAAACAGGCACTGTGGCAGAGAAGGTGCACTTCCTAATGCCATCAAATGACATTGCTTAATGGATGGGACACAAGGCAACTTTGCTATGTCAGATCTTATGAGCGAGGCAGAAATGATGGGACTGAAGCATTCCAAGGCATAGATATTGTATATCTGAGTAAGGGCTTTATATTTCGTAAACTGCATCTTGAATTGTTTATGGAAGCTCACTGATAACCAGTGCACCTCACACAGCAGAAATGTTCCCTGGGTGTACTGAGGTGAGCCCAGAATTGCTTATACCTTTGTGTTCTGGATCAGCTGTAGCTTCCTTGTGGTCTCAAAAACAGTCCCAGGTAGAGCACATTACAAAGTGACCCAGACCTGAATGACCATGAGACTCCTGGTCCAAGAAAGGACATATTTAGCACACCAGATGAATCTGTGAGAAAGCCCTTCCAGCTAAATTGCCACCTGGTCTTCAAGCAAGGTGTGATGGATTGTGGCTATGAAGGGGGAAGTGTTGTGATGAGCTGCAGTGAAAAGACAGTTTTCCAAGAAGGAGGGTGCACATTCCAAGGAGATGGATGAGACAAGAGACAATACAGTCCAAGGCTGGATTGGAGACAGAGGAAGAGGTTTAGGATAGCTGCTCCCTAGAGTCTATATCTGTCAAGATTAGATTAGTATAGATTTAGTCTGACAAGATTCTGTCTTTATAATATAAACAAATAAAGAACTGGATTGTTCTGTGTTGTTCTTGGGCTGGGCCTGTCACAAGAGCTGAGAACCCCCAAACTGTACACATATTCTTTAAAAGGTTGTGCCACTTCATTCAAAATAATAGACAGAGAATTGTAGCATCAGACGAACCATGCATCCCTAGTTCTTTAGTCTTATCAGAGTTAAGTTTAAGCTTGCTTTTCCCCATTCAGATCTGAAGAGCCTTCAAGTACTGGGACAAGACCTCCACAACATTACTGGAGTGACCAGATACTTGGTTAAGTATCTTCATCATACTGATGATCCCTAACCTCATTCAGTAGATGATACCCAGAATTCCCATGAAGATGTTAAACATCAGGGATGAGAGTGCCAAGGCTTAGGTGCCCTGCAAACTAAGGGCTTTGGACCGGATTTTTTTCTCATCAATCAACACTGATCATAATGTAAAAAGGAGGAAATTCAGCACAGTACTATGCCTTCTGCTCCAAAACCACATAGCTGGCCCAGAAGGATACCATGATTAAAGGCCACTGAGAGATCAAGAAGAAGAACCAATATTTTTGCTGCAGAAAAGGCTTTGTATGTATGCATGCATGTGCACATCGAGACAACTGGGAACAAGTTTAGAAGCAGCATGATAAATGATGTGGCTGCTTTAATGAAAGGAGGGCTGAACCCACAGGGTAAAGATTTTAGGGATCTTTAGATTCAGAGTCTCTGCAGTCACAAAAACAGCAAATGGCAAACCATGTGGCATACTTTCATAATGCAAGCTTTGACTTTTTGTAGTTACAATCCAGTGTTTCAAACAAATACAGGATAATTTAAAACAAAAAATATGTTTGAATTGGAGACCATGAGGCAATTATACTGAAGTTCAAATTGACTGGCCTAAAAAGGGAAGAAGTTACCTAATCCTTATTTTTATAGATGTATGTAACTTAAGGGTATACATGTGAATGAGCGTAGAAGATAGGTATTTAATTTGGTATATATAATTGCAGAGTATTTGATTGGATGTAGCACATCATGTATCTTGTGACGTCAGTGAGGCTAACTAGAGTATAAACTAAGTGGTAATAGGCAGGAATACAAAGACAATGGGAGTTTTGAATAAGCAAAAGGGAAATATTTCATGAATATATGAAATACAGTTTTTTATGGAGAGTTACTGATATGAGAATTCTCAAACTGTTCCTGATTCCAAAGTCTATGTTTACCTCCTAGTTTCTTTTCCTTATCCTTATCAGTATTCCTTAGCCTTCCAAATATTTTATGGCTAAACTGATGGTTTAATTCCTCTGTAAGGATGTATTTGACTTTTAGCTTGATCTCCAATATTCCTCTTCATAAGCTTGGTTAGATGGAAATTACAGGCTTCAGTAGTTGCTGGTATACAAGTTCAGCAAAAGGTTATTCTTATTCTCAGGTATGATCTGCTTAAGCTGGTGTTTTCCAAGCCTGGGTAAATTACTCAAATTGTGTAAAAGTGGTTTTTCTTTGGGTAACAACACACAAACCCGTTATCCAATCACAACAAGGACATTTAAATTGAGTTAAAGTGTTAAAGTATTTTACTTACATTAAGTGGTGGGATCCAAATATGTGAACAACCGATTCTCTGTGTGGATGCCGCTTCTGGAAGTCCATTCAGGGCCTGGGTAACAAAAAATTAGCTACGGTTCTGTCGAAGTGGTGCGAACCGGCTGAATCCCACTACTGGCACACATTGGATGAAAAGGACTTTCTGATAAATGGTTTTGGGTAAATATAAGCTTGGGAAGCAGTGCTTTAAGTGCTATCATGCATGCCACTGTGCTTTCCCACAAAGTGCTTTTCTTTATATAATTACCTATATCCATTGGAAGTACCTACTATAGAGCCTCTAGCATTTACCCATAGGTTATAAGGCTTTTATTAAATATACTAATTGGATTTACCTGAGAAGATGAATGACCACCAAGCACTTTTAAGAAAAAGTGATCAATCTTAATACGATTCAAAACATGTTGAAATATTATAGATCCTTCTGAGGAAAAAAAGAACTGGATATTTTCTCCACTTTTGTTTTTGTCTTGTTTTCTTTAGTTTCTTAAAGTCCACCAAGAGCACTTTGGCCGGCTGCTAAGAATAGTTTTCATGTGCAGAGTCTGTAACTTTAAAAAGACTTTTTAAAATTTAAAATTGTCTTCTTTCAGTTACTGGGCAATATGAATAAATACCAGTCCTTCTCAAATGTTTCATACTTTCAACAAAGTAATTAAAAAATATGATGAGGCCATTTTGAATTATAGTAGAATATATGAATAGGAAGGAATAAATCATGTCCAAAATGGACAATTTCCTTGTAACAAGGTTTGAAAAGTAGAATGACCAGTCAAAAGGTTCATTAAAAACAAAGAGGAATTGAGAAATAGTAATTCTAAATGTCTTCCAGAATTTCAGAAGGGCAAGGGATCATGCATACTTCTTTGTTTTTAAAATTTAAACAGGAAATCAAATTGACTTTTATTAAATAACTTTAAAAAGATTATAAACAGGCTAAAATATTACAATGTGTCCATATAAGTGATTTGTATAGTCACTTTTAACTATAAAGATGTGGCTGGGTGCACATATTTTACACATGCATATACCACTGGCTATTACTTTAATCAGGGACTTCCTTACTAATATGCTTCTTAGAAAACAAAATTAATCAGAGATTCAAAGCTGTTAAAACAGCAACTGGAATGGAATGTTCTCCTTTTTCACTCCCAGTCCCCAAAGCTGGCTCAGAGGGATACCATGATTATCCACATCCTGAGCCCCGCAAATGCAACCAATGTGGTCTTGGTATTGAACTCTGACCTGAACCCAGACCGGAAAGCGTCTAGATCAGGGGTAGGCAACCTTGGCTCTTTTATGACTCATGGACTTCAACTCCCAGAATTCCTGAGCCAGCCATGCTGGCTCAGGAATTCTGGGAGTTGAAGTCCACGTGTCATGAAAGAACCAAGGTTGCCTACCCCTGGTCTGGATGATCTACTTCATCCAGGGCTTGTTAAAAAAAAAAAGGTTGGAAACTGGATGAAAATTGACAAAAGTGTTGAGTCCAAGGAGAGGCATCTTGGGGTGCACCACCATCTTTTTTAAGGTGATCAGTATGTAAATTACCAAAGATTCCCTTCTATGTAATATATAGACCCAATACCATACTACTTCATTATCTTGGTTAGAATAACCATGTCTACAATCACCATCAGGCTCACTGCTCTATGGTAGCTCTTTTGTTTACAGTCAAAAAGCATTATGGATTAATCTGAATTTGTTTCTCCTCATTTAAGCCCTTACAGACTCTCTACAGTCTCTAGATACTAGTTCAAAGATCCCATGGGGGTAGCCAGTCTGGGGTAGCGATGTATAACTAATATGCAGATTGATGTCCTAATATTTACATGTGTTAACTAAATATTATTTAGTTAGATAGGTACTTGAGAGAGAAGACTGAATCCTGTGGAATGCCTTAGTGGAGGAGCCATGGGTTCAATTGTTTCTTCCCTATAAATACTGACTGGAGCTGTCTACTCATGTAGGAGCATAGCCAATGCAAAATGGTATTACCACCTCCCAGTTTTATGGAAATCAGAGGTGCAATTGAAGAATGCAATTTGCCAGCATTTAATGTTTGTCTTCTGAATTGGCCTCACAGAATTCCTTAGATAAATTTCAATTGAGAAAGCAATGAACTGTGAATCTGCTTTAGTCACAATTTTAGATGATCTCATTGGCATGAAAGTATGAAGACAATTGTGAATTTTAAATATGTTGCTTTAACCTATTTTCTTTGGTACATATAGATGATAACACTAAAGAAAATTGTATATTACATGCACAGACTAATGGATTCATCCTTCTGTTACCACCAGTAATCCTTGGAAAGCTAGTCAGATACTTATATTTAAGGGGATGTCACAGAGAAGAGGGAATCAACCTATTCTCCAAAGTACCTGAGGGTAAGACAAGACGTAATGGATGGAAAATAACCAAGGAGAGAAGCAACCTAGAACTAAGGATAAATTTCCTGACAGTGAGAACAATTAAATCAGTGGAATGGTTTGCCTCTAGAAGTTGTGGTTGTTCCATTACTGGAGGTTTTTAAGAATTGATTTGCTCAGCCATCTGTCTGGAATGATATAGGGTTTCCTGCTTGAGCAGGGGGTTGGACTAGAAGACCTCCAAAGTCCCTTCTAATACTGTTATTCTGTATTCCTACCAAGAAAAGATGACTGACTAATGGAGCCCTACAATTATTTTCATATCTTGAGAGAAATGAAACAAACATTTACAGAGAAGAAAGAATTAATACAATCTGGTAAAGGAGAATAGAAAAACTGTAGAAATTAATTGTATCAATTTTTTATTCCAGAAGATTTTTTTTTATAAATAACAGTATTCTTTTTCAGGAAAACATTTTAAAAACTCTCTTATCCAGATCACGGCCTTCAGTTAACTGAAATATTTATATACAGGTAGTCCTAGACTTACAACAGTTCATTTAGTGACCATTCAAATTTACACTGGCACTGAAAAAGTGGCATAATTGTTTTTCACAGTTATGACATCCCCATGGACATGTGATCAAAATTTGGATGCTTGGCAATTGTTTCATATTTATGATGGCTGCAGTGTCCCAGAGTCATGTGATCATGGTTTCTAACTTAATAGCTGTAATGATTCATTGAACAACTGTGGCAAGGAAAGTTATAAAACACACTTAGCAAATATCTCACTTAGCAACATACATTTTGGGCTCAATTGTGGTCTTAAGTCGAGTACTACTGTATTGTATAAAGAAAGTCAGAATGGAATTATGAATATTTAAATACATAAAAAGACATGCAAATGATTCAGGAGAAGTGATACTGAAATGAAAAGAGCATTAAATGTATTAATTCATAGCTGAAACAATTACTAAACAAATACATTTTTAATATATGTAATTAATTAATATTTCACTATGTAGTTAAAAAGTATTTTTATTTTATTTTTAAACTTGCAAAGGTACAAATTATTCTGAATTCAAATGTCCTTTCACATACTTAATCTATTCCCTCTTCTATTCTTACTTGTCATTTTGAAAGTATATTCTTTCAAAAGTATATTTCTTTCCATATGCAGTGTCTGCATGCAAGAAGATAAAAAAATGGAATAAGCTGTAAGTTGATTTGACATCTATAACTATGGGAAGTAACTGTCAGTTAATACAGTTATAAAACATTGTATTTACTGTATAATCGCAGTGCAAGCCTTCATTATACTGAAACGGAAAACATCATTACTTGTCAAATCAATTAAAGAGTTTCTGTATTTTTAATTAAATTTTGTATTTAATTGCTGACATTTCAATATCTGTCAATTATTTTTGTCTCAGTGCTAAAAGATTTGTGAAATACTGCTGGTGGGACCAAAGAGTATCTTCATTGCACAAAATGAACATTGTTATTATGGGGGGAAAAAGGCAACCCATCTCAAGGAATTATATAGCATCTGCTACCAAAATGAGATCTTTGCTAGTTAAGTGTCTTAGTGCAATAACTATTAATTTGAGGCACAAACTTCTCTCTCCCTCCCTCTCTTCTGTTATATCTGTAATAAAGACATTTATTTATCCATTTAACCATTTCAAGTTCTTAAATTTCTGCTATAAGCTCCTTAACAGAAGATGTAATAAAGTTTCTGGAGAACTGAGATTTATTGCTGTGCCCTGAAGAATAGTATGATAGCAAGTGCTCTCTTGTGGCAATAATTTTTAGCCCTCAGCAGCATCAGTTTGAATATTCGAAAAGCAATGCAATCAAATGAAATAGCTGGACATTTTACATATATTTAATAAAGCATATTGAAACAAGCCAAGATTTATTACACTATATGAACTCAGCTGTTATATAAGTAGCCTGAAAGCTTGATCAGCCAAATCTTTAATTAATACATTAAGTGATGAGACATGGGAGTGATCAGGATTTTTAAGATGTCATTTTTTGGTATCTTCAGATTTTATCAAAGAAGTGTGATTGTGGCATGCAGGGTCTGTTTCATTATATCGAGGTTATAGATCAGTTGAAATTATCATGGATAGTTTATATTTCTGCAAAGATCCTGTTTTTTCGATGCTACATTAGCTATTTAATTCTGGAAACAAATGTGTAAGTGTAGTGCAATGAATGTAATAAATTTATAAAACAAATGTTCCTATGTAGTGCAATGAATGGCTTGGTTTAAGGATTCTGGTAATTTGTGAGTATTTGCTGCCCCCTGCAGATTAAAATGATTATTAAACCATTAAGCCGTTGAAATATACTCATAGCAGCTTTTCAAATGTTTGACGACCAGCTTGAAAAAAATAAATTGCCAGTAGACTTTCAGTTAATCTACCAGCCTAGATGAAAGCCAACCATATCTTGATAAAGTCTCCAGCCGGGCCATCATAGAACAAAGGAAATTGCTTAGGAATATAAGCACAAGGAATCAGAAAATGCGCACAATTCTCATATAGGCTGTAAATGCTTTCCCTATGGGTGCTGTATCAAGTGATGCAGGAAACGTCAGCCAGCTATGGATTATTAGTTGCATTCAATACTAGCTGATACTCTGGGCACCCTTACTGTAACTACTTGGCTGACACTTCCTTTTATCTTTGTGTCCTGCAATGGCCTAATAGCCTGTGGGATGAGAAGATTTAAATTTCTTCTTACTACCTGGTTCCCCCATTTCCCTCACTGAAGGGGTAGAGGGAATATAAAAGAGACTTCTGCCTCTGAAGTAGAACTCAGGAGGGGGAATTTAATCATAGGTTAACCATCACTCCATCAGAAGACACATTAATCCATGTTTCAGATAAGATGACCATTAACAAACCATAAGTGTTCTTAAGAGTTTGGACGCCATGTTTGGTTAAACCTATCTTGGGCCTCTGAATCTCCTATGAGTGCACTGCTAAATAGTGGGTTTCGGCCATTTTGAGATGAGAAATACAAGGCAGCTATAAACTTAACTAAACGAAATCAGCAACAAAGAACCTTCCACCAAGGAGACACAAAAATGATAATGAATTCCTGGATCTATCCATGTATACACCCACTCCTCACTACTCCTCAACTACTGTAGTGTTTGTTAGTTACCAACTCCTGATAGCCCATTAATTTAAGTTGGCTGCTTCCATAAAATTTGAACCTTAATTATATGCCACAGAAAATATACATTGCTTACTGGTGTACACCGCTTAGAGAATGCTGCACTTAAAGCAGTATATAAGACTCATAAATAAATAAATAAAAATAAATAAATTTTGGAGCTTTTGTGAAACGTTGATGATTCTGAAAGTTTTATTTTACATTCGTATTTTAAAAGGATCGCTTTCTGGATTTACAATAAAGCAAAGATTCCAAGAGCATCAAAGACCAGAATGTTCAATTTGAACAAATTATGGTCAGCTAGTATTTCTTTCTGTATATTTCACACCGAATCATACATTTACTTATCACAATACATTTACTTATCACAATATCACAACAGTCTGACCAATGATTAGTTATGTGCACCTACATGGAGGAAAGTGTATAATGGGGTGCCCCAGGGCTTTGTTCTAGGCCCAGTGCTCTTCAACATCTTCATTAACAATTTGGACGAGGGGATAGATGGAGAACTCATCTAATTTGCAGACAACACCAAGCTGGCAGGAATAGCCAACACTCCAGAAGACAGACTTAAAATACAGGAGGATCTGGACAGACTTGAACACTGGGCGCTATCTAACAAAATGAAATTCAATGGTGAAAAAAGTAAGGTTCTGCATTTAGGCAAGAAAAACCAAATGTACAGTTATAATATAGGTGGTACCTTGCTCAATAGTAGCAACTGTGAGAGGGATCTCAGAATCCTAGTAGACAATCACTTAGATATGAGCCAGCAGTGTTCTGCAGCTGTCAAAAAAGCCAACATAGTGTTAGGCTGCATTAACAGAGGGATAGAATCAAGATCACATGAAGTATTAATACCACTTTACAATGCCTTGGTAAGGCACACTTGGAATACTGCATCCAGTTTTGGTCACCACGATGTAAAAAAGATGTTGAGATTCTAGAAAGAGTACAGAGAAGAGCAACAAAGATGATTAGAGGACTGGAGGCTAAAACATATAAGGAACGGCTGCTCTAATTGTGTATGTCTAGTTTAATGAAGAGAAGGATGAGGCGGGACATGATAGCAATGTTCCAATATCTCAGGAGCTGCCACAAAGAAAAGGGAGTCAAGCTATTCTCCAAAGTGCCTAAAGGCAGGACAAGAAGCAACGGATGGAAACTAACCAAAGAGAGAAGCAACCTAGAACTAAGGAGAAACTTCCTGACAGTTAGAACAATTAACAGTGGAACAACCTGCCTCCAAAAGCGGTGAATGCTCTAATACTGGAAGTTTTTAAGAAGAGACTGGACAGCCATTTATCTGAAATGGTATAGGGTTTCCTGCCTGAGCAGGGGGTTGGACTAGATGACCTCCAAGATCCCTTCCAACTTTATTATTATTATTATTGATCATCACACAGTCAGCCAGATGTTCAGACTGGATTTGGCATTTTTGTCTACCTATTGAGTCCTTACCAAGCACCTGGGTTAGCCAGATGTGGCTGTTTGATGGTATTATAGATATCATTGCAGGATGGAAGCAGTTCCTAGTAAGGCTGCCTTTTGCAATTGACTAATGGCGAATTTGTCAATGCCAATGGTATTCAAGTGGTGCTCCAGTTGTTTTGGGATTATACCCAAGGCGCCTATTACTATTGGTACTACCCTTGTTTGCTTTTGCCACAGTCTTTCTATTTCTTTGTATTTTGTTATCTTCTCCAGTTCTTTCTTGTCTACTCTGCTGTCTCCAGGCACTGCCACGTCCACTATCCAGACTTTTTTGTCTTTCTTATGGACAATTAAGTCTGGGGTATTGTTGTTGTTATTATTATTGAATGTACTTAATTTGCTATTTTGATACATAGATCTGTAGTTCTAAGTGCTAAACTAGTAAAACTATTTACAACACTGTACAGAGAATAGTGACCACAGTTAGCCCTAGTGCATACAGACCAAAGGCATGAATCTCCTATATCTGACTGAGATTTGGAGCACTGCTGTGATTGCTGCTATGCGATATTGATTCCTGGGATATCTGAACTCATCAGAAAACTCATATAAAAGCACTGGTCAGGAGTGAGAAGGATATTCTTTAAAGAAAGATTCATCGCTTTGTACTCCAGTAACCTTGTGGTCCTCTTATGACATAGTGAACTGATGAAAGATTCATTCAATTCCAGCCTAATGGAAAGACAACCATTTTCGTCATTCTTCCCTTGGAGAATTGTTCTGTTTTTGATATATGACAAGAGTCACACAGTCTGCCAAAAAATGCTTCAGAGCAGAGAAAGAGAGAATCTAAAACAGAACATCTTTTAGACTTTACCGCGTTTTTCACCTCAGATCATCTGGTTCTGCCGAGGGGTTAATTGCAGTTTTGAAGGGCCATAATAACTAACTACCCTGCTTTTCTGTTTAAATGAAAATGCTCAAGATGGGTTAGAGCAAGCTGACATGAAACTACTTTGACTAGTAAAATATGTCATAAATGTCTCTTTGTACATGCAGAATTGAAATAACTGCCCACTCGCTTGTTTAGCTACTAGAAACAGATTTCACTGAACCAAGAAAGACTGTTTGCATATAAAGGAACATAATAATCCTTGCCTTATACTTGAATTGTAAAATTTCTCATTTGTAAAGTCTATTCTATTCTATTCTATTCTATTCTATTCTATTCTATTCTATTCTATTCTATTCTCCACCCATGTCACAAAAAGCAATTCAGTTAGCAGAAGCATAAAAGCCATCAGTAAAACAACAACAAAAAAAGCAAAGCCAACAAACCCCCTCTCCACATGAAAAACACAAAAAATAACAATCAGTGGCAGAATCCCATCGATACATCATTTTCAATACAGCTATTGAAGAAGTTTTCCATATCACCAAATCCTCAAGTCCAATGAGAAATCTAAATTTCCAGAGAGTTCCTGAAAGCCAAGAGAGTTGGTGCCACTCTAAGCTCCAGGGGAATGAAGTTCCAAAATGTGGCAAATGCTCAGGTTTTATGAAGAAAGATTTGCATAATTTTAGGTTAAGGTATTTAGAAGACAGTTTCCATAGTAAATTTCTTTAAGACTGCACCTTTAAAAACTGTACATGGATAATGGATAACATAGCTACGTGTAAGATTACAAGTTGAGAGCTAGTTTATTTAAAAATTGTCTGTAGCTTTGATCAAATTAGGTGACAAATTTACTCATCCTAGTTCCTTGAGCAAACTAAGTAAAACTGGATCTGATAAGAACTAGGAAGGGAGACCATCAGGGAACATCCTGGTTGTAGGCTAGATTGAAAAATAATAAACTGAAGAAAATGCTAAATAAACCAGCCCACCCGAGCTATCGTCCTTTCTCTAAGAGAATGGGAGGTTTCGAAGAGCACCACAGGCGCCCTTGTGCCATTTGACCTTTCTAGAAATGTGGTAAATATATCAACAGGTAAATGAGGACAACACAATGAAACAACTTAAGACAGGATGAATACAAGGAAGCCAGACTGCTGTCAAGAGCAAGACAAAACATGATTTCTATAAATATTTCAGTTTGGATAACAAAGACTAAAGCAAGTCATCCAGATATGTGGCCTCAGGTGAAATCTGAATTAAGCATGTATTAACTCCAGAGACCTGGAAGCAGTTTTAAAAATAATTAAATGAAAAGCCCACTGACACTTTTAGGAATTGCTATTGGAGAGAGGGCAGGTGGAATCCTTACTTCCTAGGAGTCTTAGGAACATTTTCTGTTCCTCTAACATTTTTGTTCAAAATCATCATCACTGCAAAAAGCATATCTTGAGGTCTAGATTTAGCATACATCTGGGGAAATTATATATATTTTAAAATCAAATATTCAGGGAAATTGTACATTTAAAGAAGTGTACAGTATATGCTTTTAAAAAAGCTATGTTAGAGAAGTTTGTATCTGAAATTCTATATATTAGAAAAAGTTACATAGCAATCTGTATATTGCAAACAATCACAAATGCCGATTTCCCAAAAGTTTTCTTTACCAAAAAGGATGAAACAGAATAATATTTAAAATATATATGCCACTATCTACTAGTAGTAGATTGATTTTTTTCACACTGTTCCTGTAAACACTCCTTGGTAATACATAGATTTTTTTAGTATCACTTTCTGATATTCACACTGACTGGCTTTGGGAACAAAAAACCTAAGGAGTGGAATGGGAGAGATTCTAGCCCAGCTCTCTATTCAATGCAGGAATCCACTACTAGTGTATCCCTCACAGATGGCCATCCAGCTTCTCTAAATATCTCCAAAGAAGAGTTCTCCACTTCCAGGGATGGTGTTTGGAACCTAAATTTATTAGAGCTAAGTAACCTCATAGCATGGCAATTGGGTATGATGCAAAGCACTTCTTGATTAACTTTATTATACTTAACCAGAGCAAAAAATGAACAGCAAAATGCAGTATTTGTCAGCCTTACAAGGAGGATCAGATCTGAAAGCTGACTGCCTAGGAAGTTTAGAGCTACACTATATTGAGAAAGTCTATAGCAGAATCTTATAAACCTGGTTGAGCTTTACCTCCCTTTTCTTTTATAGCCAGTGCATCAAGGAGGAACACGTTTGAGTCTATTCTGAACATTATCTTGATTCCCAGGACTTAAGAAATGTTTCAACCCCTATATATTGGGTTCTTGTCTATTTTTCTCAGGGTCATCTCCCTTGTTCTCAATATCTTTGTTTCAATGCTTGAGAGTTTTAGAACTTATTCAGATTGGACCACAGAGGAGAAGGCTTGGCCATGGCTATGTTAGAGACAGAAAATTGGAATCTAGCAAACTACAATGTCCATAAGCTATAGGCCAATTTATAGAACTACGTAGAACTCTTAAATCCCTTCTGTTTTTTTAAATAGCTTCTTTGTTCTGCATTTTATGACTAAATAATAAGTGTTTGAAGTCAAAAAAGCATCACATCTAGGAAAGAGGAAATTTCTGTGACTGGATTTCCTCTATATGATTTCATTCATGCATTCTGTGCAAATCACCACATCATGTTCTAATTAGTCATCAAATGATATATGTGCAAAGCATTTCCAATGAACAGCTAAGTACTTGGAGTTAATCCAGTTAAAAATTCATTCACATTGGTGCAGCTCCAAGGGGCTTATTTCATTAAGTGATTTTAAGGAAAGAAAACTTTCAGCAGTAAGACTTGTTGGTAAAACAGCTGGGAAACTGCAAAAATATTATGTTTCTAAGGAGCTGTGGGTTGCTGTGCTCCTGAAACTTTATGTATAGCTAGCAATTTTCTGGGGCTGCTGGAGAGATTTTTCTACTCAATTTCAATGGCATTAAAGTGCTCCTTGCCTCCTAAAAGAAAATTGTGCAGTATCTGGAAAGATAGTTTGCAGTTGATGTTTTGGTATCCTATGTGTTCTGTAATTTTTATATCACTATAATTTACAACGATTTGTTTAGTGACCATTTGAAGTTACAACAGCACCAAAACAGGTGACTTACAATTGATCTTTGCATTTAACGACGGGTGGAGAGGAAAGGTTGTAAAGTCAAGCACAACTAACATTTGCCTGGCTTAGCAATGGAAGTTCTGATCCCAATGGCAGTTGTAAGCGGGGATCTACTAGTTTAGGATGGGATTTAAATGCATATATATATATTTGCATTTTAATATTTATATATTTATATATGTTTTGTCTGATTTTGCCAAATTCACACTTTTGCATACTTCAATGTAGGGGAATGTTTGCCTCTGAGTCATATAAAACTGCATAAGGCTATACTTGTAGATATTATTGGATAAAGATAAGACTTTTCCGCAGCATGATTTTTTTTGGGGGGGGGCTTCAGGTGGCAGTGATTCAGGGTAGTTTTGTAGGAGATACTAAGATCTACTATGATTCTCGCAGCTGAATTTTTTTTGGGCTCATAGACATTTCTTTTTCACCATCATAACCATTTGGTGACAACTGGAAAAAATATTAGCCTTATTTTTGTTTATTTTTCTGCCCTGGTGGAAAGTAAAAGAACCTAATTGCTCAGCAAAATTATGTAGAGACAGCCATGTTCAGGACAGGCTGACAGTCTCTATCTCATGTACCAGAAATGACAAAGGCATTCATGAATTTTCCATCAAATTCCTAACAAGATGAAACAGTTTGAAGATGATACTTACTATATTTAATCACCACTACCACCAGTAATCTCAGATGAAATTGTGTTAATCTAGTTGCCAGGGGAATCAAGATTTTATTTAAGAGGCTGCTTATTAGCCACTAAATGACATTGTTTTTGAATATGCAAAATAAAATTACCAGCATTAGTTATCATTTCCTGCTGTTTCTGTCATCTTTTCTGGGGGCAATGTTAAAAACATTGACAAATGGCCTGTTAATAATAGGGAGGTCTCCTTGAATGGCTAATTCCTCTCAAGGTGCAGTAAACAGACAAATTATGAGGTTAGAGTTCAAATCTGTTTTCTGTGATGAGAAATTTAAATGACTGCCTCTAAAAATAATTGCTGCTAGCATCTGATGCTTCTTTTGCCACATGTTCTTATACACAAGCTGTATGCTATACATACTCTCAGTGTTAAATTTAAGAAATCATATTCTCAAGGAATCTGTATTTCAAAGATATTTTCTAAACAAATATGTGTAATGGAATTTGGTGAGCCACAAATGAGGAGGACAAAAAACAAAGTTATTTATTTCCTTGGCTCTTGTGTTTTGTGCGTTCTAACAAACCTTGTCCAATATCAAAATCGATAGATTTCATATTTGAATCCAGTGAAAAATTAATATTTGTGATTTCATGTAGCAAGCCAGTTTGATCTAGTGCAGTGGTTCTCAACCTTTTTATACGGTGACCCCGGACATAAGCAGGCGGCGCGCATGTGTGGCGGCGCCCCCCCTGCGCGGCACGCATGCGCGGCGCCACCCCCTGCATGCTGTGCATGCGCGGTGCTGCCCCCATGCACCGCCCCCTGCGTGGTGCGCATGCGCAGTACCGCTCCCATGCACCGCCTCCTGCGTGGCGCACATGCGCGGCAGCGCCCCTTGCGCCGGCTGACAAAAAAATGGCGGATCGCGTTGTTTGGTGACCCCCGTGAAATGGTCGTTCGACCCCAAATTGGGTTGCGACCCACAGGTTGAGAACCGTTGATCTAGTGCTTAAGGAATAAGATCAATCAATCAATCAAGAAATTAAGGACTAGGAATGGAATGGGCCTAATCCCACCTTAGTCACAAAAACCAACTGGGTGACCATGAACCAATCATTCCCTCTTAGCCCCAGGAAGAAGGCAATGGCAGACCACTTCTGAAAATCTTGCAAGAAAATCTGCAGGGATTAGTACAAGCATTCACCAGGAATCAACACTGACTTGAAGGCATTCTATATGAACTAAGGTTGTACCTTTCTGGAGAAGGCTGTATCAAAACCACACTGCATTACTGTATACCAAATTCCACCACCGATTGAGGTAGCTGAGTACTGCTCATATTATTTGACTATAGGGTTGGAAGTAGGGATCTTTCCAAATCTGCCCTTACAATAGACCTTATGGCAAGGTGTGTACACAGTATCTTTTAACATAAAGTTTGATCTTTATCATCAAAAGAGCTGCTGCCTACAGGTATGTTGGATCTGGTCCTATCAGCTCTGTTGAGATAAAATTCCACTTTTAGAACAATCAGCCCCTCCCCCATGGGTGGAAGCAAAAGGTGGATATGAGATTTGTCTTGTTGTTTGCTTCAGATGGGAAAGTCTTGCTTTATAGGTAGTCCTTGAGTTAGAACCATTCATTTAATGATTGTTTGAAGTTACAATGGCACTGAAAAAGTGACTTACGACCGTTTTTCAGACATACAATCATTGTAGCATCCCCCCAGGGTCACGTGATCAAAATTTGGATGCCTGGCAACTGGCTTCATATTGATGATGGTTGCAGTGTCTTGGGGTCATGTGATCACCTTTTGTCACCTTTTGACAAGCAAAGTCACCGAGGAAGCCAGATTTACTTAATAACTGTGTCACTAACTTAACAACTGCAGAGATTCACTTATCCATTGTGGCAAGAAAGGTCGTAAAATGGGGCAAAACTCAACAACCCTCTTGTTTGGCAACAGAAATTCTGGGGTCATTGGTGGTTATAAGTAAAGGACTATCTATATTTCAGTTCCTCCCTCTTTCTTTCTCCCACCAGTTTTCTAGATAATGCAGCCTGAACCTGTGGTTTTGTAGACAAGCATGTGATCTATCATTCTTGTGAAGTTGTAAGCCTCTCTTGTTCCATTAACATCAGCAAGTCCGAAGCTGCAGCCACACATTATTTAATAAAGAAAGTATCTGCTGAGATTCTCAGAACAAGGCTAAAAGGCTGAAAACTTTATAACAAACTATAAACTCTGGTAACTGTACTTCTTTAAAGTATATAATATTAAGTTCAGAAATTAGCTTAATATTCTTTTTTCTTTAGACATTCTAATTTCTTCATCTCTCTAGAATATTGGTGTGAACTATGTCAGGCAAATGTTACTGAAAACAAAGAACACAGTCTGGGCTTGCCTTTTGCTTCCTGCTATTTGTTTTGTGAGACAATGACAAAAAAAAAAGGATACTTTTGTGGAAATCCTGTGTAATGCCCTCAGCAAAGAAGAAAAGCACTCTGTTTCTTAAGAAGATCCTGTTTCCCCACCAGCATGGTCACCACTGTGTTTAGGATTAACTGTAATTAGTACTCAGAGGAAGGCCACTTGGCTGTGTTTTGTATGACATCCTTTTCTGTGGCTACTAAATCCTGTTTTATTCAATTCAGTTTCTTTTGGTTCACATTACACATTGCGGCACACATTATCTGCACAAAATAGGGTGGTACTACATGCAGGACTGTAATCTGATTTGCCAGTTTTAAATTTACAGAGAGAAAAAGGGAGAAGTTCTAATTTTACATTTCTAATATTCCTTTAGCAGACAACCTTTTCTCAGAAGCAACATGATTGGAATTCTTAAGTACATTGCACACCCATTTAGCTTTGATTTATTTATTAGATTTTCCCCATTTTATTACTTTATAAGTAATTCAAGGTAGCATACATAATTCTCTTTCCTCCTCCTATTTTCCCTACAACAGCAACCCTTGTGAGGTGAGTTGGGTGAGAGAAAGTGACTGGTCCAAAGTCACCCAGCTGGGTTTCATCCTTAAGACAGGACTAGAACTCATGGTCTAGGCCCACACGTTAAGCATTACACCAAACTAACTCTTGCTGAAAATCATAATTATTAATTGAAATTATTATGTACAATATAAATCACAAAGAATCTGAAGGAATTGAAACCATTAATTAAATTTTATAAAAAAAAAACAGTGATTTGCTTTTGTAACCCTTTTAGAAAATTCCCAGAAATGTTACAGAACATTAACGTGGCTGAAAAGTCCATTATATAATGCTGCATTATTAAATTTAAAATATACGGAAGGGGATCAATCTTTTTTAAACAACCCTATTCCACACTGCATATCTGATACAAAACATACAGTACCCATGTCCACAATGGAAACAAATGGACAATCATTCTTATCATTAGCATTAGTTCAGACTGAACAAAATATAACATTTGTATATTTTCTAAAAAGGACCATATAAATTCTTTTTTTAAAAAAATAATTTTTATACAACTCTAATATATATTCAGCAGACTGTGTCATTTTTATACACTTAGGATCAACATTCTATATAATATATATGCTATATACATTCAATATCTAACTCACAAGAGCCTTATGTATATTTCCAATTTTTGTTTCTATTATCTATCCATGTATACCATTTTTCCCAAACTGTGTAAAATTCTGAGTCGTCTTTTTCTTTTAGTTCTAGAGTGAGTTTATCCATTTTGGCACATTCATATATCTTCTGAATGATCAATCCCTCTGGTGGTATATTACGTTCCTTCCAGTATTGCACAAACGCAATTCTTGCCGCAGTTAATATGTGTAGAATCAAATATCAAATATATAGATTCTTATAGTGCCTTTTAAAATGTGATCTGGTTTTTCTCTTCTGCATCTCTACAGACATTAGCATGGATAGAACAGAGCAAATGACAGATTTCGATTCTGTCATTTAGAAAGTTATAACAAACCTGCTTGTAACTTGTTGCAGAACATCAGTGATCATTAATGCTAGAATTCATCTGTTTGGAAACAATGGTAGGCTGTTTCCTATAAAATTTACCTGGGATTAAGTTCAGATGGGTTTATTCCAGTTAAATACTCCAGGTCCCCTCTTTGAGACAGATGGGCAGTTTAGAAACATGAAATATAAATAAATAGATATATGATGCAACTTTTACCCCATGGTGCTTTGTGCAAGGAGCTGATTTTCCCCTAGAGTTTTCTTAACAGGATCTCTTTCAGCTTCTTAGAATTTAGTTACCACATCCTATTGGCAAATCTTTCATTTAACAGGAGGCTTAAAGGAATGATCTCCCTCTTTTGGGGGGAGGGTGTGTGTGTAACAATAAGTAAAATATCCTATATCTTGCTATGAACTTTTTGTAATGTTTATTTTTTAAAGAAACTGCATACAGACACACACAGTAGGAAAATGGCATTACGTTAGATAAATCACCCAATTCCCAAATATAATTTCTTAGGGAAAATAAACTATTAGCTAACCCACAAAACACTTAAGGCACAAAGGCATGATGACTGAGACACTACGGATTAGTAAAAATTGTGAAACAAAGACATTAGATAATATCTGGGAGATAATATTTATAAGCACTCAGTAAACATTTTTCTTAAAACATCACTCCAAAAAGCCATTGTATTTGCTCCAGTATTCCACCTATATTAACAGACCCACCATTGTCCAATCAATGATTTGATATGTGCAAATTATAATATATATTTAATCAATATATCTATGTAGAGTAGTTGAATCCCTAGCCTTTAAGGTTGTTCTATTGCCTCCAGTAATATAATAAGCAACCTCTGCTTCAGTGGAATTGTGTGCTGGTTTCCGCTTTTGAACAAACTCTTGGGAATTTCTCCAATAAGGTACAGTACATGTGAAAACCACAACATGTTGTATTGGAAGAAGGAAGACCTGTGTGCTAGTGTACTCTCAGTCACAGAAGCTCACTGGATGTATTTAGGCCAGTCACTTTTACAGTCCAACTGATCCTACTGGGTTGCTATTAAAGGAAAAATAAGAGGAGGGAGCTTGAATTTCTGAACAATTAGGCAATAAAAATGTAACAAATCACTCTAAGGAGTAGAATGTCAACTGCAAAGAGCTTGAGGAGAAATGCTTTCTTCCTTGCTTACTCACAAGTAGTCCTTCAGTGAGTTAGGCAAAGGAGAAGCAGTTCCCTGCTTTACTGGTCTCAACACCCTTTTTTGTTATTTTTTTTTCTTCTAGGTTTGTTTTTGCTGCACCTAAAATTTATTTGTTTTTCAACAGCTCTGAGCTAGTTCTCTGTTTAACTCCAGAACCAGCTCCCCCGACCATTATTTTGTATCACCCCACTCCTGACATTTAAAGGGTAATTAAACTGTAATTTGTGATTCTCACATTCTTTAACAGCAAAGGCAATCTGTTTCTCTTTCCTGTATTCTGCAATCTTATCCGCCTCACATTTTAAAAATTTCCTAGCGTGCACAAACTTTGTTCCAACCACTGGATTGCACAACAATACTATACACACCGATATCTTGCTTTCCAGTAATAGAGATCGTTAATGGTGTTCCTGATCAGGCTGAAGTCTGTAACCAACAGTGAGGTAGGCTGGCAATTATGGTTCAACAACAGCTGAAAGACTACAGCTACTTATTGCTTCTGCATCATGCTTTGTTTTGTTAGAGAGCTTGAGGAATGATCATCTTTTAAAACTTCTTTCGGTTAAGAGTTGAAGATAATTTTGTATTAACCTGCTGTGGGAACCTGTGGCCTACTTATTAACACTCCAGCCCTGTGAAAGGAGAGTTGGCATTTAACAGTCCACTCACTGTTTCCTTGCACTTCTGCCAGGTTTTTGTCTCCCGCACTGGGCACTTTGGCAAAATGAGTGATTTAATACTTACAACAATTTTCTGCTGAGAACTGAATAAATACAAGAGAGCACATTAGACTTACAAATATCATAAGGCAAAGTGTAAGTGCTCCATGAAAACCAGGCAAATTAAAAACAAAGATGAAGATAAAAACTGATCACAACCGAGGAGAGTGGAAGAGGGTAAGTCAAATGAGAAGACTAGCACATTCTGGATGACTTGCAAAAATGTCTTGATGCCATTTATAAGCAAAATGTACTTTATGAAATTGCTTTTAAGGTATTTGTGCTGGTGACATATTGAAACATTCTATTGCTTTGACTCACACAGCCTGAAATAATTTCCAAACACATTTCCTGTTCCTCTGCAGAAAAGGTTGAACAGCCTGAAAGCTCATGAAAAATCCTCCATTTGGTTTTCAATATCTTCCATTGTTTTTCTGCATAAATATAAATTAGGTGGAAAAGGAAAAAGGTACAAACCCCTCTATTTTGTATTACAGTTAGTCCTCGACTTACAACAGTTCATTTAGTGACTGAAGTTACAACAATAAAAAAGTAACTTTTCACTTTTTTCCACACTTAAGACTGTGCATCCCCCCATGGTCACATGATTAAAATTCAGATGCTTGACAACTGGTTCCTATTTATGATGGTTTCTGTGTCCCGAGATCATGTGATCACCTTTTGCAACCTTCTGACAAGCAAAGTCAATGGGAAAGCCAGATTCATTTAACAACCAGGTTACTAAGTTAACAAGTGCAGGGATACACTTAACAACTGTGGCAAAAAAAGGTTGTATACTCACTTAACAAATGTCTTACTTAGCAATAGAAATTTGGGGCTCAATTGTGGTCATAAATTGAGGACTACCTGTATTAGACTTTTGCTGTATTCAGTGACAAAGGAGGTCACTGCAGCTTTCTAAAGCTCAAAGGTCAAATACACACGGTCATATCTCTGCATTAAACTGCCTGCCAAACAGTTACATTAGTTGGATTATATGCTGCATTTAATCTTGTAGTTATGGTCTACACTTTATTTATTTTATTTACGAGACTTATATACCGCTTTAAGTGCAAGCACTCTCTAAGCGGTGTACACCAGTAAGCAATGTATATATATATATATTTACATTGCCCCCAACAATCTGGGTCCTCATTTTACCTACCCCGGAAGGATGGAAGGCTGAGTCAACCTTGAGCCGGTGAGATTTGAACCGCTGACCTGCTGAACACAGTCAGCTAAAGTGGCCTGCAGTACTGCACTCTAACTGCTGCGCCACCTCGGCACTTGATGCTATTTTAAAAAGATCTATGTATAAAGTACAAGCATCAAGAGCAAACATTACAGTTTTTTTTTTCCTGAGATACTATTTGCATAGGGTGAAGAGATTTGCTACCTAAGATAACCATCTACACCCAATGCCAGCTCCAGGGTTTATGGTATCCCTAGACCAGGGGTAGGCAACCTTGGCTCTTTTATGACTCATGGACTTCAACTCCCAGAATTCCTGAGCCAGCCATTAAAGTTAAAGTCCACGAGTCATAAAAGAGCCAAGGTTGCCTACCCCTGCCCTAGATCATATTAACTGATGGTGCTGTGGAGAGGAAAGAGCCCCTCCCTTGGGGATTCTTCCAGCCGGGACGCAACGATCAGCGCTTTGGAGAATTAATTGAATTGAAGCAGAGCTGCCGGAAAGAAGTCTTTTAATGGCAAGAAACTAAGATGAGTGATATTCAGCAAAGTTTCTTGGCTAGCTAGAAAGAGTAGTCTACAAATGTGTGTCTTTATTTATTTATTTATTTATTTATTTATTTATTTATTTATGAGACTTATATACCACTTTAAGTGCAAGCACTCTCTAAGCGGTGTACACCAGTAAGCAATGTATATATATATATGTTTACATTGCTCCCAACAATCTGGGTCCTCATTTTACCTACCCCGGAAGGATGGAAGGCTGAGTCAACCTTGAGCCGGTGAGATTTGAACCGCTGACCTGCTGAACACAGTCAGCTAAAGTGGCCTGCAGTACTGCACTCTAACTGCTGCTGCTAATAAATAAATAATAAATAAACTGTTTTCAAAATTGTCAATTTTGATTCGTTGAATTTCTGAGTTTTCAAACTGGCATTCTTGATTCGTGGAGCAGTGTCTATTGATGGGCTAGTTTCTTTATCCAATCTTGTTTAGGAAAAAGGTTAAAAGTTAATCCGTCTCAAGAAAGAATCTGATGCCTTTCATTAATTTTATGTATTTTTCTGTGTTTCCATTCTAATCCTGTCAGTCTTAATTGCCCATAGCTGGTCCTGCATTCCTGTGGTTAAGCTTATCTTCAATGTTTGTTCAAGTTGATACTTTGTAGTTGTTTGCTTGCACTTGGGTTTCATCTGAGGCTATGGGTTCTGAAAATGAGCTAGACAGTATTTGTTTTAATTTAAAAAGGACTCTAATTCTTTTTGGGGGGAGGGCTTATTTCTACTTTGAAAAGATTTAAACTGTTGTGATTAAATTTTCCAGTACTGCATTCGCTTATTATGTTCATTAAAGGCTGTGAATGCCTGTATATCTTCCCTCCTTTCCGCCCTCCTCCTTCTCTCTCTCTCTCTCTTTCTTTCTCTACTTCTTTTTTCTCCTTATCCTCCTATTTTAGTCTCTCTCTCTCTCTGGTCAAATACGAAGTTTGCAATCTTGTGTAACTCCGTGATTTCTAAAGTGGGCCAGTTAGAGATGATTCTGTGAAAATGCCCCTCTGGATATCGCTTGCTGACTGTTCAATGAAAGCAGTGGCTAAGATCCTCTGATACTTTTAGAGGGTCTTCCTTCAGTGCCATTTCCTGTCAGTTGAAAGATTTGCATTATTAAAATAGCCTTTGTTTTTGGAAAGAGGTGCAGCATTAAGTTTTGACATCCTAGGCCAGGGCTGGGGAACTCTTTTATGACTTGTGGACTTCAACTCCCAGAATTCCTGAGCCAGCAAGGCTGGCTCAGGAATTCTGGGAGTTGAAGTCCACAAGTCATAAAAGAGCCAAGGTTTCCCACCCCCTGCCTAGGCCAATGCCTACTCAGCCTTAGCCTAAAGCCAGCCCCACTCTCAGCAGAGATAAGAGAATAACAATCTGTTAAAAAAAGTCCCAAGCAAAAATTAATTGTAGTTTCAGTCAGACCTCTAGCTCAGTGTTCATTTGAGCATGACACATCATTTCAGAGAAATCCCAAGCCACTGTTTTCATAAGGATGGACTTTCTCAAATTGACCTGAGTAAGTAAAGATTTATCATGCCCATGAATGAAATGACATGATTAGGAAAATAAAAGCTAAGTATGACAGTCATTAATTATTTGTATTGAATGGGTCCAAAATAGCAGATGTTGAGAAAAAGGTATGTTGGCATGAATTAATTCATCACCCAGAAGAAGAAGGAAACAGTCGAAAGAAGATAACTATGTAGGTTATAAGACTTTCAATCATATAGACGTCATGACTCTAATATCACAATTCTTCCCCCTCATCTACCTTTTGTATCATCTTGTTTGCTGATGAAGACAGAAACATCTTAAAATCTTGTACTTTTAATCATCTCTGCAGAAGCTTAATCAAGATGTTCTAACATGGATCTGAAAGTCAACAGTATTTTACAGAATAGAAGGCTTGAATGATTTCACAAAGTCAGGTGATGGCAGCAAAGAGCTATCCATTTGAATAATTCAGTGAATTATAAACTACAAAAGCATGTGTGGTTATTCATTTTTTCCCCTTTTCTAGTGATGTAGTCATGACTCAAAATGGAAATTTATCCATTTCAGTTTTTCATTTTTTTAAATCTTCAGTTTGACAGTTTCACTTTCCACATTAATGTGCAGTTTGTGAGAGTGTGTGGAGATAAATCCATGTGAATATATATATACCTGTTCATCTTTTAGTACATATTTTTTCCAAACTGCCAGCAACTTTTCCTAATATATACAGTATTGCGAGCATTTTTTTTAAAAAAACAACAACAGCATAATTATATTTGGAGAAGTATGCATTTAAAAGATTACTATTGTTTCAGTTTTGTTTGGTTTAAAACTGTACAATTGAGTAGGTTACCATAAAAATGCAAACTGAATAAAAATGTCCCTTATTCTCATCAATGCTGATTTATTTTTGTTCTCAATGGAAGAAATACCAGATGGTTTTCTGGTTTAATTTTGATGATCACATCACTGCCTACTATAATGAAAAGCAGAGGTTCTCCAACTTTATGGTGCCATGATATAGTCTTCTGTTTTTTTGAGGAGAATAATGCCTCATGATGGGATACCAAGTGTGCTCTA
Organism: Crotalus tigris; assembly: GCF_016545835.1. Lineage (NCBI taxonomy): Eukaryota > Metazoa > Chordata > Lepidosauria > Squamata > Viperidae > Crotalus > Crotalus tigris. The sequence goes on along the minus strand of NW_024096808.1, from coordinate 975,966 downwards.
GCCGCCTAGAATCAGTATGCAAGTGCAGCATCAGGATCTGCCATGGTGACTCTAAGGAAGAAGCCTTGGAAGAGCCATTTTTGAAAGAGGGGAGAAGGTGAGAGAAAGCAAGAGTGACATGAACCTGGCTGGTAGCTTGGGTGACTCTTTACACTGAGCTGGCTGCATGCGTTGTCGATACTGAACAGAAAAAACATTGAAGGCTCATCTTGATACCTGAAGCCCCCATATGGCTTCTGGTGCCATCAACTCACTGCCTGTGTCCAAGTAGAGTGGGAGGGAATGCAACCCCCCTCAAATTTGCTCATGGCTCCCTAGAGTATTCTTTGAGAATTGATGATGCATGGAGTGAGTCATGCTAGTAATGCTGGACAAATACCTGAATTGGCCAACTACCTTTCTTCACAACTGGCTCCTTGAAAAGATAAATCTACCACTTTAAATGGTAGTTGGGTGAAATATTGTTTCTTATTGCAATGTTTTTATTCAATGCTTAACTGTACCCAACCCAATAATTCAAGAACCTTGTATCATTGTATTTACATATTTCTTGTGACTATACTTGAACCACCCAATACCACTGTCAATGGCATCAAGGACTAGCTTGTCTGTTTAGATCCTAGCCCTGATTAGGCTGGTTGGGTGGACAAACTTGTAGGCTGCACCCACTGCCATGTGATCAGGCTTCTGCTCCTATGCAAAAGAGTTGCCTTGCTCTTCTCCCTCAAAAAAAAGAGGTTGCAATGAGGAGACAGGCTCTGATCTGCCAGCTGTCTACCCACTTGAGCATGCATCTGCATGAATTAAATCTCATTTTCATTAGATAGGATCATCTCACACAAGTATGACTGACTTTTGTGCATGCTGCTAGCAGAGGCCCTTGACATGGATTGTTTTTAGTCCCAGTCAGGAGTTTAATCAGATCCCTTCAGGTTTATATTTAGATTTAGATAATCTTTATTGTCATTGTTTTTTTATTGTGGGCACAATGGCACACATTAAAAATGAAATTTAGTTGCTTGCTCCTAAAGTATACGCATACATAACACACATTTAAACATACTATATACAACATATGTATAGACCTACACCCTTACATATAAAATCATATAAATATTAATCACTGTCCATCTTGAATACATAATGGAAGGAGGAAACTTGAGAGTTCACAAGGTTAATACTGTATGGAACAAAACTGTGACTGAATCTGGATGTTCTGCTTCAGATACCACAGAGCCTCTTCCCAAAAGGTAACAAGGAAAACAGATTGTGAAGAAGATGTGTAGTGTCCCAGACAATCTTACAGACCCTGCTCAAGCAACGCTTCTGTGCTATGTCCTGGATGGAAGGGAGGGACCTACTAATAATCTTTTCTGCCATCCTCACCACTCTCTCCACCTTCCTATCTGAAGCAGTGGTGCTTCCAAACCAGACTATGATGCTATATGACAGGATGCTCTCGATCGTCCCTCTGTAGAAAGTGGTAAGGACAGGGAAAGGAAGATGTGTTTTTCTCATGTGATGCAGAAAATGCAGGCGCTGCTGTGCCCGCTTCACCAGTGTCTCGCTGTTGAGCGACCAAGCCAGCCTACTTGTTAACTGCACACCCAAGAATTTGATGCTGGTAACCATCTCCACAGGTGGATCATTAATGCACAGAGAAGTGTGGCTGTGCCTGCCTTTTCTGAAATCAACAATGATCTCTTTGGTTTTTCCAGTGTTTAAAACTAGGCTGTTTTCCTTACACCAGTTCACCAAACCCTCAACTTCCTTGCGGTAAGCATCCTCATTGTCATCATGAATAAGACCCACTACTTTTGTATGATCTACAAACTTCACAATATGGTTTATTTATTTATGAGACTTATATACCACTTTAAGTGCAAGCACTCTCTAAGCGGTGTACACCAGTAAGCAATGTATATATATATTTACATTGCCCCCAACAATCTGGGTCATCATTTTACCTACCCCGGAAGGATGGAAGGCTGAGAAGGTGAGATTTGAACCGCTGACCTGCTGAACACAGTCAGCTAAAGTGGCCTGCAGTACTGCACTCTAACTGCTGCGCCACCTCGGCTCTTTGGTTGGTGGCAAACCTAGCACAACAGTCATGGATCAACAGGATGAGCAGCACCGGACTTAGGACATATATTAGGATTTATATAGAATATTTTGCATACTTCCATTCTTTTCAGTGTCCTTCAACATATTGATTTTTAACCACAATATGAATCAAGTCCTATGCAAAATATTTTTTCATCTCTTGGCTTCTTGCAGAACATTGCTGTTTCTTTTAAACCAAATGGGCTAGCATCGGGCTCTGTTGCTACTATTGTAAATTAAGTTAGATATTTCTTAAGATAACTCTTTATAACCAAATAAAGGAAAATCTTGCAGAACATCATTAAGGCTAAGCCAGATCAGTTCTCTTAACCCTCAAAATTTTGGAGGAAAATTTACTATTATAACTATAGTGATGAATACTATTATTACCCCAAAGAAATTGAACTGTTTAAATTCTTTTTGGTGTTCAAAAAAAAAAAAAAAAATCTCAATCTTTATTTCTGGTTTCAGTCTATTCCCAGAAACTATATAGGATCAATATTTTCCTACAGTTGTTGGGAAGTCTGCTTCGCTGAAAATATACTGTTGTTGCCATTCTAAAAAAAATCTGGTTAATGGTACAAGATTTGTTCCGTTAAAAGGAAAACAGTGATTTTATTTTAGTGAATAGTCTATGTCAGGGGTAGGCAACCTTGGCTCTCTTTTTTTGACTCGTAGCTGGCTCAGGAATTCTGGGAGTTGAAGTCCACGAGTCATAAAACAGCCAAGGTTGCCTACACCTGGTCTATGTATAGGAATGGCTGGTCTTCTAAAAATGAAGCTTCACTGTATGAAAAGCATTAAGTTTAGGTATGGGATTTGTTCATTTGTGTGTGAAGACATGTTAGGCCCATTGACCTGTTAAGTCTGACAAGAAATGTCACACTGACAGCTGAGAAACTGAAGCAGTAAAAATAGCTGAATTATTAATAACTTTGCATGTGGAGAAAAGTTTAGATTTCTGCACAAATTGTTCATCGCTTATTTTATATCTAACTTTTTGGAGCTAATATTCTAGCTCAGATATCCTGATCAATTTTTTTCCTTGTCTTTTGCATCTGGGCTGCAAAAATCTCTAAAAGTTCTTGTATCTCTTTGCTGGCACCTTAGGAGTCATCCAGATGTTTGAAGCTCAGATTTGATAGCCCTACTTTACACCATATACAATCACTGCTTCCTTTGGAGAAATGTCACTCTTATGCATTACCCAGTGGCATTAAAAATATCAAGGATTGAGCATGATATTGTCTCTGTCCAATCAATCTTATCTTAATTTAATAAACTAATATGCATAAACTGATTAGATAATAATTGTGTTTAATATCTAGCCTTCTTCCTAGCTTGCTACCCATAGTTTCTTATTTGCTCAATAAACTCATTAATTTCTATATTTTTGAAAAAAACTGTTTATTTGGGGAAATGCTTATTTATATCTTGTTATATTACAAGGATACAATATTTTACCTGACTGAAATCAGTATAAAAAGAAAGGTGAATTTCTTCATATATTAAAAGATTGCTGGAAGGGAAAATAATTGTGTCCAGGGGTCTGATCTTCATAGTTATTTCTTCCACCCATAATTGCAGCAAAATTAAGATCAGCAGTAGAAAAAAAAAGTTTTTTTTTTTTTTAAAAAATCAATGTTTATTGCCAGAACCAAGGTGGTTATTCAGCATCAGGTTAGAAAAAAAAATATTTCCATTTTCTCTTTTATCCAAATAATTGCTATAAATCAGCTGGCTGATCAGATGTAGAAGAATCCATAAACAATACCCCATTGTGTTAATATGAAGCACAACATCAACGTCCCCTTGCATTCTTCTTCCAGAAAATCTCCATCCCCACAAAATAAACAATTCAGTAACCACCTCTTCTGGTCAGACATTCATCTTTGTGAAGTGTGGAAGCACACTACTTGGGTTGACAGGGTCTGGGCTGTAATTGATTTAGTTCTTCCAGTTGCTGTGCAGGAACTTGCAAGCTGTCATTTTTCTTTCTTTCTTTGTTTTAAGTTAAAGCAACTATTCCTCCCTCCCCCCCCTAGAGTTGGGTCTATGACAATTCACCACAACCAGTCCACCACAGCCAACTTGCCGTGGTCAACTCACTGCAGGACAACTTGCCATGGCCAACTTGCCACAGGACAAGAGTTACACTAATATCAAAGAAATGGTGGAACAGAATCATTAAAGAAGGGATGCAAAAACAGGGACAGAATGAAATGTGAATGACAACAATTTATTTTAAATAATAGAATTGAATTGTTAAATTGCTTTGCGACAAGTTGTCCTACAGCAAATTAGCCACAGCCAGTTGGCCTCAGCGAGTTGTCCCACTCCACCCCCCTGCTCACCCACCAATGGTTGTGCACTTGAAGCCCCAGTAGAGGACTTTTAGGGTGGAATCTTACCCATCTCTTAATTACCAGTGTTCAACTTCTCCCACACAGTTTGCATGATCACAGACAGAAGAAAGCTAGTGAACCCTCATGGCTGATGGGTAGTAGTTTAACCCTATGCATGACTTGGTCTGTTTATCTAACCTCCTGAGGATGGAATGATTGAATTAATTGACCTTTTTGTGGTCTCATTTCCTCCCCCATTGACCTATTTTATTGTGTTCTGAAAACTCTCTTTGGTTCTAGTTCAGATTCATTGAACTAGAAAGCACTGTTTCTTAAGAGATTAAACTGAATTTCCAGAAAAAAGAAGGGGTTATATTAACAATGTAAGTCTTCTCAATGTACATTATCTGTGTATCTTTTCTAATTGCAGCATTGCTCAGTACATAATTTTTGGGTTATATAAACAAAATTGCCTTTGAAACTAAATGTTTGGGGATATAACCTAAAAAGGAGTTCCAACTCCCGTCCCATCTGCTCCTCTGTTTGTTCCATTTACATTTTCCAATTAATTCCTTATTCTTGTAAAGCCCCATTCTTCCCCTCTGACCTGTCAGCATCTGTCCTCCTGACACCTCTGTTGATTCCATATACAGAAATATAAAAGCAACCTGGAGGACCTTGCGAGAGTTTAGAGAATACCAAAAAGAGCTTTGTTCTTTTTTCTGGCAGCCCCCCTGAGCAATGTGATTTTGAAATGTTGAGTCTATCCTATAATTTGTTCCAAATTCTTGATTAAGTTCAGCCTTTTTGGGCAATAGCTGAAAGGGACCTCATCCTTTATAGTTTTTTTAATTCATTCTAGGCCAAGAAATGGAAAATCAAGGTTGGCCAAGTCGACATCCCCTTGGGAGAACTTAAGCTTTTCAGTGCTCAGTGATGTGAAAACAATGATGTGATTGTAGTTGTTGTTGGAAATCAGTAACAGTTGTTTGAAGGTTAAGTCTTTCAAAGAGTGGGATTTAATACAAGAAAATGACAGGTAAAAAGATATTAATATATAAAATGACTGATGAAGGGGGAATTGATGTAGTCATCTGAGTCGCTGCTATTTCAGCATTTTTTTTTAAAAAAAACCCCTATCTTTAATGCATTTTTTTTTCAAAGCAGTTCTTTCATCTCTTTATCATCTGTGTAAGATAGAATAAAATGAAAAATGGTGAGTGGACTAAGCTCATCTGCAGAGTTTCATGGGTGAGGATTTCATCCTGACCACAACCAAACAATCATACAGATAATAGGAGCTGTGGTGGTGCAGTAGTTAGAATGCAGTACTGCAGGCTAAACTCACTGCTCACTGCCAGGAGTTCAATTCTGACTGGCTCAAGGTTGACTCAGCCTTCCATCCTTCTGAGGTCGGTTAAAATGAGGCCCCAGATTGTTGGGGGCAATACGCTGATTCTGTAAACTGTTTGGAGAGGGCTATAAAAGCACTGTGCAGTGATATATAAGTCTAAGTGCTATTGCTATTGCTATAACGCAAATCCTAGAAATCAGATGTCATTTTTCACAAAAAGGAAAAGGGATATGGGAGAACCATGAATTGCTAGGGGGTTCACTATGTGTGTCTGCAGCTATAGCTTCCAAAATATTGCATACGATGTATCTGTGTTTTTAAAAAGGTTTTCACATACACAGGTACAGACCTCTTATTTGCAATTATTGATGCTTTGTGTGGAGACCCATTTTCATCCATATTTAAGAGATAAAAAAGATTTTCCCTGTCCAGTCATGTCTGACTCTAGGAGGTGGTACTCATCTCTGTTTCCTAGCCAAGGGAACCAGCATTGTCTGAAGATGTTTCCGTGGTCATGTGGCTGTCATGACTATATGCTGAGGCTCACAGAACATTGTTATCTTCTCACTGAAGTGGTACCTATTATCTACTTGCAATTAGCATGCTTGCAAACTGCTACCGGTATGTTAGCAGGAGTGGGACATTCATGGGAACTCACCACATCACATGGTACCTAGGTCTTGAACTGCCTACCTTCTGGTTGACAAGCCCAGCATCTTAATCACTAAGCCATCATGTCCCCTACATCCCACCAAATCCATGGGTCCTGAGCAAGCCTTGAAGATTTGTATCCACATCACAATTTATAAAGGGCTCTTTTTATTTGAAGTTAAAAATTATTGCTTTTGAATCTGATAAGCAGCTCTCTACTGAAGCAAGCCTGCTGAAATAGCTAGCAGGCTTGTAAATAGCAATCTCATATTTGTAATGATTTTATGGGTCAGAGAAAATGTTGACTGATTTATGTTAATTAGTAACCTAGCTTATGACTTTACTCAATGATTTGGGAGAGCTGTGTCTTGGCTGGAATAATTGAGTGCTGCATTTATCAAATAGGCAGATTTTAATTGTTTCATTTTACTACTAATTATGTTAATGATCATTCTTTTTTCTTTTTCTTTGGAAGGTAGCTCTATTAGCTGATATCATTTAACACAGAAATGTAAAGTGTAAGGCTACAAGGTATTATCCCCACCCTCACATCCCAATTTTTTTTAATTGAATAGCAGAGGGAAATTATTAAACATGTATAACTAGTCATATTAACTGTTTAATTGCAATTACATTTCATTTAAATGAAATGAGACAAATTTGAGTTTTGATTCCCCCCCCCGGCTCTACTTACAGCTTCCCCGTACACCACAGGCCAAGCTTAACCGTTAACGAGGGAGCAGTTGCACATTTCTGACTTCTATTAACCCATCTACAAGAGGGGCAGAAAATTTGTGAATGTTGCTATATGTCAGAGGTTCACAACCTTTCTTATGTTAAATTCCACTAATCACTATATTAAAAAATCAGGATCCCCTCATGCTAGAAACAAAACTCTACTTTTGCCAAGATTTTTAATATTAAAGTATTGCATTCACCATTTATATTGAAGACATAAACTTTCAGTGATTGATTTTTATCCACGTAGGTAGGTGACGTCTAAGCTCTATCCATGAGTATATGACCTGTAAAGATAGAGTGACATTGTCCCTTTCTTACCAAAACTTCCTACTGTAATCTCTGAATAACCTTAGCTAAGATCTTAGGCAATACACTTTTTAGCATAGGACTTGCTAATGAGTCAAGACCTTCAAATATCTGGGGATTGTCTTCCAAGCTACAGTAAATGCAAATCTCACTTTAAATGCACAAAAACAGTGTCGGCCTTACAATCCTTTTACTTCTCCAAAGGAGCTCAGCATATACCTGCAGCGATTGAAGTCTTCTGAACTAAGACTTGAACCTAACTCCTTTTTGGACCTCAGATGGATCCCCACAAGTCTTTCCTTCACTAAGTTCAGTCCAAATTTCTGAGAATTAGCTTTCCACCACCTCCCTGTGTTTTGAGCACAGGAAAAGAAATTTGAGGTGCTTGGAGAGCTAGGTGTGAATGTCATGAATTTACCTTCTGGTAGAGTTTTCATTATAATAATCACAATTTCCATTCCATTTTGTGAATAGATTCATAGCTTGTTTACAAATTTTTAAATGCTACTGACCCAAGTCATCTATCAAAGGCAATATAAGGCAATTTAATCACAGGGTGATTAAATAGTTCAACAATACAATTGTGAAATGAAAATGTTCAGGTAGTATGTTTGAAAAACCTGTTCTTAGATTCTGGATGAATGCAATGAAATATATTTGCAATATTTGTTGTACATTGTTGACTGTGTGTCATGGATTAGGAAGTTTATATGTTTATTTATTTATGAGACTTATATACCGCTTTAAGTGCAAGCCTCTCTAAGCGGTGTACACCAGTAAGCAATGTATATATATATATTTACATTGCCCCCAACAATCTGGGTCCTCATTTTACCTACCCCGGAAGGATGGAAGGCTGAGTCAACCTTGAGCCGGTGAGATTTGAACTGCTGACCTGCTGAACACAGTCAGCTAAAGTGGCCTGCAGTACTGCACTCTAACTGCTGCGCCACCTCGGCTCTTAATGTTCATTTTTTTATGTGTTTTAGTGAAATAATCAACCAGCAAACCTAGTTTTGTGTAGGAGTAGCAGACCCTGGGGGTGGAGTCAAATGGGGAATCAGCCTAGAATCTCTACGTAGCTACAAAACTAAGTCTAACCTTTCTTGAATTCATTTTACCCTTATCTAGTGCCAAAATTGACCTTTCACACCAGACACATTATCCTCCATGTAATTAGCCCAGATCTTCCTCCATTTATTGCAGATTTATTATTTGTGCCTCTTCAATAACCATACATACATGAACACATTGCCAAATGAAAGCATTTATTAAAAGACTTTATTCACAATTGATTTTTTTTTTACAAATATAGTTCTTAAAAATTAAGCATTTTGATCTCTTGTAACCAGTTATTTCTATAAAGGTGGAAAAAGACTAAGTGGAATATGCACAAACAAAAACATTATAACAAAATGACTGCATGATCAGTTCACTTTACCAACGAAGTGTCATTTGGGATTACAAAGCTGTCATACAACACACATAGCACTTAAATTAAGAAATTCCAGGGTTTTGTATATTAAGTATTTGAACAGCCACACTGTGCATATCAATGTGGCTGATTTAGCTTTTTTGCTAAAAAGCAATGGAAATTTAGACGCTGTCTAATCTGGAAAAGACACTTAAAAAAAATAGAGTTACTTTATTGTTAAACTATATACACAGTGATCAGCATTAATTCAGTCATTTCTGGAAGGATAAAAGAGAATCCCAAAGTTGCTTGTGTGACGTTGCTAGTAAATTCTAAAAAAAATAATCTGAAGCTATTCACACCATTGTAAATAATTTCAGGGTTTTAGCAATAACTTTTAAAATGGCAATCAATCTGAAACGTTATACTTTGGCAGTTTTCTGTAAAACTCGACTTTGCCGTTTTGAAGATATAAAACAATGTTTCTTTTATAGTTAGCAATTCTAAGGGACATACAATCTTCTTGTCTACTTACATCACTTTACAAAAAAGATACATTAGTGCAGCTTGTACATATAACCTGATTACCTCTAAGTTATAGAACTATAGAAACTTTGTGCTCTTTTAAATAATAACCCCCATGAGAAAATTACAACTCTCTTTAAAAAGAAATATGAAATTGATAAAAACACTTGAGGACTCCTCGAAAACGTTTTGAGGACTCCTCAAAAACGTTTGAGGAGATTATGCGCAATTGCCTCTAAAGAATGGAAAGGGGGTTGGGCATAATTTTTAAAATCATTTTTCATTTGATTTATAGAAGCAGACAGAGATGACTACAAGAAAATATTAACTTCACAGACATTAAGCCATGGGTCACTGGCCTATGATTTATTAAATAAATCACAATGGCTAAGTTCACACAATATGGGAACTTGAAATCAGACTATTATACCTTAAGGTTACATGTGAGCAAGTCAGAGTTCAATTTACCCCAAATGGCACCCAGATGCAGTATTTGCTGGAGTGGCAGCGAAAAGAGAGGAGGGGAAATGCCACATATGAGCCAATATCAGCTTCACAAATTAAATATAATGATTAGAGAGAATAAATGAAATAATTCCCTTGTATTTATTTTTTTTAAACTGGCACATTTTGGGGAGCAAGCTGGTATAGTATTGGAAGTGGATTGTTGGATACCTAACACAGCATTTCTGTGAAAGATATTTGAGTCCAATAATATATAGTCTTGGAACACTTATATTAACCAAAAAAAAAAAAAAAAAAAATCCCACAAGAACAACAAAAAAGCAAACCCTTGGATTACAGCCTTAAAAAGGGGGAACAAATTATTTGCTATTCCAAATATCTTCACGTAAATATAACAGTGAGGATATGATATGATACATGATATGTTCATGATATACTGTAGGTGGAAGATAAACAATAAAGGACTATTGATGGTCCTACCAAAAGTAGAGTCTTGGAAAACAACTGACAAAACAAGCATGAAGTACTGCATCAGAGATAGTCATATCAGGTAACCATTTCTGGTTTTATGAGTTTATTCTTAGGAAATTAAAAAGTTTTAACAAAATGTGTTTTTCAAAAGCTCTTGAACAGGACTAAAAGAACTTAACTATCATCTGTTGGATGATGCAAGGCAAGTCATGGCAGTGCACAGCGTCATAAGGAGGAATAATAACTTACAGTGTGTTTTATGAAAAGGATTTCAAGGTTTGAGGTTGTAACAGACTTTTGCCATCAATGGTGGCTCCCAAAGAAAGTAAAAATGGCACTTTAATTGGAAAAATAAAGGTTAAGAACTAGAAATCAACTGTACTTTCTTACATTAAAACTGCTACATAATTTTTATTTTAAAAAATGTGATGCCTCTGAACCGATAATATTGCACATTATTAGCTACACAAATGATTGCTGCCCTTCTACACTTACTTTCAGAAAGTGCATTGACTTTAAAAGTATTTTGGTCAATCAATACCAGTAGATTTGTAACAGGATGAATAATATTAATAATAAATCCTGTACAGCAGTATATAGTTTGATTCTCACTCTGTGTATTTATATACTGCATATATGTCTTACTAGTTAACATGCTGAGCAGCTACAGAAGCTATCTTTCTTTGCTGATAAAACAGGTTAATGTTATTTGGTAATTAATTTTATGTTACATCTGTAATATAATACTTGCTGTAACCCAGAAGAAACCTTACTACTTATTCCATTATTATGGCAAGAAAATCAACTGTCCCTATGTAAAAATGGGTTGTGATGTAATTTGTATTTTTCCCCCAAGTCATACATATTGGCATTGAATCTAAAAATAAAGCAGAAATTAATTTCTCCCAATGTTCCATAACAGAAATTGTATTTGCTTTTCTGTAAATCAGCATTTAAAAAACTTAATGTGAAGAACCAAACAGAAAATACAAGAGCCTAACAAATGAGAAGCAGTTTGATACTCAAAATTATAAGCGTGTTAGTAGTATTCTATATAATCGAGAAATGACATCATTTTTTACAAAAATGTCTTAATAATGGTTTGCTAGCTGTAACAGTCCTGTTCCAAATATACATGAATGTCCTTGTTCCTCCAATTATTTTACTTGCTGATTTTTTTTAGTTGCCATGTTTGATTTTCAGAATAGTTTTTAAGATTTGGACGGTGTGTGAAATTTAATATGCAAACTAGGACAGAGAGACACAGAAAAAGATTCAGGTAAAATTGGGAGGGCAGGAGCATGAAAGGGAATTATTGCTTCTGGTTCTCCCTATTCAGACTACCAGATCATCATTATAGCCAAGCCTAGAACCTAGCACAATATGATCATCCATAGGCTTCATAAATAGAGATGTGATGTTGCAGCAGCACTCTAGCATGACTAAGCCATACTGCAGAGGAAATGATTTGTACTGAGAACGTAGCAAGTTCTGAAAAGCCTCACCTCAGTGCAGACACTCACAATGTTATGTATCATCAGGTTGTCTGTGGATCAGGGAGTAAGTTTATGCAATGTTTCATCTTACCTTGGTTCAAAACTTAGATAGCTAAATTTGACAGCATAAACGTGCTTGCACTAATTTGAGTGTCCAGATAGGAGGCTGTGTCACGGTATAGTAAATACAATTTTTAGGACTGCAATGAAACTTTTAGGGCTAGAGGGTAGCCAAAATTCAGTTTTAAAAGCTACATAATGAAGAAAGGCTACCACAACAGGTTCCCTTCTGTTGTACACCAATTCCCAGCTTTCTTTTCAACAAAATTTTGCTTTGTTACATGAAGGCTGCTAAACATGACGTATCATATAAAATCAATCCCTACTCACATTTTTTAATGTTGCTTATTAAAACTATAATATTTACAGAAGCATCCCAAATGTAAACAGGAAAAAGGATCATTCCAAAACTAAACTAAACTAAACTAAATCAGTCAACATTATCACTTTGATAAACTAGGGAACAGTTTAGGTTCCCCTGCCCCCTGCAGTAAAGCATTAAAGTACTGTGGTCAATTCTTTCAAAAGAGAATTAGAGCCACAGTGTGAACTTCTAAAACATGGTACCGCTGAGGTATATTATCCTCCTCTTTCCACATCATTGTGCCCAATGTCTGTCAAGTGGAAGATGAAGTTAATGGAATGTTGGAAATAGCAATAACAGACTCGCAGAATTGGACTAAATAGGATAAATTTCAAAGCACAAAAAGGATATCACACAATAGATTAGTTCATCTTGCATAACAACTAAAGTTTTACAGGAAACAGATTTTTCCTTTCGTTGAAAATACTGCTGAAACTCTATTTTCACCAAGACAGGCTTTGAGAACTGTGCAGTTTCAAAGGGTGTCTGTGAAACCATGTCCAAAAACCAACCCAATTTCACAGTTGTTTATGAAACAAATTCAGAGACAAAGAAATAGATGGGCTCCAAAATTATCTGTGGTTAGGCTTGATATGCAAATAAGTGAAAAAGAATTCATAATCCAGGCTTCTAAGACAAGCCACAGTTCAATGTAATGGTATATACAGATAAGATAAAACAATATCTGGTTTATATGAATAGTATATCTTTCTAAGTATTCTGATTACCAATTAATGATAGACCCGCATAAGGCTGTCACAGTTAGATTTGTCTCCACTGTTCAGACAAATCCCACTGGAGCAGATTTAAAAAGAAAAAAGCTCTTCATACTTAATTCTTTATGGCTTTTTGCAACATAGCAAAGTATTACAGCTTAAAGCAGACATCTCCTCACAGAGGAGAAAACAATTTTGCAGTCTAAACATAAAGTAAAAAGTAAGTAACACAATGAATTCTGTATTCTGTTTGACCAAATACTTATTATACTGATGGTCAACAAAATCTAGAGATGACATGTGACATGCTGGGAAAACATAAATATTAATAATTAAAATTAATAATATTAGGTCCCTTGAGAAAAATTGCCAGGTTGATAGCAGACTGCAAAAAACAAACAAAACATGAAACAGAACCTGATTTAAAACTAAAAAAATGCCAGCTAGAACATTAACAGCCATATAATATACCCAAAGAAAATTCAAAACAGCTTTATTTGCTTTCTTTTTCCTCTTTTTCTCTTTTAATAATTGGGAAAGGGTGAGCCTCTGTATTAAAGACCCAATGTTCAAATGGAAGAATATCATCTTCAGAGAATAATAAATATAAATACCTAGAAAAGAATATCAAAAATGCATTATTAATACATTATAAAATTATAAATACATAGCAGATACAGCATATTTATTTTATTTATTCTGAGACTTTATTATATTAAGAATTTGCTTAGTATTTCATTGAGAAGTATCCAAACTTCCACTGGGAAAAAGAGACTGGTGATTGTATTTTAATTATGACGTTTGAGCTACTTACTGCTCCAACCTAGCAAAGTATTAATTCATAACTCATTTAAAAATCTATTCAACTGCTTACTTGAGCGTTTCTGAAAGGAAGAAACTCTGTTGTACGTCATCATGGCTTTTACGATTGCTGTAAACATCCCTCAGGCCAGAATAGCCACCATCTACTCTGCAATATTTTTCCAATGCCTGAATTTTAAAAAAAGAAAAAAAATAGGGTATTTTATAAGTACCTTTCTCAGTGCAAAACATTGTAGGGTAATTTGCACTATAATACCACTTCATAATTTTAAACTTACAGCAATTATCACAATAATAGCATATTCTGCATAAAACACTTCAGTCACGCTGCACTGAAATTTGGAGTCAAATTAAAATAAGTATCTTACTACAACTCCCATTATTTTTATGGCAACAAAGAAATTGCCTTTTTCTAATTCAGAAACTGACTTGTTTGAATAAACAACAATAATAAATTATGTGTAGTTTACCCGTATTGTTTCCATTAGGTACCTTTTGCTCTACAGATCTTAACTGATGCACATTTTTATACTGCATTATTTAGACACCATGATAAATGTTTATTCTCATATCGATTTTATCCTTTTAAATTGGTAATTTTATTCCAATTTTGACAAAGCATCCATTTTGGTAGAACAAGTTGTAGCCTTAATTTAAATGAAAATAAAAACATATGTAAATAATTAAGATAATAATGAGAACAATTTTAACTGGGATTTGGATGAGGAACTGACAGATGGGTAGTCTTTAGTAGTTGTCTTTTTCATAGCAGACTCCATTGCAACAACTGGAAAAAGAAATTAAGAGCCACAAACCCCACACTGATGCTGATCAAGAAAGTGATTATAATCCCTCTTGAGGAACCATGAAGCTTTAAATTCTGGTTATAATTCAAGATGAAAAAGGTTTCTGATGATAGAAAAAGGATGAGGATTCATTTGATATTTTAATTCTGTTAGATATGAAGGATTCTGTTTGTACTCAAAGTTGTCTTGATCATCTTGTCTAGACATCTTATATCAATAATAGCTGAAACTATTGAAATGTCTGGAGATTACAAATACTAGGGGGAAAATCATATATTAATCAAATGTTTCTTTTCCCATCTTGTTCCTTTGAATTTATTGGATTTTAAAGATAAAAACAGAGAAAAAAGTGAAATTAAAAATGAAAATTGTATTAACTATGGCTAAATATGTTTTAAATATAATAAATTATCATTTTCTTTCTTTTTTCTTAAACAGTAGATATAAGAAATGGGAAATGGTTGAAATCTCTCAAATGACTTTTATCCGTCTGAGATAAATCACAGCCTACCAATTATATTTCTAATCCATTTAAACAGTATATTCCTGCATGCACTAAATTCAAATAACTCTTTAAAATGGCAAATATATAAATTATGAGATACTTCAAAGAAATAACTTAAATGTGTTACCTCTACAGCTTCCCAACCCCACTGCCGGTATTTGGGATCATGAGTGAATCGCCACATATACATATAGGTTTCTATAACTTCAGGTCGTAAGATATAATATTTTTCATTCTGTCTGGTAGCAATTGCCTCAACTCCACCATCAAATCGGAAAGCTTCTGGCCCCAATTTCATACCTACACACAATATTAAAGTATTCAGCTTTATCAATGCTGGTATGAAGCCTTTTCAAAAGTTTTAGCAAAGAACAATATCTTAATATATATGAATTACTTTATTATTATATAACATCTTGTAATTTTGAACTCCAAAATACAGGATTGTCCTGTTGTACAAGGAGGTTGGTAAACATTTGTTAGCCATTCAACAGTTTTGAAATCTGAAGGGCCACAGTAGGCAGAAAAATGATGAAAAGTGAGTAGATCTGTTCTACTTAATTAGAAGAGGAAGAACTCTGTAAAGTTTTACATTATACAGTAGCTTTAATGGGATTCTTGCCTCAACATGATAGGAAATTGTGTGATGTTTGTGCTCTGGCACTTAATAGCTGAGAAATATTCCGATATAAGAAAAACAATGTTTGAAGCAATCATAAATACTTTTTCTAGTGGTAGGGTCTAATACAGAAAAATGTTTTTGGGAGCGTTAGCTGGAACATTTTACAAAATTGTGTAATGGTATCTAGAGCAGGCATGTCAAACTCGCGACGTCACATGACATCGTGCAACGTATCGGGACGGTTTTGCCATTGCCGGCAATGGGGTGGGTGCAGCTTTTGGATGACGCATCCAGCCCATGGGCCGGCAGTTTGACACCCCTGATCTAGAGCCATGAAATGTTCCTAAACATTGTTTTATTGTATTCAAAACATATTTTTGTTGAATCAATTTCTTGTAAGTTTTACACAACTAATCAAATTAAAACAAAAACGAGGAAAATCAAACTCAGATATCAAAATATAACAAAAAATTCTGGGGAATACATTGGATTTTAAAAAAAGAAATGTGACAGCTGTAGGGCAGGAGCTGGTAACACAGAATTCCCAACAACCCACCATGGCACCTGCAGACCCCCAAATTAAACAAACCAAAATGTTTAAATATATGGAGTTGAAATATATCATGCATGCCTATTGTCATGAATGTTTTCATGTTTATATTTATTTTATTGATGGTTGTGAAATTTGCTATATTTCAACAGTGGCAAACCTAGGTTTCATACTGCACACTTTTTAGCATTTCAGAATGAGTGAGGGAACGTGATAGCTTTTCCCTTTGTTACTTAAAATTATGGCTGGAAAAGATTAGAATGATATGGATATGTTGCACCACTGATGAAGAATGGCTTTGTGACAATATATCTACAGTAAAGGAGTTGGGTTGACCTTCATTAAGTTCTATGGACTGATACCTACATTGGCAGATGTCTGATGATAGGCCCCCAAATTGGTTATTCTTAGTCTGTTATTTTCTTTCCCATTAACTCCCATGGGAAGAAGAATTTAAAAAGAAAAACAATCAGAATGGGAATGGCAAAAACATTCCTCTCCCTCTTACTCTGGGTTCTCTGATCTACCAAGATTCCAGATGTGTTACAGTCCGTAGAGTGTCTCCTCTTAAGTTTCAGTGCACACAATTAGCCATTTAAGAAAATTTCTCCGTTTCTCTGCTACATAGTATTACTCCGTTTCTGAATATATTAACCAAGTATTTTTAGACAGCATTCTGGAAAATTTTAATACTAATCTTCACATCAGACTGTTAATTCCAAGCACAACACTGTCACAGGCAAGGGAGGGTAACATTTGGCTCCCTAGATGTTATCCAATTAAAGCTTTCTCAACATTGGTCATGCTAGCTGGGATTACTGGAGGGCCATATATTCTCATTTCTGTTATAAGCAATCCAACTACTTCCCCTACAAATATAAAGTACATTATACAGATGGAAAACTTTATAAGGATACTTCTAACTCTATTATATGTAAAAGTAGGAACTACATGTAATAAAAATGTCTTACACAATTGATATCAGTTTGATTGGAAAAAGCCAAATACACTGCCTTGAATTCAAGTACAGGAATAAGCAACATTTTAAAGTCAGAACAACAGCACTCAACAATTTATAATTACCTGTACGATCATAAGATTCATGACATGTGCGGGCAATTTCAGCTCCAAGTTCAATGTGATGTTCAGTTTGATCAGCTGGTGCTCCATCTGCACCCAGAACAAACATCCCTCCAGCAAAACAAGTAAGATGACCCATTTTGTGTTCAAGGAGGCCACCTTTCCACTCAGCAATGTACATTAAACCATTGCTGGATTTCCTGATTAGATGGGTTTCTATGGACTAGAATAGTTAAAAAAACTGTTATTAATCTATAATAAATAATTACAATAATATAGGTATCTAAATATTTTTCACATACTTGAAAGCACCAAACATAACACTTAAAAATGAGTTGGGGAATTGCCCATTTTGTTATAGACTGCTCAGTTTATCTCTACTCCAGCCAAAGTATAGAAAACATGATTAATGAACACAGAATGCAATTGTTGTTAATATAGAAGAATTAATACAACTTGGACAAAGGGAATCATTGTCTCAAAAACCTTTGAATTAACTCTGAATGTATTAACAAGTATTTAGAATGGGGTGATTTGGTAGACAATAGCTAAGTCATACATGATAGTAAGCTATAATATGGGTTGCTTGGAATGGTGTTGTGTGAATTTAGTCAATTATAATTGATTCAAGGAGCATGGCTAAAATATCATGGCATACTGTGATATGTAAACCCAGACAAGTAAATTTAAACTTTCAAAACGAAACCAACCCAACCCAGCCCAAAATGTATGACAAAGCCCTTAAGCAAAGGTTTTTGAGCAGATTAAGGTGTGGGATAGGAAAACAGATCCTCTTATGGATTTTTCAATTTTAGATTATTTTTAAGAAAAGCAAACAGAATCAGTGGGCTTTGTTGAAATGGAAGTTTCTAAAGAGATGTTTGAGCTTATTAGTTGAACAAGGAACTTGTTCAAAAATGATTTGGAGTTCAGAATGATGAGTGAGCTGGCCCAGGTAAGGGTGGAAAAATCAAGTTAGTCTTGCAACAAAAAGATTCCCAAATAGAATGGCAAATAAAAGGAAATGTGGGGTAAATGTAAACTATTGGCACATTGGGACAAAACAAAACCCTAATTCATTTTCCACTGTCTTCTCACACTTTCTCTTCTTCATTTCTAAAGCATGAAATGCCTAAAAAGCCACTACATGTAATGGAGTAGCTGCCACAGTAAAGGGAAGAACTGCTTTGTCAATGCAATAATCCTTTGGAGACTGGCTTTAGGTGATTTGATTCAACTGTTTTAAGAAGCAATAGTCCAACTCGTTAAATTGATTTATATAAAGACATGAACTAAACCTAAATATCTCCAATAACCCGCAACTTCCATCTTCATTATACAAATAAAATTGTTTTAATTTGCTTGCTATTTAAAAAGTTGCTTCTTTATAACATTGTCATTTACAGAAAAGTATACTAAATCTTTAGGTGAAGTTACTTAATATTTAT
Source organism: Crotalus tigris (assembly GCF_016545835.1). Taxonomy (NCBI): domain Eukaryota; kingdom Metazoa; phylum Chordata; class Lepidosauria; order Squamata; family Viperidae; genus Crotalus; species Crotalus tigris. The sequence continues at coordinate 957,119 of NW_024096808.1, read as the reverse complement.
ATTTATAAAAGGAGTATATAGAGTCAAAACGTTTTTAAAAAACCCTATCGTAATACTTGCTTTCACAGTTACATATAATAGTGTCCCAAATTCTCTATAGTGTTTACCTGAACAGCGTTATAATACATTTGCTTGGCTTCTTCATCTGCCTTATCAGACATCAACCATGCTTTCAGCAAATATTCATAAAAACTATCCCCAAGTCCTCCAACAGAGACATGATCTGGGAAAAAAGTGCAAGAGCAATCTGGGAATGTTATATACACACAATCCCAAAGACAAAAAAATTAATGGCAAAATACTATAGAAAAGCCACATTATCAAGCTCTACTGTATCTTCTTTGATATATCTATCCCATTAGACTACACTATTTCAAAACATGATGCTCTGTAGTCATAACAAGGATTTAAATATGTGGCCCAATTCCCCCCATGTTGAAACAAGCAATTCCTAATCCCCAACAAACCTATTTTGGTTGGATCCATTCTTTTTTACTTGTGAATAATTTAAGCTGCTGTTATAATGAAGTGTTTTCTCCCTTTTCCGCATTCCCTGATTTTTATAACAATTTGACCTGTTAAGAATTCTGGAGAATGTAAACAATTACTTTTGTGTTATTTTGGTGATCCCTAAAAATGGTATAATTAAAAAATGGATTTTGATTTTTTTTGCAAACTGAATATAGCTTTAAATTAAAGAGAATTATATGCATGCTATTTGGGGAGAGAGGAGAAAGGACAACTTATTGTACATTTAAAAGGTCTCAAATTATGGCCATTAAAAATGAAGAGAGGTAGGTTGTCCTCTAAAAAAGGACAGACATGCACAGAATTTTTTTTTTCCTTATTAAAGGTTTCTTCTTTAAAGAAAGTTTTTATGCTAACAACCTGTAATTTGGCATTTTCTTTTTAAAAATGCTACTTTTGCTTTCCCTTCTCAAAGATACCTTATGTGATAAGATAGAAGTATGAAGAGTGGTTTCTCCATTGTAAAGAAAATTTCATGAATTCAATTAATAGAAAAATGAGAGCTCCAACAAACAAATAATAAAAAAATGTATTTTTAGGGTGAAGGTTTATATCTGAATAGCACCATATAAATGATCTTTACAGTTTCCTAAATAAATTACCTCAGAAAATCCTGACATTTGCAAATTAAATAGCACAAGCAGAGACTCATCAATAATAAGTCCTATTATTATAGCCATCTTTGCTTGAAACAAATCTAACTGACCTGTGATGCTTCAAATCACTTTCAATTTACTTCTAAAGTAAAAAAAAGCCTAGCTCAAAGGACAGAAAAAATAACAATAAAACCAAAGATATAGCTTGCTGGTTTCACAGTAACATGTTCTTAAATGCCTCATTAAGTATGTTCTTCTCTCCCAGTTCAATATTTATCAGTTGCCGTGATAATGTTTTGGAGATTTTAATAATTTTCAAAATGTTTTATCAAAGTTGGTACAAAATGCAGCAACACACCCAGTTATTTTGTGGATGTAACACCACTATTCCATGAGCTGTATTGGTTGTCATTGTGCTTCTGGGTACAATTTAAGGTGCTGGTTGACATCTTTAAACTTCTTCCAGACCTAGAGCTGGGCTACCTGAGGGCTCATCTCTCCCACTTGTTTTCACCCATCCACTCCAGTCAGGCAGGATGGGTGTGCTTCAAATCCCGCTGGCCAAAAAATGTGTGTTTTTTTCTGCTTGTGAAACATTCTCTTTCCAGAGATTAGAATGGTCTCGACCTTGCTGGCTTTTTGTAAGGCCCTGAAAACCTGATTCTCTGTTGGGTCCAGGGCCCTGAGAGTATTCAGGAACAAGCTTCTTGGTTATGCAAGTGTTTGGGATTGATGTTACTTGGTTGTGTATTTTAACTTTTGTAAAGTTTATAATTGTTTTTATTTTATTTTAACGCTATTTACTGTCCAGAATCATTAGTTGTGATGGACAGTCATATGACTTGGATAAATAAAAATAAATAAAAAGGAAAACTTTGGTTTAGAAGGGTTTTATTTATCAGCGTAGAGAGTTTCAATAAGAACTTGAGTTTAATTATGTGAATCAATAAAAACATATTTGCTCGTACTAATACAGTATATACTAACATAGTATTATCATACTAATACAATAGTATATCTCCTTTCTTGTATCTCTTATGTACCACTTTTTAAAAGAATGGGATTTTTTTACTACTGTGCTAATCTGTGCCTGTTACTAACTGGCTCTAAAGTTCACACTTCTAAGGAAGCATACTGCTGTGTTTCCTTATCTCTCCTGCAGTAAAGTACAGTACAGCCAGTTAGAATAACAGAGAATTGGTACAACTTGTACGGTATAACATAGTGATTATGTTTCCTTTCAAAGAAGTTTTCATACTATTAAGAATACAGTACCTGTCTCTTCTTTTCTGTTGCCTAGTATCCTTATGAGTTACAAAATAATTCTTTCTCAGCTGAGGTCTTTTACTAATGTATATGCATGCACAGGGCTGTTGTTAATTAACATTTTATACAAAACAAATGTAATACTGTAGCCTTTGCTCTTGGATCTTCAGGGTGTAACAGATCAACGACTCATTGCAATCTGCTAGTTTAATGAAATAAACAATAATTTGGAATCCTCTCTAGTTGTTGGCTTTATTGGACAAGTTTTCTACCACAATTAGCACATGAAAATCCATAACTTAAGATGCTAAGATACCCAGTATTATATACATAAAATAAATACCTTCAAATGTTCAGAAAACAAAATACTAACCTCTGCAGCAATCATTCAAGGAGAAATACCCAAACTGACAGCATAATTGAACTAACTTAAAAAACATATTTTTCTTTTGTGATACTATATTAAACAGAAGTACTTACGCTGGCCCCATTGACCACTGTTGGGGTTTAAATAATTAGGATAAAGTCCTTCTGGTTTATCTAATCTATTTAACACTTTTCGAATGTTCATAACCTATTTCAAAACAAAAAAAAATGGAGGTTTTTTTTAACATAAACATATGCATATAATACATTTTCATAAAAATATTCTTTAAATATTGGACATAATATTATTATAACTTAAAAGTATTTCTTCAAGGTACTAATTAACAACTCAAGCAACAGCTTCCTTCATGATACATATTCCACTGGAATGGATCTGCTCAAAGCACATGTGTAATGGATCTTTATCAACAATATTTTTTAAAGGAAACATATCCGACATGGATGGAAATGTAAAAATAGATCAATACTGAATACATAACTTAGTTCCATTTGGAGAAGTTATCTCATTTTACTGTATCTTTTACTATATCTTTTACCGTACAGCCACATCTATGATTATACACAAAGCACATTTAAAGCTGTAATAGATTTGGATGTTACAAACACAAAAGTTAGAAAGTACCTTCTTGGCTCAGGGACTGGAATAGACTATTGTTCATAACAAGTATTATGGAAGCACAGGCAAGATGCTGCTTATGAATATAAAGAGAAATGTGGAATGAGCCTAAGAGAATCCTTGGCTGCCTCTTGTCTTTTTCCTGTGCTTTTCAATACCACAGGATAGCCCTTACTAGAGCAAGATTTGAGCATCTATATACTATGGTCAAATATGGATAATTCTATCAAGTGCCATGTCTTGAGAGAACATGTTTGTGGAGCATTAGCAATAGAAGATATTGCACATGTTCTATTCAATTGTCAATTATATGCCACAGCAAGGGCCCTGTACCTATATACATTATTTGACTGGACCACACACTGGGACTTTTGTTAAAGATTATCTTATTTCCTTCAAAGCACAAATGTATACTGTATGTAGTCACTAGAACTGTTACATTTATAGTCAGGCCTGTTCAATAAAAAAACATGTTTTGTAGAATACATTGGAGTTGCATGCAATGGTGATGAATTCACTTAAGCACACACTGTTTTTCAACTTTGTCATTTCGTATCTTTGCATTCTATTTTACCTTTGCATTCTATTTTACCTTTTCTTTTATCTTTATTTTATCCACTATATTTTAATCTATTTTATTCCACCATAGGCTATTTTAACACACTTCATTGGATCTTACCTTATTTCATTTAACTGTGTCTTATTATAGCTCATGGCTACGGTCAATTGATTACCATACCCCATCATACTGAGCCTTACCATTCCTATGCTTTCCTCCCATGTAACTAATAGGGAAGGAAGCTTTTGAGTTTAGTTTCATTATCAGCAAACCTTGGCTTGTCTGTGCTCAAACCAACTATCTGAAGAAAACCCTCACCCAAATTCTTTTTCTGCTTTATTTTACTTTAGTAGTATTTATTTATGTCCACTATTAAATAAGATGGAGGACAGCTAAAATAAAATATATAAATAGAAAATATAATTGAAACATAAAGGCAAGTAAATAAAACATCAATTTTTAAAAAGTGAAATTATTGTACAAAACCTTTGGTCTAATCAATATTTAAATTAAACTAGTCTCTTGTTGAATAAGATCTCCAAGAAAGGCAAAGAGTTAATTCTTTTAGCTGCAAGGGTAGAAGAGAGAAACATGTGAATCTGAGATTTTACTTTAATGCTAACCTTGTTTTAGTGTTACATGAATACTTTCTCAAAGTTTCATTTGTTAGTAATACAAGGTTAAGGTCACTATAATTTTAAGAAACTTTGAAACTATTATGTCTAGAGGATCTATACTTAAATAAAAAAATGTATAAATTCCAGATATTTGGTTAGCAATTGATAGGCCATTTAAAATAGAAATCTAACCTTTTCAGCAAACAGCGGATTTCCAGATAAATAGCTTAAATGTATGAACTCCAAATGAAGTGTTCCAAATTCTGCCAAAATACTGCTTCCACCTGAAGCCCAGGGCCAGTTTCGACCAATGCCACTAAAAAAAAAGGTAGGGTAAAGTTAAGTGAAGTGGAGAAATTTAATTTAAAGTAGTGTGAAATTGAATGTTGTCTACATTTTTTCTGGTTTAGAACTCCCATCTCTCTTCATCCTTGAATCAAAGGAGATTGAAGGAAATTGGAGTCCAACATCTGTATTTAACTATTTGTTGAAGCAAGATAACTGTCAGCTCAAAAGGAATTTCTCTTTTGAACATTTCAACATTATCTTCTTTTGCTTTTTCTCCCCTATCAGTATTGTTAGTTAATTAGCCAGAGAAGATCATTACTTAAGAATCAAGTTTCATCAATACTCCCAGGGCAGGTGTACTGTTGCATCATTTTTTGTGATTATGAATACTCTAATGAAGTTCCTATATAAAAATAGAGTAAACCTAAGAATGTTGTTAACAATAATTTTAATTTGAGAAACCATTACACATTCACATATTGATGTTCAAAAGACCACAGAACGTGAAAGTACTTGAATGGGTTTTCTCTGGAAAATCTTTCTTCTTAGTTACTTCTTGATATCTAAAATTTCTTTCTTTTTCTATCTTCCTGGATTTTTTAAAATTATAAATAGCTAGACCTTAGGCACTTTTCTGACCACAATATTTGAACTTAGAAAAACGGGTGGGAAATAGATAAGATAACCTTTATTGTCACGTTTTTCTGTGAACACAATGGCACACATTAAAAAATGAAATTCTGATGCCCGCTCACAAAATGTATATGTATATGATTAATATAATCACATATTAATGATTATATGATTAATATTACACAAACCACACACACATACACACACACACACACACACACACCACATTCCATTTTGAATACATAGCAGAAAAAAGAGTCTTGACAGTTAACAAGGTTGATATTATATGGTATAAAGCTATTACAGAATCTAGTTGTTCTGCTTTGGATACCATAAAAGCCTCCTCTCAGAAGGTAATAAAGAAAAGTGCTCATGAAGAAGATGTGTAGCATCACTGACAATACTGCAGACCCGGATCAAATGACGCTTATATGGATAAAAGGAAGTGAATTACCAATAATCTTTTCTGCTATTCTCACCACTCTCTGCACAGCCTTTCTGTCCAAAACAGTAATATTTCCAAACCATGCACTAATACAATATGGCAGGATGGTTTCAATTGTACCTCTATAGGAAATGATAAGGATAGGGGAAGGAAGATGTGCTCTTCTCATACAGCTCAGAAAATGCAGGCTCTGCTGTGCCCACTTTACTGGTATTTCACTGTTGAGCGACCAAACTAACCTTTTCATCAGTTGCACACCCAGAACCTTAATACTACCACCTCCACAGTTGAATCATTAATACAGATGTATATGGCTGAGCCTGCCTTTTCTGAAATCAATAGCAATCTCTTTGGTTTGTAGAATAGAATAGAATAGAATAGAATAGAGTAGAGTAGAGTAGAGTAGAGTAGAGTAGAGTAGAGTAGAGTAGAGCAGAGCAGAGCAGAATTGGAAGGGACACTGGAGGTCTTCTAGTCCAGCTCCATGCTCAAGCAGGAGGACCTATACCATCTCAGACAGGTGATTGTCCAGTCTCTTTTTAAAAAACTTCCAGCAATGGACTGTCCATGATTTCCGGGGGGTAAGCTGTTCCACTGGTTGATTGTCCTCACTGTCAGGAAGTTTCTCCTTAATTCTTTTTGATAAGCTTCCAATCATTGTTTCTCGTCCTTCCCTCTGGTGCTCCGGTGAACAACCTGGCCCCCTCTTCTTTGTGGCAGCCCCTCAGATACTGTCCTACATTCAAAACCAGGCTGTTTTTATTATACCAGTTCATCAAACTCTCTACCTCCTCCTGGTAATCACCCTCATTATCATTCTGAATGAGGCCCACCAATATTGTATCGTCCGTATTATTTAGGAAATTATGGAGCCAGGAATGTTTTATTGTTTTTGTTTTGCTTCAAGACCACACACTTCTGATGAGATTTCCATGAATATTATTTTGATAAATAAGTATATAAGTATATATCTTCCATCTGATTAATGGAAGAAGGGTGCCCAGGCTATTAATTAAATGTATGAATACTCCAACCAAAACAGACACATTAATTAAACATTGTAGAACTAAGAAACACAGCTGCAAAACTCATACAATAAACTCTGAGAAGACATGCCAAGACATTGTATAAAAATATTGTCAGTGCAAAGAAGAGTAAGGAGGGAGCTAATCCCCTTCTCTTAATAAAGAGCTCTATAATTAGAGAGCTACTTTGTTAGGGTAGTCTTATGATTCTACCAATTCAAAACCTGTGATTGATCGCCCAAAACTGCATAGGAACTCTATACTAAAACTATAGGGAGTTGTGCAGGAAATATCACCCCCCATACCAAATAGTTCCTACTCCAGGTCTGGATTACTAATTATGTAGGTTACTAAAACCCTCCTCCTTCAAGCATCTTTCTCATTCTAGTTCATATTATTTTATGTGAAATTGTTTTTTATATGTTGAGTTTTTAAAACTTTCTTGATGTGACTTGTTTTTATTCTAGTAGAGTTAATATACCTGAGCTATAGACCCAACTGCTGATTTTAGACATTTTGTTAATTGAACAACATTGATTCTGAAAAAATGTAGCTGATTTGTATGAAAAAAATGGTGGACTTAAAATTTTAAGAAAGAAGATTTAGAAACAGCTTTTATTTGAGATGATTCTGCAGTTATGAGTGATGCTTCAGGAACAGCGATTTGGGAAAGAAAAGGTTCCAGTTCATATACTTAATTGTGACCTTTACAGCACATGTTCATCGTTTGTTTTCAGAACCAAAAGCTATTGTTTCCATTCATACAGCTTAACTTCAGTATGGCAACAAGACCTGGATCAGACTTAGTATCATGGAAGACTGGAATATCCACCATTGCTTCCAGTTCTAAAAAACAATCATGGATTGAGATATATGCAAGATTTTCTAACTATTTGTCTCACTGATCCCTGGGTTGAAAGCTGGAAATATTAAGTTTAATGGCCTGACTGAAAAATGGCCATGTCCCCAGGATGGACCTGATTTTGCTAGTAATGGAAAGCCTCTGTCTTGCTCCCTGCTGCTCCTATTGACTTACACTGAAAATCAGCTGTGCTTGCAATTTGCAACAAAACATAGGAGAAATGACTACCTGGTAGCAATTCAGGGGATCAAGGAACTTAAGTGACAAGGAATACAGGAAAGTTGGTCTGCAAGATTAACTTATTCAGTGTAGGTTAAATGGTAAGCTTTTACCTTTTGATATTTAATAATGCCCAAGGGATTCCTGTGGGGGTATTAAAAGCTGGAAGCAACTTCTCTCCTAATTCTACTGCTTTTTTTCGGAATATCTAAAAATGAAAATAAATAAAGAGTTATGCAACACAGGAGAAAATGAACACAAGATTTCTATATTTTAATCTGAAATTTCAGATAAAATTCAGAATATTTTTCCAAAACTTTTTAGAAATATTTGGCAATTTGGCTAAATCAGGTTCTGTTAATATAAAACAGAGTATTAATTACACTTTTATTTTTTAAAAAATATTTGATGGGAATAAGGGTGAGCATGAGATGATACTTCAAACTGTTATGAACTAAACTTGCCTGTCAGCTAACAAAAGACCAACTCATAACACAGAGAAAAACAGGATTATTTTAATAAAACAGAAGAAACAAGGGTTGAGGCTAGAAGCTGGGACATCGTGAGTTCTAGTCCTGCCGTAGGCTGGGCGACACTCATTCCTTCTCAGCCAAAGGAATGAGACAAGAGTAAATCTGGGCAAAAAGACTTAAGGAACTAGTCAGGCGAATGCCAGGGGTCAATAATGATTCAAAGGCACTAAACAAACAAACACCACATCCAATCTTACCTCTTCGCCAGAAAGATAGTATGCTGAAAGTAATCCTCCAACAAAACGGATGTTTACTTCAAAAACTGAGATTTCTGCGTTCTGGAGATGTAAATATATTTTAAACTATAAATTAATGTGAACACAAAACATGTAATAACTTTCTCTTATTGTTCTTAATACTGTTAGTATCTGTATTTTGCATAATACTGAGGGAAGTTATGCTTCATTCCTCTAAAGACTGTTACAAATTTATTTATGGAATGTTAGTCTATGAGATTAAATGAATATCTCAACTAAAGGGAATTCAATCAAGTAATTTGAGATTTACAGCTATGTGTGTTTATAATTTTCTGCACCCGAATTATTCTCTCACTTCTCCCTTGCTTCCAGTTCCGTACAGTTCCTGATTCTGACCCAAAGACTATTGTGACTCACCTATACTGATCCACCTTGTGCTCTCCTTCCCCTACTTTCCTGAGCTTGTGCTGCACCGCTGCACCCCCCCCCCCAACTCATGTATAGCCTGTGGTCCCAGTGCCTCCGCCATCTCTCTGCGGCATCCATGCATTCTTTACCTGGGACTTCTGCCTCCTGTTTAATGACCCACGTGTCTTGGTGTGATGGTGATAACTGGGACTGCCTGGATTGCTACTGCTAAGAGATGCAGTCATGTGACACTGCACTTTATGACCACTTTGTTTAGTGATGGCAATTCCAATCCCAGTTGCAACCGTAACTCAAGGACTACTTGGATTTTTTTAAAAAAAAAACATGGGAAAAGAGGCTATGTGCAGTCTTGATTTAGAAACTTTTATTTTACCAGTTAACCAGTTATCCTCTCCAATAAATACTCAAATACTCACACACACTCAAACACATACACACAGAATCTACTGTTGCAAATAAGATACAGAATTTTCCTTCTAATTTTGGCAACCCACATATCCAATATGCTCAGAACATATTCTTGATATAAATGGGGTTCACCATCTGTTGCTCCATGAATCCTCCCAACTACTATTTATCAGCTGCAAGATTTTCAGTGGAAAACTGGCAGTTGTGTCCTTTGCTCCTAATTCTCATACGCTTATCCTCATATCCCTTAAAAAAAGAGAAACGGTCAAGTACCAGAGAAATCAGAAGATCTAGACAGTTCAAATGAGTATAAAGATTTATTGCAAGCTTAAGCTCTCTACAAAACCCTAAGCTACTAAAGGAAGATCAAGAAAAACAAGTGGAAATTAAGAAGGCATTCAGGGTGAGCTGGACTTGCAGGTGCGCAGGGACTCATGATTTATGATGCGTATGATCCCTCCCTCGGCCTTAGCCTATCGCGACTTTTTCTCCATTGCTGGCAATGGGGTGGGCGCAGTTTTGTCGTGAAGCATCCGGCCTGTGGGCCAGCAGTTTGACATACCTGTCTTATAGTAACCACATTAAAATATTTTTTAAAATCATGTTTAATATAAAATGTAAATTTCCCTATACTATTGACTTCCAGAAGCACCCACACTTTTCACAAGATGGATTATCAATTCCTCCTCCTCTCAAGAGTCACTTTTGGTGAGGACTGGCAAACTGACATTCATTGGATTGTGAGAAATATTGTGGCCAAAAACGCAGATGGATATTGCATCCAGACTGTCAAAAATTCTCTCTGGATCAAGAAGAGATTTTGGGATTACCCTTATATACTCTGGACAATTTTTTTTTCTGTGAGTAGACAGCAGAAACTGATGTTTTTGTAGACTCTTGCTATCAGTTACGTGTCATAGGAATCCATTGTGCTCAGAGCTGCCAATGTAGCCTTTTATGGATTCAAAGTTCCCCCAAACCTTACCTTTGGAATCACTTTGGAGAGTTTTTTCCTTATGGTTTTTAAAGATTTAAAAAGCTTCAGAACTGTGGAATTCATTAGGTGAGTTTCTCTTCAATCCATTTAGAAGAAAATTATGTGCTTCAAGTTTTATAAGTATTTTTTTCTTTGCAATTTACTACAGCAAAAGGATGATTACAGTGCTGATTTCAAAAAGTTTTTAAATTGATTATAGGTTCAGGTGAATTTGAATTAAAGAAAGACTTTGAAGTTAATTAAAAGGATCCTCTCTCCTGGGAAGAACTCTTTTGTTTATATTTTGAACTGGCAAGAAAAGTTTGAACTAAAGGAAATATTTATGTTTAGGTCCAAGAGGTTTTGGAGTTATTTAATTCTAGAAACAAATCAAAAGGTATTATTGAAGAGGAACAAATCCCATTGAATAAAACTGAAATGAACTTTAAGGTAGGTTCAAAAACTAAAAGTTTCAAGAAAGAGATGAAAATATTGGCTTAATAAATGGAATTGGATGATGATTTAAAAATTTAAAAAGATATACAAATAATAAGAAACAATGTGGATTATTTTCTTATATTGGAATATGAGGGGATTTACTATACTGGAATTACAAAAGGACTTTGCCAAAGATAAAAATTTCGAGTGTAGAGAATACGAGAAATCAGATGTGAGAAATTTATTGGTTCACTTAATTATGGTTAAAATAATGGATTGCTATTTCTGATGATATCTAATTTTTTTTAATTGGGACTGAAAAATGATAATTACTTTAGGTAATGTTTAATTTGCTGCAATGGATTTATTTGTAATACGTTATTTTTATATATTAATAATGGGTTACTATTTCTGGTGATGTTTAACGCTTTTTTGATTGGGACTAGATGTTTGTTATGATTCTTTTTAATTAGGACTGGATTTTGCCTATTTGAAGAGAGGGATTAGGGGGAATTTGTTTAAATGGAAATAGAGATATAATATTTGTTATTTCTGATAACCCTTTCTGGACTTTTCTTGATTAAGAATGAGCCGAATATGCAGAGATGGGCTTATAGAAAAAGGGGTGAGGTATGGAAATATTTGGTTACATTTTAAGGCAGAGTGAAATTGTTAATGTTGATTATGCTTGCTGAGAATTTGTTTGGTTTTTCTTTTTTACTTCTTTTTTATTTTTCTCTGCACTTTGAAAAATTTTGTATATTATATAATTTAATATAACCCTCAAGAAAATTATGGAAAACAATTCTTCTTCCTCTAACAGATAATTAGATGGTACTACCCTTTATCATAGGTTAAATGATTATGAATACTGAAATGAATTATGGAACCATATGAAGATACTACCATTTTAAATTTTACCTCTGAATAAACATTTAGCCAGTTTCCTGAAGCTAATAATAATTGTATTAATCTCAACTCTGGCGTAATATATTCTTCAGTTTGCTGAGACTCATAGAAAAAAAATAGCATCCAGGGCTGATATGAAAACTTTTATCTTTAGCACAGGTAGTGCTTTTTTTGTAAAAAAAAAAAAAAAAAAAGGTACTGGAACTCACACACGTTATACAACCCGCCTTGCCTCCCCTACAAGGTTCCATCCCAAAAAAGTGCTGGAACTCCGTTCTGGGCATTCTATGACAAAAAAAGCCCTGAGCACAGGTATCTTGAAACCATTAGGAGGGCCATGGGAAATCATGTGGGTGGGAAAAAATAATCTTATACCTAGAAAATCTGTATCAGAAAGGTGTAAGATTAGGTTAGTAGCGTTATAAAAAAGGAGGGGGAATCTAATGAATACTCAGTCAGATTGCCATAACTTTTAATAATGAACTAAATTTCAGAAATGAAATACTTTGGATCTTGGAATACAGGTGAAAGGTGAATATATGCTCTCTTCCAGACTAACAAGTTTGAGCAGAATCTAGCAAAAGGAATATGTTCAAAAATCTAAGGAATACATTTGCGTACATAAATTATTATGTATTGCTTTGCATACAATGTATACATCAAAACTATGATATAAAACATTAGGGTAATAGAATTTTAATATTAACTGTGGTAAAAGAATTGTATTCACTGCCAGCTCCCTATTCTTGATTCCAGTATAACATACCGCATGCAGTCTCTGCATTTAAGGCAACTCCAGAAGCGGAAGTGTCCAGAGCACCACTCTGTTCTATTTTATTGCATGAGTTTCTATTGTTGAGCTGAAGTGTTTGAAATACCAACACGTACTCAATTCTGGCCCTTCTCGGCTTATTTAATTTAATAGGGAGGGGCTGTTTGGCCAGCACCAAAGGCTATAAATGCCTCAGAGAGATGGATGCAGTTGCAGTCTCTTCAAAAGAGGCAATTCTCAGGCCATTTCTGAAGAAATCAATTCTGGTCCCAGACGATGAAAACAACCCTAGGTCAGTGGCTAATATGCTTTTCCTTTTTCCTTTGTTATCGGTGGCCAATCAACTCCAGGCTCTCTCAGATGATACAGATTTTCTAGATCTTTTTCAATGTGGGTTGAAGTCTGGTAATGGAACAGAATCTATTTTGCAATGGTGGCGAAATATCTGTAGCTCGGGTATAGGATGAGAGTGAAGGTTTGTTCTCTGAGCTTGTGGTTTGGTTTCTGAACATTTTGTTACCAGGCTAGGTAGCATCTTTGGCAGACTTTTTGCTTGCTCCATGGCAGATGCGGACATTTTACGGTCCATGGGCCACATCTGGCCCTTTGACTGTCCCTGTCCATTGGGGGGAGGCAGCCCTCCATAGTGATGATGGGAGGTGGTAGGCCTCCCGAACAGTACCACTTTCTCAAGTAGACACTTGGGAAAATTAATTGCCCACTCCTATTCTGTGGGATCACCTTAAAGACTCAACATAACCTAACCCAAGCTAGGGGAAGTGGATCTCTGTTAGTTCTGCTAGACTTATCAACAACTTTGGATTCCATCAATGGTGGTAACCTTCTGGATAGACGGTTGGAGATAGGATGAGGGGGTCACTGTATTAGAGGTTTTCAATTCTATTTAAATGGCTGTTTCCTCATAGCATTTGAATTATGGAGTCCCTCAAGATTCTTTTGAGTTGAATGATTGTTCTAAGGTTAATGATTATACTGGTTGCTGTTTTAACAGTTTCTGTTGTTAGGCGTTGTGAATGCGCTAAGTTGGAATCTTAGAATATAAATAAAAATAATAAATAAATATAATATGTAACATGAGACATGGAACTGCCATCAGCAATCTTAAGAAATCAATGTGTGCTTAATTGAAAATTATGCTGTTTTACTCATATCAGATTTTGAAAACAATTATCACTATGCTTTAGAATAGGACACATTTAATGAAAATTGTTCTCAGAGTTGCCAACTTCTGCTTCTCAAATAAATCCTCACTTATATTTGTAGGAAGCTATTCTAAACAAAATTTTGATTTATTGCTCATAATAAGTTATATGTCAGTGTCATGTCTTGTTTTGTTTGGAAAAAAAAGCATTTATTGCAGCTTGAAGAGCCTTAACTCTAGTCTCACTGCCTGAATATTGCATGTACATACAAACAGCTCTTAGTCAGGTCAAGGTTCACTTTATTTCTATTTTTATTTCTCACATTGGCCAACAAAATGCCTCTGGGCTGTTCTCAAGCAGCAGACACACCCACCTCCCATCACTTTCCCAGCAACCAGTAATTAGAGGTATTTGCTAAGAATTAGCACTGTATCTTCAATAACAATAGCTCTGGCTAGACCTATTCTCCATGAATTTATCCAAAGCCTTTTTAAAGCCATTTAAATCACCATGTAAAGGTAATTACATGGTAATCACCAAGTTTCCCTTAATGAATTCCACAGGTTTGTTATGTGCTGTATGAATAACTTTCCTTCCCTGTCAATTCTAAAGCTTCTTTGAATCAGCTTCATTAGACGGCTCTGCCCTTGCTCAGTTATTGTTTTTTGAGCTAAAGACCGCCAGACATTCTTGGTTTTTCTCATATGGAAAATTTTGAACCCTTGATGATTTTAGTTACCCCCTTTTTTGTGTATTTTCTTATATCCTTTTTTCTCCAACTGTGGCAATCAGACTATATAAAGTACTTCAGATACAGACATACAACTCATATTTGTATAAGGATATTACGGTGTTAACAATACAGTTTTATTGTTGATCTCTTTCTTAAGGAACCCCTAGCATAAAATTTGTTTTTTTCCCCCATAGCAGCCATATACAATGAGTTGACATCACCAGTGAACTATCTGCTATAATTTGAAGACATTTTCTATGATATGTTACAGACAGTTCAAACCTGTCCTGTGTCAGTAATTACAGGTACACTTTATTGGAGTGCAAGAATGTGAGAGGGCAGGAAAACAAACAAGCTGACTTTAGATGCTAAAGTTCCATACAGGTTAGGTCTTGAGATTGGAAAGCTGTTTAACAACAGAAGTCAAAGCTCTTTTTTTATAGCTCTGATTGAGACATGCCTATTTTCTTGAGTCATGTCTTTTTCTGTGAGGGGCCTCACTGAATGACTTTGTTCTTTGTTCCTTTTGTATAAGGACTATGGATCACATCATCTCCTCCTCCTCCTCTTCAGAATTAGAAGCTGCTCCTTCAGCATACTCAAATTCATCAAACAAGCCCACAGCAAGACTCCATTAGTATGTATGTAAAGTTAGAGGTTTTAGCCTCATGTATATGATTTCACATTTACTTGCATCTGCCATTTACCATACATCCAGCTTTTATCATCCTGTATTATTGGGGGTGGGAAGTTTGCAGTCAGTCAAATGCTTAGGCTGGATTTGGCATTATTATTCATGTATTGAGTCCTTCCCAAGAACTTGGGATAAGCAAATGTGGTTGTTGGATGGTATTTCCTCAAGGAACATAAATGAGCTTTTCCAGAGGGAAAGGAGATGATAAGCAGGCTGAGTTATTATATATATTATATATAACTTGAGTTATTACATTGTTGTAATGGTAGTTTTGGTGTTATATAATTTTATTGTTGTTGATCATAAGAAGTCCATATGGATAATAATAATAATAATAATAATAATAATAATGATGATGATGATGATGATGATGATAAAGTTGGAAAGGACCTTGGAGGTCATCTAGTCCAACCCCCTGCTCAGGCAGGAAACCCTATACCATTTTGGACAAATGGTTGTCCAGTTTCTTCTTAAAAACTTCCAGTGTTGGAGCATTCACCGCTTCTGGAGGCAGGTTGTTCCACTGGTTAATTGTTCTAACTGTCAGGAAGTTTCTCCTTAGTTCTAGGTTGCTTCTCTCCTTGATTAGTTTCCACCCGTTGCTTCTTATGCTGCCTTCAGGCGCTTTGGAAAATAACTTGGCTCCCTCTTCTTTGTGGCAGCCCCTGAGATATTGGAATACAGCTATCATGTCCCCCCTCGTCCTTCTCTTCATTAAACAAGACATACCTCATTCCAGCAACCGTTTCTTATATGTTTTAGCCTCCAATCCCCTAATCATCTTTGTTGCTCTTCTCTGTACTCTTTCTAGAGTCTCAACATCTTTTTTACATCGTGGTGACCAAAACTGGATGCAGTATTCCAAGTGTGGCCTTACCAAGGCATTGTAAAGTGGTATTAATACTTCATGTGATCTTGATTCTATCCCTCTGTTAATGCAGCCTAGCACTGTGTTGGCTTTTTTGGCAGCTGCAACACACTGCTGGCTCATATTTAAATGATTGTCCACTAGGACTCCGAGATCTCTCTCACAGTTACTACTATTGAGCAAGGTACCCCTTATACTATACTTGTACATTTGGTTTTTCTTGCCTAAATGTAGAACCTTACTTTTTTCACCATTGAATTTCATTTTGTTAGATAGCGCCCAGTGTTCAAGTCTGTCCAGATCCTCCTGTATCCTAAGCCTGTCTTCTGGAATGTTGGCTATTCCTGCCAGCTTGGTGTCGTCTGCAAATTTAATGAGTTCCCCATCTATCCCCTCGTCCACATCATTGATGAAGATGTTGAAGAACACTGGGCTCAGAACAGAGCCCTGGGGCTCCCCACTACACACTTCCCTCCATGTAGATGCGGTTCCATTGAGGACCACATGCTGAGTATGGCCGGTCAGCCAGCTACGGATTCATCTGGTGGTGATGCTGTTTAACCCACATTTTTCTATCTTATCAAGTAGTAGGTTGTGGTCTACTTTGTCAAATGCCTTACTGAAGTCCAAGTAAATTATATCCACAGCATTCCTCTGTTCCACTAATTTTGTCACTTGGTCAAAGAATGCAATAAGATTTGTATGGCATGATCTGTTTTTGACAAACCCATGTTGGCTTTTAGTAATGACTTGGTTTGCCTGTAGGTGTTTACTGATTCATTGTTTGATTATCTTTTCCAGAATCTTCCCAGGTATTGAGGTCAGGCTGATAGGTCTGTAATTTCCTGGGTCCTTTTTCCCCCCTTTTTTGAAGATGGGAACTACATCGGCTCTTTTCCAGTCCTCTGGTAGTTCCCCTGTGCTCCAGGATCTTTGAAAAATATAGTTCAGTGGTTCTGAGATCACATCTGCCAGTTCCTTAAGAACCTTGGGGTATAATCCATCTGGTCCTGGTGATTTGAACTCGTCTAGGCTGGACAGGTGTTCACTTATCATTTTCTTGCCTATCTTAACTTGTATTTCTATTTTGTTTTTTATGGCACTATTTTTGATAGGTTGGTCTGTTTTTTCTCTTTGTGGAAAGACAGATGCAAAAAAGGAGTTAAATAGTTCTGCTTTCTCCTTGTTGCTTGTCACCTTCTTGCCACTTTCACCCACTAATGGACCAATTGTTTCCTTCACTTTTTTCTTGTTCTTTACATGTTGAAAGAAGCTTTTTTTTTTTTGTTATTTTTGACTTTGGTTGCAAGCCTTAGTTCATTTTGAGCCTTAGCTTTCCTCACTTCATCTTTACTTGATGATATATAAACTAAATAAATCGGTCTAGGATTTGTAGCCAATTGATTATAAATCTAGCTTTTTTAAAGCATAACTATTTAAGGTATCAAAATAATTTCTTTATTATGAGCTAAGTTTAAATGTATGAACTCTGAGTCTCCCTTCTATGCTTCCCTGATTTCTTTTAACAGCTAAAGATCACTTTCTATATTTTTACCAGGTTTACCAATGTAATACTTAAATCTTTATAGCCTTTCCTGAAATATCTACAGATAGTCCTTCACTTACAATCACAAATCGGACTGGAACTTCCATTGCCAAGTATGTGATCGTTAAGTGAGTAATTCCCAATTTTATGACCTTTTTTACCACAGTCTCTAAGTCAGACATATCAAACTCGTGACGTCACGTGACATCGCATAACGTATCAGAGCTTTTTTGCCATTGCTGGCAATGGGGTGGGCGCGGCTCCGGTATGATGAAACCGGCCCACGGGCCGGCAGTTTGACATCCCTGCTCTAAGTGAATCTGGCTCCCCCCCCCATTGACTTTGCTAGTCAGAAGCTCGCTGGGGATGGTTGTAAATTGTGATCACATTGACCCTGGAATGCTATAACCATTGTAAATACATACTGGTTTCCAAGCACCTGAATTCTGATAATGTGACTCCAGGGACATTGTAATAATCATAAATGCAAGGACTGATCAGAAGTCACTTTTTCCGCCACCATCACAACTTCTAATGGTCATTAAATGAATGGTTGCAACTCAAGGACTGTATACCTTTTTCAAAATTTAGCCTTCTCTTAGGCATCAATTTAAAACTCATCTATTGCTTTTTTGAAGTTATATGCCAGCAGACTGGCACCATTTTGGTCAAGCAAAATCTGAGTTCAAATTAAATACTTCATATTCGATACACACACACACAAGCACACAAACACATTTGTGTGTGTGCCTGTGTGTAAATTATTGACTATGTGCCATCAAGTCATTGTCAACACTTAGTGGCCACGTAGATCAGGCATGTCAAACTCACGATGTCACGTGACACCGCACAACATATTGGGACTTTTTCCCCATTGCTGGCAATGGGGTGGGCATGGTTTCGGTGTGACGCATCTGGCCCGCGGGCCGGCAGTTTGACATGCCTGACATAGATTTACTCCATGATAACCTGTCATTAATCTGGTCTTTAAGGTCTTTTCATGGAGCATAGTGATGATAAGAAATCACTATAACTGAGTGTATACAATGACCAAAGATTCAAACAACAAGGAGGGCTATTTTTAATGATTGTACTCTTTCTAGATTTCAAGTACTTGCTACTACATACACTACAGGCTGATGGAGCAAAACCAATTTTTTATAAAAAGATCACTGTGGGACTTACTTTTTTTCTCATTTAATTTGCAAACTGAATTGGCTGTTCTTGTTTATCTCAAAACTTTTCTTTTAGGAGGAGGCCATATCAATACAGCTGGGGTTATATATCCCATTACATTTCCTATGGTATGGAGTTTTCTATGACCCCCACCCAACTGTCTTGAAACAGGCCTGAAAACCCTCCTTCTCCCAGGCATTGGATTAATCTGTGATTGGATTCCTTTAATCACAGGATGAAGTGAGTGCATTTTGGATTTGCTCTCTCTGGATGTATACTTAATTGTTATAATAATAATAATGATAAAGTTGTAAGGGACCTTGGAGGTCATCTAGTCCAACCCCCTGCTCAGGCAGGAAACCCTATACCATTTTGGACAGATGGCTGTCCAGTCTCTTCTTAAAAACTTCCAGTGTTGGAGCATTCACTGCTTCTGGAGGCAGGTTGTTCCACTGGTTAATTGTTCAGGAAGTTTTTCCTTAGTTCTAGGTTGCTTCTCTCTTTGGTTAGTTTCCACCCATTGCTTCTTGTCCTGTCTTCTGTTTTTAAGATGATTTTTTTTCCTCTCCCCTTTCTATTTTAAAGCTGCCCAAGTAGATATTTGGAAGCCAAGAAATTGGATGAATGAATAAGGAGATAAACACTGTTATAGCTATAATCTTACACATACCCTCCATGAATTAACCTTATTGAACCCAGTTGGATTGCACTGTTAAGCATACAAAAATCATTTTACCATAGGTAATTATAAATTCTATGTTTATAATAATAATAATGACAAAAATATCTTTTCATAAAAATCATGTAGGAAATAAATCAGGCATTGCTTTATTTCTGAGAGAAGGATATTCTGCCAATTTAAGTGTTCTGAAATGTGTGGGCAACACTGATTCTTTAAAACATATACAAGATTAGAAATTTTGAACTGATGATAGCTGCTGTCAAATCTCATGTCAACACAATTATTTTTCATATTCTGCTTTCCCATTCACAAACTTTAAGTTTGAAACTTAAAAATGATCCAATCACCTATCTGTATATTGTACTTCAAGCAGCAGAAGGGAATTGACATTCTAAATAAATAAATGTTTGCAGAATCAGAAGAGAAAGTTAAGAATATTTTCCCACTGGAGATGAGGGTGGCTTCCATACACCTGGCCTTCCAGAAAAGACTTAAATCTGGTTCAGCTGGCTGCCTGGTGCTGATAGGGGTGCTCTAAACTAGAAATGATTGATGGGATAGAGATAATCCCCACATCACTTATTATCTTGGTTTTTAGTTTAATCTTTTTCATTTTAATTGATTTAATTTTTTTAACCTTTTTATCAGTTTTAACAGAAGTTGCCTGTGTCTCTTAAGAATGATAACAAATGCAGACAAATGAACATTCTTCCAGTCACATCAGCAAACTGTGTGTACACAAGCAACATTACAGGTTAATACTTACCACGTTGAAATTAAGATTCTTTTCTACCCACTCTTTGGCTTCTTTGAATTCTTCCTTCATTT
This sequence comes from Crotalus tigris, assembly GCF_016545835.1. NCBI lineage: Eukaryota > Metazoa > Chordata > Lepidosauria > Squamata > Viperidae > Crotalus > Crotalus tigris. Next base: position 936,726 of record NW_024096808.1, on the reverse strand, counting down.
CCATGATATACAGTGTATCTAAGGCATCAACGATAGTTGCTCCTTGAATATTACCTGAAAGAGAGTCAGCAATTTTATTGATAAGGTCCTTTTATTCTTCTTTGTGAAGAGAGAAGTTATAGCAATGTTCATGTGTAAATTTCTGGACCATTAGTTAACTGTTCTAGCCCATTAGTATAATTTGTATTGATACTATTAACAATAATAATGAGAACTTACAAAAATTGAAATAGAATAAAAAAACAGAAAAAGAAAGAAAAAAGAAAAAGCTAAAAGTGCAGAAAGAAAAAAAATATAAAGATAAAAAGAAGCTTATGATCTTCTTCATAGTAGTTATATCTCTCTTCTTTCTATAATCTATCCTATTTGATATCAAAACCATAAATCATAGGTTCATTTTTTTATTTTTACACAAAAAGCCCACAATGGGTTTCCAGTTACCAATAAATATAGCTATTGTGTTTTCCTTAACCAAACATCAGCGAGTTATCCCAAAGGTGTTTTTTCAAAAAGAAAAAAACAGGAAAAAAACTTTTGAAAAAGCACCTTTGAGACAACTATGACCTAGATGACTGAGAATCTCCACCGACATTTTGCAAGTTCTATTATTCCTCCGTTGTAGGTATTGCCAATTTTTTCCATGCTTATGCCTTCAATAATCTCATATATAAAAACAAAGTTCCGTGGCTCTTTTCTAATTGTTTAACCATCAGTTCCAGGAAGAAAAGTTCTAGTTAATTCTGATTAACAAATTCTATTATCTCATTTGTTTGTTAAATTATCAAAGCTTCTCAATGATTGATAATAAACATTCAATGGTTGATAAAATACATCTAAAATACATTTGTGGCAATACGGACACATTAAAATGTCTAGAAATGATGAGTATTACTTCTCTGGCAGTATTACCCAAGTTAATTGACCCCCCACTGGCAAATATCTTACATCAATATCTTACACCAATACATCAAAATCAAGAATATTTCACTGTTCCAGATCTGTTGTGTATGTGAAACTTTCAATTTCTCAATAATACCTTAAATTTGAGTAAGGGAAAAACTGAATGAGTTATCAAAAATTCAAGTAGAAAAGATAAAGATTTCTCCTGTCCAATCATGTTCAGCTCTAGGGGGCAGTGTTCATCTCCGTTTCTTAGCTGAGGGAACCAGCATTGTCCAAAGACATTTCCACGGTCATGTGGCCAGCATGCCTATACGCTGAGGTGCATGGAATGCTGTTACCTTCCCACTGAAGTGGTACCTACTCGTATTTGCATACTTTTAAACTGCTAGATGGGTAGAGCTGGGGCATTAACGGGAGCCCATCCCATCGCACAGCACTTAGCTCTCAAACCTGGGTTGTCAGCTGGAAGCTCAGCATCTTTAACCACTGAGCCATTGCACCCTCTCTTCAAGTAGAAAGCATGACTAATATTTATGAGAAAACAGTTGTGTTGTTAGTTGAGCAATGATATATTAATTAAAGTAGGAAGTAAATATTGAGATCAATGCATACTGAGCAAAGAGAATACTGCAATTCATGTAAAAACATGAATTCAGTATATCATGCAATATTTTTTTAGTTTTATGTTCTGTTTAAATCTTGCACATATTCATACAGAAGTAACTCTTACTGATCAATCCATATGCATTTTATTAATCTACCATTTATTCTGGGTATAAGCCCAGAGTTGCTTCATATCAAAATTGTTTTCCTATACAGTGCTCGATAAAATAGTTTGTAACAATTTGAGTGAAAACTGGGAAAATATCATCATGTAGTTATTTATTTTATTCAGAAATATGCAATGCTTCTTAAAGATATGTTGGGAAGGTAGATTCTGATTACTTCTGCTCTTCAAAAAACATCTTACATCATAGTTCAAACAAAGTAAAAAAACAAAATTATCTACGAAACATATTTGCTACCTGAAAAAACTCTATTTAAAATCAACATAGAATAAAATTATTAAGCAAACAAAATTATTTGCTTTACCAATGAATCTTAGAATCTATCTAAGCTGCCAAAAGGAAATGTTACTGGATTTTAAGTAGTTTAAAGGTTATAAATACAAACTTCAGTTTATGGCGCCAGTAAACAATTCAATTTACTGACCATTTCTTAATCATTTTTAAAAGCAGTGATAGTCTGCAAAGAACTAAATGTCATCTGACCTTTAACTGTGTCATGCTGAGCAGAACTCACATATCTTTTGGCCCTGAGTTCAGCTTTTTAAACAGATGCTATGTAAGTGACAATCTTTAATCATTCCTAACTCACAATATCTGTTGAATGCACAACTGCCTGTAAACCCACCCACCCCCCACATCTCCCCAAAAACCCATTGTATTCTGGAAGTAGAAAACTTGCATGTTCCTGACGCACTGAGATCAAAGTTGAAAGGTCAGAGGGAAGAGATTTAATATAGAAGAAGGCACAGCTGAGCAGAGTGGAGAAAGATTAGCTAGAAAGCTGACATCATTAGGGAGGATACTAAACATATGGAAAGACCAAAAGTGCTTATGTATGAAAGACATTTTTTATATTATACTGCCATATGTGGATAAAGAATTACAGGCTTTCTAATAATAAAATGATAAGAGAAAGCTTATGCAGAGCAATATTATGTGCAAAAAAATCAGTACAGTACTGTACTTTTTATACCAAATGGTTTTCAGACATTAGAAACTCACAGTCCTGAAAATAGAAATTTAATTATACTAGCTAATTGTTCATTACAATGATTGAACATTACACAAGATAAATTGAGTAACTGGAAAGGAACCAATATTAATGAAATCTATTTTTTTTTCCAGGCACCTATTGCTAGGAAGCACATATGTATGCCAACAACTGGCATGATAGATGAGCATATTAATATTTAATGTCTTAATTTTAAGTATTTCCAGTCCTTCTCCTTAGGCTGGATCTAGATCATATTTACTAGATAATGAATTCCACTGCATTCTGTAAGACTTACTGTTAAATAAACATATATAAGATTTATATTATTAGGATCTAAAAAATATAGGAAACTACTAAAAATGTGAGGGAGAGTCATTCATGCAGTCTGGATCTCTTGAATGCAAAGGATGTAGATTTCTCTATAAATATTTACAAACATTTCAATTAAAGAAATTCTAAAAAGCTCTCAATTTGTTTGAGAAAGATATTTAAACCATATTACAGTAGTTTATTAGTTCCTTTGATTGAGACTAGATGATGATGGTTATTTTTTGTAATGTTTCATTTTATCTTTCTTACTGGGATTGGACTTTGAAGAGAGGAAAGGGGGATTTGTTTAAATTTGTTTAAATGGAAATAGATATAAATGTAAATGGGAGGATTCAAACTGGGTGTAATAAATATAGTTCATAATACTTGCGTTTTTACTTTCACTGGACTTTTTTTTTACTAATACGAAGAGATGAAAATCTAGAGATGGATTTATAGACTCCACATGAATGGTTGTATTTTAACAGATAGTGATACATTGTTAAGGTTGATTATGCTTGCTGGAGGTGAAGGGAGAAGTAACTTATTCTATCTTTCTTTTTTATCTGCCCTTTTTCAAATTTGCAATTCTTTAAATGTATTTCTGTAGAATGCACTCTTCATTTAAAATTATTCAAAAAACCAAATGTATTGTGGAACCACAAAATACAATGACTTAATGTTATTTTATTACACTTAGTAGCTATATAGCACTGGTTGCATATGCCACTATTTAGCAAAAGAAAAATAAGGGACTTGGCAGTTTCATGGATAAAATAATCACATTTGGAAGCAATTATTTTGAAGAGCTGAAACCAAGTAAAGTAGACTGAGCTGCTACTTGGAATACTGATATAAGGCGGCTTCCTCTATTTCTAGAAATTAAGAAAAAAGCAAGAGCACTATTTTCCACTGTATTTTTCTATAATGTTATACTCTGGGTCCACTTTCAACCTTCTCCTCTTAAATCTCAACATACCCATCTCAAGATATGGGAAATGGGACTCTGAAAATGAGCACTTCACTCTATGATTTTATTCTAATTCTAAATTCTAAGTTAATCGCACACCAATAAAAGAATAATGATTTTATTTTCATTAGAGTACAGCTGGGGAGAGCAATGACATAGATGTTATATCAGTGGTTCTCAACCTTTTTAATGCCACGCCCCCCAACTGGTTGTAAGTCAAGGACTACTCAACCGGTCGTAAGTTGAGGACTACTCAACTGGTGCAGCACCCTTTGCAGAATGGGACTTTTGGCGGGCTCAACAGGGCAGAGACAGCCTGGACAATTCCTATTGGCTTTTGAAAGCCAATAGAATTAGACTCTATTCAAGAATAAAAGGGAGTAGCATAGCTAAAGAAAAGGGGGAAAAAATGGTGGACTGCGTTGTTTGGCGACCCCCGTGAAATGGTCGTTCGACCCCAAATGGGGTCCCGACCTACAGGTTGAGAACCACTGTTATATGGTTTCCTCTCCTTCAACTCCCCTTTATTCTTTCTTAATTTGGTTCAGAGAGTTCTGTTCTCCCTGGAAAACATGCAAGCAGATATATCTAGGGCAGCTACTTCAAAGTCTTTCAGCTCCTCTCTAGGAGTTAAGTTCACATCCAGGTGTGTTGGTTGCTGCTAGACTTCATGACTACTGTCAGTTAGCTGGCTGTGTTTTCACATTGCTCTTATCAGAATGTCCTGCAGGAGAGTGCCTGCAGGACACTCCATGAGAACCCAACTGTTGAAATGCTGGTGCTTTGAAAAAATGGCTGAAGAGTTGCCTTTTTAATGCCTTTTATCCTGACACTTATTCAATGACAATTATTTGTTTTGCATTTAATGATTAGTCATCTTGAAAGGTAGGGTGTCCTGATGATAAACGGATAACATACAAAGCATTTCTGGTCCAGCATTATGTACACTTTATGTTTCCATTCCTTTTAATAACTCAGCTATCTTTTTAAAATTTTACACACCCAAATAACTTAGAATTTTAGTCTGATTATCTACTTGTTAAATATTGCAGCAAAGTACACTGTGCAACAAAGTTTACTGCCTAGCTAATATTTTGGCAGCATTTGCTGGATAAAGAAGAAAGAATTAGCCAGATCAATGCAGGTTAGTTAATTCGATCAACTGGTGAGTAACACTATTAGGAAATGTTCAGTAACATTCAACTGGAATTTCCCTATTTGTTAACTTGAGACCATTGTTCTGTGTCCCATAAATTGGGGTGATAGAGAAGTTACCTAACAGTAAGAGTTGTTTGAAAATAAAGTGATCTTCCTGCTGCTGGGTGTGTTCCAGCAAAGGCTGGAGAGACATCTGTCAGAGATGCCTTAATCTGGATTTCTAAACTGAGCTTGGTCTCAATACTTAAAAGGCTCTTTCCAATGCTATGATTCTGTGATTAATGTTGGCACTTCTCCAATGGGGCTGCGGCAATTTTGCTCTAAAAATGTTTCTTTATAAAATTAAAAGCTGGCAAATTTGGAAACACTTCACTAACATTTGTTCCCAACTAGTATGAGCAGGCTCCTTCCAAAAAGCCAGAAAGCAACAGAGATACTGAAATTAATAGTAATTTTTAAAGGAATCCAGTTTACCAGAGAAGAGGAAAACGACAACTCGCTGCCCTTCCTGGACATCCTGATGAGCAAAGACCACAACAGCAAACTAGAAACACAAGTCTACAGAAAAACCACCTATACTAACCTGGTGCTCTACTATCAAAGCAACAACCCAACCTCTCACAAGAGAAGCTGCGTTAGGACTTTATTTAGATGAGTCCAAACACACTGCAGCAACTTGGAACAGCAGAAAAGGGAAATGGAGCATCTATACAACATATTCCAACAAAATGGATATCCATGCAACTTTATTAAAAATTCCCTGACCATTCAACCCAATACAGCACAACCAACACAAACCCTATACATCAAGAATATCTCAAAAAACACCAATAGGCAACTACAACCACATGGAATCAGCATAGCACACAAGCTAACTAAAGCCTTTCAAAGCAACCTAAGCACACCAAAAGACCCAACAACCCTAGAAGAAAAAACAGGAATCATTCACAACATACAACGTAAGGATTGCAACAACCACTATGTAGGACAAACAGGCAGAAGACTGGCAGAATACATCCACGAAAACCAATTAGCAGTCAGAAGACATGATGAAAATTCTTTAATTTCACAGCATATAGAAAGATTGAACCATAGTTTCAATTGGGAAAATGTAACCATTCTAGATCAAGCCAAGTCCAAAAATGCCAGGGAATTTCTAGAAGCCAGGCACTCTGACAAATCAGCCACCAATAGACACATAGACATTAACAACATCTATAGACTATGAACTATAGACTATAGACTGTATCACCCAGTCCAAAAAGGAACAAAAGGACCCAAGATCAGAATAAATTAACTCCAAAGTTAACATCAGACCAACAATCAAGTAACAATACCCCAATCAAGAAACTGCCAAAGAAGCCAACAGCAAACAGCCTAATCAAAGAATTTCTAAGATTACCCACACCAACACTGACAGGCAAGCCACTAGAATATAAATGGACAGCAAACAGCACTCTTTACTAGCAGTCTAGCACTGATTATGTTACCTCGTTTGGGGAATGAAACATCTGCAAGAAAACAAGCAAGCTCAGAGAACACCAAGGACCTCTCATGGTATTGAACCTTATTGGTTTGTTTACTTGTTGTGTTGCCAAAAATGAATAAAGTGTATGAAGGTCATTTTATGGAAAACCTGACCAAAAAGAGGCTGACATTTAATTTTCAACCTTGACATTTCAGACTGTAGTTCTAAAGTAAGAGGAAAAGTAGCAGTTCTGAATTGCTAATCAAAACAGTCATCCACTACAATTAATTTACAGTAATTATGATATTTAATAATTTTAGCAAGGATATTAGGATTGGTAATAGGAGAACCCTATGAAGTATTAGACAACATATATTTCAAACACTAAGCTTGCAAAGGTTCAGCTTTTTATCTTTTGTCATAGAATGACAGTGCACAGTTGTATAAGAAACACTTTAAATTCAGTGGCTATTGTTAAAGATACAACAAACAGAAACTGAAACATAAACATTTATGACGCTCACTCAGTGATATTCTTTTCCCTTAATAATATTGCATCATTGGTCTAGTGCAGGGGTAGGCAACCTTGGTTCTTTTATGACTCGTGGATTTCAACTCCCAGAATTCCTGAGCTAGCCAGCTCAGGAATTCTGGGAGTTGAAGTCCATGAATCATAAAAGAACCAAGGTTGCTTACCCCTGGTCTAGTGGTTGAGGCTCAAGGCTAGAAACCAAGAGACTGCGAGGCATGAAAACTTTAGGCGTGAAAATTGGCTGGGTGACTAATCACTCTCTCAGCCCAACAGGGTTGTTGTTGTGGGGAAAATAGGAGGAGGAAGGGGTGTTAGCTATGTTTGCTGCCTTGAGTTATTTAAAAAAGTGAGATAAAAAAATCTAAATTATTTGTTATGTAACTATGAATTTTAATTTTAGAAGTATTATACATATAGAAATGTTATACAAAAATTAATATAAAGTATAAAGATAGTGATTCATAGTGCCATCCATAATTATGGGTTTGCATTCGGAATGAACTACACCAGAGGTAGGCAACCTTGGTTCTTTTATGACTTGTGGACTTCAACTCCCAGAATTCCTAAGCCAGCTACGAGTCAAAAAAAGAGAGCCAAGGTTGCCTACTCCTGAACTACACCATGGAAAAAAACTTTTGTTCCTTGTCTTTGTACACGAGCCAATGAAACCAATTGTTACAATTATAACATGCAGAAATCTTCTTAGGTGTGCAATAATCATAATGTGTATCAGACTAAATGCACAAGAAATACACAAAACCGAGGACTTCCGGTGGATCTGCACGGCGATGGCGGCTACTTTGTAGTCGTCCTCCTGGGTAAGTGTAATGAACCGCTATGAACAGCAGACATCAGCTGTTCAGCGGTTCAAAATCCCCCTCCCGGGCAAAGGGGGGGGGTAGAGGGTTGTCTGAATAGTGGTAGAGCCTCTTATGCACCCCCCTTTTTTGGGGGGGGGTGACAGAGTGCTCCCACGGAGTTCAGACTGTCTCCGCTTCCCAGCTGCTTTTGTCCCTAGGGACAAAACAAGCCGTTGCAAACACCTCCGTGCTTAAAGTGATCTGGTGAGTTTTTTTTAGAAGCGGACAGAGTTGATTAGAGGATTTATTTTTTTGCTTTCTTTGACTTTATATGCATTTTAAGTTTAAAGATTTATTTTTATGTTTATATTCTCTCCTTTTACTTTTTACTTTGTGCTGAAAGGGAAAGTAAAATGGCGATCGGCAGACTTTCCGGCTTTTTTTTTGTTTTTGCTTTTTGGGGAAGTTAGAACGGCGATCGGTTTCTTTCTTTTTTTGCCTTTTTAATGACTGGATGGATTTTAGAAGCATTATTATTTTTGTTATTTAACTTTTTAGTTTTGTTTTTTGTATTTTTAACAGTCTGGCTTTTTGGTGTTTAAGACTTTTAAAAGGCAGGTTTTTTTATGTTTCTTCTCCCCCTTTTCTTTCCTTTTCTTTTTAATGATTGGAATGGATATTTTAACTCCCCTTTTTTTTAACTCCCTTTTTTCTTTTTATCATAATGATTTTTCTTTTGAGGGAGTTTTGATTTTTTTTTGAAGGAATTTTTGTAACTTTTAAGAAGGAGTAAGTCTTTTTTTAAGATGGCTCCAAAGCGCCCAGGAACCTCTATAGCTCCTAAATCAATAGTTCCACCCTCTTCTGTGGCCCAGCCAACAATTGTGAAGGATTTGCAAGATATGATGGGAAATGTTATAATTCAAATCAGGGCAGAAATGAAAAAGATTTTAGAGGAAAATAATAAGACTTTGAGGCAAGATATAGTTTTGGCTTTAAAAGGAGTTGCTTCTGTTCTTGAAAAGTTGAATTCCCGTGTGGAAGAAGTAGCTGAAAAAGTGGAATTAATGGAGGGAAAAATTGAAAGTATGGAAAAAGAAATGGAAAATGAGATTCTTATGCTTCAATATGGTCAAATGGAATATGCCTTAAGAATAAGAGGCTTGGGAGAGTCTTTGCAAGGAGATCTGAAAGAGATTGTTGCAAAGGACTTTGCCGTGATTTTGAATAAAAGAAAGGAGGAAATATTTAGTGAAATTGAAAAATTATTTAGAGTTAACTCCGTGGTGGCAGTGCAAAAGAATTTGCCAAGAGATGTGGTAATTTATTTTGGAAAAAGATCTTTACGCAATGAAATCATACAAGCTTTTTATAAGAAGAGATTTCAAATTGCTTCACAAGACGTCATAATCTTAAAGGAGATCCCACCCAAAATTTTAAGAAGAAGAAAGGACTTTGTTTTCTTAGCAGATGAACTTAAAAAGAGACGAATTTCGTTTAGATGGGATGTTCCGATTGGAATGGTGGTGAACTACCTGGGGACATGTTATAGACTTAACACTGTTGCTCAAGCAAAAGATTTTTATACTTCGGTCCTGGGGCTATGTTCATCGCCATCTATTAAGTTTAAAGCCTTGGAAGAAAAGAATGTAGAATTACAGTTTGAAGAGCCTATATTTATGAAAATTGGGGAATCTTTGTTGAGGCCTCAACAAGCTCAGGTTGAGGAGCAGAAGACAACTTGTGCAGCACACAACTGTAAAGAAAAGCAGCAACAGAAGAAGGTTAAGGAAGCCTCACATTTAGTGGTATCTGAATCTGCGGGAGAAGCAAGATTTATAAAGCCTTTGGAGCAATCCTCAAGGGTGGAATTGTTGTTTGAAGAAATGCAAAATGGGAAATCTCAGCTTGAGGGGTTTCAACAAGCTGAGAGGGGGCAGAGGACAACTCGTGCAACACATAATTGTAAAGACCAACAGAATAAAGAGTTTAAGGAATCCTCACAGGTATTGGCTTCGGAGTCGTTGGGAGATTCAGGAATTTTGGAGCAATCTTTCAAGGAAGATCTCAAAGCATTTCTTTTGAGCTTGATAAGGATAAGGACGGAGAATGAAAATTAAGATTGATAAGGATCGAGAATGAAAATGGACAACTAAGACTGATAATAATAATATTAGTATGATAAGGATGGAGAATGAAAATGGATAATGGAGACTGATAAGGACTGTGTTTTTTGTGGATGGGATTTGCTATTGGTGAAGATTTAAATGTTTAATGTGTTTATTCTTGATGGAGTTTGTTATTGATAAAGATTTAAATGTGCATAAGGGAATTCTAATGTTTTAAGTTTTAAGTAATGTTTAAACTTGTGTTTTAGAGGGTGTTTATAAAGAATGATAATAATATCAGTAATTATTATTATTACTATTTTCAAGATGGAATTTGATTAAATGTGTATAAGGGGATTCTAATGTTTTAAGTTTTAAGTTTTACGTAATGTTTAAATTTGTGTTTTGGAGGGAGTATAATTTGTTTATGTTAATGTTTTAAGTTTTAACTTGTTTATTCTAATGTTTTAAGTTTCAAGTAATGTTTAAATTTGTGTTTTGGAGGGAGTATAATTTGTTTAACTAAATGTATTTAGATTTGTTTATGATTTATATTAGATTTTATATTATAGGTATAGATGTTCAAAGAAAGTTTAGAGTATAATATAATGTGTTTAATGATTTTAATTATTATTTTTTTTAGAGAAGATAATCTACTTAATTTAAGGTATTCAGATTTGTTTAGGATTCATATGTGTTTTAAGTTTCTTTTTTTTTTCTTTTTGAAATATTTAGGATAAGCCTGTAATCAACTCTGGGAGGCCTAGGGGAGGGTTAGGGAGGTTTGGGGAGATGGGGGAGGGTATGGGAGGGTGGGTTTGGGGAGGGGATTTGTTTTGTAAAATTTAAAAAACTTTTAATAAATAAAAAAAAAAGAAATACACAAAACCTATACCAAAATGCTGTAGGGGGATAGGGGATATGGCATGGTGAAGAGAAATATGCTCTTCCCAATTCCAGAATTAAAATACAGGTAGTTCTTGACTTACAACCATTCATTCAATGACTATTTGAAATTACTACAGTACTGAAAAAAAACCAACTTATGACTCATGCTCAAAGTTACAGTTGCGGCAGTTGCTCCTGTGATCACAAGTTGGGTTCTTGGCAGCCCGACTACACTTACAACTGCAGGGGTTACATCAACTTCCCCCACTCACCTATCTCTCCCCCCTCTGTGTCCTTTTGGCCCTCAACTGTCCTGCTGTCCCAGCTAATCTTTGCCATTTTCTTGCTCCTGCTGCTAACAAAGTGTGCCAAAGGTGGGCTGCCAAATATCTAAAAAATATTGATCATGTGAGCATGGGGGCACTGCAGAATTCAGGGTTCTCTCTCTGCTCTTATTCAACATCTACATGAGGCTGTTGGGTGAGCTTACATAAGGATGAGGTTTTGAGACCTGCCAGTTATGCTTATTCCATCTTTGATTCTGGGTGGAGTTGCACTGTCCTAGACAGTAAGCAATCTGGAGACCCTTCTGGATTTATCACTCCTGCTCAAAGAGCAGGTTGCAGTCATGCCTAGGAAGGCCTTTGCACACCTCCATGTTGTGTGACATTTGCAAACTGGGGGGCTCACTTGGTGAGTCCCAAGAGGTGGGCCTTCTCTACTATGGTGCTTGCCTTATGGAACACCCTCAAAGGTTCCCCCCTGAAAACAGAAAAACCATTTTAGATTTTGATAATCTGTCCCCTTAATAAAGATTGGCACAAAATACAGAGTATAGGCAGGAAAAAGGGGAAGGCTCAGCTGATTTCCTGGATTGCTTAAGAACTATGATCCAACAGCAGCCTGGGCTCTCTAACTTAAAGCAATTTGCCCAAATTATAGTAACATTTCTGTAGAGGTTGCATTTAAAATGTCTTACTGGGCTGGAAGGAGAACACCTTAATAAGATTATTACAACGGCCACTCAAACTCAAAGTTTCTAGATAACTAAAGGAAAAGCTAAAGACACTGCTGATGGCTCTTCAAGTGAGTCAGCTGTAGGCTCTCCACTTTCCAACTAATAGACAAGGAAAAGGAAGGACACCTCTAAATATAACAAGCAACAACATTTGAAACAAGCCTTCAGACTTATCCTTTCAGGGTCAAACCCCCCAGGATCACATTGCTCCTATGGAAATCCTGGGCTTTGGAAACAAATTTTCCTAAAAAATAGCCCAAGGATGTGTGCGGGTGAAAATAATAGCATCTCACCTCCTCTTGTCTATTTCTGTCTCTGAGCCATTTGCTGATTGCACTATAGGAGGAAAAACTATCCCTTCTAAATACTCCTGCTCTTTATTCTACTCTTAGGATATCAGAATTCCCAATATTTCTCTGTAGTAAATGGGCTTAGAATTGGGACTGGCTTTGCGAATTAACAACCATCACATATTGCACACCAAATGGACTTTGTTTAGATATACTTTCCCAGGATGAAGCAGCAACAGTGGTTCTATTGGCAATGCCTCTTCGGGAGGAAAGCCAGCCTTATATTTTAGATGAATACAAGTTGAAGCAAGTCACGGATATTTTGTGGACAAAACATCCTAATGAAATGGGGTGTATACTTTCAGTCCAGCCTGTTAAAATTTAAATTTTAATTGATTCAAACACACACCCCCCCCATTAACCAGGAAAATGCAGTATCCCTTAAACCCAGAAGCTAAGGAAGGAATTAAACCAGTAACTGACGTATTCTTGAAGCAGGGTATAACTGTAATCACTACAAGCAACACTTCAATCTTGCTCATTTAAAAATGGTGGTAGAGTAATAAATGGCACTTTGTGTAGCATCTAAGAATGACAAATAGACTTACGGTATGATACCCACCTTTCCTGTGCTTCCAAACCCCAATACTATTCTGGATCAGCATTCTTGTATATATGCTCCTAACTTTTCAATTACCAGAATTGTAAACTTTTCTTTTCTGTTCCTATTCATGTTAATAATCACCTTTGTTTTGTATGTATAGTACCTATAGAATCTGTTTGATCTTGTCCTGTATCTTCTGCTCTAATTCAGTATATTGATGATCTCCTTGTGGCTTTCTTTCTTCTGGAAACTTGCCAGACTGACACAAACATTCTGTTATTGCTGCGAAAGGACCAGGTCTGTAACATCAAGCTGTAGCTCTGAAAAACCTCTGTGCCTTATCTAGGTCACGGTATTTCACAAGGCAAGCCTTCTTTCTCACATTGATCCCATTTTAAATTTCTCTTGTCTACTTCTGTGGCAGAAGTGTACACTTTTGGAGAATGGGCTATTGCTGCCAGTGGATTTTCAACATAGCAGAGCTAACCAACTCCTCTGAAAACTTCGGCTCTGAAGCTCCAAAATCCTCTTTTCTGGCTTTAACATTTGTGCTTGTTTCTATTTTTGCTGTAGAAATTCCCGACTGCTTTAAGCCTTCCACCTTCTTTGGCCATGAACTCTGTACCTTTGCTCAATCTATCAACACCAAAGCACAGGGAACAAAACAGATCACTGGCCTGCTACAGCAAATGTGTTAGATCTCATTGCTCTTGCTTTTTCTCCATGCTTGGGCATAGTAGCTGCTGCCCTTTAATCTGTGGATCTTTGCTCTGGGCCATCAGCTTTTTGATATCACACGCTATTTCTTCTCTCTTGCTTAAATGCCAGACTCAAGTAGCTAGATGTGCTAACATGTGCCTTTAAATTAGCCAAAGGGAAATCTGCTAATATTTATGTAGATTCTTGATATGTCTTTGGAGTTATGCATAATTTGAGCTTTATGGAAACTGAGACAGTTTCTAACTAATTTAGATTCGCCTATTAAGCATGTCTCCTTGGTAAAAAGTCTCCTAGAAGCCTTGCTCTTCCCTGCATTCTCTGTCTCATTGGAGTATTTCTGATGCTATTAGAAATGTACTGGCAGATATCTTTGCCAAATATGCAGTGCATCTCAAACTGTTTTGTGCTCACTTAAATGCTTCCCAGACTCGACAGAGGCTGTCCCAGATACTGGATGTCCCTTCAGAAATCCAAATCGAGAAAGCATGCTTAGAATTCTCATAGATGCTTATTAATACTCTCAGTCAATGGGCTTCCTCTGATGGATACTCAGCCCCCTAAGGTACTGCTTCCATATTTTGTTAATTTAGCCCATGGAATTGGACATATGAGCAGAGGGAGAATGAAATCTTTGATGAAAAATTGTAGTTTGCACCAGGATTAGGGGACTGGAGACTAAAACATATAAGGAACGATTGCTGGAATTGGGTATGTCTGGTTTAATGAAGAGAAGGACGAGGGGGGACATGATAACTATGTTCCAATATCTCAGGGGCTGCCACAAAGAAGAGGGAGTCAAGCTATTTTCCAAAGCGCCTGAAGGCAGGACAAGAAGCAATGGATGGAAACTAATGAAGGAGAGAAGCAATCTAAAACTAAGGAGAAACTTCCTGACAGTTAGAACAATCAGTGGAACAACCTGCCTCAGAAGCAGTGAATGCTCCAACACTGGAAGTCTTTAAGAAGAAACTGGACAGCTATTTGTCTGAAACAGCATAAGGTTTCCTGCCTGAGCAGGGGGTTGGACTAGATGACCTCCAAGGTCCCTTTCAACATTATTATTATTATTATTTACTGCAAAGAAGCAATACTGTAGAAGCCACCCAGTTTACCTAGTCTATAACTCAAGATGCCCAGTAGAAACTAGGAAAGCCCTTTATCCACCACCATTTTGACCTTTTATGTACTTCAACATAGATTTTGTTCAAGTGCGTAGTACATGGTAACATTTTCTGGCAAATGGTCTTTTAATATATGAATGATCTGAACATATAATTTCTTCTACCAGTGAAATGATTAAGTCTCTCAGACGGAGTTCAGCTAAGACTGATTTTACCTGATCAAAAACATGCATTGTTAAAAATTCTTCTTTTTACATTTAAGACATTGTTAAGTGCCTATATCTTAATAAATACATTCATTGCATGTAGTCCTGTCCTTGAATGTGTTAAGAGCTCAATCTTTTGATCATTAAAACTTATCAGGAACTCAGTTTCTATCAATTCCTTTGTTTGCATTATCTTGCTGATTTAAAGTTTACTTATGCATAGGGAATGTATAAAAACTTGTAGCAAAATATGTAAGGGGAAAGATATAACAGGTTAGAGATTTTTCTGCCAACTTTAGAACATAAAATAACGTTGCCTCTCACTCTTCCTGCAAGTGCTGCTAATTTTCTTAACAGTAAACATGATACAACCAGAGAATTAAACTTTGATAAAGAAACACACATTTTCAATAACATATCACACCAGCTAATCAAGAACACCACTTCTAATGTAATCTTTAGCTTCAAAATAGTAAAGCAGCTGATGTCATTAAATAGAAAGCACATATTACTTACCAAATAAATTGCTCGAGTGTCCTTGTTTTGAGATGGGTTTCAGTTCATTTAATCCCCAGGCATAATGTTTGTAATTATCCCAGGCATGTTTCATCATCTGGTGGGACATGAAAGCAGGATTATAATTTGGAATTGGCAAGAAAACTAGCAGGAAATATAACCAAAGATCAATGTGCTCATTCAATGGTTAATTAAACACCTATTATTATATTATAGGTATATTCTAATGTTAAAACATTATTAGCAGCAACATCATATTGATGTTTGCTGTTTTAGTTACTCAGTTATTCAGGGACCTGCTCTAATTCCATTCTAATCCCAATTCTTATTTAGAAATATATAATGGAGAATCATATATTCCCAGTTCAGCTAACAGATGGAAAACAGAATTTCTGTTTAACTCTCTTGGCTAAAACCAATAAACAATAACATTCTGATATTTTATTCATCTCCAGCATATGATGACATAAAGCAAATCCAAACTCTAGCAAACATAGCAGAATTTAGTGAAATAATTTAGCAATGTAAAAGAAAAATCAATGGACATCCCCAGTAAATTCATAGCTGTTTAATTCACAACACAGGCAGAGACTTGGATGACATCCTTTTATAAGTAGAAATACTTATTTTACATCATTTCATGAATCAGTAGTTCCCAATCTATAAGTATCCTACTTCATTGCCACAAACTTTTGAGTACTATTATGTAAATTAGGAATCAGCAAGATGGCATCTGTTGGCTCAAAGATGTATACCCTCACTAGACTGATACTAAATGAAAATATTTTTTTAAATAATAATTTAAATATCTACAATCTACTGGGATGCTTAAATCCCAAGATTTTGGAAAGAATGCTTAATAAAGTTTACAATGCACAGGCCAGATACAGACACCAGAATGCTTGCAAATTCCCCTCAACCCTCCTATTGCATCCCCTAAATATTTATTTTTCATATATAGGTTAGAATTCATACTGCTGCCTTTGGAATGTGTTGAATAACAGATATGAATGTTCACATTTAAATATAGCCACCACTCTCATTTCCTCTCACAAACCAGAGAGTAGAAGTACATGCTTCCTCTGTGCAAAAGAGCATTCCTTTCCATAAAGGAATATATTTTAGAGTCTCATCATGATTCACCACACTTTGGTGTAAATGTATCACTTGCCCTCTGAAAGATCTCTCTTCTTAGAGAGAGCCCTCTGCCATCAGTTCCCATTCTCCCAAGATTGATTTAATTTTGTTTTTCTTTAGCAGGGAAAGGAGCACTGATAGGATATGAAGCAATAGCTTCCTAGCACTTGGGAAAAACTGGGATGGTTTTAATCCTAAAACCTAAGCTCCCTCACTAGAATTGTGTCCTCATTTCAAGTATTATCTTTCCATTTCTAAAGTACATAATGTTTTCCTGCATGTACCTCACAGCACAGCACAGATGCACACACATGTTGTATTTTAAAGGTGTGCTTATTCAAGCATTATATATCAGTTGGGACTAAGCTATATCATTTGGGCTAAACTGTCCCAAATGATATATAAAGCTAAAGCTAAAACAGCTCAGTAGTACAGAGATTGTCTCACTCAAGTTATTTTTTAAATAACCAAGGCAAAGTTTCTCATTCTGGTATCCTCTTATTATTCTGGGAATTCTATAAATTAAAGTTATATGTTAGAGGGCAGCAAGCTAAGGAATACTGAATTAACAAAATAATCTGAGAAGTGAATCAGCTAAGTGATCAGGTACTATTCTCCAAAACACCCTGGCATTCTAATTCAAGCTTATTAAATTGATTTCCAACTTAGCAGAAAGCAACTTTAATGGAGTACCAAAGTAGTTTTTTTTAAAAAAAATGTTTTCTCAGAAAGATGCTAGATAAGGTTATTTCCATAAATCAAATCAAATCTTCCATGCTTATATATTCTTTAAAGTCTATTAACCTGTGTTTGAGAGAAAGTTTGGCTATATTCAACTCATATATATCATTTCCTGCTTCTGCTTGAATTTGGATGGAAAACGGTATACATATTATATTTAAAATTGGCAATGTATGCACTCTGTTAAGTCATTCTGCAGTAAAAGTTTGGATTCAGATAAAATATTGCAGTACAAAATCAGTTAGTCAGAAATATTATACTGTTGCTGGATTTCAAGAATACTCCGCAATGTCTCATTTAAAAATGTATTTGAATGAAACATCTAAGTGAAGTGTTTGACTGAAGAACTAATTACCTAGAGTGACAGAATCAGAAATATTCAGCTAGATTATTAAACTTGGCTGTCCTGCTGAGTACAGAAATTCAAATTAAACCAATCCGAACATCTGATTCTCTAGATCAGATGTCTGCCTAGCCTCTACACGAATATACTCATGTACTAATGAAAGGCAGACAATCATTTTGGTGTATAATGGATCCTCCTGTCAAATGGCTCTTATGATTAGGAGGTTTTTTTAAATGTTCTGATAGAAATTGCAATCATGTAGCAAGGATCCATTTTTTTTCTGTCTTAGTTATTCTGGGATGATACAGAACAGTCTTTGGGATTATACCCTTTTGCATATTTGAATAGTGTCAGCATATGGCCTTTCAGTTTTCTTTTTTTCAATGGTAGACAGACCCAATTTCTTTCACCCTGGTTTAAGTTTCACTGAATCCTTAAAGTGCAGAGCCCAAAACTAGACATCATAACTGAGGTTGAAGATGAGAGTGAGGAGGACAAAGCAAAACTTCCAGTATCCTTTTTGTGCAAAAGAATCTTTTCACCAGAAATAAGAATCAGTTTCTTTTGTATTGATGGCAGGCTGGCTAGTCTACGGACCATGTATCTTCCTTTTTCTCTTTACAAAGTAAAGACAAACCATCTGGGAACAGCTTTCAGAGCACATTCTCTTCTGAAAAGACATGGCTGCTTTAGCAATCTGATAAGAGATGCTTTGTTCATGTTCCCATGCACTGTGAAACACTTCCCCCCCCCCAATGCTGAACATTTGAAAAATCATCAGTGCCTTTGGTATGTTTTGGGAGGGGTTCAGACATCCCTGATCCTTGGTCCTTTTTTTAATACCTTCAAGTCAGTGCTTATTTATTTAGCACAAGGCAATGTCATGTTAGCCAGGAGACTACAATGCTAATACAGGTTAAGATCAAAAGTCAGTGCTGGCCGCTGGCAACTGCCTGGACGTATCTCTGCAGTTTTCTTGGCAAGATTTTAAGAAATGTTTTGCCATTGTTCCTTCCTAGGGCTGAAAGAGAGAGTGGCTCAAGGTCACCCAGTTGGCTTCATGCTTGGTCTCCTGGTCTCTAACTTGATGCCTTAACCACTGCATTAAATTGCTGTATAACCTTTGCTCCTACCTGAGAATATATATTAAACCTCTGGTTTCACTTTGAACACATTTGTGCTAGTGAGTCACCATCTTGCATATCTATTTTCCTACCCATTTTGCAAGGAACAATTGCATCCTTTCTGCCCCTTGTGGATTTGTTAATTTGCCTCCTGTTCTGCAATGTATTTTTTTCCCCTTTCTGCTCAGAAGTCTTAGCAGAGGGAGTGAAGTTGGGATTGCTGCCTATGCTTTGGAAAAAGCAACTGCATCCAGGCAGAAACACTTTCCCTGCACTACCGTCATCCATTCGGACATGCACTCATACACTTATATCCTGGTGTTTTCAAGAACGTGCAAACCCTCCAAGGGCAGCTTTCCCCACCCAGTAAATGCACATAGCCTAGACAAGGAAGTGGAGGCGATATCTATAGACTGGCCAGAGGCAAGCAGGCAAGAGGACTTTCATTCACCCGCTGGGACCATAAGCTATGCTGAACAGCCTATCCGGGTAGGAGTCCTGCCTGGAGCTTGGAAGCAATAAGAAAAGGAGCAACAACAGTGAAACAGCACCTCATCCCAATTCGTACAAGAACGTTTGTAGAAAGGCAAAAGCTGTATGTTACTTTAAAGACTTTGAGACTTTAGTTTGAACTGAGTATTAAAAGACTAAGTATTAAAGAACCGAAGATATATTCATGTGACGACATCACCTTGTAAAGCCTAGAAGTGTGGAGATAACCCTGTAATTTGGGGAGGATGTGTTTTGTAATAAATTAATTCTCTATACATTTATTACATTATGACATGTCCAAGTCCTTGGAGAGCAAAGAACCTTCACAAGGTTTTACAGTATTTTCTTCTGCTTCTGGGTTCCTGTGTGTCAGAATACCTTCTACATCTCTTGTATCCATTACTGTATTGTTCTTATTCACTGGGCTTCCTTCTTTGCCTTACTATTCTTTTAACTGTTGGTTTTTTGAGGTGCCCTTCTTTCCGTGATCTAATCTTTCAATTGAAGTATGGTTGCTTGTTGCTCCACTCCTGTTATATATTTTTTTGGAATGAGTGTCACAATCGTATAATTGTTATTTATATATACCAGGATGTTCTCAGGCGGAAACCCAAACATACTGCCATGCAGGTGTGACCACAGGTTCCGTTCATTTTTCCCCTTCCCCTCCTCCCCTCAAGCAATCAAGAGCAGCCAGCTTTTATTTTGTCTTGTTTTCCACTCAGAATTCCAGCTCGAATTCATGTTTTCAAGAGCCCACAGCAACTAGAACCAGAAATACTGGGTATAAGCAGCAATTATCAAAATTTAGTTGAATTATAAGCCAAAATGTTCTGACAATCAATGATTTGTGCCACAATAGGCAGTCTACTTAAGGAGATTGTGGATTTTCCAATTCTGCAGGTTTTTAAAAGAGGCTAATCAGCCATTTCTTGTGAATATTTTAATTGGTGTGTGTGCAAACTGCTGGAAGCTGGTTTAAGGTGGTCCTTCTGGTCATTTTCAATTCTACATTTGTACTATTCCCTTTAAACTTGCCTGCTGAAGATGACCTGCAATTCCCATTTATTCTTCCCATTTACAGGCTCAGTGGCTCATTTCCTAGAACCTAGCTTATATTCCTTTACAAATTCTGCTTACACAGCCTGCCAAAGACAATTTGAAGCTGTCTAGTCATACCCCAGCAACTATTCTGGAGATGACCTTTGAGGAGATCATCCATTTAAAATTGTGAACTATAAGCTAATTTTCGCCTTTCCACTTGATTTAAAAATGCAAATGGATTCAATCTTAATTAACTCTTCAGAAAATAAGAACCAAAATCTCTCTTTTGTACTGCTTTTATAGCTGATTATTTACTGTGCATTTCTTTAGCCTGTTGAATTATTCTGCTTTTCACTGAGGTTTTGTACATAAAATTATTTGCAATTTTAGTCTATTGACTGATTCTGTGCCATCAAGTAGCTTTCAAGGGAACCAAAAAGTTATTTTATTATCTGTTCTAATGAACAGAAAAGAGTCTTACAGACCTAACAAGCCACTGCAATTATCTCAGTAAGTGCCAAGTCCAATGTCTTCTCAATACTTAAACTGCAAATTTATGGCCATTCCTTGCTTGCCACTCAATAGTAGTTTAGTAGCAAGAAGAGCTGATATAGGATTTATTTCAAACTGACAAGAACCATATCTCCACTATTTCTAGTTAGGTTTCAGACAAATGATTTGTGGTTCTAACATATTGTAAGTGTTTGGAACCAGAATAAATCTTGTAGAACTCTTGAACTCTCATATCCTTTACATCACATTGTGCAGTTCCCACCAGTCATACCTTACAATGTCATAAGGCAGTGGTTTCTTCATCATGAACTCCTTTAAATACCTTTTGTGGTCATGGACTCCCAAGACTTAACTCAAGATTAAAATCATAAATTTTTTCAAACCTTTGCGGACCCCATGTGATGACATCGTGCTCCCCCCCAGTGTTTGTGGATCACAGGTTAAGAACCACTTTCATAAAGGATAACACATTACGGCAACTTTCTCCAATGGGGAGGGCACCAGATCAGCTACAGCTTCCATTTTTTCTCAAACAAGAGACAGAACAAGATAGGGTATACTGGTAGCTTCTATGTAATTGAAAATTTGTCTTAAGTGTGAGAAGCATAATCAACATACATGAGGGATATGACTCAGCAAGAGGTTGAAGATTTGGTTATGATATCAGACTTATTTTGTGAGAGTTCACTATGTTGTAGCAGGAGAAGAAACAATTATAGAGTACTTTAGATGGACTCCAGCTATGGATCAATGTTGGAGTTCCATCTAACTGTAGCTATACAGGTAGTTCTCATTTAGTGACCACAATTGGGACTGACAACTTTGTCATTAAATGAAGCAGTTGCTAAGTGAAAGCCAGCTGTGCTTATGATCTTATTTCTGGTTTCTTTTGCTTCAGAGACCTGCAAAGGTTGTAAATGCGAGGATTGTTCATAAAATTACTTTTCCATCATTGTCATAACTGAAAAAGTTGTTAAATGGGACAGATGCTAAACGAAGCAGCCTCTAAATAAAGACTACATTTAATGGGATGCTTTTTTCCTCTACAACAGGGGTGTCAAACTGCCGGCCCATGGGCTGGATGCGTCATCCGGAAGCCGTGCCCACCCCATTGCCGGCAATGGCAAAACTGTCCCGATATGTTGCACGACGTCATGTGATGTCACGAGTTTGACATGTCTGCTCTACAATCATTATCCAATGAAATGTTAAATCCTACCAGAGGGGTTGGGAATTCTTTTTTTAGGACAGGATTCAAGGCTGTACTGTACTGGGGAAGGAGAGTTGCCTTTATTTTGTTCTGCTGATTAAAAGCAGTATATCGCTGAATTCCACCTATTATCTTATTTCAATAAGAATGTCTTTCACAGAATATACAAAAGTTTTAGAAGAGGTATATTACTCTTTCTTTCATGAATGATTATGGAATAAGGGAAAGTCAAGCTTCTTAATTATATACTATCTCCAGGCGACTGCAGTTGTTATTATTTCTGGGATGCTTTTTTGCCTTCCGATCTATTTTACCAACCTGTGATTCCCTGATAGTCTCCCAAGTAAGTACTAAACCTGCTCAGCTACTTTTAGAACAGTCAAGGTCTGTTAAATGATGCCACATGGGCTATTAAGGGCTATACAAAACATTAAAGGCACTACACACAAAAATAAGTATGGCGAATGGTGAATGTATATATCTGAAATGGTATCACTGAAATTCATCATTGTCAGTCGTAAGAATTAAGTTCAAAATAAGTTTGCAAAAATAAAGCAGACCCCCCCAAAACAGAAGAACACTTGAGGCAACATAATTAATCTATACTAAATATTCAAAGATAAATATTTATGCTATTAAAAAAGAATTAGTCCAAATCTGAAGAACTTTTGTAATAAAGACATACTAAAATTACAGTATCATTAATGTCAGCAAAGTATCATACCAAATTGTGATTGTATAATGACACGACAGAAGTTAATTCAAAGGTGAGCAGAATACATTTTAATCAAAATAAAAAGCATTTTCCTTATCTCTGAACTATCTTTACTTGTGCTTAATGACATTAACCCCCATATCCCTTCTTCAAGGGAGGCACTTTTTAATAATAATGTAACAGTAGCAACAGTCAATCTTATATGTGAAGGCAAGCATCATGGGTTATTACTGCCACCCAAAAGCTCTGTGGGAGGTAGAAGTGTGTGTGTGTGTATGTGTGTGTGTGTGTGTGTGTGTGTGTGTGTGTGAGAGAGAGAGAGAGAGAGAGAGAGAGAGAGAGAGAGAGAGAGCAGGTAGAGGCACAGCATTCTGCTTTTTGAATAATTGTCAGGTTGCTTTTCACAGGTGAACTAGCTGTAAAGGAGGCACATTTCAGCTTGGCTCTAATAACACAAACACAGCTTTTGTCTTTTTCACAATGATGAATAAACCACAGCTAAATGGAGATTAGGAAAAAAAGGAAGGAGGATTTGCCAACATTAAACAAGCTGCAGGCATATTATCACTGCTCATTCTTCGTGCAGGCGGTAATCTCCAGAACACTTAAATATATTGCAGATGTGTGCCTTTATTGCTTTGCCAGATGCTAGAATTATGAAGTATTTGTGTGGATGGATGTGTGGTTATTTACTCCATTTTTTCTAAGTTTTGTTTGTTGCTCTAATAAATAACACTGTTTAAATTATTAATGGCATCCTCCTGGGATCCAAATTAAACTTGTCTGAAATAGACTCTTTTTAATAAAAAAAAAATCCATGAAAACAAGAGAATACCAATCAACTCTCTGAGGGATTCTTATTATTGTGGCCCTGCCTCCTTCGTAGAAGTAGCAGCTTAGTAGCCATTTTATCACCCATCTTCCAAGGGGACACTCCCTAGTGTCTTCTCTACTAACCAGTATTTTTCTGATTAGTTGGAAGATAAGAGAGAAATAATGAAATAGTTGCTACAGCATTGCCCCTTTATCATGTAGCATTGAGAGTACAAAGTAGAGATATCAGCTGTTCTCCCACTCCCAATCTCACAAGAGGGCAAGAAAGATCAAACTTTACTAGGAAAAAAAAAAAGAAACACAAAGACACTTAATTTTTAAAACTTACACAGTTGTAAATATGCAGGACCAAAAATACAGAGCTGAACCAATTTACAATATACAGCAGCTGGAAAATTGGCTTAACAATAAGAACAAAAGTCTGAAGATCATAAGGTAGCACTGGGCTGTTAAAATTCTATCATCTTCTGTCAGGCCTAAGCCCAAATCCAATTGAGCCCTATTCTTTATTTATTTATTTTACACCTAATAGAATCTTGTCAGGCTAAAGCTATAGCTTTCTAATTTTAATAGATATACCCTGGGAGATTCTAGGGTGTGACTACTCTGAGCCATCTCCTCCTCTCTTATCTTGGACTGCTCTCTTGAATGCATGCTGTCTCCTTTCAGAGAAGCTACAGTGTGATTGCTGAGATTCCCCCCAACTCCTTCTCCAACTGCACTTTCCACCACAGGTTCTGAGTTTTACTGGCCTCTAAGAATTTCTCAGGAAAAATTGTTACAATTTGAAAGCAAAAAAGTATCTTCATGAAAAGCTCGCATGTGCATAAAAGACTAAAGTATATATAATATTGTTGACTTGCTTATTATTTGCCTGCTTACTTGATGCGATTTATATGTTGCTCTAATCTGGACACTCAGTAGATGGTTAGAAGTACAAGGGCATCATCGTACAAGAACATGCACAGACCAAAGAAATTAAAATGTAAATGCAGTTTCTGCCTAAAATATTTCCTTATTTCTTAAAGATAATCTGAAGGAAAATTGTCTACTTCTTTTTCCCAGATTGCCTTTTGCTGCAGGGATTAAATTTCAGCCATGGAAGGGTAGAAGATGATGGGAAAGGAAGCAGAAACATGCTACCAGTACTGACAACAATAAGAAAAATAAGCCCAACAGGCTGTTCCCTCAATAGCCAGCCAACAGCAGCCATTTCATCTGGTGGAAGTTGTAAAGGAAGATAAAATCGAAAGCCAATCCACTGAATTTGCTGAAAGTTCAGAAAATTCCCAGGAAACCTACCCTATGATATCAGCACTGTTATATTGTGGCTCTTGTTGCATAAGGATCAATGGAGACAAGTTTTACTTTTATTAGAAGATACTGGTTTTTTTTATCAAGTATTCAAGGTACTTGAGTACACTGTACTCAAATCAAATTGTGTGCAAGTGTGCATATTAGATATGTGCCATTAGAAAAAAAATGGATCAAATGGTTTTCTAACATTATTGTCCTCATTGATCCAAAGAGGTAAAACTAATATAATTCAACAGCTATTAAATAACACAAAGGCCAATATAATTTAATGAAATCAATAGAGGAATACTTTATCTGGTTATCCATAGCTGATCTTTTCCTGGCAACGCAAAGAATCCCATCTAGTAACAATCCAACTTTTTATAACACTCTGTTCATTTGTGCCACAGGTCCTGACCTAATCAATATAGCAATAAAAGGATTAACTCTTTTTTTTTTTTTTAATGCATGCAGCAAAAATGTGCTGAAAAGGCCCTTTGCCTTATAATTGGTATAGAGCAGAAGGACAGCTTGGGCTGACATATTTATTATTCAAATTTATACAGCCATCTATCTCACCAAAAGCAACTCAGGGTAGGGCACAATGAGATAAAAAAGCAATATTAAAAAAAACATGGATGTAAAATGTAAAAATCCATATGAATAAATATCATAAAAATCTATTTTGGGGGGGGGTTCTTTCTTGTTCCATTCTTATAGCAGATAGCAGTGTATGTACTATCAAAAATAGAAGGCCCAATTATACATGCGTAGTTAGGATTCCTGAGTCTGGGCACCAAAAAAATATCTCAGTATTGTGTGGAATGGAAGAAGATAAATTTTAATCCATATTCCCTATAGAAGAATACAATTAACCTAATACTCCAAAAGTGGTGGTTAACAGAAAACATTTTGGGTATAATGCTATATCACATTTATTAACATACAACCCGATAATACTATTTCATGTTTATTAACAAGAGAGTGATAATGGTAGTGTTTCCACAAACAGTTGAACAGGATTCTAGATTACCCAGGAATAAAAAGCATGCTGTTATATACTACTCGATCAGTTTTACCCGACTCTGCTTCCCAGTGGGTTATGAGTAATTAATCCAGATGGCTCTGCCCATGGTTTGTTTATTATCACTACTCGGATTTGCTTCTTTTAACAAGTTAGGACCAAAGCTGGGAACCAATAACAGTGGTTCAGAATTATTTACAGCGAAACAAAGGAGACTGTGGCTGCAGAATAACAACAACAAAAGTGACAACTGCATGATGCTATTTAGTTTTCTTAGCTTTCCTCCTCCTGTGTGGAAGAGTCAAGAGAAGAAATATGTCAAAATCTTGGCTGACCAGAGGAATGACGGATAGTGGAGGTTAATATTCATAGGGCCATCTGTTGATGACCATGGCATATAAAGAATGAGGCTGGGAATGTATAAGGTGTGTGTGGTAAAGAACACGGATTTATAAAATGAGAAAGAAAAATAGCTTTACACACACATCACAACACATCTCAGATAACTGGGAAGGCTTTTTACAAAAGTTTCCCCTACTTATAAAAAAGTAAAGGAAACAAGTAAAAGTAGAATATACAGGCTAAGGATTAGAAAAAAAACACATGTAAATAAATGTTTTATTAATTACAGAAACATATGGCTATAGACAAGTACAAAATGATTAAAATTAAGAGACAAAAATGCAGAATTTGATGGGAAAAAAGGGATTTTGAAAGTGGGTTAATAAGGCAAAATGAAGAGAATTAAAACAAAAATGGTTAAATTATTTGAAATAAAGCTTAAGTAAGATATACTGGAGGTACATTTTAGAGACCTGCATTGGACTAATAAATATATGTTGAAGAATGGAACTGAAACACATTCTATAAATGATAATGTCCAAGAAAAAAACTGAAGTCATGAATGTAGAAAAAGTTGCAGGTGTAGATAACATCTCAGGAGAAATATTAAAATACAAATGTGGGTTCCTTATACTTATGATGTTAAACATATTTATGAAGATTGCTTCTCTCCCAACAATGCTATTATTGTCATAAAATAAGATTAGATACAAAAATCACAAGCAGATTAGTTTAGAGGTTTATAGCAGTAGTCTGAAAAATGACAGCAAAGAGCAAAATTTGGAAATATGATGCAGGTAAGTATACTGAATAATGTTGCCTCCTATTTTATTCTTTTTCTGGACTGTGTATTATGTTGTTTATCTCAGAAAAGAATATTATTAGGATAA
The DNA here is from genome assembly GCF_016545835.1 of Crotalus tigris. Taxonomy (NCBI): domain Eukaryota; kingdom Metazoa; phylum Chordata; class Lepidosauria; order Squamata; family Viperidae; genus Crotalus; species Crotalus tigris. The sequence continues at coordinate 909,625 of NW_024096808.1, read as the reverse complement.
TAGGCCTCCAAAGTCAATACCAACTCAATGATGATTTATACAGAAATATTTTGTGGAAACAAATATGTGTAAACTGTGGGTAGTTGCTGACTTGGGTACATCAGCTGTTGCATTGTCAAGAAAAGGAAGTAAGTAAGATTGTTCCTTTTTGAAGTATAAAGGTATTAACACAGTGATAGCAAGAGACAGAACATTGAAACTATTTTACAGTTGGGAAAATATAATGTAGCAATGAACTAAAGTTCTCATTTCTGAATGAAAACTGAGGTTCTTGTGCTTGGTAAAGAAGTATTTTATGAATTTGATTTTTGGATTATTATGGTTTTAATCTTTCCTGCAAACTATTATAATTAAGCAAGACTTTAAAGTTACTCAATTATTTTAGCAATTTGAGTCTGAATATTATACAAATTATATAAATTTCATAGATAAACCACTATTATAAATGTGTTAACAATTGCTTAACAATGATAATAATGTTGACATTTTACTTCTAATCTTGTAAACTTATACATGCACTGCATTTCTCAAAGCTGCAGATGGGTGGAGAACAAGAACCATGTAAGCAAGCCTAAGTCTTCCTTTTATACCGCAGCTCTGGAAAAGCTGTATTTTAATAATTGTTCAGCAGTTAGCAGTGCCAGAGCTAATGAAATATATTATAAAATACTTAAACATGTCTGCAGATGAAGTTTAGTCAATGAAATATTATGTCATTGTCAATAACCTTGTGATATTTTATTTCTAATAATTAAGTGGTTTACTTGGTTCAATATAGAGTAAAACTCTTGTCTAAAATATTTTTAGAAGTAATTTTACTTAGCTCCTAAAAAAGCATCATCCTAAACTATATTACGAGACTCAGTCTGATATAGTAGTTAAGGCACCAGGCTAGAAATGGGGAGACTATGAATTCTAGTCCTGCCTTAGACAAGAAGCCAGCTGGGTGACTTTAGGTCAGTGATGGCAAACCTTTTAGAGACCGAGTGCCCAAACTGCAAGCCAAAACCCACTTATGTATCATCGGGTGCCGGGGGTGTGGCCCATTGAGTGGGTGTGGCCAATTGGGTGGGCATGGCTGGGGTGATAATGGCAGACTTGGCGGGACTAAAATGTTCAATCAATCAATTCCAACTTTGCGAGATCTTTTTTTTTTTCCCACGAGAAGTTGAAATTGATTATTTTTTTTGCACATGGCAGCGGAGGCCTAAAGCGAAAAGGTTTTATAAAACCCAGCTGAAGGCCTAGGACTGGGATGACGATGCGCGTGCCCACAGAGAGGCTCTGCGTGCTACCTGTTGCATGCATGCCATAGGTTCGCCACTGTGGCTTTAGGCCATTTCTACTCTCTCTGCCTAGAAAGAAGGCAATGACATGCCACTTTCAAAAATCTTGCCAAGAAAACTGCAGGCATTGGTCCAGGCAGTTGCCAGGAGTCAACAATAACTTTAAGACAGAAACAACAACAGCAACGCTGTTTTCTAGTTCTAGACCTCTACACAATCTATTTCTAGCACAGGTGAGGAACAAACAACTGGAAAGAAGAGAAAAGTCAATTCTAATTCTGCATATGCAAAAATAAACATCAATCACTCCAGTGGTCTTTGGTTTTACCCAGTTATCCATATGATTATATATATCTTGGGAGAACAAAGAATTATTAGAGTGATGGAGTATTTGATACCATTCTACTGCACTTTTCCTGACAAATTTGTGTTTCTACAGATTCAAATAGTTAAAAAGGAGGGTCAAGTATCTACATTATTTTTAATGGGTTTTTTTTGGGGGGGGGAGGGATGGCTTAGTCAAATGGAAATATAATTACATTATCACATAGCAATATCAAATCAGGTCAAAACATGTAGAATTCATTTTGCTCTGATGATAAAACATCCTATTTTGAAATTTAAAATACTGTGTTACTAGAGTTTAAATTCTTTTTGCTATTATTTTGTCAAGATTAGATTAGCTTTTTTTTTTTTTAAGATTCCAAATGCTATGGCATTTATGCTACAGCTGTACAAATCACTGGGAGAATTGGCTGGGACTGCGATGAGGTAAGCTGCTTCACTTCAGGGACAAATTGGCAGTCTCAGCAGCAACGTTCATTGCACTTGCCCATATACATTTATTTATTTATTTGGTAAACTGATACATAAACAGATAACCTGGGCTGGAAGGTTTTCATTAGGCTGCTCCGAATTTTCATTCAAAGAGATCTGCCACAAAGTTTTGAAAACTAACTCTTTCACTTGCAGTTTTGCCATGACTTAAACGTTCCCTGTGGTTCTGCACAACCCTATTAATTTCATAGCCTTAGCAACCTTATAAAACTGTAGCCCAAACAATAGCCTTTAGAAAGCAAACTTAAGGAGTTTTATTTTGTTTTTATAATTAAAAAAAAAGAAATATTTTTGTCTCAGCTAGCACTACTAAGGAGTGTACTCTAAAATATTCTTCAATCACTGTATATTCAATGCATCCTTTCTAAAAAGCTTTGTTGAACAAGTGAGATTTTCAAAGTTTACATGAGCAGAATAAGACTGTATCATATAGCTTTATTATGACTGTGTTCAAGACTGCAATATGCTTGTATTGTACATTTCGAAGAGATGTTACCAAAAATTAAACCAGCAGGAAGCAGTACTAGTGAAAGAAAGAAAACCAGCAGGAAGCAGTACTAGTGAAATGTATTCAAAATCTGGAAAAAAGTTACTTTTACCACTGAATCATAAAAAAACCCTGCCATGGTAGAAAGCTGAAAGTTAAAGGAGCCCATATTAATGGAATATCCTTCCTTTAGATAGATAATGTCCTAAAGCTAAATACTTAGTTCTAGATTTCAATATAAGATATTTTTGTCTCAGAATGCTACACTGATCCCAGAACTTGGCAACTTTTAAATAATGTAGAAATTTAATAGGAAGAAAAACTTTATGTCAGATACATAAACAAGTGGGGAAGCTTTTTTATAACCTGAATGCTTTATACTCTAGCTGTTGCAAAATCACTTAGCCAATTATGCTACTAAATCTATAGATCAATTACACACAGGATAATCTGGCCAAACAAAATCACTGCAACGTCCATTTCCCAGATGTCAATGCAATGAATAAAATTCTGCAGCAGTTTACATCATTTTATATAACTGCATTATGGAAATGATATTCTTGACATAATATGTTGATATCATGCAGACACAGGTAACGCAAATGAAGTTATCTGGATTGCTGTAATGACATGCTTTTCAATTGACCAGCCCTGTGGAGAATAATGGACAAACCCTTTTTCCAATTAATCCATTAAAACTAGTTTTCATTGTTATTCAGATAGCAATCATAGTGAAATCTAAAGTGACTTTAGATTGATGAAGGTCATTTAAAAGTATTTTTCACTGATTTGGAAATTTTATAGACCTTTACAGTCTATGGCAAATACCTGGGACTTCTACAAGTTCTACAACAGTTAACTCCTGAGTATAAAAAACTCTCTCTCCCATGCCAAAAAAAGCAGTGTAAATTACTTCTCTAAAACTGACAAAAAAGTAAAGGAAACTTCAGGGACATAGACATCAAACATGCTGAAGTTGAGGTTATGTTTTGTTCACTTATTCAGGATTTTGTATGAGATTACACTTAAAGAGAATTCAAGCTAGATAACTGCTTAAATAGAGTTTACATTTTTTCCAGTGGTAAATATGCTAACAAGAAAATGAAAGCCTTCATGACAAAATGTTGAACTTGTTGAACAAGCAAAATATCCTGCAGTAGATGACAGCACATGCATGAAAATCTACATTTGTGTTCATCTACTCCAGTGGTTCCCAACCTTTTCTACACCCCACACCGCATATTCTCGCACCCCTTACAAAAGTTCGAAATATCTGCAACGAATTATGCATATACATTATAATTTTGAAAGGCCAAGTTTTCGCACCCCCTGGAATATCGTCTGTGCGAGCACCCCTGGTTGGGAACCCCTGATGAACAGTAGAAAGACCACAAAAAACCAGCTGAAATGGCAACACAATGTTCTGAGATTTGATTTTAAAATGTTTTTATTCCTTCAACAGTCTGCACAGATTTTCTTCAGGCTCTTTTTTTTTTTTTGCCTGTCTCTAGAGCAACAATAAAAATTTACTGCCCCACAAGTCACATAATATCTTCTTCCAGCTTCATTAAGAGACCTCATGAAATTCAATGAGGGCTCAAATTATGCATACCTCTAAGTTGTGCTTCTTACCAGGTAACAACTAACAAATGAACTGTTTTCTTACACTTGGGGAATTCTCCTGCTATTGTAATTTTACAGATAGGATTCTAGATTATATTATAAATCAATATGCAGTATTTTCATCTATAATTAAAATGCACATCCACAGAGCAGCTGCATCTTTTTATGTTTTTTACTTTTTGTAAACTTCACAGTGGCCACATGCTAGAGAGTATGATGGCAGCATTTTAGAATGTACAATGTTGTACTGGCACACTGCATATTCCTGAGATAAAGAGCTAAATGAAGAAGTCTACACTACTCTGAAAATCTGTTCTAAGAGATAAAAAATTTCTAGGCAGAAATTCTTGGAACACAACATATACAATTTCATCAACTTCTTTGAAAATGACTCTAAAAGCTTTGAAGACAGCTTTAACATCTTTCACTGATGGTGACAGAAATGCCTGAAAAATGCTCTTTATCATATAAATATGCAGCACAGGTATAGTATTACAATTCTATAATATCAGATTCATGGAGTAGTCACTGATAACAGTAGCAGTTTTAATTTGAAACTTTCCAGATTTAATGGACAATTTAATCTCATAAATGTAACCAACTGTAGAGATTAACTATCTTGAATTTCCCAAATAAAAAAACTTGAGCAGGCATGCATGTAATCCATCATTAATGTTACATGCAACCTTTGGAACATTTTTATCAGATTTATTTACTATTCCAAAGTTCAGAAAATAGGTATCTTATAAATCAGAGGTCAAATGCCCTACAGTATATCCTGAATCGTCACATATGACATAACTTTATAGATAGCACAAGCCAGATTCTGCATAGCAATTTGTTCTAGATCAGTGTTTCTCAACCTTGACGATTTTAAGGCATGTGGACTTCAACTCCCAGAATTCCACAGCCAGCATTGCTGGCTGTGGAATTCTGGGAGTTGAAGTCCACATGCCTTAAAATCGTCAAGGTTGAGAAACACTGTTCTAGATAATAGATATACCTTCCTGGGAGCTCATCCAATTCTTCTATTTCAGCACTTTTGACTCCTAGCATTAATGAAGTGGTACTTAATTGCACAAATATTTTATGGAATATATTGCTTAATATATCATGCTAACTAGATCTTTTTGCACTAAATAGACCTTATTGCAAGTGCAGGATAGTCTAAATAATTTCTACAACATTCATCACTCTTACCTGTAAATACCTACCTGTTCATTTCATATTCACTGCTACATAACTTACTTTATTTGCAGGTGTTTTATTCCATATAAAGGCTTTTTGAAAACTCTTTATAGCTTTAAAGGTTTTAGTACCCCTTCAATGAACAAACATGAGATTTACCTGTACAGTATAATTCCCAATAATAGTTTAAAATACTATTTTACCATTGTTTCCCCAGCACACTAATTCACTCAAGGTGGCCAACAATATCACACTTCTTCTTTACTTCAGATAGGAACATATTAGTTATGGGAAAGACATCCAAGAATTCCAAGGTATGACGAGGACAGTACTCTAAACTTTACAGCATTAGAAAACGGGCACTACCGGTTGTCAAACAGTACTATACTTTTAGCAATATTTATCTTCTAAGGTAATGATATCCACCAGTTAACATGTTACAGATGAGTCTGTTAATTCAAAACATGTCGTTAAGGTTTAAGTTCTTTAATTTTATCTTGGAATATTAAACAAATTTGGTTCAGAGACTGGTATGCAAATGTAATTAGTTTGTAAAGCTGCTATGTTTTTCAATAATTCCCCCCCCCATATTATCCATTAAATGTTACAGTTGTGGATAGAAATCTTGAGCGACAATTGATCACAGAAATATTTTATCATATTATACTGTATTATATTGTTTCTTTCCCCCCCAAAAAAAACTTTCTAGCAGTAGTTGTTTCTAATAGCAAAATTAAAGTAAAAACACAAGACATTTTCTTTCTTTCTTTCCCTTCTTCTGGCTTTGACACCATTCTCCTCATCACATCTTCTCTAGCCTTGGCTTCTCAACTGTAGAGATTAAAGCTAAATCAGTGTATATTGTCACCATGTTTCAGCTTTGGACCAAGGTCTTGAGAAACAGGGTTGGTACAATTTGCTTTCTCCAAAGACTGCCCACGTTGTCAATTTTACAATTTTACAAGAGCGACACGTGTCCCATCCATTCCCCATTAGAAGTTCCTGCTCACGTCAAAAGATGTCGTGTCCATCACAGGACCGCACCCAAGCACAATAGCTGTTAATTCGCTTGCAAACAAGCGGCGGAAGCAGGTCTTGAAGGTCGCGAATAGCAAGAAAAAGGTTTTAAGAAGAGTGCAAATAAACAAACCAACTTACCCTTGGAGAAAGAGAAAAGAGACCGACCACTCCAGAGGTCGTGGGGAGGGGGGGGGAAGAAATCACGAGGGCTGTATATTTCAGTGCCTGCAGTAGTTACTCACCTCTCTGATCTTTTCTCTTTTCTGCTGGACGGCGGGATCGCTGGGTTCAGTTCCTACGGCCCCGATAGGTTTGCGGAAAGGCAGGTCGGGCAACCCGGGAGCCCCCGTCTCTCCCCTGCCCAACTTGTCCTGCAGGAGAAGCTTCAGCTTGTCCTGGTGGATCTCCCTGCGGATCTCGTCGGGCAGCTTTTGCAGCGTCTCTTTCGCCTCTCGCAAAGCGCGCTCATGATCCTCGCGGATCTTGGCCAAGTTCTCCGCCGCTTCCTCCGCCGCGCCAGCCCCGAAACTGCTGCTACTCCCCGCACCCGCCGGCGGCGGGAGGTGCGCATCGCCCTGGGCGGGCGGCCCCGGCGGCGGCTGCTGGAGAGAGGTCGAGTGGAAGAAGACGTTGCTGAACAGTTTGGGGGAGTCCGGCAGGAAGAAGATGGCCCCGAAGCAAAGCGTGATGAAGGCGCTGAAGACCAACAGCAGCACGAACTTTTCCGTCAGCCGGAACGCACCGCTGGGGCCGGGCACCTTTCGCCCTCCGGGGCCCCCCAAGGCCCCCCCGCCTAAGGAGCCCCCCAAAGCGCCCGGGCTCGCGGGGCTACCGAAGAGCGGCAGCAGGCTGACGGCTGGCATGACAGCCCCGCTGATAAGTTCCGGCTAGAGGAGGACGACGGCCGCGGGACAACCGCGGGGCGGCCCGTTTGCAAGGCTCCCCTGCGGCAGCCGCCCCCGCCGCCGCCTCACTCAGAGCGGGCTAGGAGCGGGACTAGCCCGTGCCCGTCGTCTCGGGCAGCCGCTGCCGGGGGCAACTTCGTCGTCCTTTCCCAGCGACAGGAAGTTTTCTCGAATCCCTTGCCGCCGCCACGGCCGCCGCCTCTTCGCAAAAACACGACTCCCGCTCGGCTGGAGCTCTGGGCTGAATGGAGGCAGGCGATGGCGACCCGTGGTTAAGCGGCCGACGGCGAACGGGTGATGGAGGGCAAACTCTCGTCAGCTCCTCGGGCGGCTACTGCTGCCGCCGCCGTTGCTCTCTCTAGGACTGGCCATGCTGGCGCCTCCAATGCTGGCTGTCAGGTCCCCGACGAGAGGAGGGGCAGGCGGTCCCCAGAGGCGCCCCGGGGCGCTCGACCGTAGGAAAGGAGCACCTTTGCTCCCGCCGAGGCACCGCCTAACCCGTGCCAACCAGAACAATCGCTTGCCCGGTCACGGAGTGCGGAACTGAGAGCAGCAGGGCACCACCCGAGAGAGCTCAGAGGAAAGAAGGCGAGGCCCCCCTTTGGCGGGGAAGGAGTAAGCTGGACCAATCACAGAGCAGGCGGAGCAGGGAAACGTTACTGGAGAAAGGGGGCGGGGTTTAAAAGGCGAGGCGGGCGGGACGTGGGCGTGGAGACGTTCCGTTAGAAATAACGGAGGAGGCTCCGGGCGCTTTCTCGGATCTGGACGTGCGAACGGAGGGTGCCGCTGCAGTCCTCGTGTTTCCCGTCGGTGAGGGTTGCCCGTCATGCCAGAGGCATGCCCCATAGCCCCAGATATTCCTTAGCTCCCCACTTTCCTTAATTCAGGCGAATTTTGTCGGTGCTCCATGGAGAAACATTAATACGCAAAGGCCGTTTGTTTAACCGCGCAAAACTCGGGGGAAACCTTAGTATTTGGGAACGCAAAAAGGCTTAAGACTTTTCGTATCTGTTTTATGCACGGGGTGGGAGGGGCACGAAGTTTATCTCTTTTAGCAACATCGTGGCACTTATAAAAAAGAGTACTAACTCTAAACGAGTTGTTAATATGCAGGTTGTGTGCCAGGAAGTGAAATATTGAGTTATTTCTTTCACTACTCCTACTGGGTTGAATTCTCAATGAAGCACATTAGAGCTACTTTATTATAAAACTGGGATTCTTTATCTTTGCTGTAAGGCAGGGTTCCTCAAAGTCTTCAGCTTATTGACTCCCAAACTTATATAGAATTCTTTATTGGCCAAGTGTGATTGGACACACAAGGAATTTGTCTCCGGTGTGTAAGCTCTCAGTGTACATACAAGCAACAAGTGATAAATCATGATCATAATCCTCACAAAAATACATTCATCATAAATCATAAGATGAAATAATATAAAGAATGCTATTTAATTAAAAGCACTACAAATAATGTCAACTCCTAGGGTAGCAAAAGCACTTAGACTTATATACCGCTTCAGAGGGCTTTAGAGCTGTCTCTAAGCAGTTTACAGAATCAGCCTATTGCCCCCAACAATCTGGGGCCTCATTTTACCAACCTCAGAAGGATGGAAGGCTGAGTCAACCTTGAGCAGGTAGGAATCAAAGTTTGGCAGTCAGCAGATTAGCCTGCAATACTGTAATCTAACCACTGTGCCACCACAGCTCTATAGTCCCATCAATTGTTGGGGGAGGGGAGAAACCTATATTGACCACTTTGGGGAACCTTGCTTTGAGGAATAATGGTTAAAGGACTGGATGGGAAATCCATCTACAAGTTCCACCCTCAGCTGTGGAAATTCACTGGTGACTTTAGACAATTACGCATTTTCGTCTAATTTATCCCAGCAAATTGATAGGATAAAATAAAGTTTCCCACATCATGCCTTGAAGTTTTGAAAGGCAGAATATAAACCTAGCAAATCTCACTTTCCCTGCTCTCCGTTTTTTCTTATACAGGTAGTCCTCAACTTACAACCACAATTGAACCCAAAATTTATGTTGCTGAGACATTTGTTAAGTGAGTTTTGCCCTGTTTTATGACCTTTCTTGCCACAGTTGTTAAATGAATCTTTGCAGTTAAGTTGCTAACACAGTTGTTAAGTGAATCTGGCTTTCCCATTGACTTCGTTTGTCAGAAAGTTGCAAAAGATGATCACATGACGCCAGGACCCTGCAACCATCATAAATATGAATCATATACCATGCATCTGAATTTTGATCACATGATCTTGGAGATGCTGCAACAGGCATAACTGTGGAAAATGGTCATAAGTCACTTTTTTCAGTGCTGTTGTAACTTTGAACGATCACTAAATGAACTGTTATAAGTTGAGGACTATCTGTACTGTATTTCATCTTACTTACATTGAATAAGCATTGTATTGTGCAAGCTGTCAGTCTTATCCAGAACTGTAAATTGTATTTTTATTCTGCATCTGATATGCAGCCTTCTATTAACTTTCATTGCAAGTCATTGAGGTTTACTAGAGAAGAATTAGACTCATGTCTGCTTAAGAACATGTTCCTATCAATCATGCAGCACTAGATGGATGCTAGTAGGGTACTTTGAAAGCAACAAAAACTAAAAACCACCAACTACTCTGTAGTTTGGGGAAACCCAGCTTTTTTTCTTCCTTCTGTGCTCTTGCATTGGTGAAAAATACATTCGTAGATATCTGTCTTGGTGCTTTCTTTCTTTTTTTATTGGAAAGACAGACTGCTCATTGTGTTTCCTGCTTACCTTTGCGCATACTCAGTGGGGTTCTGGAAGTATTTGTGATCTGTCAGTAACAACAGCAAAGGTAGAATGGGTTTACAATGATCTGGGAACAACAATCAATCAGGATGTTATGTATAAGGGTTCATTTGTAGATGGTATCAAAGAATACGGCAAAAGGAAGATTAGAAGGTAAAGGTGAGACTCTTGTAAGATTTATTTCAATTATACTGACTACCAGGAAGTACTTTGTAACCAATTTTTGTTTTTTATAGGAACTCTCCAGATGTGGAAGGTTCAAATCCTCTATCAGAAATTGAACTCGGAGACTTTCATACTTTAAGTGGCTTGGAAACTTCTCTATTTTACGTGGTGATGGTCCAAGAATGGAAATTATGTAAAACCTTGTATGTGAAGGCATAACAATATAATACTTGCCTTGAACCTTAAGGGAAGGTCGACTGTATATACCAGTGTTTCTTACCCTTAGCAACTTTTAAGATTTGTGGATTTCAACTCCTAGAATTCCCCAACATAGCTGAGGCTTCATTACATATGTAGCAACATGGAAACAGTTTTTTCCTATTTGAACTACATCACTGACAATTTGAATTCCCCAACTCTCTTCATTAACATAATAGAGTTTAGGTCTCTCTTTGTTTATTTTCAGCCTGATTTATTTCAAAAATTTGGGGCAGGTAAAAATATGCTAATTCTTCATTATCCTCCTTTGCATCATAAATTATTTTCATTTGCTAAAATAGGAAGTACTCCACTTCTCAGAAACTTAATAGCTTAAGTGATTCTTCAGAGAAAGATTTCCGAAGTTGTTAGGTTGCTACTCAAAACACTTCTGATTCGGCGAATATTTCAAGAATTTTAAATGCTTCGATACAACATAGAAATAGCTATATAGCTTTGTAGTTAAAACATAAAGTGTAACCAGATTAAAATGTTTCTTTCTGTGCACAAGTACAGTTGCTGCTTGGGCTGATCTATGTATTACTAAATTTGCCCTTCCAGCAATCTTAGAAAATGAGGCAGTGCTCACATCTGTATGAGCAAATTTACAAATGTTCAGAGCAAGTGCTTCTTAATGTATTCCATGGTCAGGCATTTTTCCTGGCTTAAAGGCGATGATGGGAGGGGCATTTGGTAAGCAGAGGGGTAAGGATGCTGATTTTTTATATTAGAAATGATACTAGTTTTTGAGTTTTGTGAACCAAGAAATGGATGCACAGGAGAAAACTGTTAGAAGGAAGTAAAATGTTCAAGGGCATCAATTTTTCCTCTTTATTTTCGAGGAAACTCCTTTTCCACTTTACCCTACTTAGCTGGCAACAGATGTAACAAGTGATTACTAGTGAATGGGGCTTTCTCCAGGCTTTTAAATTGTGAACTTTTTAATTTGGTGAATTTTATTTCTAATTCATCCTTTCAATGAGCATTTCTTTGTGTTTCTTTGCTTTGCTACTGAATTGTTTATCCAAAAATTTGTAACCTTTTTGAAGCCTTTGAAACTAAACCACATTTGTGGCACAGTAACTTGAAAATATGTGCGACTTCCTGCTGCTATTTTTCAATCACATGTTCAAAATAGTATGTGAAGAGGAAAGCAAAGCAAACAAAACTCAGTAATAACCCTACTTTTCTCCCCATTTTAAAGGGAGATCAAATTTTCTGAGCTGTTGCTTTGTAGGTAGAATTTTACTAAGAGACAATAGAGCTCTTAACTCCTAACATAACTTTTCAAATTAATAATGACTATATTCTCTTTGATAATGATTTTTTTGTATTGTAGATCACTATGTTTTTTTTTTTTTTAGCACTAGCTTCCTTTTTTACCACCAGCTTCTCCTCTACGTTGAGCTCAGTTTCTGGTGTTTTGATAGAGCAGTCTATGAATCTGAAATGAAAGAAAGAGTAAGCATTCTCTGCTTATGCACGGCTGTCCTCTCTGAGGTACTGTTTTTGGTTAAGCACTTAAAAGTTCATACAAAGTCCTGGTTTGTTTCATTGTTTAATAAGTGTTTATTGAATAAGCTACAATAGCTGAATTTGTACACTAAATATTAAAATACTATTGACAAACCTATAGTGCCTGAGTTTACACAAAATTCTAATCTGGAAAGAAAAAAAAAGTATATTCTAGTTACAATTTGTTTTAATTCAGTATTCCTAGTTGTGGTTTGGTTTGGTAAGCCTTTAGCATTTTCTGATATTATTTATTTGGGGTTTTCTATAAGCATTCTGGTAATTTTGAGTGATCATCAGAACGATCTAAGACTGCACTATACCATATGCTTAAGAATTCCAAATATCTTCATGTAACTTCATGCCTTGTGAAAAAGTGTATTTACATAATTTTGTATCCATATTTCGCAAATTTTTCAGTTTCTTCATTTATGATCCATTTTCTCTTTTATTTGATCCATTTTTCTCTTTCATTTAGCCAAAAAAATTCCTTGAACACCTAATTCTTGACTATTTTTCTTTCTATATAGTTTCCAGAATGTCTTCTTAATTAAATTCTGTGGTTATTATATTTCTCCTAACACAAGGTTTTAATATATTAGCTTAAATTTAATTTATTAAATAGGATAGAATTTTTGGATTAAGATAGAAACTTTTGTACTTTATTCCTAATAATTCATATTATGCTGACTGCTTTAGTCAGTTACTAAGCATTGATGTTAATAATAATAATGGTTCTAAAATTTTAATTTGATACAAGATATTTTAATATACAACATTAAATTAGTATCACTTTAAAACTTTTATTCAATCCTACAATGTTTGTATATGGTTTTTTTTCTTTTACTTTTTCTTGCCTTTTTTTCTTGATTGTGGTTTAAAATAGCAACTTGAGTAATTAAATAAATAAATATTGCTTGATCAGTGAGAGATTGTTTTCTTCCTATCTATGCAGTGAGTCACTATACTTAAAGGATATTTCCCAGTGGATCCATAAAAACTACAAAGCTCTTCTAAAAGAAATTCATTATACTCTTTATTTGCTTCTCTTCTGCCATGTATTAGTGCTTAAAAATTATTATTCAAGCATCATTTTAGTGTGATTTGTTAAGTTTGGAAATTATCTGTATATGAGTGGGGGAAAACTTTTTCCCCATTGTTTTTATTATACATTGTTATTTTGTGTTTAAATGCTATAAACTATCCTGAGCATTTATCTGTGAAAAAAATGGAATGTATTTTTTTTAATGAATATGATCTACAGTTAATGGAATAGGTATGAGAAAATGAATTCCAGTCCTACTGCTTTATCTTAATAGCGCTGGAACTTCCCAACAAGGCTGTTTCTGGAAGCATGTAAATCCTTTATTTAAATACCTGGCCTAAGTATTTAAACTATTGTTCAACCATGATTTGTTGATTAAAATGTAATGGGAAATTTCATATAATGTATTAAATAAAATTCAAACAAATCCCATTATGACTTAACATAATATGAGAACCCAGACTGTGCTGTTTCCATTTTGTATTTGAGCCAAATTTGAAATGTTTTTGATGTTTTCATGATTTGGCACCAGCATGCCTGAAAGACAGTTTTCAACCAAAGCTGTCCCATATGTCTTAACACCCCTGCAGTTTCTATCTCAGACAGGCTGTGATTGCATTCTTGGGAATATTTTTTATTGAATTTAAGCTTTCATCAGATTAGTGTTGAGCGTATCATAACTCAATTGTCTGATTTTGCCTTATGCACTGTCATAATGTGGTTTATTGGGTTTGGCTCAACTGTTTTTTAACCCCATCCATTGTGCTTTTTCAAACCGTGCTTGGTAGATCAACATGTCATGCAAATTCTGCCAACTTTAGTTTAGTTAACTATTCTCTAGCACATTGTCAGACATCTTTTCTTACTTGTATGAAAATGAAAGCTATCTAATTTACCTCTATAATTATGATTAACTCTCTTTTTTTGATAACAGGCTAGAATATTCTATTCTCCAAGTTAGGGAAGTGTAAGTACATGAATCAAACAATACTAAGGATAAGCTAAGTTTCTTAAGTATTTTTTTCATGGAGGAAGAAACGCCTCTATCTAATTAGTATCTTTTTTTAAATTCCTTTTATCTCTTGTACCTTACTCACAGACAACAAGAACAATAATAGAGAAAAGAGCCATGTACTTTTGAAGAACCTATAGGTCTGCTATTGCTGCCAAGGAGGTCATTTGTATGCCTTTAACTTTTTCTTTTGGAAAGAAAGAACGTTATTTTGAAAGTAATTTTGAACAGTGATCTAGTGACTTCTGATGTTCAAATTAGTTCTGCCATTTTCAATCTAGTAGTCCTGTAAAATCTAGGTAATGCAATCACTTATGAGATAGTAGTTCTTAGGGAATAGACTTGCCACTGGTTGATTAATGTAAATGGGATGCGTGTGATTAGGCATTATGAATACTTGTGTCTTTCTAAACAAACTAAAAAAAAAAACCAGCCTCATATATTATTTCTTTTTCTGAATCCAAAGGTTTTTTTAATATCTTTGACAAAAACAGTAGACATATTAATCTCCACCAATAAAACCAAGAGAATCTTCTTGGAAAATTCAGGAAAAATGAATAAGATTAATTTAAAGTGATGCAATTATTTTTTGGGGGGAGGGGGGGAGAAAAGATTATCAAGAAACTATTAGTTTTTGTGTTGAAGAATTATACTGTATAGCAGAATTCTTAGATGTATACAGTATGAAGAAGTGTAGCTTGATTCATGAATTTATTTGAGAAGTGCAGATTAAATTGCATTTTCCTTCATCTATGCCCAGAAATCAGTTGTGAGGTACATGATCATCTAAATGTGAATGTAAGTAGAATACAGAGGGATTTTTTTTTTTTAAAAAAAAGGAGGAGCAGAATGTGATAGATAATGAGAAATGAAGAGCACATATTTTCTTCCTTTGGATAATTTGAATCAGAAAACTTCCAACATAAAGTATCTCATTTAGTATTTTTGAGGCTGAGGACATGTTTCGATGCTTGAGAAAATGCTATCTGAGCCATTGCAAAATGGCTGCTTTGGGGAGGGAATCACAAAGTTGTAATAGAAAATCATTTTAAAAGAACACATTAATGAAAATTAGAAGACAACACATTTCTTTAAATCCATATTTTTCTGCTTTAAAAAACAACATGCTTATTTCAAGAAAACCAAACTAGGTTTTTTTTGAAGTCAGTTCTTCCGCTAAGAAAACCTCAAATTATAATTTCCAGTTGGAAAGCTTATTTCTGGGGATTTTAAAAGTAATTTGAAAAAAGAGGCACTTTCATTTTTCCAAAATTATTGCAGGAACGAAGAATTATTTTATATTAAAAATATACAGATACAATTGTCAGTGTACTCATCACCCATTGTTGTACCAAAGGCTGCACCTGTAAAACAATTCTTTGGGAACGTGAGAGCATGAAAACGAAATACATAATTATAATTAAAAATCAATGCAAACAGAAAACAAGAGAAGCTTCAAAGAGGCATACAGGCAACCTCAGTTTGTTGAAGGAAGAGGTGTTCCTGAAAGAGATGAATGAAAAATGGTGGCAACGTGTGCCAAGAGTACAGGTAGACCTCAACTTATCATTACAGTTGAGCCCAAAATATGCATTGCTAAGCAGGACAGTTAAGGGAATTTTGCCCTTTCTTGCCATAGTTAAGTTAATAATGTGGTTGTTAAATGAATCTGGCTTTCCCATTGACTTTGCTTATCAAAAGATCGCAAAAACCACGGGATACTGCAACCATCATAAATACATGCCAGTTATCAAGCATCCAAATTTTTATCGTGTGACCATGGGGATGTGGCAGTGGTTGTAAGTGTGAAAAACCATCATAAGTCACTTTTTGCAGTGTCATTGTAACTTTGAATGATCACTATACAAACTGTTGTAAGTCAAGGACTATCTGCATATACTTTATTCCCAGCAGTCAGAAGACCATACTGTTTATTACTCAGGACATCTGCAAAGACATTAAAGATGGAAATAGAAACAGAAATATATGAATGTTTTCCAAAAGATGATCAAATTCAGAAGGACATCTTAGCCTTGGCATGCTAGAGAATACTAATAAAGAGAAGGTAACAGGTTAAAAAAAGATCAAAGAAAAATGGAAGGAATATACTGAAGTTCTGTACAGTGAAGTTAATATCCACAATACCTTTGAAGATATTCCCTATCTAAAAGAATCTCTAATAGTAGAAGATGAAGCCATTTCCAAGTCAGAGAACTAGAGGAGTTGATGGAATATCCATAGAGATAAGGCATGCAACAGAAGAAGAATCTGTAACTGTTCTAACCGAATTATGCCAGCAAGTCTGGAGAACTTCACCGTGACCAATAGATTGGAAGAGGTCAACTGATATACCAATACCAAAGGGGCTTAACATTGCACAAGCTATATACAATATCCTTAATTTCATGTGCTATCACAATAATGCTTAAGATCATCTAATGCAGATTAAAGCCCTGAATGGAAAGGGAGATGCCAGATGTTCAGGCTGGTTTTAGAAAAAGTAAAGAATAAAAAAGTGATGTTAAAACTGATGCACGCTGGATACAGTAATTGAGAAAGCCAAAGAGTAACAAAAAAAGTGCACTTCATTGAATATAGAAAAGCCTTTGATGATGCTTACTATGTCAAGTTGTGGAATATGCTTAGAAAAATGAGAATTCCAGAACATCTAATTGTTCTCATACAAAATCTATATAGAGATAAGGAAGCCACAGTAAGGACAGAACATAGCAAAACAGATTGGTCCCAAGTGAACAAAGGAATGAGGTAAAAATGATGTATACTTTCTCCTTGCTTATTAATCCTATATGCTGAATATATATTGAGGGAGGCTGCATTAGAAGTTGAGCATGGTTTTAAAATTGAAGGAAAAAATATCAATAACTTGTGTAGTGTTGATAATACCACTCTAATAGTAGAAAATGCAAGTGACCTGCAAGCAGTAGAAATTAAAAATAAGGAGTGTAGTGGAAAAAAAATGACACTAAAGCTAGTTATAACAATGACAACGAGTACAAGAACCACCCTTTGAAACAATGAAGATATTGCCTTTTATGATTGACTATTATCAGTAAAAGAACCAGCAGTTGAATACATGTGCCGCATATTAGAGCTTGGTAGGTCGGTGATAAAAGATTTTGGAAAAGATATTCAGATGCCATGACATGATTATGCATACAACGATCAAAATTATGCAGGAAAAGGTTTTCCTTGCAGCACTTCATGGGAACAAAGGCTGAACTTTGAAGAAGCAAGATAAAAAAAAAACATTGACCCTTTTGATCTTTGATGTTGAACATACAAGATAAAAAAACATTGACTCTTTTGCTCTTTGATATTGAACATACTATGACTACCCAGGAAAACAAACAAATTGATCATGGAGGTAATCTGTCCAGTATTTTTTTTTTATTGAAAATTTTTAAGTTTTACAAAAAAAATTCCCTTCCCCAAACCCTCCCAACCCTCCCCTACCCTCCCCCAACCTTCCCAGAGCTGAATACAGGCTTACTTAAAAAATTTTTTAAAAAAATCTTAAGACACATATAAACCATAAACAAATCTAAATACATTAATTAAACAAATTATAAAATAATTAACAACAATATATAAAAAAAGAATACAAGAAGAAAGAAAAAAGAAACAGAAAAAATCAAATAAAAAAGAAAAATTAAAAAATTAAAAAAAATGTCTATAAATTATCTTAAATTTTAAATATAAATTATTCAAAAACTAAATAATATTTTTTTATATCCAACTTATATTGTATAAAATCTATCCATTTTTTCCATACCAGGAGGTACTTCTCTTGTGATTGATCTTTCAGGAAAGCCGAAATCTTTGCCATTTCCGCCAAATAAGAAACTTTAAGAAACCACTCTTGCAAAGTAGGCAAAGATTCCTTCTTCCAACATTGCCCTACTAACAACCTGGCCGCTGTGAGTAAATTTAACATCAATATAATCTCTTTGCTATCACAATCAGAAACAATACCTAACAAAAACAATTGTGGGGTAAATTTTATCTTTCTTCTAAAAATTCTTTGAATATTCCACCATATCTTAATCCAAAAAGCTTTTATATTTTTACATGACCACCAGATATGATAATAAGTAGCATCCAAACATCCACATCTCCAACATTTAGGCTGCAAGTCAGGATACATACGAGACATTTTTTGTGGGTCAAGGTGCCATCTCTAAAACATTTTATAAAAATTTTCCCTTAAATTTTGGGCTTGTGTAAATTTAACATTCCTCACCCAAATAATCTTCCAAGTATCTAATAGAACCGGTTCATCAAAATTTTGTGCCCATTTAACAATACATTCTTTAACTAATTCTGCTTCTGAGTAATCTGTCCAGTATTGTCACTCAAGGCAGACATGACCAGACTCAAATTATCTTATTTCGGACACATTATATAAGACCTTGTTCTCTGGAGAAGTCTCTAATGTTGTGAAAGGCAAGAGGAAAGAGAAGAAGAGAATGTTTACTATTAAAGTAGAAGGGCTCAATTCTAGTGGTGATAGGTGCTCCCTTGTAAGCCCTGAAGGAAGAGTTTAATGACAGAGCCTCCTGGAGAAAACTTATCTTTGTGTCACTAAATACTGACTTAATGACCCCTAATAATAATAATATACAAGTTGTTATGGAATATAATACTTTGTAGAATATTGAATTTTGAGTTTGCTCTGTGAAATTTTAAAAATCTGAATATTCTATAAAAGTTATGTCTTTTTTTTGTTTTTGAGGTAGACAAAAGGCATTAAAAAGAGGCTAGAAAACTTGCTGTCAGTTGCTAACTTAGAACTAGCCATGAGGCTAGAATTGGAGTCCAACCACATAAGGGCAGTAGATCCCACGTCCTGCTTTAAAAGAACCATATATGGGAATTTTTTGAATCATAGATATTTTAGGTGCTTAGCTATTATAATATAAAGCACCATTAGCACTTGTTAGTGACAGGATGGGAGCAGTAATCGTTTGTGTTAAAATACCCTGCTGTTGGAATATTTTGAATGAAGCTACTCATTAAATCCTAAATCTCCCTGTCATTTGTGTTATATGGGTTCGGTTTCTTTGTGGAGGAAGTATCCCTTGAGTATAAAAAGACCCTCTGTACTCTTGTGAAGTTTATCTTCTGCAGTCTCTTTATTAGTGAGTGGCCATATGGTATTTATTATCTTTCCTGATCTCTGACTGGAATAATAAATTCATTTTTATGGTGCATATGAATAGGAATCTGTCAGATTTTCTTGTCATCATTTGGCTGAAGGCTGGATGCTGTTTTGGGGAGAGTTTATAAAGATAAAAGTTTTACGAAAATGCTTATTTTTAGCTATCACAAAAGAATGGGATGCAGTATTCATAGTTTGTCCTAAATATTTCCTATTCTATCTACGAATATTCTGCTTTCTACATTTTCCTTTTCTTTATATTTCCATTTCAGGAAAAGAACACTGGCACCTTATCAATCTGTTGCAATCAGAAACATTTAAATCCATCAAATGACTGGAAAAAAAATGAGCTGCACTTTGGAACAGATAAAACAAAATTTTTACTTGAGACTTTTGATGCCATCTTTCAAAACAAGTTTCCTTAAGCTGACTAGTGGTGATCCTGAAGAAGGAGGCACTTAGGATCTGAATTCTATAGGAAAGTACAACAAGTTAAATACTTAAATTATTACAGGTTGTTTACCCCCCCCTACTAACTTTAAAAATGCTTTCCATTTATTGATTTGCTTCTTATCCTGTTGCCATTAGATATTAACGAAAACAACAATCAAATTGGAACAGTGTACCATTTGGCTGGTGACAATAGAAGCAGTAGAAAGTAGAGAGCAAAGTAATAACAATAGTTGCAGGTAAAAGGTTCTTTGAAAAAAACTCCATTTTAGTACTTTCCTAATTATTAGGAATAGTTAGTTATTAGGGAGGAAGGCAGTCTGATCTCATCTAGGAACCATTCCATAGTGTTGGCACCACTGCAAAGAAGCAATGCCATTTAAATTTGGTTCTGCTGACATCCCAGAAATGTGAGACAACAAGGAGCCCCTTTCCTACATGATGACAACAGGCTAGGTTGAATCCAGTTAGGGGAGGCAGTTCTTGGCATACTGAAATGCCAAGCCATGAAGGGCTTTATAGCTTAGTACCAGTATTTTAAATTGTTCTTATAGCTGAACCAGAAACCAGGGTAGGGGCTATAATTGGAAACTAATCAAGGAAAAAAGCAACCTAGAACTAAGGAGAAATTTCCTGACAGTTAGAACAATTAATCAGTGGAACAACCTGCCTCCAGAAGCGGTGAATGCTCCAATACTGGAGGTCTTTAAGAAGAGACTGGACAGCTACTTGTCTGAAACAGTATAGGACCTCCTATACTGAGCAGGGGTTGGACTAGAACAGTGATGGCGAACCTTTTAGAGACCAAGTGCCCAAAAACTGGCCCTGTCCCTGCTCTACCCTCTGCCCGCCCCCGCTTTGCCCATCCCCGCTCCACCTGCCCACAGGACCACTCACTGCCTCCAGGGCCCGGTGCAGATTGCCCAGGCAGCCCAGCAGCGCTATGGCAGCCACACCCTCTGCCCATGCCCTGCAGCATCAACTGCATGATGAGGTGTGAGGGTAGAGTCTTGTCTATGCTGCCTGGCTGCCATGTCCTTAGCTGCGCTGCTCCGTGTGGGCCACGCTCGAGGGTGACTCTCCTTCATAGGGGTTGCTGGAGAGGAAGGGGTCACAGGGGGAGGCAAGGCTGGGCAACGGCATGTGTGCCCACAGAGAGGGCTCCTAGTGCCGACTCTGGCACCCGTGCTATAGGTTCATCACCACTGGACTAGAAGATCTCCAAGGTCCTTTCCACTCTGTTATTTTTTTTTTAAAAAAATATTTTATTGGTTTTTAACTATAACAATCTCCAGTGCCTGATGTACAGCGTGTTGTCTTGGTTTATATTTTAATAAGAAAAAAAGACAATAATAACTAATTAACAGTCAGTAATGATTGAATTTGATAGTTCCATAATTAGTATATTAATTAATAATATATTTATTTGATCTTCCCTTCTCCTTCAACCTTGAACAAAATGTGATTCTTAATATTTTCAATATATAAATGATTAAATAGGCATTTTTTATATTTGTATAAATAATAATAATCTCTATGTATAGCATTTTTTTCCAGCTTATATTATTCTTATAACCATCCTCTATTTCACCACGCATCCTATTTTCATAATTTTTGTTTAAGCTTAATTTCCCTTAAATTCAAACCATTTTTTATCAGTCATGATTTCTTCATATGTTAGTCATCTCTAAATATCCAAATTTTCCCATTTAGGTACCCCATCCCAATATTTTATTATTGTATTCAGATGTAATATGCTTGCAGCTTCAGCAGCCCGAGCTAGTTAATGCATGATCCACTACATTCGGGATTAATTGTACTGGGTAATTTAAAGGCATCCCTATGGAAAACAGATGCAGAAGTTTATGTGGGTGATGATGAGGGCATTACAATCACTAGATTTTCCTGCATCAGATAAAGATGCAGTTGCTGAAGCTGGCCTCCTCTTCTCCTCCAATGGTTCAAGCCATAGCTCCAGAAAGGTCCTGAAATAATGAACCTCCTCTTGCTGTGGTAGTGCTTGTCTAAGGATAATACCGACTAAAGGAAGACCCCAATGTCTTAACAGCAATTCCATCTTGCTTGGTTTTAATTTGATCCTGTTCTCTCCCCTACAGACCTTCACTGTAATGACGCTGCTGGACTTGCTCCAAAGATGTTTTTTCAAAAGGCAGCTGGAGTTTTTTTCCCCCTGAAGATGATCCAAGAAGCTTCTTCAGTTCAATTCGTTCTCTGGAAGAGGAGCAAAACTTCTTCAAGGAAAAACAAAGTCCAGCTGCTTTTTTGAAAAAGCATCCTTGGGACAACCATGAGCCGGATGGCTGAGAATCTCCATAGACCCTGCTGGTCTTGTTTTCTGTGAGGAGAAGGAGGAAGAAATAGAGCCAACTGCATCTAGGGATAATAGTCCCATGGAGGGGGGGGGGGGGATGATTCCAACAGTGTTTAAGGCAGTGATTTCACTCTGGCTGAGGCAGATCCAGCAAGACTCCAGGCTCCTTATCTGCCCGCCCTCCCCCTTCCTCCTGTTATCCATCCAGTCCCAAACAGAGACATTCTTTAAAAATCTTAACAGCAGAGGTTGAGTTCTGCAGGTCAGATAGATCAGCCAAAAAGCAGGCCAGCAGGACAGTAGACTTAAGGAGTAAAGCACCTCAGCACAGCTCGGCTTACTTATTAGGCTGAAAGAAAACACTGAGAGAGCAACTTTTCAAACTTCAGCCTGTCATATTTACCTGGCCGTGCCACACTTTGAACTCTGGATTCCAGCCCACTGAGATTCTGTGTTTTCCCTTGGATTTGTCACTTGTTTTATTGGATGCCTTGTCTCAGTCTGGGCCAAGCTTTTGGCTATGTTTACAGTTGCTGTTTTTAGATATAGGCAAAAAAGACTCTTTCGTTCTGAAAGTTCTTCCAGAGCTTTCATTTTACTGGACTGTGGCAGGCATCCAACTTACTTTCTCATTGGCTGGCAGTCAGCATGCCAAAACAGAAAACTCATAGCCTCCAGCATTGGCATGGTATGTAACAGCTTTTTCCCACTAGTAAGGGATACCAGTGAATAGTTGGGTATTATCAGCATACAAGAACTGTAATTCCCTTAGTGGTTTCATATAGACCAGGGGTTCTCAACCTTGGCAAGTTTAAGACTTGTGGACTTCAACTCCCAGAATTCCTCACCCAGCTTTGCAGAGGAATTCTGGGAGTTGAAGTCCACAAGTCTTAAAGTTGCCAAGGTTGAGAACCCCTGATATAGACATTAAAAAACAGGGGGTTGAGGAATGACCTCTGTAATAGCCCATAGGTGATGGTGTCTGGTTTAACTTCTCCCACTACAACAGACCAAAACTGTCTATAGAGAAAAGAATGACATCATTGTAAAATAGTTTCTCTTATTCTCTATCTCTACAGTTGAGTCCAGTAGTATACATTGAGTATGCATGATTGATAGTATCAAAAGTTGCTGAAAGGTCTAAAAGGACAAAGAAAATTGCACTACTCTCATCCAGGTTCAATAGCATAAAACATATTTTGAAGTAGAATCATATCATATATCTTATCATATGTCATATATCATATCATACCGATAATGAAAATTAATCACCATGAAAAGCATCCAGAAATAATAGAAAATCAAGCTCATTTCAGTACAAAAAAGGCATTGAAATAATAAAAAAATAATGGACCACGAGATTTGCTTTTGTGACTAGTAATATAATTTATCATAATAGAAAGTGTGTGTATGTGGATTCACCTGTGTGTATGTGTGTGTGCATGTGTGTGCGCGCATGCCCCTTCAGGTCAGTGTTGACTTCCTAGGTCTGAGAAACCATAACTGGCTCAAAGTCACCCAGGTGGCTTTGGGACTAAAGCAGGACTAGAACTTGAGGTCTCTTGATTTTTAGTTTGATGTCTTAACCATTACACAGAACTGACTGCCCAGGGTCACTTTAGCTGAATATAACACCTGAGTAGGTTCTTATGGGTATACATAATCTTTTCGATAACCTGAACTCAGTCCTTGATGCTTTCCAAGTCAATATAAACTCTCTACTGAAAATAACATGGTTTATACAAAATGGGCCCCTAGAAGCATCCAGTCTGATGTGTTTTATACTGATGGAAACTTCTGAAATTTCTTGAAAAGGCAGCTTTTAATTGCAGTAGTGTAGTTTAGATGTTACCAGGGCATGAATAATTGCAGCCAGATCCATTGATTTCATAGTACATTACTCTCTGATTTTAACAAGCTGGACATGATAAATAGAAAAACAAAATAAATCAATATGAACACAATGGTTTGGAGGGTGGCCTACCAGGGATCTGAAAAAGAAAGAGTGAATGAAATAACTGTCAGAATAATGTTTATAATGTGGAAGAACTTTTTTTTTTCACAGAGGTACTGCTTCAGATCAAAATTAAGAAGCAAACCAGGGATACTTTGGATCTATGGACTGATATTAACCTGAGACTGTTTACTTCAGTTTTATTTTTGGGAAAACGAGAATAAAATGAAATTGAGCAGAAAAACCAACGAACAAAATGCATTATTATAAGACATGAAAGAAAACACCGGTTATTCCTGTATCCTATTTAATGTATTGCAGCTATTGATATGCGTTGATGAGTGGAAATTGAGAGGCTATATGTTTTAATCCCCCAGAGGGAATATTAATGTTACATATTCTGTATTCATTCAGCTAAAGTTTCTGTAGAAGAAGCTCTAGATAATTTCTATTGAAATGGATGGAAACTTTTGGCAAATGCCCTCATTGCAATTTAATCTGTTTTTCTGGGGGAAAAATATTTAGAATTCAGCAACATGCATTTGGTTGACACTAGTATATATTGTATAGAATCTTTAAAAAAAGACACTAGGGAATTTTAGACATTCCTTCAACATGGGAATGAAAAGGCTGCATAACCTTGCACACATCACTTAAAGGCTTATGGTATTGTTTTGAAATATACTGTTATTTCTTCTGCGTGAAGATTAATGTAAAATTACACATTAATTATATGTAATTAAACATATAAAGAACTGTTGCAGAAACTGGGTATGGGCTATTCTAGAGAAAAGAAGGACTAGGGGTGACATGATAGTAGTATTCCAATATTTGAGGGGCTACTACAAAGAAGAGGGATTCAAGTTATTTTCCAAAGCACCAGAAGGCAAGACAAGAAACAATGGATGGAAACTAAATTGCCTTCAAAAGTTGTAGGTGCTTCATCCCTGGAGGTTTTTAAGAAAAGACTGGACAGTCACCTGTCTGAAATGATATAGGACAGTGATGGCGAACCTTTTAGAGACTGAGTGCCCAAACTGCAACCCAAAACCCACTTATGCATCATCGGGTGCTGGGTGGGCATGGCCCATTGGGTGGGCATGGCTGCAGTAGTAATGGCAGACTGGGTGGGACTAAAAAGTTCAATCAATCAATTCCAACTTTGCAAGATCTTTTTTTTCCCGCGAGAAGTTGAAATTGATTGATTGAACCTTTTTTTTTTTTGCACACGGTGGCGGAGGCTTAAAGCGAAAAGGTTTTATAAAACCCAGCTGAAGGCCTAGGACTGGGGCGACAGCATGCGTGCCCCCAGAGAGGGCTCTGAGTGCCGCCTCTGGCACCTGTGCCATAGGTTCGCCACCACTGATACAGGATCTCCTACTTGACCAGGGGGTTGGACTAGAAGATCTCCAAGGTCCCTTCCAGCTCTATTATGATTGATTGATTGAAGGAATGATCTCTTCACACAGAAGCTGTCCAGTAAGCTCAGTTGTCTCTTGTAATATCTGCAAAGGCTAAAACAATGAGATCTGCTAGCTATTTCTCATAAAGAAGAAGTTACAGCAAACTTTTATTGTATAATGTATTTATCCAGCATGCTTTTCCCGAATATATATTGATTAACCTGACACTATTTATTGGAATTTATCAGATTTATCAGATTTGCATTATAGGTAGAAAGCCATGCTAGTCTTTGGTGGCCAAAAAACCAGAAGTCTTTATAACATAATTTTTATCGAAAAAGATTTTTCCATGAGATTAAAAACTACAGAAATGTAAAGAAAGAAGTAGAGAAAAGAAAGATATAAAAAAATTAAAAAGTGAATAACAGTTGAAGACAAAAAAAAAGATCGAGATCTGAAGAAGGAGTTTCTGATCTCTTTGGAGTAGTTACATTCACATAATTATTACTATTTCTACTCTCTCAAGTTATATATCTTTGTTCCATCTTCCTATATGAATGTTCCCAAGCCATTTTGAATCAGTAAATCCTGGGATCACCCACTCATTTTCAACAAACATTTGATAAATATTTTCTAGTCTTTTTTGAAAGCAAACACTTTTCTTTCCTTCCTTAATCAGACAAGTCATTTTAGTCATTTAAGCAAGTTCTATCAACTTTACAATCCATTCCTTCATTGGGTATTTTGTAAATTCCCATCTTTGTACATATAGTAGTAGCCTTATTTCAGTTTCTATATGTAAAACTAATGCATGAATCTTTTCTAGTTGACTGTACATAGATTATAGTAAAAAGGCAGATTTGGTATCAGCTGAATATTTTAAGATTCTCTTCGTCATCTTACTTTATATATTTTTTATCCAATATTTTTGGAGGGTTTTCCCAAGTCCAGCATGTATGGCAAATGTCCCTTCATGGTTTTCATATTTCCAACAGTAATTAGAAGTATTTTTATACTTCTTAAATATTTCCTTTGGTTCCCAAAAAGGAAGTCTTGCAGCAGCTTTTTAAACTAACAAATGGTATCAAAAGGTATAGATTGATAAGAGTGTGTTAGATGATGTGAACTATAGCTTACAAAAGTTATGTCTTAAAATGACATTTGTTAGTCTGAAAATGTAGTAACAGATTACTCCTAATATCTGTCATATTTGTAGATTACATTGGCACTCTTTCTAGAATGGGCTATTGTTCCGTTTCTAACATTTTCCTGAAGTTTGTTCTAACAAGAACAACAGAGGAAACTAAAATGTTAGGATGAGTGAAGGGCTCAGTCAAAAATATAATCTATTATCACAGGTGGTTACAGTTGCCTATGGTTTATTTATCTTGAATAAATCACTCAAACTGACATCTGCAGATTTTTCACTTAACCCCTCCTGATAGTATTTTTTTGTCTTAAACAATTTAAAATTCAGAGGCTAGACTTATTTTTATAGGAGAACAATTCAACCTTTTCCCCCCAATGGCAGAAGTCTAGTGCTAACAAAATTTTTGCTATCTGATAAGTTCCTTTAGTGGTTAAAATGACAGCATAGTACATTTTCCTTATGTGTTTTGTCAAAGTAGCAGTTCTGTAATAAATGAGACGAAAAGAAGAAAACACAAAATGCCTGTGTTCTCTATTCGTCTTTAAAATGACCCTAGTTCTTTTCAACATAAATGACTGACAATTACTTGGCAGATAGCCCATGTAGATACTGATCTTGAAAAAATAACATTTGAAATGAATGTTCTTAATTTTTTCAAAATAACATTTGAAATGAATGTTCTTAATTTTTTTTTTTTTTGAAGAATGGCATGAAGAAATGCTTTTCTCTGCCATCATTCACGAAAATTCATTTATTTTAATGTGGGAGAGATAAGATGCTTGCCTCCGTGGAAGGAAGAAAAATTAGTTTACACCTCCATATCTTTGCCTCCTTCTATAGGATGCTGGTATAATACACATATAATTAATAATAATCAACTTCGTGTTAGCATCAAGATTCCAAATGCATGGACCATCCCAGTTACATATTTTGTGGTCCCTAACTAATTCTTTAGCTTCCACAGAGCCAGCATTTATAAATAATATTTGAAAGGTTACATGTTAATTTAGGTTATTTTGTATATACTGTATTGGTACTGGTACTTTCTGACCCAAACGGGAATAATTTCCTCAGTATTTAATGTGCAACATTTTCTCAAACTGCTCCCCCCCCACTTGCTTAAGGGTGCCCAAGATTAGCCAAGGTAGTCTGAGGAACAAAGCATTCATCTTCTTTCATTTTTATAGCTGATGAGTGTCCAGACAGTATGTAATGTGACAACTCCCTGGCCATTGCCAAAGGTTTGTACTTACAGAGAAGGCCATGAGAGGAGAGAGAGAGTGAAGGTTGCATCAGCCTTCTTATGAAACAAATTATTTCACGTATGAGAGCCCACCATTTGAAAAACAGATCTTGGTTTATTCATTAAAACATGATTAAACAGTGGTATAATGTTACATCCAGACAAGTCCAGTATATTTATAAGAACCCTGAATGTGGATTAAACCAGATATACAAACTAAACAAACACATTTATCAAGACAAATATGACAATACAACTTTTTTGGTGGTATTTCCTGCCATTTTCGCATATTTTAAACGCTTGACTCCTTAGTGTTAAACCAATGAACAATAAAAAGAACCATTTTAAAGCATTACTTACAAAGCATGAGTTTGAGCTGCATAGTGGATAAGAGTGTGGTATAAGTGATTTTAGCCTTAAGGCATGAGAGCACAGCATTGGTATTTTTTTCTAGCTAAAACAGTTTCTTTAAAAAAAAACAGAAATGTAAGAATGGAAATACAATGATTATACACCCAGACATTGGCATACACAAGTTATTGAAAATAGTAAACTGAAACAGGAACCATTTATTTTGGGTAGATGAAATGTTAACATTCTTGTCATTTATTGCTATGAAAATGATTGTTAAGAGTTAGCGCTTTGATTGTGTGTTGCATTTTTCTTTTGCCATGCTATTGACTTAATCATATGATCTAATACAGGTCTACTTAGCTTTCAGGAATGATTATACACAAAAGCAAAGTAGCATGAATTTAAAAAGATAAAATATAAGGGTACAGTAATGGCAATACAGAATTATGTGATATGAATTTCAAATCTTTAATTTTGTGTTTCCTTCACTACATTTGGAATTTGTGTTCATATAAATAGAAAAGAGAATATTACCTTAAATTATATGATAGACCATGATGCATCATTTTTTATAGTATATTTTATTGGTTTTTTAGAATAATCATCTTTAGTGCTTAGAAAACAATGTGTTGTCTGAGTTCAATATTTAACAACAATCAATAGTAGTTAATTTCTGTACTTTCATAATGAACATATTAACTAGAAATACTTTTCCTTGGTCCTCTCTTCTTCCAATAGTGTTCTCCTTTTGCCAACTTCAAGCAAATATAATTCTTAATACTATCAATACATACAAATTTAAATATAAACATTTTTCTAATATTTCATATTAGAATATGTAATGTAATATTAGTATGTAATGTCTTTTCTAATCAGCTTATTTTACAGTTGCATTTGCAAAAAAAAAATCATCTTATCACTATAGGTCCTGTTTTCAGAACTCTTATTTAAGCTTAGTTTCCCCTCAGTAATCAAAACTTTTCTTGTCAGTTATGGTTTCTCAGAATTGATTACATTTAAATATCCAAAATATTTCATACATTTAAATCATCCCAATATTTTTATATTTCCCATATTATAAAAAAGAAAGAAAAAAAGAAAAAAAATACTATACTACTTATAAATCACATTTCTCTTACTGTAAAACCATTTACCAAATTTAACTATTCTTTTAACCATATTTAGACAAATGCTTGGTCTTATAATATTCCACCTGGTATGTCAAGTCATCTCTCTTAAATCTGGTTCTCATCTGTTCTTGTTTAAGCTTAGGTTCCCTTCAGTATTTCAAAACATTTCTTTTCAATTATAAGTTTCTCCAAGTTGGTTACATTTGAATATCCAAAACATTTCATTCATTTAAATCATCTCATTATTTTTATATTTTCCATATCATAAAGCCATACTATTCTACTTATAAATCACATCTCTCTTACTATAGAACCCATTTGTATCCAAAATTTAACTGTTCTTTTAACAATATTCAAACAAGTGTTTAGTCATGTAGTACTCCATCTGGTAAGTCAAATTATCTCTCTTGAGTTTGGCTCTTGCCTTTTCCTCTAGCAGCTTTCCAAGTCAGTATATTCAGCTTGCCATATGATTCTTCCTGTATTTTTATAGGTGTTGTTGGGAATGGGAAAAACAAGTTGAGTAAGGTCTTTTGAGGGGGAGTTTTACTCATTTATACTCATTAGAAGCTTCCACTTTTCTTCTCCCTCAATTTCTCCTTCCATTTTTTGTCTCCCAGACTCTAGTAGTTCTCCTGACAGTGCTATTGTCTATTTTATCAAATCTTCTTTCTTGTCTTCAGGTTTGTTTTGTTGTTCTGAAAAATGAAATATCTCTTCCATTTCCAATATTATATCTTTGAATCACTTTCCTCTAGTTTTTGTTCTATTTTCTGATTTATTTGTTCATTATCATCATTTTCTGAGAATTTTTTAAATTGTAAGCTTAGGTCAAAAATGTGTTCATTTATACCATCAAAGTTATTTTTAATCTCATTGTGATTTAAATTCATTGTCATTTGAATTAGTTGCACCATAGCATACATTTTCTCCTGGAAAATATTTGTCTTATCTTGAAGTATTTTTTCAAAGGGAAAGAGAACTTCAGCAACTTTTCCAGGATAGCTTAGAAAACAGTATCATCAGTGATGGGATTCAGTTGGTTCATAGTGGTTCAGCAGAACCAATACCTAATTTTTTGTTGAGTTCAGTGAACCGGTTATGATAAATCTGAGTTCTTCTGTGGCCACTTGTGGCCACATGGTACATGGCACATCGTGCCTCTGCCACTGCTCATGACAGTATGCCACATTGCTCTTTGTGCTGATTGTAACACTGCTGCTGCTTGGGCAGGATACCACATGGCTCTTCGTGCCAATTGTGCTGGTGCTGTTGCTCATTGCAGGAGGCTGCAAGGTTTGTCGTGCTGATTGGCATGAACAGTGGCACTGGCGCGATCAGCGTGATGCAACGCACAGCCTCCTGCCGCAAGCAGTGGCAGTGGTGCAATCTGTGATGCGCAGTGTGGCTTCCTGCCATGAGCAGCAGCACCAGTGCAATCAATATGATGCACTGCATAGCATCCTGCTGTGAGCGGCAGCAATGTGATTGGCATGCTGTACCATTCAGCCTCCTGCCATGAGTGGTGGCACCGGCACGATTAGTGCGACAAACCTCATGGCTTCCTACCACAACCAGGATCCTACTCCTATAGTGAAAAGATGGTTAAGGATAAATTACACAGCCCATGATACTCAGATAAAAGTGAAGAAAATTGCAAGTGAGGATGCCAATCAAGAAGTAATATGGAAATATCTTAAATAACAGTTTTATTGGTTTTTGTCAGGTATAATTTAATATTTTTTCATTAATATTTTAAAACTCTTTCTTATAACATAATCTACTTTTATGTACCTCTTTTATTGTTCTTATTTAAGTATTAACTGCATGAAATAATAAACTACCTTTTGTTATATCTTTTTTTATGCTTAAAACAGTCATCAGGTTATTTGAAGAACAAGTTAAAGAAACAATGGTGACATGGGCGATGGATTTAGGACATAATATTAATTTGGATCAATGGCAACAGGTATGGATGCGAAACAATAAAATTACATTGGCGTCATCCTATAAAGAAAATTCATCTAAGATGATTTATAGATGGCATCTCCCTCCAGCAAGACTAGCCAAAATGTATAAAGGATACTCAGCCTTATGTTGAAAATGTAAAAAAGAAAGGGGCACTTTTTTCATGTGTAGTGGTCATGTAAGGAAACACAGGGGTATTGGCGTATGGTTTGGAAATGGGTAACAGAAATGAGCATACAAAATATTCAGTATAAGCCTGAGACATTTTTGTTAGGAACTGTTGAAGAAAATGTTAGTAAAGAGGATATGTATTTATTTGTTCATGTGGTTATAGCGGCAAGAATAGTATTCGCTCAGAATTGGAAAAATACAGCTGTACCTAGTGAGGAAATTTTACTTTATAAAATTAGGCATTGCGCAGAATTAGATAGGTTAACTAAAAGACTCAAAAATCAGGATGTTATGGATTTTTACCAAATATGGAATAAATTTTATAAATGGTGGGGGAAAAAATTTGGAAGTCAATGTGATGAGATAAGTTAAGATTGAGTTTAGAGTGATGTTTTTGTATAGAGTTTAATTAATTATGAATAGGAATGAACTGAGATGTTGGTCAAGTCTGATTTATCATGTTCAATGTTTTTAAACTTTTTCTTTTTTTGTTATTTAATAAAAATTAAAAAAACAAACAACAACAACAACAAAAAAACGGTCATCAGGGCAGAGAACCGGTTGTTTAATTATTTGAATCTCACCCCTGAGTATCATTACTGGGGTGAAAAACACAGTCGGCATAGTATCATCTTGTGTTTTTTATATGGGTATGCTTAAAGTGTTGAAAGACAGGGAGGATGCAGTTTAATGGAAAATTACTTGATTTAGAAAACATTCCTATATACTGATTGACTACCTAATAGTTATAAAAGTACAAGAATCACGTGTCTAAGTATTTCTCCAAAATTATCTTCTCTTTTGAATTAATTTCTATAGTATACAGTATTCATTCATTAAAATGAATGAGAACTCATAGGAAAACAAATGCAGAACTCAGTTCTACAGATATTTTAATTGCTACAAGCTTTTTTCTGTGTACATATTTAGAAAATATTAATTTCGCCTTTGCTAATGTTAAACAATTGGGAGTGAGACAGCCTTGCTGATCTGCTTCGAATCTCTAGAACTGTTTCTTGACTTGTGATTTATAGTGTCACCTCTCCATCCCTATGGTGATATAAAGCCTGTCTGCATAAGTGATTTGTTATCATGGAGATGCTCGGATGACATTATAAATCACTAGTGTGGAAATCCTTCCAAATTTCTATCAGTAGATTTTCATATGCTTTCTCTCCACCTTTAATCTACTCTGAGCTCTAGTCTGGTTAGTTAGTAGGACTAGCAAATACTTTATTCACTCCTAGACATGTCTGTTAAAAGATAATGTTTCAGGGAACATTTAATGTCTAGGTGATTCAAGAAATATAGCCATCTTATTTGCACATCTTGCTATTATATGAAGAGTGGAATCATTTACCATGCTAACCCAAAAATGAATGTAGTACATTATAGCTTGGTGTTATGTGTGAACTCTGTCAATAGTGAATAGCCTGGCAATCATTAAAATTCTTGCCTGCCTGGAATTATTGTCAGCTTCCCCATTTGCTTTGCTTGTGGAAAAACAGTTGGGAATCTGGCAAAAAATTTCCTAGTTACATTTACCTGATCCACTGGAGAGGGGAGATGGAATGTTATGTGTTCCCTCTCTTAAGAAGATTCATCTAGTAGGAGCAAGAAGATGGGTCTTTCCCATGGTGGTTCCCTCCCTGTGGGAAATAATCCCTGCAGAAAAAAGATTGGCTCCCACCTTGACACTCTTTAGAAAGGTCCTGAAGACTTGGTTTTGCCAAGTTACGTTCCCTTAGAAGTCATGGGTTCCAGATTTTGGACACATTCTGTAAGTTATCCTATTTGAGTTGGTTCATTCAAAAATTGTTGCCCTATCATGCAATGTTTTGTCCAGTTAAAGGTCATGAGCAGAATTTTAATAGTATATAGATAGATTACATAAATATGGGATGCAAGCAAAACAACTTATTCAGCAGTATTTGCTGTCTCTTAGTATTGTATTCTACTTGCATTATTTACACAGAAATGGCATCTTGTTAAGTACCTCCCTCCCTCCAAAAAATAAGGGAGAAAAGGGTGAGGCAAAGATGAAGTTTACTATATGTGTATATTAAAGAATACAGATAGTACTTGAGTTATGAATGAAAGAGGGCCTGCCCATCATGGTCGTAATTTGTGGCATTAATTCCCAGTGAGTTTTATGACCTTTCTTGCAGTGTTTGTTAAGCGAATCAGCAGTTGTTAAGCAAATCTGCAGTTGTTAAATGAGCCAATGGTTTGCTGTAGATGTGGTTTTACCAGAAACTGGGAGTAAGACAGTTTTCAGGAAAACTGACATAAAATGTGATTGTGGAACACTTCAAATGGCTGTAAATATGGTCTGGTTGCCAAGTGCATGAAGAGTGATCATGTGACTATGGGGGTGGCTGTTGTAACTTCAAATGCAGGTTGTAAATATCTCCCAGGTAGATCTATTGGAACTTCAAATGGTCATTAAGCGACCAATTATAAGTTGAGGATTACCTCTACATATCAGAAATCTTGGCAACAAGGAATAGAAGGGAACATTTCACTCCTTTTTAAAGTAAATAATAACTTATCATTTTGCCTGAAGGCAAACTATAATCAAACATAACAGGGGCTTATGTTTTTTTTTAAATTGGCTTGTTTGAAGCTATCAAATATTTGTGTTTGCATGAGATGTTAATTTTAGCTAGTTAACATGACCATGCAACTTCTCATCTTATCAGCACTTTCTCAATAATGGTGATGTATATTTGAAAATCTATAATTTGCCAGCATTTAATGTTTGAACTTAAAATTAGAATGTGCTGTTGATTTTTTTTTTAAAAGGGAAACTTCTGCTTTTCTCTGGTTGCATTGGAGGAGGAGAGAACATAATGTGAGTTTACAGTTTATCTCGATGATTGAACGGTCCCAAGGAAAAAATATATATTTGATCTGATTTATGACCTTTTTAGAATTGCCGGTTGAATGGTACAGTGAACATTGAATCTATGCCAAAGCAATTATTGGGTGGCCTTACCTTACACTCAAGTTCATTGATCACTATGCAACTTCCCTTTTTGGGAGCTTTGCATGGAAATGTGCAAAAGCTGGAAGATAAATCTTATTTTCAGAGCTGATTGCTTCGTCTCAAAGGTGAATTTCTATGAAGGAAAAATGGTTTTTCAGGTTTCAGCTTTATTTTTTTTCTCCATAAAATAAAGAGAGTAAGCTTGTACATCTGCCACAGGTTTGGGCCTTCTTTAGCACATAAGAAAAAAAAAATTATTAGGATCAAATCAAAAGTTGTCTAATTTATGCCTGTTATTGATTAGCGTGGAAAACGCATAACGGAAGTCAATGCTTTTGTTGTTTTGATGGGTTGAAATCAGACCAAATTCAGAGGAAAAGTTGAAAAAAAATACTTAAAGTCGGCTGATCCCACCCCTCCTTTTTGATAGTACCTGTAGCGTTTTGCTTTGGACAGAGTTACATGACATTTACTTATATAATTACCACAGGCAAATTATATTTGTTTTCCTCAATAAACATGGAAAGAATCTTAATAGACAATTTTAGATGAACAATTAATCAAAGTATGTTCATTATCATAAAATAAAACAATATATTTCCTGCTGTGTGATCAGTATGCCTGGCACTTTGAGAACAAAACTGATAGTCCATATTGAGTTTTGAAGAGCTCAAAAAGGATATTATTTGTTTCTATCTCACTCGGCTTTAGGAATGTAATTGTGTTACTGTTGTAAGGTTTTTTTTAAAACAGACTTAAGATACCTGTAATGTAGCCATTACTGAAGAACACCTTGGCTTTTTCTGTACTCAGACCTATTCTTGTTTTTCCTTTTATCCTTATTTCAAAAACATTTATATATTATTTGACACATTTCAAGGAGAATGTGTAAGAAGCTAAATAAGAAGCTGAGCCAAGTTAAAAGCCCCTACTCCATATACATCTTCTCAGGAAAGTTAATACTTTCAGCTTAGTCATAAAACATTTCCAAGGCCAAGGAATGCTGATACTTAAGCTGGGAAAATATACTGCAGCAGCCCCCAACCTTTCCAGCTTTGCGGTCCCAGTGGTGGTGGTGGGGCAGAGGGGATGGTTCTATGAGCAGTGGGCACATGCGCTTGCCTGCACAGCTCCATGTGTGCAAGTGGCAGGGGCAGGAAACCAGCTGATTGCACAAATGGAGCTTCACACGTAAGTGCATGGGTTCACCATTCCCACAAGTGGAGCTGCATACACAAGTGCACTTGCTCACCGCTTGCACAGCCTGGTTCCAATGGCCTGAGATTCAGTACCAGCCCGTGGCCTATGGGTGGGGGACTCCTGATATACTGGAGACAAGCAAGACTCTGGGAAAATAGAAGAAAATTTGCCCCTAGAAAGACACAATGTTCATGAAATCCTGCCTTTCTTCTTTCAAAGCCCTATTATCTTTGACGACCTGGTGCCCATTGTCTCATATAGGCAACATGTGATTGCAACCTGCTTGCACTTAAAATGTTTGCACTGCCTCATAATCTCCTGATTGCAGTTTGCATCCTTTGTGTGGCTTCACACTAGCAATGTCAATAGGGAAGCCTGCAGGAAATGTTGCAAGTTGCTCCCACTGCTTGTTCTCCCAAGGAGTCCTGCTAAGGAATATGCGATCCCACGAATTTCAGGGATCTCATCCTTAGTAGCATGCAATTGAAGCACATCATCCTTTCCTCAACCTGCACACA
The DNA here is from genome assembly GCF_016545835.1 of Crotalus tigris. Lineage (NCBI taxonomy): Eukaryota > Metazoa > Chordata > Lepidosauria > Squamata > Viperidae > Crotalus > Crotalus tigris. The sequence continues at coordinate 873,452 of NW_024096808.1, read as the reverse complement.
TGCAGCTTCATAGCACCCCTTCTCAAGTCTGCACACAGTTGTGTGGCTCTGCAGAATGTCCCCAGCCTGCATGCACTCGCTGCAGCATCCCCCTTCACTTGATAGTATTTACCAACCTTCTGGCCCACTTGCAAATTATCCAGGATGTGCAACTTCCTGCTGGCTCCACAGGGCACCCAAATCTGCATACATTCCTGTGGCTCTGTACCACACCTTCCCCAGTCTACATGCACTCTTGTGACTTCACGGCAAAACCTTTTCAGACTATCTGCACTCTCATGGTGTAGTGCAAAAATCTCTCTGCCGACAGAACACACTTGTTGCAACATCTCCCCCACCCCACCCCACCGCTTAGTATTCACTGACTCTCTGACCTGCTTGCAAAGTTGTCTGGGACTTGCAACTTCCTACCTGCTTCCCCATTGACTTTGCTTGCGGGAAGGCAGCAGGAAGTCACAAATGAGGGTCACATGAGGCCTTTGCTTAACAACCCCAATCCTTGTTTAATAGTGGCAATGGGGACTGCCAGGATTGCCATCTTTAAGTGATATGGTGATGTGATGTCATAATTTATGACTTCATTGGTTAGCCACAGAAATTCCAGTCTCAATTACTGTCATTAAGCAAAGGATTATCTGTAGTTACATCCTAATGGTCTCATTGATTTCACTAGGCACATGATGTATTATATCTGATGAAATGCCTACTTGCTCTGTGTAATCATATGCAAATTCTAATTCGTATAGATCTATAAAGAGAGTCTATAATATCACCCCTTCTTTAGACCTATCTTTGTATCTAGCACTGCCTATAAAACCAATATATGTTTTCTGGTCCCCAGTCCATATGTGCTACTAAAATATTCTAGTACTATACTTAGAAGGATGAAACCATAAGGTTGGGGAAAATGCTTAGTTGCTACATAAAGCTTTGTTCAAAAACAAGCCAGTGTAATTAAAATATAAAACTGGGAACCTGGATTCAAATTCCACTTGACTACTGAGCTCATTCAGTAACTACTATCTCTTTTACATGTTTTATTTTGAGACTACAAAAAGGAGAGCTCTTCACATGTACTGTAGCATTTTGAATTTCCAGAGAAAGGGACAGGATGTAAATATAATCACTAATTTCAACTTAGCTCCAATTTTAATGATTGCTTGACTAATTACTATTCGGCACTTTGGCTTCAGCATCTTTCATGAATTATGTTCACATAACTAGACAGTCTGCCTCCTTCAGAATTCAGACATGAACTCCCCAATCTTTCAATAAACCTCACTGGTTTGGATGCTTTGGCAGCTACATGTATTCTTATCTATGGCATTTCTTATTTAAAAAGTTTTTTTTTTTGAATATAGGCAAGGGAAATCTAGCTTAGAAATCTGCACATCCTGCTGATCTTCTTCACTACTATTAATCCCTTTCCAAGGTTAAGCTTTCTTGTCCAGTGATATCATTAATATGGGATATGCTTGGCAATTTCAAGGCATAGTGAACTGTAATTTGTCGATCCCAAGAGCTTTTTCAAAGGTGCACATTAAACTGTGTACTGGAAAGCCCTATAGCTTTGGCTATGATATAAAACTGGCCACTAAATATTTGGGATACAGGTTGTACGCACACTGCATTCATCAGATGCAAAATATTCTTTTCTTTTACATAACTATTAAAACATTTGTGCATATGCCATGACTTCTGTCTTTTGTTTTTGTTTAAAAAAAAAAACAAGATCTGAGGACCAATCAATGTATTACCTATTTACAGGGGTATTCTGGCATATATGGGGAAGGGAGAAGAAGTCACTTCTAGAGTAGTGGACTTCTGACCATTTTAAGCCAGCTGCCAAATGCCTGCTGATATAAAGTCATTTGAAATTTGCACAAACAGAAACAAGAACCACTTGGATTTTTAGAATGATCTTTGTTGCTAGTGGGCTAGTGCAACAGGATCTAGAAAGCCTGCCAAAACAATTCTGCAGATTGACTTATACCTAGTATAATTAAGGTGGAATCTGAATTTGTTTAACAAGTTTTTCCCCATCTCCTGGACCAAATAAACTTTTCTGTAATGGCATGTGAAATTTAACAAATCTACCTGCTTCCCTCCCCTATATAGGAAATATAGGATATCGGGTCCTGGCACTCACCTGCAATAGATGGGCTATGTTCATCCGTTTTTCAAAGATAAAGCAGACTTCACCTTGACAACGTGTCAGCTGCTGGAAGCTTGGAAGACAAAGATCAATGAGTTGGAGGCTAGCCCATCATCCCTACATTTTTTTCAGTCAAAATAACTACTATTTGTCAGTCTTTTGAGACAGATGAGATCAGGAAACAGATATTGCAAGAACTACTCTGTTGTCATAGCGAATAATAATATAATCTAGAAAGCCTGACAGAAATTCTCTTTCACCCTTCTTACATAAAATCCTTACCCCCTCTATCTATCCAGGTTAAGCAGATGTTTCCATAACCATTGTTGAATTCTTCCTTCAAGATAACTGCCATACTCCTCTACACATCTTGAATAATAGGATGAACTGAAGCAGGGACTTACAATCCTTGTTTAGTGATCACGATTGGGATAGTTGCTAAGTGATGCACCCTTTAAGTGGAAAAGCATGTGACTACAACTGTGTCTACAATTTTATTTCTGCTTTCTTTTTCCCCATTCCCCTGCCCTGTGGAATACTCATCCTGGTGCTGGAAAATTAGCAGAAAGACAATTAAGTTATGTTTTAACAATTATTGGAGAGAAAGGGATTGTAAGAGAGTAAGCAGGCACAGAGTAGTGAATACACATTGAAATAAATGCTACTGATTGTTTGCCTAATGCACTCCTGATTTTGATCCTCAGTTGCTTAGGAAGCAAAAGTTATGAAAGAGATTAAAGTCTTGTCAGTTACAAGAAGCAGCTGCAAGCTAATTAGGGTCACAGAAGGAGCTTATTAACTTGTTAACTTGCAATCTTTTGGGGAAAAGCTGCACTGTAGAGAAAAGCAGGGAGAGACAGCTTGTTTAAACAATCTTTCTATGGGGAAAGGGGAAAAGAGTCAGGCAGAGGACAATGTGTACTAAGTGTAATGATGAACATGTGTCTGAGAGAGAGATGTTGCAAAGGTCATAAATGGTGCCTTTTTTGCAAAATGTTTTTTCAGGACTGTTGTAACTTCTAACAGTTGTTGCTGGAAGCAGTAGTTTATGAGATCTACCTGAAGCATGCAGGTTTAATAAAAAGAGAAGAATAATTATTCCTCTGGATCATGGTCATTGATTCTAACTATGAATGTCTCCGGATTCTACAATCGTGAATGAGCTACAGGAGCCATCTAGTAATGTCTGTAGATGACATCTCTTATGGGGCAGAGAATCTCCTATTTATCATCTGGCTTTTTCATCTTGAGATGCATGCTGTGTCCTTGGAAGCAAATCTAAGATGTGACAGAAAGACTGGCAAAGCTCAATTACATCTGCTGACCTCACACAAATGAAACTGCAAGATAGGACCTCTGTATATCAAGAGCAATTTCTTGGCTTTGGAGAGGAATGTGAAAGATCTTGGAACCTAGATGGTGTTTTCATCAGGACCCTCATGTTGAAAGCAAAAGCCCTGTAAGACAAAACTATTTTTTTTTCAAAGAACATATTGCAAGACTACTATAACTGAAAGAATTTGGATTTTTCAGCAGTGGTGCAAACTTCAGGGATGAAGGGGTACTTTGCAGAGATAGAATTCATCATACTAAGGGGTAAAGTATATCTTTGAACAATAGCTAGTTGATTTGATTTGGAGTGCTTTTGGCTGAAATACAGGAAAGTAGGATACATAAGCCCATTAGTGAGGAATCAATTTGCATCTAATGAATTAAATACAGCAGCAAATAGTGTTTTGGAATCAAATAATTTAACAAAGAAACAATGGAACTGCAGGCATAAAGGAAAGGAGACACTGAGCAGAGAAAGTGTAACCCATTATCATGTATATTTTACTAATGGATGAAGTATGGGCAAGATAATATGAATATTACAATGCACAATGGCAAGTTTGTTATAATATGAAATACAGAAATATAGTGGAATAATTCCCACTCACAGAACATTAGACTTAATAAGTGTGGACAGGGATTTGTGTGTCAAAAATTGCAAGATGGTGGGCAAATTTGTAAATTTTGAAACAATGAGTTATGATAAAAAGGCAAACTGAGTGGATAATTTCTTGGAGCCTATTGTATACTGCCAAATCAGTTAGAAAAGGTAAATGAAGACTTATTAAAGCTGATACTGAAACTTCAAGAACAAAAATATATCATGAAGTGGTTGGAATGGAATATTTCAATTACTTAGATTTTTGGAAAACTAACTGTGTCACATAAGTTGACAAGTTTATGACAGGTTTTTTTTTTTCAAAAGTTTGAGGTAAATATTAGGGTTCTTCTTCTTTTATTGGTTCTTATTAATAACAGTAGTTGATTGACAACATTAATGTGGGCTTGAACTCCTCAGGCCGTGATGAAATACACTCTGGAGTACTGAAAGAGAAGGCTGAAGAACTATCAGGGCCTCTGCCAATTATCTCTGAGGGTTCATAGGGAACTGGAAGAGTGCCAGAAGACTAGAGAAGAGCAAATCAGTTCCCTCCCCTTAAAAAAAGAGGAAGATCCAACAATTATCCATCAGTAAATCTAATGTCAATATCTGGAAAGATGTTACAGCAGATAATAAACCAGATGATTTGTGAGCACCTTGAGAGGCAATGCTGTGAGTCCTAAGTGTCAGCAATGTCAAAAACAAGTCATGTGAAACAAATCTCTTTTGATAAGGTATCTATTGGGTAAGGAAAATGCTGTGAATATTATCTATTTTAATTTAAGCCAATTTTTTGGGATGAGGTTCTTGATGACTTTTTATGAGATTATCAATGACTTGGCATTTCAGTAAGATGAGTCCACAATTGGCTGGCTAAGCATGCCCAGACAACCAGAACAGATGTAATTTCTATGTTGAACTTGTGTAACAGTCAAGTGTTACTTGTCAGATTTTTAGATGTTACAAAAATTGAAGATCTAACCAACATCCACGATGATAGAATAAATTGCAATCTAATTTGGATGGGTTGGAAGATTGTCCAAGAGGAACGAGATATCTTTCAAAAAGACATTACATATATGGAGGAGAAACGCAGATCATATATGTAAGTTTGGGATTTATGGCTACATTGGAGAAGGATCTGGATGTGTGGTTGTTGAGCCATAGTGTAAGACAGCTGATAGAATCTTTAATACCATTCTGGGCTGCATTAGAATAAGCATTACATCAAAGACATGTGAAATCCTTGCTTTATTCTACACTTCACTAGCATGAAGACCACATTTGGAGTTCTCTATAGTTGTAGGCACCACAAGGACATTGACAGCTTCAGAGGAAGATGAGAAATGGCAAAGATTATTCAAGAAACTGAGGACATGTATTATGAAGATAGGTTGAAGGAACATATGTTCAGTTTAGAAAAAAAAGACAGAGGGGAAACATATCAGTATTTAAGTTCATAAAAGAGTACCATTGGGAACATGGTCAAGAATTATTTTCTATTCCCAGAAATAATAAATAGAAGTAGCAATTCTTGTCTATTTCACTTAAACATAAGGGAAAAACTCTTTGATAGTAAGACCTATACAACAATGGAATAGACTACCTATAAGTTATGGTACTCCATTTTTAACAAATAATTTAAGAATTTGGAGAGCCATATTTCAAGGATGGTTTACAGTAATTGGATTCCCTGCACGTTGCAGAGAGTTAGACTAAACAAATCTTGTGATACCTCCTAATTCCACAGTTCAGTGGTTAGTGACTAGATCAGAGATTATTTCATATGTAGTATATTACAGACCATTTGGGTGAAGTGTGATTTATGAATTTTTTTTAACTCGCATATTTACAAAACCTTTGAATCCGGTATTTTGTATCTTGTTATAGTCCTTCTATCTCTGCCAGAATCCATTCATGCCAATGGCTTGTGTAACAGTGAAGTACATTTAAAGATTCAAAGAATCTGATTAAAAGAGGCAAAAACATGCACTTTTTCATGTTTTTAATACTATTCACTTGAGACAATAAGAAATTCAGCCAAACTTAATCAGAATAATTGTTTTGTATTTTGAAAAGTCTAGGAGAAAATATTTTCCCATATATATATATATATATATATATATTAGAAATAAAAACAAAAATGCGACTCTTGGGGGTATTCATATTGTCAAAATAATGATCACCAAGAGAATATCTATCAAAAATAGAATTTTAATCCACCAAGCTTTCGTCAAATACATTTGACATCGTCAGGGTTAAAAGGCAAACGCCGGGGGAAGTCTTATATACAGTTGTTTAATGCCTGTTTCCGGCTCTTGGAGCGTGTCATCGGCCCCAGCTGATCGAGTTGAGTCTCAAGCGCACGCCCCACATCAGCATCTATCCTCTTTCCATTGCTAATTTGCATTCTGTCATACGTTACTCCGTTAGCTGTTTCAGAGTTGGGGGTCAGGATCTTTTTGTCTCCCCTGCTCATAACTCCCCCACCATCCCACACACGGCTTCCCTTAGGGAGCGGGGGTGGGTAATTATTTAAATTGCTTCCAATATCCCTGCAAGCCCCAAGACCACTTTGATCTTGTTTATCTATCCCTCGGGGTTGTAACGCAGGCTCATAGTCACCACCCATGCTATTCCTCCTCCCCTCCTCCTTCCCGTGAGTTCTCCTAAATGATCTACTGTTCGTTTCCACGCTCTCTCCCTTGCGCACACTCAAGATGTTTTCTGCCATTGTCCCATTGTCAGTGCCTTGTTGTTCCGTCCATTGTCGGTAAGCACCATTCCCACTCATCCCCAATTCTCCATTCTCACTCCGTACGGGGCTCTTCCCCTTTAATTGCAGTCGCTGTTTCACTCCGCAGCTTTGTGTTGAGAATGTCAGAGGGGGGTGCCTTCCTCTGCTCGACTGCGACCGGGTTATCATAATGTGCCTGGTAGTATCCTCAAAGGGGGATTCATCCTCGTTCTCATCGTCCTCGTTAGACTTTATTATATTCCGTTTTCCTTCCGGTTCCTGGGAGTGTTAAACTCAATATATCCGGACATTAAATTTACGGTGGAGGAGGAGATCCGGGGCTCGATAGCCTTTTTGGACGTATTGGTCCAATGTTCCTTAGATGGAACTTTGAACACCAAGGTCTATCGGAAGCCCACCCATACGGACCGAATCCTCCACTTCCATAGCAACCATCCGGCCTCCCATAAAGCCAGCTGCATTAAGACCTTGTTTAAACGGGTGCAATTGCACTGCAGCACCATGGAGTCTAAGGCAGAAGAAAGAAAACATCTATTCCGCATATGCCGGATGAATGGGTACCCCCTAAGGTTTATTAAGCGACACAGTATGGTATCAGACCCCCGAAACGGACAGTAAAGAGAGGAACCCCGGACACGAACCGTACGGGTGTCTCTACCGTACATTAGTAATGTGTCAGAAGCCACAGCCAGGCTTCTGGCACCCCACAATATACAGGTAGCCCACAAACCTACCCAGACCTTACGAGCTAAAGTGATGCGCCCCAAGGACCAGTTCCCTACCGCTGAGAGATCAGCTATAGTTTATAAGATCAACTGCACGGGGTGCCAGAGTAATTATGTAGGCGAGACCTCAAAAAGACTTAAGACTCGTCTACATGAGCATAGGTTGGCTATTAGATGAGGCGAACAACATTTGCAGATTTGGGCCCATGTAGCAGAATACGACCATTGCTTTGACTTTGAGAATGCCCAAATCTTGGCCAACGACACGACAAAAGGAGGTCGCCTACTGAAAGAGGCATGGTTTTCAGGAACGGAGTCCATCAATCGGCGCGTAGACTTGTGTGCAGCGCACCAAGCTCTGAAAATGTGGAGTGCCAGCAACCGTACTAACATGTGGGGGGGACCTAATCAAAAAACTTGTAATCAAAATACCACCCGGCCCCCCTCCCTGCGTAATTACACCAATGGAGCCTCTGTTGACAGCTCCTCCCTCCCGGATCGACAACAGACTAACTCCAGCGGACAACTGCGGCTAGGTTTGCCACGATCCGCCGGGAGCAGACTCTTTTTGGGACGGAATGGAGATGGAGTGGGGCTTGAGGAACCGGAAGGAAAACGGAATATAATAAAGTCTAACGAGGACGATGAGAACGAGGATGAATCCCCCTTTGAGGATACTACCAGGCACATTATGATAACCCGGTCGCAGTCGAGCAGAGGAAGGCACCCCCCTCTGACATTCTCAACACAAAGCTGCGGAGTGAAACAGCGACTGCAATTAAAGGGGAAGAGCCCCGTACGGAGTGAGAATGGAGAATTGGGGATGAGTGGGAATGGTGCTTACCGACAATGGACGGAACAACAAGGCACTGACAATGGGACAATGGCAGAAAACATCTTGAGTGTGCGCAAGGGAGAGAGCGTGGAAACGAACAGTAGATCATTTAGGAGAACTCACGGGAAGGAGGAGGGGAGGAGGAATAGCATGGGTGGTGACTATGAGCCTGCGTTACAACCCCGAGGGATAGATAAACAAGATCAAAGTGGTCTTGGGGCTTGCAGGGATATTGGAAGCAATTTAAATAATTACCCACCCCCGCTCCCTAAGGGAAGCCGTGTGTGGGATGGTGGGGGAGTTATGAGCAGGGGAGACAAAAAGATCCTGACCCCCAACTCTGAAACAGCTAACGGAGTAACGTATGACAGAATGCAAATTAGCAATGGAAAGAGGATAGATGCTGATGTGGGGCGTGCGCTTGAGACTCAACTCGATCAGCTGGGGCCGATGACACGCTCCAAGAGCCGGAAACAGGCATTAAACAACTGTATATAAGACTTCCCCCGGCGTTTGCCTTTTAACCCTGACGATGTCAAATGTATTTGACGAAAGCTTGGTGGATTAAAAGTCTATTTTTGATAGATATTTTCTTGGTGATCATTATTTTGACAATATATATATATATATATATATATATATATATATATATATATATATATAGTATGTTTTCTGAGGTTTTCGCGGGTATTTGTATGTAGGTCTTTGGCTGTTCGGGTTTTCTCCCGCGTAAAATTGGAAGTGTCTTGGCGACGTTTCGACGAAGTCCCATTCGTCATCTTCAGGCTGGTGCTTTCAGCTTCGTGCTTTGAGCAGCAGCTGAAGCAGCAGCTGCTCAAAGCACGAAGCTGAAAGCACCAGCCTGAAGATGACGAATGGGACTTCGTCGAAACGTCACCAAGACACTTCCAATTTTACGCGGGAGAAAACCCGAACAGCCAAAGACCTACATATATATACATAACATTTTATGTCCAAAGTCAAGGAATGACTTAAAGTTATATCGACTGGCATTTCTATCAAGCAGATTGTCAACTGACATTTCTTTGACAGGTAAACTTTTGATCTTATTAGAGAAGCATGAAGAACCAGTAAGACAAAAGGGAAAGCAAGCTCATCTCACCATTGTTTTCCTGCCTGTTAACTGCCTGAATAGAAAGGAATTCATTTCATTTGAGATGTCCCTTTCTGTATTTATCAAAGGATTTTGATGGTTGAGTGCCAGTTGATTATTTCACCCCCATGAATGTTTAATTTAAACTGTATTTTTTTCCCTTTGGATGACACTGTAATCCCTTGCATTGGGGTGGGGTCAGGGTGACTGAATGGAGCTGAGCGTTTACTGACCAGATGCCTTTCCCAGTGCCTACACGGAGTTCACAGCAGACAATTACTCATTATGACCAGAGACAAAAATATCTGCTGCTTCCCAGGATTGAACTCACAGCCTCTTGATTGTGAAGTGAGAACACCCCCTCTAGACTACCATGACACTCCTAGTTTGTTCAAGTGTATAATCTTATGTATTCTTCATATTTGATTGCCTGCTTTCAGCTCATTTCACCTTAGTTCATGAACAAAAGAAAATCTGCCTAACAACTACAGTATCCTACATATTAAATAGGAGCAAATACTTGTTTCATATTCTTCATCCAGCAAAAAGTTAAAAGAAATCCTGGTTTCTAATCATGTATCATTGTAATCCAAAGAAAGTTCACACATAGGCCTATGTGTGTATGTATATGTACTCTCCTGTTTAAAATTTAAATTTAAAAAGAGATTAAGATCCTTCTTGTTCTTGTGTTTGTTGTTACGGGGCTCATTTTCTTTGAGTAATTTGCTGGAGGCATATATTAATGACATGTAGGTAAAGGCCACATAAAAATGAGTATTTTCATTCTCTTTTGTTCCTGTTGCTTTATCTTATATACTCCACATCATTTCTGCACAGTGGATTACAAATAGCCTTAGGAAGGACTTCATATATTAATTGAGTACATTCTTATTTCTTGAGGCTGCTTTAGTACATAAGATGTCCTACAATAAAAATCTGTAAAGCACCCATATCCTTTGGGAGTAAGCCTAATATTAAAAAAGCCACTAAAACCACCTGTATGAGGAAAACAGAAATTGTATTATGTATACTCTTTGCAACAACTCACAACACTGGGAAAAAGAAACAGACCACCTGTACAACATCTTCTAAGAAAATGGATATCCATGCAATTTTATCAAAAAATGCCTGACCAGTCAACTCACTATAGCACAGCCAACACTGTTAATCCTTGGTTTAATTGCGAATGAAGAGTACGCATTCTATAACCAACAGCTCTTTATTTCTCTTCTGCTCACTCCAACAACGAACTCAGAGACTTGCAGGCCTCTTATCTTATGACCGGATCCCCGGGCAAAATGGTTACAAGGAAAGGCGCGCTTTCGTGCCTCGTGCATGCACGCAAGGCTGGCGCCACACAGTCTGGTCCCGGGCAGCTTGCAAGTGCCCGGGACCATAGCAATGTCCCAAGCATGCTTTTGCAGGCTCAGGACACAACACCCCTTCCCCCCAGATAAAGCTTACTCTGCACACATGTGCGACCTCTCTGAAGGGACGTGGTATCTGAATCCATCATTTAAATGCATGGACTGTGGATATTTTTATATGTTACTCCTGGATCACACCCTTGAATGATGCTGTGCCATTGTTTTGGAAATTATGGTACTGAGCACTCCAAAACCCAAAACTACACCATTTATTTTTAGCATTGCTGCCTTGTTTTTCCTCTGACTTGACAACAACGTCACAAACTCCTTAGGGTGTTTGGGTGGATGTTTAACCTGTTGCGACCTCCTCGGACCTTGGGAACACCCTTGGCTTCCCTGTTCAATTACCGGGGTTTAGGTGCCCCCTCTTGGTTCTGTTGCTTGGCCTGCTTGCTCGCCCATCGGGCTTGGCAGACCAGGACTTCGCTCCTCCCTGTACCTGGTTGACCTGCCTGAGTATAGGCTGGTTGGACCCTCTGAGTCCCACTCATTATTTCGTGGACTTGTGGTATCCTCCAGGTCTACAATGGACCTTCCTTGGGAACATAGGTCCTCACTCCCAAACCCCGCAGAAGGGTTGTCCGGGGTAGCCTTGGTGCCCCAATACCTTATGGCCCCCCATTGTGTGCCAAAGGTACCAGAGTCAGGATTCGCCTCTCTGTCTACCCCCTTTCCCAGTGACTTTCTTCTGGGAGCAATTGCAGAATTGGGCCAGTTCCCTTGGTTTGATGCCAGTTCTCTTGTAGTCTTTGATTTGTTTTGATACCCCCCGTTAGTCTCCCTGTCTGGAGTGCTGTAGTGTGTATGTGTGAATAGTGTGGGTACCCCCTGTGTGACTCCCTGGCTGGAGTAAGTAATGGTGTAGGCATTGTTCCTTGTCCCCATGAATTCCTGTTGGGCACACTTGTGGAACCTTATGAGGAGCCTCCCCCCGGCCTCCTCATCTGCCCTTGACTGTTGACAGCGACCTTCAACATGCACACTATAACCCTTCTTCCCCCCCAGAGAAGAAGCAGGAGTGGAAGAGGAAGAGTCCAGTCTCGTATGCAGCTGATCTATGTGCCGCCGGAGAACGCGGCCATCATGGACACCTGGTAGGACAAAGGTCCAGAGACCTTGCAGACCACAGCTGGAATCCAAAGATGACCGGGCCCGTAGTTCCAGGTCCAAACTGGAGCACCCACTTGCAAACACCTAGGTGCCCGTGGCTGTGAGACTGAAGGCGCCACCCGATCAGGGTGCAATCTGTCAAGTTTAGTTATTAGTCTGCGACCCCAGCGGAGTTCAACTGGGCTCTTCCCAGTGGAAGTACACGGTGTGGTGTGGTGTGCAAGAAGAAAGTCAGCTAACCTGTGATGCCAGTCACCATAAGTCAGTTTCTTGAGGGCATCCTTGGTGATGCGCACCATACATTCAGCCATACTGTTGATGGAGGGGTGGAAAGGAGCCGAAGTCATATGATGGATCATGTTGACCTGAAGGAAAGCCTGAAACTCAGAAGAAGTGAATTGAGGACCGTTATCTGAAACAAGAGCATCTGGAAGGCCGTGTGCTGCAAAAATGCCTCTCAACATCTGGATTGTCCTGGCAGTAGTAGTGGAGGAAACAGGAACAACCTCTAGCCACTTTGAATGGCTATCAACAACAACCAAGAAGAATTGCCCCTGAAAGGGCCCAGCATAATCTATATGCACTCTGGACCATGGTGATATAGTTTCCTCCCACCTATGAACTGGGGCCTGAGGCATTTCTGGACATGACTGCTGGCACAACTGACACCCATGCACCTGAGCCTCTATATCCTTATCTAACCCTGGCCACCAGAGATGGCTGCGTGCAAGCGCTTTCATTCTGACAATGCCAGGATCACCGTCATGCAGAGAGACCAAGATTCTAGGTCTCAATGAGGCTGGGATAACTACCCTGCTGCCCCACAACAGGCAACCCTTAAAAGCTCTGGAACTCTGTACCTGGACTTCTGTCAGGCCACCCAGACAAGACCCATGACACGTGTAAGAGTGTGATCTGTGGCAGTTTCTGCAGCCACATTGAGGGGAGATTCAGGTAACTCCTGAATGGAGAGAATATTTATGGCAGGAGCAGGGCCTGCTTCTACCAGTTTCAGAGGTAATTTGCTTAGGTAATCTTCCCGGCAGCCTGGACTCCGGTGTGCCTTCCCGGCCAGCGGGTCCAATGGATGGGCTGGCTGGGGATCACAGGGGCTGGTCTCCCTTGGGCTGCGGCTTACGGGAGGGCTGGCCCGCTCAGCAGAGCCTCCAGTGGGCCACTCCCAGCAGGGATCCCGGGGCTTCCCTGGGTGGCTCCAAGGCCACGAGGCCCTAGAGTGCTTCTTCCAGGGGGTGGGGCACCTGGGCGCAGGGCCAATCAGGAGCCCTGCAGGAGGTAAGTCCGCCTGAGAGAGAGAGAAGGGAAGTGAAAGTGCCTCTCTGTCTCTCTCTCTCTCTGCAAATGGCGGAGGAGGCCATGCGGAAATGGATGCGGAGCGGTGTCTCGGTTCCTAAGACCATTGGAAATATGTGTTTTACGATGGTCTTAGACGACCCTTGTGAAAGGGTTGTTCGACCCCCAAAGTGGTCGTGACCCACAGGCTGAGAACTGCTGGTCTAAACTCTTCTGGAAGGTCAGGAGGGTTGCGGCTTACTTCACACTGGGGGCAAGATGTTCCACAGGGCAGGTGCAGTTGCAGAGAAGGTCCTTCTAGATCTTGACAGCTGGGATAATTGGGCTGACAGGGCCTGCACAATACCTCCTTTGCCAGCATGGGTGTGGCAGGCCAACCCCAGTGGGATGAAACAGTCTCTGGAACAGACTGGCAGCCAACACAACTCATGGAGGTGGTGTTATGTAGGCCATTCCAGGGACCCTAAGAACTGCTTGTGCTACTGCACTCTGCACCAGCTGTAGCTTCCGAATGGTCTTCAAGAGTAGCTCCATGTAGAGTGCATTACTATACTCCAGTCATGAGATAGCTAGGGTCTGAATGACTGAGCACAGGGACTTCTGATCCAGGAAAAGCCACAATTGATGCACAATCCAAAGTTGCTCAAAGGTTCTCCTAGCCACAACTGCCCCTTGCTCTTTGAGCCGGAGTCATGAATCTAGGAGCACCCCCAAGTTGCAGACCAGATCTGTCTGCGTTAGCGCAACTACATCCAGAATTAAAGAAGGCAAAGATAAACCAATCTACACACTATTCAAAAGAACAATAAAGCCAAAAAAGAAACCAAAAGATCAAAACACCTCCTTGCCAGCAATCAAGATAAACAGGAATTAACACCAGAAACAACTCCAGACAAGCAATAAACAATACCCTAATCAAGGAACTACAACTGGGACAAACAATCAAGCAATAAACAACAGCTTAATCAAGGAACTACCAAGGAGAAAACAACATCCCTATGCACTCTGACAAGGCAAGCTACTGTATATAAATGGAGAGCAAAACCCACTCCTTTGTAGCCCAGAAGAAGTTATCTAGATTGGTAAAGAAATGTCTGCAAGAAAATAACCACGTTCTGAGAGCACCAAAGACACCACAGTTCAACCCTGAAGGACTTGTATCCTCTTCTACTGATAGCCTACTTGGGATCTAATCCATCTCTTCTTTATTTTGAGTAGGATAGATCCCTTTAGCTTAGGAAGGGGAAGGGGAGGATGGGACAGGCGCACAGTTATGAATGTTTCACATTTGCCCAAATTACAGCACTGTATTACAAAGCTTTTAAAATAAATAAATAGTCTGTACTAATTTTAATTTTAATGTGAAAAATAACAATAAATATAAGCCAGTTGCATTGGTTGCAATGACTGCAAGAAAGATAAAAAAAACATTTCCTGATAAATAGTGCCAATAATATTAAAGAATATATTGCACCAATATGAATTATAGTGATTTTGTATGAATTTTGCTAGAGCCTATGTTTAAAACCTACAAAGAAATGTAACCCACACAAACAAAAGCTTTACATAATTTTTTTAAAAATGAGAAGAGGTTCTTGGAAAAAAGAGTTTAAGAAACATAGACCTAGATAACAACAATGAGTAGCTTGAGATTTGTGAAGTAAATGTGGGGAAAGGTAGGCGAATCTGATTGGTTTCTATAATTTTGTAATACAATTTTTCTGAATTCAGTCCTTGTATCATTTCATTTTTAAAGTCTGCAAAGATAGAAAGGTATACCTTTTCACCGTGAATGCTTGTTTAATTATTCAACTATATTTACAAGAGTGCAATTTGTATGAAAAAGCAAACTAAGTGAATTTCCCCCCACCCCCGTTTCATTCCTTGAATTGATAGAAAATGTAGGGCCCCTTGGCATCCTTCTTTGCTATGATACATTTGGATAAACATAGAGTTTGCCTGTTACTAAGATAAAAATCTGCTTTTGGCCTAAAGAAAATGGCAAAGCCATATGAAAGCAAGGCTTTGTGCAGTAAACACAACAGATGCTCTCAATTACAGGCAACAATTATCATAAATGGGGAATGAGAAATTCCATACCTCTTAACAAAGACCAAATGATCTCTGAAAACTCCATGGCTCTAATGGTGTTTTCTTATAAGCCCACAGAAAATATTCTTATAAATATGTGTGTAATCACTAAAAGTACCTTAGTAATGATAGCCATTTGAAACTGAATAATAATAATAAAAAACATGATAGTGATAAATCAATCTATTACAGTCCTGATGCAGTTATTATATTTTGTGATAGAAACAAGCTGACATCTGCAACCCAGGCTTTATGCAGCCAAAAATGATAGCCATTATTGAGAGTGGGATAATGTGTTGCTAGAAATCTGCCATTGCCTGTCTGTAGTCACACGATATTAAGGAAAGCATTTGCTGTTTCTGTTAATGTTTCCAGCTGCATAGTTGTGGCTCTAGAACAGGGGTCTTCAGACCTGGCCCTTTTATGACTTGTGGACTTCAACTCCCAGAATTTCTCTGCCAGCATGCCTGGCTGAGGAATTCTGGGAGTTGAAGTCCACAAGTCATAAAAGGGCCAAGTTTGAAGACCCCTGCTCTAGAAGAACTGTAGTGGTATTTTCATGATCAAATATCAAATTGAAATGGCAGAACTTGGAATTATTCATTTAAGTCAGTCACCGAGTCTCTTAAAATATTCTTCCCAGTTTTTAATTTAAGTTCTGTGGCACACTCTTTTTCACTGAGGTATTGGGTTTAAAAGACAAAAAGCGACAGAGAATATTACATTGAAAATGATCTGTTATATACGATCATGCTAATCATGATTTTTTTTCAGATTTGACTTAGTGTATGACTTCAGTTACATGATTTATGGCTTAATATGCTATGTGAATGTAGCCAATGATATTTATTCAAAAATTAGGTTAAATAAGCTCTGGTCCAGTAATCTTTAGGACACTTTTTAAAAGTGGGAGCCAGTGTGACATAATGGCTGGTATACAGAATAGGAGTTGGGCTGGGAAGATGGAAGTGCCTGCTCAGCCATGGAACTTTTGAAGCTGACCTTGGAGCAGCCACTGTCTATTAATCTATTGGACCTCACAGGTTAATGTTATAGGGGAAAAATTGGAGGAGGATTAAAGAAATATGCTGCTCTGAGCATCAGAAGGTGGGGCAGGATAGGAAGGTGGGGCAGGATAGGAACATGATGTAAAAATAGTAAACCAAAACCACTTTGCCATATTGTTTTCAAAAAAAGCATCAGCAATTTGTGAGTTGGATCCAAATTTTTTCCTCACTATCCTCAATTATCCCAGAAGGGGCTGAAAGGCAGATGCAAAAATGAAAGCAGGGAAAAAAAATCGGGGAAAAGCATGAGTCTGATTATGATAAATGTTGCTGCCATTTGTAAATAAGACAGGTCATTTGGCAAACATGATTGTAGAGACAAGATGTCTTTAAGAAGAAACAAAAAAAAATGGGAAAGAAAAAAAAATTATGGGTGGTGATAGAGTGCCTCTTCACTTTCTCAGAAGTATTCTAGGAGACAAAGAGAAGGACGCCTCTGAGATTGTTTGAGAAATTCCAGATGACTGAGAAAAAAATCATACATTTCACTTGTTGAAAGAAAATGACAGCAATAGAGCTGTTCCTTTCATGTCTGTTTCCCCTTTTTGCTTCTGTTTCCTGCTTGTAGAACCATCTTCTCCGTTCAAGGAGATTCATGTGTGGGCTCTTTTGGTTTCAGCAATGGAGAAAATAGCAGAGTTAGGAACTTCTTTAACTTTGTTCTTTCTTTTAAGCAATGTTTGCTCCTACTTTCCTGTGGCCCCTCTCAATGCTCAATGGTTCACCCTCATAATGCGTCTGAAAAGATGCACTGTAAGACAAAATTATTCCTGGCACAAGAAGATTTCCCTGTCAGGGTGACAAAGAACTATTCCAATTACTAATAGGAAAAAATAACTCCTGAAAGTAACCCTTGAAATCCTAAGTTCTCCACTTACACTTTTCTTCTTTCTCCTTCCTCATCTCTCTAAATGTGCTAGAAAAAAGTCTCATGCTGATATGCAGGGGATTTGAGTATGGGGCTATGGGAAAGATAAGTAATAAAATGCATATCTGAATTAAATTTAAAAAGTCTTATTCTTTATTTGTTTACATGGACCCAATTCCCTGACCTTCACCAACAATATCTCTGGGTAGCCATATTTGAAAGTATACTCTTAATTCATTTTCTAAATCTCATCACCTTGCCTATTATTATTAATTTGTATAATAATGAAAACTTCTAAAGGCTAGTGTCAGAATATTAACAATTTAGCAGCTACAAGTAGATAGAAGTTGGTCATTTCCCACAAAGAATGTAAAAGTTTATTAAAGTCTCGCTTAGGGAGAAGAACAACAGTTAATAGATAAGTAGATGTCAGAAATGAAATGAGGAGAATTTAGGAAGGGTAAATGCTGTGTCCCACACCTTGGCAGTGACTCACTATCCAAGGTTTTCACTCCCCTCCCCTCAGATATATACTTGTATCTTTCTTGATAATTCAAAAAACGGATTACATTTCTTCTTCTTCTTCTTGTGCCATATCTGTTATCGGACATTGGCTATCCTGTTGCCGATCCTGTTTTTATGAGCAGCCGCACGAAAAAGTGCTGCTGAGTTTTGTCCAAACCAGTCCCTTAGATTTTGAAACCATGATGTTCTTCTTCTGCCTGGACCTCGTTTGCCTTCAATCTTTCCCTGGAGGATTAAATGGAGTATGTATTAAATTCAGAAATTTAAATAGTCTGAGGGGTCCTTGGTGCTCTGATGATGATATTTCCTAGTTTGGGTAATGAAACATCTGTAAGAAAACAACCAAACTCAGAGCCCTCACCAAGGAGCCCTCATTTTGATCCTAAACAAACGTATTGCTTCATGAACACATTTGGGTATATCTTATATATTTCTTATACAGCATATATAACTTATAATTTAATCTATCACATACCATTTTTATAGAGATCTTCTATTTTTACACAATGGCAATGTATGCCTTTCAGTACTGGTTGGCTTGCTGCACGCATAAAAGAAACATATGAAAACATGGAATTGTTGTTGAAGAACATCCAGCACACTAAGTACAATTGGAACATCTGTGCAGATTTAAAAGTAGTGGTTTTGCTACTTTGAATGCAGCTTGGATATATGAAATAGTGTTGTTATATTTGTGAATGGGACAGCCATGCATTACTTTAAAAAAAAATGGCAAATTCTGAAAGAATTTAGTTCTGGAACAGAAAAATATGGCTGTTGATAAGGCAAAACAGTCATTGTTCCTTTTATTTCATGCACTCAAAGCTCATCTGATAAAGATTCAGCCTAGCTTCCATTATCCTACTTTTGGTTCTTGATAGACCTCATCTTAAGGTTCAATGATGAACAGTTCATCATAGAATTTGCCAGGCAGAGCAGACAACAAATGGGATAGAAAGAAAGAATACTTGGTGTACTTACTGGCCCTCATTATATACAACTAGCCCAGGGTATTATGTTTTTCAGCCTCGTTTTCCCATTCCCTCCTCAATTCCAAAAGGCAAGATAGAGTGGCTTGGACAATGCAGCGGTGTTTCTTAATGCTCTTTCCTGACATCTATTAGCAAAATTTTGGTACCAATGCCCATGGCATAATCCATTGGAGTTCATTTGAGTTAGGTGACTAATGGATTCACAGTCAGGGCAAAATATAATAAGGTCATTAATTTACACATTGTTATATGTGTTCTCTTGACTACTACGAATTAAATGAAATCTTTCATATTGGCATTTTAAGATATTAAATAACCAATTCCAGAACAATTATCCTTGGGACTCAGGATAAAATGCACACATCTTTTCTGCCTTTGTTTCAATTTAAGTAAATAAAATACTTCTCTGTGATACCTCAACTTTTTGTTTCTTTTCTTTACCCTCCTTCCTCCTGTTCATATGTACATCTGACATTCTGGGTTCTTTTTTCACAGTCTCATCATGTTCTACTTGCTGTGTCGTGAAGTTGCTTTGATAATCATTTTTTAAGAACATATCTTTGGGATGTCATCTATATCTCTGTCATAGAGGAAATGTTCGGTTCCTTTGTTTTTAATTTTAAAACAATTATATATATATATAATTGTTTGTATATATAAGAGATAACCAGGGAATCTATAAGCATCAGAATAAGAATCTATAAGCATAATAGAATAAGATTAATAATAGAATAAGATTAAAATTTCCAAATTTTTCATCGAATATAGTATAAATCTTCACCATTTGATCACAATTGAGCCTACAGTTTTGGTTATAAGTTGTTGTGGTCATAAGTCAAGTCACAATGTGAGCAACCTCAACTTTTTTACCATTTTTACAATGGTTCTTAAGCGAGTCACAGTGATTGTTAAGATGATCACATGTTGTAATCCAGCTTATCCAATGGATATTTTTTGCCAGAAAATTGCAAAAAAAGTCACAGAACATGATTCTGTAACCACGGGGTGCTGCAACCATTAGTAAATGTGAGCCCATTGCCAAGTACCCACACTGGGATCATGTGACCATGGGAGTGATGCAGCAGTCATAATTTTGTGGATGGGTCATAAGTAACTTTTTTTAGAGGTCATCGTGATTTTGGATGTTAAGTGACTGGTTGTAAGTTGAGGACAATATGTAGTCCTTGTTTAATTATTATAATTGGGGCTAGAATTTCCATCACTAAGCAATGAGGTTATAAAGTATGACATCATATGATATTGTTGCTCAGCGACAGCAGTTCTGGCAATCCCAATTGCTTTCATTAAGCAAAAACTATGTAGGTTGTTAAACAAGGACCTCAAGTGATAGCAACTTGTGACTTCCTGCTGGCCTCCACACTGACTTGTGGGAAGCTGGCAGAGGAGGATGCAAATCACAATCATATGATCATGAGATGCTGAGACGGTTGGAAATCCAGGCCAGTTGCCAAGCACCCAAATTGCAACGGAGAGCCAATATTTTGAGGACTGGTCATAACTACCAATGTTTTAGCACTGTTGCAAATTAGTAGGATAGCTGAACAAATGCTTGTTAAACAAGGACCACCTGTCTATTGATTTCTTGTCTTGCAGTATTGATGAAGAATAATACCAACAACCTGGCATATAATGCTGGAATTTCATTCTCTAACAATAAAACAATAACTTGCCACAATTCAATGTCCACAGAATTATAGCCCTAGTAATCTGCCTGCCACATTTTTTACTAATTAAATCTTTGGGACATTCTCTGCAGTAATTTTATGTGAGGTAGGTTCAAAGTCTGAACATGATATAGCTAAGGCATGTATAAAAAATGCCAGATCAAATTGAAGGTCATAGTCATAGCTGTATAGTAGAGGTCCCCAAACTTTCGGGCACGAGGGATGGTTACGTGGAGAGAGGTATTTTCGTGGACCAGAGAATGCGTGGTTTTGTGTGCTGCCTGCATCTCGCGGATGGGGCTTTGCTTGTATGTATGGCCTGGTTGCTGGCATGCTGTGGCCTGGTACCAGTCCACGGACTGGGGGTTGGGGACCCCTGCTATATAGAAGGTAGCTTGCACATATTAGTTGAAAATTAAGGAACAATAAAGATCAAAGAGTTTCAGTTTAAAATGTGATCTGTCAAGTTACCTGCAATCCTTTCCAAAACAAAAATCTTACACCCCAAATCTCCAAGTCAAACGTTCTACTGAAAGATATCCTTTAAATAATCTTTTTCAGACTTCTGGGGGAAGCATGATGAACTAAACATATTTCTGAAAGAGCAGAGACGATGACCCCAGCAAAGGCTGAAGAACCGGTGAGTAGATTGGTTCTTTGGAGCCTTTCCAGACAAAGAAGAGGATGGGAGATCACTCACATTTTGTTTGAAAAAGCTAATCAAAATGGGGTCTGATAATCACTATTAGGCAATCAGATATACAGTTATAACACACCAGTGCCAAAATAGCTACAACTTGGGGAAAATATTAGCTAGGAAGAAGCATTTAAAAGGCATGTAAAAGCAGAAGGTAATTGGAAGCAGAGCTTTTCGCATGCTTTTTTTTTTATGAACAAGATATTCTCTGTAGCAACACTAAAGAAAATGGCCATCTGGTTTGCTGACTATTTATTGGTCTTGTGTTGATCACCCATAGCTATTTTCAAATGTTTTAAAAAACACCAAACTATCAGCCAAATTATATAAAATCTAAACTTATCCACATACTACTTATTCCTAATAGCATTGCACATTTCCCTCAGCCTGTCTCATAAATATACTTCAATTTTTATTTGCCTAGGTATGAGGGACTTAAATTCGTATTCCACTTTTAGGTAACTTTTAACTTGCACATTAAGATGGCAGTGGTGGTTTCCAGGTATGAAAGGGGCATTTTGTTTATTTATTTACAGATTTTGTATCCCATTGTTAGGCTCTAAAGCCAAAGAAAGATTCATGGGGATTCTTCCAAGCATATTTCTTTATTGTTCCACACCTATTGACAGAATGTTGCTACACCGAGTACTATCTACAGCTCAGAGAACTATTAGGGAGAGGCTGTCTTTATCCCCTTTCTCTCACACAAACCATTTGAACTGATCTACTTCTTATTCCTTTGGAAGGCACTCTTTCCCTCCTGGGACAACATCTTGCTTGCACTCTTCTCTTCTGGGAATCCATACTCCATTCCATGACATCTATCAATTTAAACAATATTCTGCGTAGCTAATAGTAATAAGCAGCATAGTAAAATGTAAATCATCAATAATAAATATAAAGAAAAAGAAAAAAACTGAAACTATAAAAAAAGATAAAAGTAAAATAAAAGTAAGATCAACAATTTCAATTAGACTTCATAGATGACATTTTAATATCACAATTATCCAAGTTTACACTCCAATCATTGATGCAGAAGAGATTTATGATCAAGTTCAATCTGAAATTTGTAGAACCTGCAAGCAAGATGTTGTCCATACAGTTGGAGACTGGTATTTATGTTGCTGGATTCCCAATGACTCTGGGCAATTGATAAGTGTGCCAAAGTTGGAAATATTAAGGAACTATGAGTAATTGGATTGTATGACTTACAATGAAAATGAAATGAAACAAAAGAAGGATTTAACAATTTCTGCCAATCCAAACAAAGCCTTCAAACAATAAAAACAACACCAGTATACATGGACATTACCAAACTTAGTACATGGAAATGAAATTGAGTACATTGTTTCCAAACAAAGATGTGAGAGTTCAATTATAGTATCAAAGAGATTACCAGGTAGATCACTGACTATGGAATGAAGGCATTTGATTGTGTTGATTGTGTCAAGCTGTGGAAAATGCTTAGAAAATGGGGATCCAAGAACATCTCATTGTTCTCATGTGAAACCTATATAGAAGTCATGTGTTTATATCTAAATAGATCAGAATCATGCTGTCACACTGTATAAAGTGAAAGTTGGACTTTGAATAAGCAAGACAGAAAAAGAATTAGTGCTTCTGAACTTTGTGCTGGAGAAGAATCCTGAGAATACCTTTTTTTAAAAAAATATATTTTACTAGATTTTTTATGGGTAGGGAAATGGTGGGGTTGGTGCGGGGACAGGGAAATTGGGATAAAGGGGACAGGGTGTGGATAACTACAGTAAATACATAATTTAGTGAACAAGCTGTTGTCCGGGTCTTCATATTGAGTATTATTGTTTATATAATACTAGACATTTATAAGAATAAATCGGTATAGTTACAACTGACATTTGGTAAAACAATAATATTCCTTTAAATAATTAACATAATTGATAGCATAACAACTATTTTCAATCATCAAGCTTAATACTTAATATAATAAAGCTCTAAAATCTCTTCTTATTCTAATGTATTTCAACCCACTGATAAAATTTTCCCCAGGTTTTATAGAAGATTGAATCTTCTTTCTCCCTCATCTCTAATGTTAATCTGTCCATTTCTGCACAATCTAGGATTTTCAAAATTATAATTTGGTCTGATGGTAGGTTTTCATTTTTCCAAAATTGGGCAAATACTATTCTTGCAGCTGTTAATACATGTAATATTAAATAATCATTTTCTTTGTCATAATTAGGTCTTAATATATCTAACAGGAACAGTTCTGGTTTAAATTCTATCTGGATTTTCATCATCTTTTCTAACCATCTATGAATCTTAGACCAATATTTTTTTGCAATAGAACATGTCCACCAGGCATGATAATAAGTACCCAGTTTTTGCTTACATTTCCAACATGTATCCAATAAATTTTTAAACATTTTCGCTAAGCGAACCGGTGTCACATGCCATCTATAAAACATTTTATATGTTTTCTTTGTATGTTATTGCTTTAGTAAGTTTGATATTTTTATCCCAGTTTTTGCCAGTCTTTAGTTCTATAGAATATCCAAAGTTCTTCGCCCATACTATCATTGTCTCTTTTACTTGTTCTTCTTCCATCTTCCAATTTAATAAGTATTTATAAAGCTTCTTAATCAAATGTTCATCTATTTTTAAAAGTATTTTATCAAGTGGAGTCAACTCTTTGTAAAATCCCATTATTTTTATGTCTTTTTCATATCTTGTTTGAATTTGCAAATAGGACCACCATGTTAAGTCAATACCTTGTTGTTGAAGGGCTTGCCTGTCTTTGAGTTTTCCGTCCTTGTCCAAAATGTCTTTATAACTAACAAGTTTATCATAATTAATCAGATTCGGATAAACAAATGCTTCCATCGTTGAAAGCCACTCAGGAATTTTCATATACAAGAACGCAAATACAATCTAGATATGAAAAAGATGTTAAAATAGATGGTGTTAATTTGGGGACAACAGAGTTAGATGAAATACTCACAGGAACGGAAGAAAAATGGATAAAAAATGTACAGTTATCTACTACATATGGAATTAGAGAAGGAACAAGTGCAAGAAACAATGATAAAATTGATAAGGAATTTTGGATACACAATTGAATTAGATAGGATAGATGGCAGCAACTATGGGAAAGAAACTATAAATTGACAATGGCAACTGCGTATAAAGAAAATATGTACAAAATGTTTTACAGATGGCACATGTCTCCAGAAAGATTAGCTAAAATGTTTAAGGACAGGTCTATGAAATGTTGGAAATATCATCAGATACCAGGTTCCTTCTACCATATGTGGTGGACATGTGTAGAAGCTAAAACTTATTGGAATATAATTAGAACATGGATAGAAAAGATGATACAACAACGTATAGAACTAAGACCAGAAATATTTTTGTTGGGTATTCTACTAGGGAAATACAATAAAGAGAAAACATATTTAATTATTCATATAATTACGGCAGCCAGGATTGTGTTTGCACAAAATTGGAAATCACTGAAAGCCCCCCCCCCCAGAGGGAGAGGTGATTGGAAAATACTGGAATGTGCAGAAATGAATAGACTAACAATGACAATTAAAGATAAGACACAGTCAGACTACTATGAAATCTGGGGAACTTTTTATGATTGGCTGAAAAGAGAATACGGTTAAAAGATAGTTAACATCAATTTAGATGGAAGAAGAAGGAGCAGATAAGGAGGGAGACCCAGCTGACACAGTATTGAATAACTGGAGATTGTATAAATATTTATAGAAGTATATATTGAGAAGGTTAGCTAAATAGAAGTATTAATGTAAGAGAAAATTAATCTTATTGTATATAATACAGATAGGGAAATTTGGAGAGAGGAGTTGCTCGGACATTACCCCTGAATTGTATCTGAAGAGGGATGAGAGGGAAGAAAGGAGAGGAGAGAGAAAAGAGTAAAGGAGGGGAGAAGGAAGTAGGAAGGTTGGAGGAAAAGAGAAGTGGGGAGAAAGGGGAGGAGAGTGGTGAAGGAAAGAGAAGAGGAGAGGAAGAAGAGGGAAGTAGGGAAGAGAAGAAAGGGAGAAAGAAGGTAGAGAAGAAGGAGTGAGGATACAGTGAAAGGGGAAATGGGCAAGCAATACCAAAAGTCATGTGTATGTGTTTATTTCATTTTATTAAAAGTATCTTATATATGAATGTAAAAAGAATGTATGTTAACATTTGATAAATATCACGATATATGTATGGGGGAGAGTTTGGAAAAATAAAAAATTATTATTAAAAAAAGGAATTTTCATATACATTTTGTATCTAACTTTCTCCCATTCAGAGAGTAAAACATTTCTTATAGCATGGTTTTGAAAGTACTTATGTATTTTAGCTTTCTCATACCAATAAAAGGCATAACCCTCTAAACAGAGAATTCGCTTATTTCTCAGAGTAATCCATTCTTTAAGCCAAAGCAAAATAGCTGCTTGATAATAAAGTCTCCAATCCGGAAGTCCAAAACCCCCTCTCTCTTTCAAGTCTTGTAGAAATTTACATTTAATTCTTGCTTTCTTTCTTTACCATATAAATCTTAATATCATTGCGTTTAAATTGTCAAAAAATTTCTTACCAGTTTTACAGGAACTGTTTGAAATAAAAAGATTAGCTTTGGTAAAATGTTCATTTTAACAGTCGCTATTCTTCCTAACAATGATAGTTGGAGATTTTCCCGTTTTTCTAGGTCAATTTTTATTTGTTTTATTAGTCTCTCATAGTTATCTTCTTTTAGTAATGAATATTTCGCCGTAAGATAGATACCTAAATATTTAACTTTTTTAGCTATTTGAAGATTTGTCTTTTTGGTGAGTTGAGTTTTCTGTTTATCAGTTAAATTTTTTGTTAACACTTTAATTTTTTCCCTATTTATTTTCAATCCAGCCACTTCTCCAAATTTCTCAATTTTCTGCAAAAGTTTAGGGGCTGTTTCCAAAGGCTCCTCTAAGTTAAAGACCAGATCGTCCGCAAAAGCTTGTAATTTATATTTCTGGTCTTTAATCTCAAGACCTTTAATTTCTATGTCTTGCCTGATGTTTCTAGTCAATACCTCCAGAGTAAAAATAAATAGCAGGGGTGAGAGTGGACATCTCTGTCTCATGCCTTTTTTTAATATCAAAGCTCTCTTATGGTCTCTATTTATAAGTATCCTTGCTGATTGTTTCTTGTAGATCGCTTGGATTGCTTTAATAAAGTTTTCACCAAAGTCCATTTCCTGTAGTTGTTGAAACATAAATTGCCAATTTAAATTATCAAATGCTTTTTGTGCGTCAAGAAATATGAGCGCTATCTGGTTCCCTGGATGATTTTCATAATACTCCAAAACATTTAAAATAATCCTTAAGTTGTTCTTTATCTGTCTTTTAGGAAGAAAGCTATTTTGGTCTGGGTGAATACATTCTATTAAAAAGCTTTTCATTCTTTCTGCCAAAATGGCAGCAAAGATTTTATAATCCACATTTAGTAACGATATTGGCCTGTAGTTTTTAATTTGTGTAGGATCTGTATCTTCTTTAAGTATCAGGTAATATTAGCTTCAGTCCATGAGTTTGGAAAAGGAGTCACAGCATCTTCTAAAGCTACATAAAATTCTGGAGGTAGTCCTTCCGGCCCCAGTGTCTTATCTTTTTTTTGTCTTTCAATTGCCTCTATGATCTCCATCATTGATATCTTCTCTGTCACATATTTTCTGATATTTTTGGAAGATTTGCTTTTTTTAAATAGTCCTGAATTGCCTCTTCAAAGATTGTCTCAGCCTTATAAAGTAGCTCATAAAAGGCCTTAACGATTTTTTGATACCATCATTATGACAGTGTATTTCATCCTTTTCATCCAGTAATTTACTTATTGATCTTTTTTCTCTTTCTTTTTTCAGTCTATATGCAAGAGACTACCTTGAAGAGCCAAGAAAACAAACAAATGAACCATCAAACAAATCAACTCAGAGTTTTTACTCAATGCACAGATAACTAAGTTCAAATTATCCTACTTTGGACTCACATTTTGCAAAGACCTGGGTCTCTGAAAAAGGACCTAATGCTGGGAAAAACAGAAGAAAAGAGCAGAGGACAACCAATAGTGAGTTGGGTAGACATAGTTACAATGGTGAAGGGTGCATTATTGAAACACCTGAAGGATCAGGTTAAGGACAGCTCATCATAGAGAAGATCTATCCATGTGCTTTCAAAGACTCATTTCCACTTTGATGGCACATAATTATTATAATCAAAACCATCATTGCTTTCATAAGATCTCACACCTTATACATCTGCCAGCAAAACCACATTTTAATAGCTTTATGAACAATTGGCAAAATAGAGGCCTTCCAAGTTTTGAGAGTAGTAATAGGTTATCACCAAGAAGAGCTGGCCTTGTGTTCCCTATTTTCATAGAGAATGAATCTGAAGCATTCCCTCCCATCTCAACATGCTTGAACAGGACATATAGATTCCACAGGTAATCTGAGCCTAAGCCAAATATTAACTTGAATTTGGAAAACTTTTGCCAACCTATGCAGCTCGCATAACAGAGGTGTAATGTTGCTGGAGTGACTGTCATCAACTAGCATTCAGCCAACTGCACTTTGTATTTATTATAGTTTTCAAGATCTCTTCAAGGGCAGTCAAGGATATCCCCAGGGAAGTGTGCATCCAAAAATCAAGACAGTGGCTGTGACTAGTGCAAAAGAAGGACAGTAACACAGCCATGGATACCAATTTGATTTTTTTTAATCCTCTTTATGGAGACCCTTGTAGCCTTTATCTTCTTTAATTTAAAAGGAAGCAAACTATATAACCTGCTGTAGATTTTTTAAAATAGCAGAATAGTGTTGCCCGTCTCTGTCCAATAGATGATATGCTTCTTGTATTTTGAAAAAAGTGTATTATTTCATACATTCTCTTCTATTATGGAATGACTGCGTGATTAACTTCTGCTGTTTGGATTAGGGCTGAGTGTGCGTAGAAGCTTGTTGAAATAGATATTTGTTATTCTGAGTAAATACTAATTTTCCTCTTCTAAAAGTGCTATTTCAGAAGACAATTAAATGAGCCATATCCTTTGTACTTGGGAAAGTTGTCAAATGAGTAGGGAAAATGTTCAAATAAGTTGGAATTGAGAAAGAAATATAATTTCTTGGCCATTTTCCTGGTAATTAAAATTTCAGTGCAAAATTGGATGGCACTGTCCTGAAATATTTAAAACTTTTTATCGAGACAGATTCACAGATCTAATGTTGATAAGTGCCTCGCATTAAATCCAGTACACCTCAGTGACAATTGCTCAGATTCTGAGAAATAAAAGCTTTCATTTTTAATTTAAAATTATGTTGTGTGTTTCACAATATATAGTTAAAAATTATGTGATCTTTTAAAGAGAAAGACAGAATCTGTCAGAGACATCTTCGTTGTATTTCTGTCAGAATGTCTGCACATATCTCTGTCAAAACCAGCATAACACTCATGTTTAATTCCAATAATGCTTTTAACTGCTGCAGGCTTTAAACAGGTCTAGCTATAGGCCTATTTCACTGATAATTTCCACAAATTCAGTTATGGAACAGTTGACTGGCCATGAAGCTTATGTTAGAGAGAACACAGTTAGGAGCACCAGCTGATTGTAACAACCACTTTTTGCAAATGACATAGGCCTAAAGTGCTATGGTCATGAGGAATGTGACCAATTGAAAGAGTGAGTTGCATTCTCATAATCTCCAAGTCCTCAAAGTACCAGAGGGGTAGTTAAATGGAGGATTGAGTGCTTTAAATCTCTGCAAGGCTTAAGGCAAACCTAGGCAACCTATAGCCTTCAAATTCCCATTTTGCTTTAGAGCCCATCTGCTCACAATTTTATAGGCACTGTTTTCTGCTATTTTAAACTGGGGAAAGAGTGATACCCTCTTGTAGACAGTATCTTAAAATAGACATATTTGAGATGTCTATTTTAAGACTCTACCTTTGGATTCTAATCTCTATTTTAAGATACTACCTTTTGGTTTCTCTTAAAGAACTGAACAGTCCAGTTCTCACTGTTTATATAATGTGCTCCTCCCCAAAAGTTAAATGTAATTCTTGATCACTAAAAGCTTGCCAGCTCTGATCAAGGCATCCTAACCCTCTCCCCCGCCATTCCCCAATAAGCACCAAAAAACTTTAGACTTATCCTGAGGCCTTCTGGAATGTAAAAACTGAAATTGAAAAAAATAAAATGGTTGCTACTTGCCACAAGAAAAATGCCCACTTGTATTTGAAAGATAATCCAGTTTAAATTTGAACCATAGTCCATAAAATAGGAGAGTAGGAAAAGTTGAATTTCTCATTAGTAAGCAGCATTTTGGTAGTACTGTAAGCAAGTTTAAAGGAAATTTCTTACAGTCCTCTCCATGATGAGGGGAGTATTTTTCTGTATATAATAAACATTTCTAAACTTCCATCTATGCACGTAAAGTAAGAAGCACATTTTAAAAGTGTCCCTTTTATCCTCTCTTTTCTATCATATATTAGAACAAAACAGAACAGAATAAAACAGAATGGAATAGAACAGAACAGAATATAATACTTTATTGGCCAAGTGTGATTGGACACACAAGGAATTTGTCTCCAGTGCAGAAGCTCTTAGTGTACATACAAACAACAAAATAATATAATCATAAGATACCAATAAGAGAAGTAGGAGAAAAGATAAGAAGGATAATAGTAATACAACTATTCTACATGTGTAAATATCCTTAGACATAAGACAGTATTGTGGGAATTAGGTGTTCAGCAGAGTGATGGCATGGAGGAAAAACTGTCTTCGTGTCTAGTTGTTTTGGCATGCAATGTCCTATAGTGGTGTCCTGAAGAGAGGAGTTGAAAAAATTTATGTCCAGGCTATGAGGGGTCTCTAGATTTTTTTCTCAGCTCTCTTTCTGACCCTTGCAGTATACAGGTCCTCAGTGAAAGGCAAGTTGGTTGCAATTGTTTTTTCTGCAGTCCTAACTATCCACTGAAGTCTGTACCTGTCCTGTTTGGATGCTGTACCAAACCAGACAATTATATAAGTACAAATGACAGACTCAATAATTCTTCCATAGAACTGTATCAACAGCTCCTGAGGCAATCTGAACTTTCTGAGTTGAAGCAGGAAGAACATTTTTCGTTGTGCCTTTTTAATGACGATTCTAATGTTGGGTGTCCATTTCAAATCCTGGGAGATTATAAAACCCACAAATTTGATACTGTGTTGTCTAATATTGTAAGAGATGGCAGAATAGGAGGGCTCCTCCTAAAATCCAATTTCATCTCTAAGTTTTAAATCTGTTCGGCTCCAGATTGTTCTGGTTGCACCACAGGGTCAGTTATTCAACCTGCCATCTATATGCTGACTCATCACCTTCTTGAATGAAATCAATGACTGTTGTATCATCTGCAAACCTCAGTACTTTAACAGAGGGATTAGCTGTGCTAATTGAAAGGGTATTTGATGTGATTTTACCTAGTTTCACCTGCTGCTTTCTATCTGTCAGAAAGTTTATAATCCATCTGCAAGTGTGGACAAGCACAGCTAGCTGAGTCAGTTTAGAGCAGGGGTGCCAAACTGGCGAACCACAGGCCGGATGCATCACGTGCAGATCACATCCACCCCGGCTCTGCAAAGGCAAAGGCAATATCATGATATTTCATGATATGTCATGTGACACAATAGAGATTGACACCCGTGGTTTAGAGTGAAGAATTTCTGGAAAGATGGTGTTGAATGCTGAGCTGAAGTCTGCAAAAGGGACCTTGCATAGGTCCTTGGGCATTCAAGATATGGTACGAAGTAGTGCAGTACCACATTAACAGCCTTATGATGTCATTGCCATAATCCTTTCTAAATAATATTGAATCTTCTAAAATAAATCCATCAAAATAATGAAAAATTGACTCTCGATCAAGTGTTTATCAGAATAGCACTAGAATGACTTATAAAGTAATATACCTTTTTTAAAAAAAAACAAGATGAAAAGGCAACTCAGTTAAAGAAGATCCTCTTATAATAAAATAATTGATGTGTTGGCACTATGCAGCCAATGTTTCCATTTTTCTTTTTTTCTCCCTCTGTCCCCGTCCTCTCTTGTTTAGCTCCACCAAAGTTTACTTCAAATCAAAAGTCTCCAGCTTCTTTCCCATTGATAATTATGCTCCTTACTAAAATTATCTCATCATTCACTACCCCAAAATATGTTTATTTTAAATATTAAGATTTTAGATATTTTCAAATCATTATAGAAAATAGTAATCCCTGAACTTTCATGCTGCTAATGAATTTGCCATGTGTTAATTTTTCATTTGTTGTCTTTCTACCTTTTTTTCTTCCTACTATATATTTAGCATAATTTCATTGTTTGTTTCACTTTCTATTGTTTTGGAATTTCACTAAATGTGCCTTTGCACTTTTCACATTAACTTAACATATACCGAATGACAGACTAGAGCCTTTAATAATATTTATCTTTTAATGTTTAACCTTACAACTTGTATTCTATTCCATTTTCAAATACTTTACCATCCCCAACTGCACTAATGATGTGCAGTTCCAATTCTTGCGATTTAGCAAATGCTACTAATATGTTTCTTATGTTAAATAAAGCATACTAAATGATGGAAATACCAACTTGGTCTCTTATCATTGAATTAGTATCTTCTTAAAATGAACATTTGCTTTCCAGGCTGGTATTATCTTCTTACCTTTATTCACTTGCTTATCTTCCAGTATCTGTATTAATCTCCATCTTCACCAGTATAACTATTAATTTCCCAGGTGGCCCCATATCAAATAGTGCTTTGAAATCCATGTAGACTGAATCCACAAAATATCTTCTATCCAGATACCTGTTATCTTATATAAAAAGACTGATTAAACTATGAGGATCTATAGCAGAACCTTTATATTTTGTCCCAACAGTATTTCACTTATTATATTTATGCAAAGTAAACTTAGCCCAAATTTGATGCTGTTTCTTCAAAACTGTCCTTCTTTGTTCTATATCGATATTTACTACTGTTCTGTATTTTTTGCCCTGAAAAGATAATACATTCCTTTTAAATGCCTTTATTGAAATTATGATTACTATTCCTGGTAGACACATTCCCTGTACAGTGTTTCAAGTTCACATTATATTCTAGAAATTCAATTTCTACTCTTTAAAAAAAGTTACTCTCTATATTGCTGTATAATATCTTTGAGTTTCCAGTATTCTGCATAGGCAACATCAAAGCAGACTTTTAAACCTGACCAGTTAAGAAAGTTTAGAAGAAATCCAGCATGTCAAACCAACATGTTGGCTATGCAGGCCTTGTAGTTTCTCCACCGTCTGTTATTCTGGCCAATGCCTTTCCAAGTTATCTCAAAAAATTAGGGAACATTCTGATCAACATTTATAAGACATAGTCAGCTGCCAACAAATAGAATTGGCAAAACCTCTCTCTCTCTCTCTCTCTCTCTCCCTCCCTCCCTCCTTCTCCCCCCCCTCTCTCTGTAGCTTCTCATAGGATTTTGCTTTTAATGTTCATCTCAAAGGTGCTTTTTCAAGAGGCAACTGGACTTTCTTGTTTTTCTTTGAAGACATCTTGCTTCTCATGCAAGAAGCTTCTTCACATGGTGGAGAATGGAAGGATTTATGTTCCTTGCAGATAGCTGGTCATTTGCATTCTTTTAGAAAAGAAAAGAAAAACAAGAAAGTCCAGTTGTCTCTTGAAAAGGTACCTTTGAGACAACCATGACCTGGATGACTGAGAATCTCCATAGACTTTTAATGTTCAGTATAAGCAACAGTCTCTCTCTCTCTCTCTCTCCCCCCCCCAATATGCTGCTTTCCAGATATGTTGGACCCATTTTTTAATACTGTATAGTCAGTGCTTTTTTTGTAAAAAAAAAAAGAAAAAAGGTGCCGGAATTCACACACGTCATACAACTTGCCTTGCCTACCCAAAAAAGGTGCCAGAACTCCATTCTGAGCGTTCTATGACAAAAAAAGCCCTGTGTATAGTATCTAAAATAATAGACAGTACAAGGAAGGTCCTTGTTGCCAGGTCCACATATGTTCATAACAGAACCTGGTCCTTCTAATAGTCATAGACCTTGGATAACTCTGGCGTGTATTGAAAGCCTTTGTTTTGAAGTGAATACTATTTTGACAGCTGTTAAAATAAAGCCCTAATAAATTTGTATTTTTGTTAAGTTTCTTAAAAATTTTAAATGGAAGGAAAAAAAACCCAACTTATTAAGCTATAGCTTTTTTGTCATATATATACAGATACAGCTACACACAAAGATTAATTGAAAACACACACATATCTTCAAAAGCAAAGAAGACAAACTTTCCAAGTCAGTGTCTGCTTTGTATACCTAGTCTGCAAAGTTTAACTGGAGATATACAGATGTATATATCCCTTCAACCCTCCAGCAAGCAATGAAAAAAAAAGAACTTAATGAACAAAAACTATTTTGAGTTTTTCTGAAGGGAAATAAAAGCTAGCAAAAAACTTTAAGCTGTGTGCAAAGGTTTAATATCAGGTCTGCAACTGAATGCAAACAGACCCTTACAATGACTGCAGATATGCCCAAAGCACATCTTGAAAGAGTAGGTTTGTTATGCCCTTAGTAACCATTTTAGGCACGTGCAGGGGAAACAAAGATTAAATAAAGAGGTAGTAGCCATCACCTCTCCAGAACTGCTTTCCTCATCTTTGAGATCTACCAACTGAAAGAATCCAAAAGAATAGGATAGGTAATTGTTAATTATATCACTACAGTTTGCCTCAACATTTGAGTCCAAGTTTATTAATATTTGTATTTGTTGCCCTCAAGCTTGGGATCTTTAAAATATTGATCTTTATATAATAATAGATATAACTACAGCATCAAAAATATCACCATAGTGTTTTATCAGGAGAGAAATGAGACTTATGGTGGAGCTATGGCTAAAATGAAACTGCTTCTATTAGATCAAAACATTCCTCTATGAATTGTTTCTTAGATCAGATCTAGTGCGATATGTTCCTGCACAGGATCATCATCCCATTACTTTAATTCCAGTGAATAAATATTAAAAGGCATTATATAACATACGTTGAAATGTGTCAAGCCTTTAATTTTATAACGTTCTTAGTTTCTGAAAATTCTAGAAATATCTATTTTCTGTTCCAGCTGTGCTAGTTACTTCATATGATTTACTGAGTTTTTTCTGTCTGTATTTTCCCGAAACTAGTGTTATCAGTGCATTTTCATTTTATTTTTTTATGTCTGTTCAATTTGGGTTCACACTGCAAATTGCTTATTGAGAAAACAAAGGTGATAGGCTTTGAGAAATAGATGTGTGGAAGTACAGGTGATATATTTCAGAGGCACTGGTGCTGCTGCTAGGCATAAAGTTATATCCCAGAGCCTAGTTAATATCTAAATTCATCACCATCCATATAAGAATGATGAAAAATCAACAGAAAAGCAATTCTACCCCTTTTGTTGTGTATACAGGACAGTTTTCTCCGTCTATCTTTTCCAAACAAGGATGGTTGACAGAGTAATCCTATTTATTTTGGTATGTTCCCACCAACATTTTGATTGGAAACAGCCTTCCTATTTCACTTCAGGTACCACATAGACAGGGGTGTCAAACTGCCAGCATGCGGGCCGGATGCATCATAGCAAAACCACGCCCACCCCATTGCTGGCAATGGCAAAAAAGTCATGATACATCGCAACATGTCATGTGACATTGCGAGTTTGACACCCCTGACATAGAGGAACCAGAAGGAGTTTATATCATCTTCTTTGTTTTTCAAAATGGTATGGCAAGTGATAGATCAAATCTCTTAGACCAGGGATCTTCAAACTTGGCCCTTTTATGACTCATAGACTTCAACTCCCAGAATTCCTCAGCCAGCATGCCTGGCTGAGGAATTCTGGGAGTTGAAGTCCATGAGTCATAAAAGGGCCAAATTTGAAGACCCCTGTCTTAGACCTTGGAAGGAAGTGATCATGCAATATTGGAATTCAACATTATGGAAGCACAAGCAATAGAACACAGTCAAACTAGAGTCTTGGACTTCAAGAGAGCTAATTTCAATAAACTTAGAGAGGGTTTGGGAAGGATTCCATGGATGAGAATCCTCCAGGGGAAAACAACTCAAGATGCTTGGAAAATTTTGAAAAGTGAGATAATAAACCCCCAGTCTAGCACAATACCAACAAAGAGGAAAAATAACAGCTCTCAAAAGAAACCAAAAGAACTCTCTGATAAATTGAAAGATAAAAAGGGCTAGTATAGAAAGTGGAAAGAGGGACACATAACTAAGTCAGAATATCAGCAAATAGCCCGAGCCTGCAAAGATGAAGTGAGGAAAGCTAAGGCTCAAAATGAACTAAGGCTTGCGACCAAAGTCAAAAATAACAAAAAAAGCTTCTTTCAACATGTAAAGAACAAGAAAAAAGTGAAGGAAACGATTGGCCCATTAGTGGGTGAAAGTGGCAAGAAGATAACAAGCAACAGGGAGAAAGCAGAACTATTTAACTCATTTTTCACATCTGTCTTTACACAAAGGGAAAAAGCAGACCAACCTATCAAAAATAGTGCCATAAAAAACAGAATAGAAACACAAGTTAAGATAGGCAAGAAAATGGTAAGCGAGCACCTGTCCAGCCTAGACGAGTTCAAATCACCAAGACCAGATGGATTACATCCCAAGGAACTGGCAGATGAGATCTCAGAACCACTATATATTTTTCAAAGATCCTAGAGCACTGGGGAACTACCAGAGGACTGGAAAAGAGCTGATGTAGTTCCCATCTTCAAAAAATGGAAAAAAATGGATCCACGAAATTACAGACCTATCAGCCTGACCTCAATACCTGGGAAGATTCTGGAAAAGATAATCAAACAACGAATCAGCGAACACCTACAGGCAAACCAAGTCATTACTAAAAGACAACATGGGTTTGTCAAAAACAGATCATGCCAGACAAACCTTATTGCATTCTTTGACCAAGTGACAAAATTAGTGGTCCAGAGGAATGCTGTGGATATAATTTACTTGGACTTCAGTAAGGCATTTGACAAAGTAGATCTCAACCTATTACTTGATAAGATAGAAAAATGCGAGTTAGACAGCATCACCACCACATGGATCTGTAGCTGGCTGACCGGCCGTACTCAGTGTGTGGTCCTCAATGGAACCACATCTACATGAAGGGAAGTGTGTAGTGGGGTGTACTGGACAGACTTGAACACTGGGCACTATCTAACAAAATGAAATTCAATGGTGAAAAAAGTAAGGTTCTACATTTAGGCAAGAAAAACCAAATGAATAGGTATAGTATAGGGGGTACCTTGCTCAATAGTAGTAACTGTGAGAGGGATCTCGGAGTTCTAGTGGACAATCAGTTAAATATGAGCCAGCAGTGTGCTGCAGCTGCCAAAAAAGCCAACACAGTGCTAGGCTGCATTAACAGAGAGATAGAATCAAGATCACATGAAGTATTAATACCACTCTACAATGCCTTGGTAAGGCCACACTTGGAATACTGCATCCAGTTTTGGTCACCACGATGTAAAAAAGATGTTGAGACTCTAGAAAGAGTACAGAGAAGAGGAACAAAGATGATTAGGGGACTGGAGGTTAAAACATATAAGGAAAGATTGATGGAATTGCGTATGTCTAGTTTAATGAAGAGAAGAATGAGGGGGGACATGATAGCAGTGTTCTAATATCTCAGGGGCTGCCACAGAGAAGAGGGAGTCAAGCTATTCTCCAAAGGGCCTGAAGGCAGGACAAGAAGCAACAGATGGAAACTAATCAAGGAGAGAAGCAACCTAGAACTAAGGAGAAACTTCCTGACAGTTAGAACAATTAACTAGTGGAACAATCTGCCTCCAGAAGCGGTGAATGCTCCAACACTGGAAGTTTTTAAGAAGAAACTGGACAGCCATTTGTCTGAAATGGTATAGGGTTACCTGCCTGAGCAGGGGGTTGGACTTGATGACCTCCAAGGTCCCTTTCAACTTTATTATTATTATTATTATTATTATTATTATTATTATTATTATTATTATTATTATTATTATTACCTTTAAAAGACATGTGACCATCAAAATCCCTCATAAGCAGCAAGTCATAACTACAAAAAAGCATACACATTTATTTTGTCAAAGAAGATGCAATTAGACTTGCACTGATACAGCTAACTTTCTCTTTCTAGATTGGGCAATGCATTCAAAATCCAGAGGCTCTCTGAGGATAAAGATGTCCAAGTGCAATTTAGTGCTTCAGGATTCCCATTTTTCAGACCCTAAAGAATAAGGGAAAGCAAAGACTCCAGTGCTGTCCCCTTGTAAGTGGAAAGTGTTAGAGAAAGAATAGGAATGAGAATCCACCAGGGCAAGTGGGAAGAAAGTGCGCATACATCAGGAGGAGGGTCTGGGGGGGGGAGGGGAAATTTGGAGTTTGTTGAATTCCAAATGGATTTCTTTTGTGGGAATTGCCTTGCCTAGGAACCCTTTATCTTGACAGAGCCATAGCTCAGAAATCTCAAGCAATGTCTCCGAGTCTCATTGGGTTCCAGGGATATGGCCAATGGGAGTTTAGTTGCTTTACTTGCTACATTGCTAGTTAACTAAAAAGATAAGGCTCTTTCACTTCCAGTCACCGAATAACAGAATTAATGTCAATAGGTAGAGCTAGTAGAGATGTGCAAATCAATAAAGATTTGATGCCATTCCAATTTAAGAATTGAAAACAACAAGATTCAGTTTTATTTGATATTTGGTCTGAAAAAAGAAACACTTGCTGGCTACGAAGATGAGGAGAAGTTGGAAGAACTGTTAATGCTGATGAATTTTTGGCTATAATGCAGTATTTTTTTTTTGCGAATGGGATTCAAATTATAGGAATAATAGGCCCTTTAAAGGTCATTAATCTTGCAAAGTTTCAGCCAAATAGTTTCACAGAGTTTACTCCAATACATTTTTGATTGTTTGCTGTACCTATTTTTAAGGTGAGGAAAGGAGAATTTAGCAGCCTCCAATTTATCTAACAAATAGCCAGTAGAGAAATTCTCAATCAATGTGACTTAAACCAACTTTCAAATAATCTTTAAAAAGCAAAGTCTTAGAAAAGATTAAAAAGTCCATAAAAGGAGAAACTGAAAGAGACACAGAGGCTAATAGGATCTGCTGTACTGCAGACAAATAGATTGAGAATATAAAAAGAAGATAACATATATTTCTGGAGAAAGGTGAGAGTCACACAAGAAAGAGCAAACCACATAAAAAAGCACAGCAGAACAAATCTGAATCCCTCTTTGGGTAAACCTGATTAAATAAATTCTAACAGAAGAGTAAGAATCAAGTCCTCCCCAAAGATTCTGATAAACATGATTTGCAGAGATATATATAAAAAAAACATTGACCAGATACTCATGCCTAAGTAAATGAATAGACAGCTCCTCCTGTGATTCATACTTACCTTATATCAACTTTTTCCATAGACTAAGGAAAAGCTGTAACAATATTTCAGACATCACAAAGCCTGAAGCACCAAACATCCTATCAAATCATTTTCAAAACTCTCTGAAGAGATCTAGAAATTCCTGATTTGATTTGCTGCCTTGAATCATCCTGGAGACTGGAATGACTACACTCCTTCAAAGCTTTGCACAGCTTGTGGCAGCTAGCCATTCAAGCTATTCTCTGTGGGAATGTCTTCATCTAGACAAGTCTAAAAGCAGGAGGAAACTTTTACAGATAATCCCCCAGGTACAAACGTTCTTTTAGCGAGTTTTCACAAAAACAAATTTATTCAGAAAGGGTACTTACATTGCAAATTGAAAATTGCAACCTTTCTGAGTGGAAGGCTGCACTGGAAACAGCTGATGGGCAGCAGCGTGGAAAGCCTCTCAGTTCAAGCAGTGATTAATTAACAAATAGGAGGAAATTATAAGTCAGATCTTTATTCATTTAATGATCCATTTGATTCAATTAATGAATTTGATTTTAAAAACGTGTAAAATTGAGTGTAATTCATTTGATGATTTTTTTGATTTACGAGCCTAATGGGCAGGACTACTATTTATTTTTGGTCAACTCAAGGCAGCATGCATACTTAATATTCCCACCTCCTATTTTCTCCACAACTGCAACTCTATGATGTAGGGTGGGCTAACAGAGAGTGAATGACCTATAGCAGTGATGGCTAACCTTTTAGAGACCGAGTGCCCAAACTGCAACCCAAAACCCACTTATGTATCGTTGGGTGCCGGGTGGTATGGCCCAGTGGATGGGCGTGGCTGCGGTGGTAACTGGGTGGGTGGGACTAAAAAGTTCAATCAATCAATTCTAACTTTGGGAGATTTTTTTTCCCCGCGAGAAGTTGAAATTGATTGATTGATAGATTGAACCTTTTTTTTTTTTGCACATGGCAGTGGAGGCCAAAAGCGAAAAGGTTTTATAAAACCCAGCTGAAGGCCTAGGACTGGGGTGATGGCATGCGTGCCCACAGAGAGAGCTCTGCGTGCCACCTGTGGCACGCGTGCGATAGGTTCGCCACCACAGACCTATGGTCACCCAGTCAGTCTCTTATCTGCAAATTCAGACTCCAGCCCAGGACCATAACCACTATGGCAAAGTGCCTCTCGTCTCTTTCCACATTTCATAATAACAATTGTGTAGGATGTTTTTCATATGAATTCTATAGGGAAGAAGGCTGATTGATAGCTCAAACTCTATAGAGTACTTAGTAATAATAATTTGTAGAGCAGAGGTTAGGAAAACCTGCTATAGCGTTCTCTATTGCAATAAAAATGTAGTAGAATAAATCCTTCTAAGGCCTAGGGAAACTGAAAGTACAATTACTATATTTTCGTATACTCCAATGTCTGTCATTTTAGAAAATATCATCTATCATAGACGTTCCTGAAGGTAAATAACCTGACAATTTTCAGATGGATAGTTACAAGGTATTTTATGCAAGAGAATTTTTTTAATGTTGGGAAGAAACTGGCTTTCCTCATTGCGTTTCTCTCTCTGTCTCTTTGTCTCTTTGTTTCCGTCTCCCTCCCTCCCTCCCTCCCTCCCTCCCTCCCTCCCTCTCTGTATGCAGCTATGGAAAGTTGCTTCAGTCTGTTCAAAACTTAAATGAGATTTTGTCAGTTTTTTTACCTATGGCACAAAAGCATCCCTGATACCCTCAGTGGCATTCATGGGAAAGAACCTTAAATTATTATCATTTGCTTAAAAATGGCAGACGATTACACATTCTTATATAAAATTACACAAGATCTCAGTATGTGATTGGCAACACCTTGAGAGGTTTGATTATTTCACTCTTTTCCATATTTTTAAAATTATATTGGAGAAAGTACAAAAAATTTCTGGTGCGAGTCGTTTTGGAATTTGCGTTGGTTTTAATGCACACCTTATGTTTATACCATTCATTTTATCAGAGTCATAACTCAAGAAAGTGCATCTCCCATAGATAATATACCTTTGATTTAGAGCTTCCATTTGCTTCAACAATTATTGTTATTATTATGTGTCTTTCAGTCAATGTTTGACTTCTGTACTAATCCCTGCAGTTTTCTTGCTAGGTTTTCTAAAGTGGCTTGCCATTACCTCCTTCCTAGGGCTTAGAGAAAGGGACTGATCCAAGGTCATCCAGCTGAATTCATACCTAAAGAAGGATTAGGATTCACGGTCTCCCAGTTTCTAGTCTGATGCCTTATCCACTACACCAAATTGGCACTTGGTTCAATAACGGATAGCCAGAGAACTAATAATGAAAATTATGCTTGGATTCAGCTATTCCAGTGTTTCTCAATCTTGACAATTTTAAGGCATGTGGACTTCAACTCCCAGAATTCCACAGCCAGCAACATTGAAGTCCACATGCCATAAAATTGTCAAGGTTGAGAAACACTGAGCTATTCAGTTTGTTTATGGGTTTCCCCTCCCCCCTCCAGTAGCATCAATTACTTTCTCTAACTGCTTGTTTTAGTTTGCAAACATGTGGACCTTGCTTACTGAAAGTTCACAAAACAATTGCATCATATATATGCGGGTTAAAGGCAATTTCCATTGAATTTAAAAGATATGGAGATTGTATCCTGAAAATATAAACTGAACAGTGAGTGACTTTATCTCTCCTTCCCAGGGGTGCAATTTAGTTTTACAACTCCTCCCATTCCCTCAGGCTCAAGTTTGCTGGCAAATGACAGACAAATGAGTAGTGAGCAAACATTAGGGTCAAGGTTTGCCATTTATTAACCAAAGAATGTTTGAAAGGAAGAAAGTTCAGCTTTGTGGGTAAGGGGCAGGGCGGTTTAAAAGAATGGGGGAGGGAATTTTAACTTCTTGCATTAATATTTTGTGTTGCACTAATCTAATGAGTTGCCCAGCAAATGAAGCATGAAATATATTGCAGGAATGTGTGTGTGTATGCACTTTAATATCATTATCTTTAATATATGCATTACCAACAGAAAAAGAGGAAAACTACAATTATCCATTCCCCTATTTGATAGATTTCTGTGTCATGTTTCATGTACTTTTCTTATATATTCTGTGCTATAGTATGAGAAAGGCCTCTTGTAAAGAA
Source organism: Crotalus tigris (assembly GCF_016545835.1). NCBI lineage: Eukaryota > Metazoa > Chordata > Lepidosauria > Squamata > Viperidae > Crotalus > Crotalus tigris. The sequence goes on along the minus strand of NW_024096808.1, from coordinate 831,544 downwards.
GAAGAACTACTTGTTTTCTTATATTGCCTCATATAATTAGGACTTTTTCCCAATCTACACTGCTGGCACTTATGTAAAGAATACCAAAACGAAATGGAAAAAGAAACCTTCCTAGGGAGGCTGTGATCCCACTCCCACCTCTTTCTTCCCATTCTGTGAACTGAGGTTCCGTGACTATATATATGGTTTCTTATGAAATTCAGGTAAATTAGTGTTAGTCCTCTGTGCCATGGAATGTGCATCACGAGAGAAGGACATTAGCTCTCTATCAAAACTCTGGATTGAATCATAGAACTTGCTTGGATGGTAGAATAAGAGGCAAGGTTTGGGAGATAATCTCTTGGTGTTGGTAGATTTCCTGAAAGGGAGTAGTATATGTACATTGACAATGTGTCCCATAGTCCAGGGCTTTTCAACCTTTTCACCCATTGTACCACTTTTAGGCTATGGCAATATCCAAGTATCACCAGTCGCCTAGCAAGTTGTCAAAAACTTGATGACAAAAATAGGAAAAAAGTGATAAAGTACAGATAGTCCTCAACTTACAACAGTTCACTTAGTGACTGTTCGAAGTTACAATGGCACTGAAAAAAGTGCCCCCCAAATCACAGCTGAGCAAAACACCTGCCTGCCCACCCGACAGTGCTCTTCCTCCTGTCTGAGGTTTTTATTGTTGTGAGCATTTCTATTGAGGATTGGCAGTGGGGGTGGGGTGGGAGGGTGTTTGGTTTTTATTCCCCCTGTCTGCTGGGTGGTTGCAGCAGGTTTTGGTCACTTCACATGACCTGGGACACTGTGACCATCATAAATATGAATCAGTTGCCAAGCATCTGAATGTAAATCACAAGATTCAGGAGATGCTGCAACATTCCAGCTGATCAGTGCTTCTTCTGGGCTCAGCAGAAGCACCAGGATCAGTGTTGCTTTCCAGCTGATTGGTGCATCTTCAGGGCTCAGCAGAAGCACCAGGATAAGTGCCAAGCTCCAGCTGGAGCCTGGTGCTGATCCTGGCACTTTCGCTGAGCCCTGACAGCCCCGAAAAAGCGCTGATCAGCTGGAAAGCAGCACTGATTCTGGAGCTTCCGCTGAGCCCTGACAGCCCTGTAGCTCCAGCCATCTCTCGCTCAGGCTTGTGTGGTGCTGCCATTGGTTCAGCTTATTCCCCTCCCCGCTACCACTTTTCTAGGATGGTTGCATACCACTTGCAAGGTGCCAATGTACCACAGGTGGTACCCGTACCACTGGTTGAAAAGCCCTGCCATAGTCTAATCCTGCTGTGTAATAGAAGATACAGGTAGTCATTGAATTGCAACCATTAGTAGAATAGAATAGAATAGGATAGGATAGGATAGGATAGGATAGGATAGGATAGGATAGGACAGGACAGGACATAATAGAATAGAATAGGAGCCGGAAGGGACCTTAGAGGTCTTCTAGTCCAGCCCCTTGATCAAGCAGGAGAACCTATACCATCTCAGACAAGTGACTGTCCAGTCTCTTCTTAAAAACCTCCAGTGATGGAACACCCACGATTTCTGGAAGCAAGCTATTCCACTGGTTAATTGTCCTCACTGTTAGGAACTTTCTCCTTAATTCCAGGTTGCTTCTCTCTTTGGTCAGTTTCCAACCATTGTTTCTTGTCCTGCCCTCTGGTGCACTGGGGAATAATGACTGTTCAAAGTTACAATAGCACTGAAAAAAGTGACCTATGGTCAGTTCTCACACTTACGACCATTGCAGCATCTCCACAGTTGTGATCAAACTTTGGGTGTTTAGCAACTGGCATGTACTAACAATAGTTGCAGCATCCTGTGGTCCTGGGATTGTCCTTTGCAACCTTCTTAGGGAGCTTCTGATGAGCAAAGTCAATGGGGGAAGCCAGATTTGCTTAACAACCACATGATTAATAACTGTAGTGGTTCATGGGGCATGACACATTTAAAAACTTGCTTGGCAAAGGAAATTTTGGGCTCAATTGTGGTGGTAAGTTGAGGACCACCTGCATTTTGTATTCTAGGAGGCCAAGTATCCAATCCAATAATTGCACCTCTTTAACAAACTGCAGCAGAAAGAAGTGAGATAAGAAGAGCAAAGAAATGATTTAAATACAACATTAACCCTTGAGTACATGGAATAATACTGAGCACTCTTCCCATTTCATCAATATGGAGTCAGTTCAAAACTGGAGAGTGAAACCATCAGTCCAAACTGGAGTGACACAGTTTTTCCTTTGTGCCAGAATATTTCTTGCTACATCCCAAGCTCAATAAATCCATAGGTCTTTAGAGAATGATAGAATCAAAATATTGGTTATTTCGCAATAACCAATAACTCACAATCACGGCCACATCTTTACTAACAAATTCATGAATACTAAATCAAAATGGGAGCATAGTAAGGCAACCCCATATCATAATATAAGTGTCCTCTCTGCTAATTTACTTTTCCAGTATAAAGATTTTAACAGGCAAATTCAGGTAGTCCTTGGCTTATGACCACAATTGAGCCCAACATTTCTGCTGTTAAGTGAAACATTTCTAAGTCAGTTTTTCCCCATTTTAAGACTTTTCTTGCCACAGCTGTCAAGTGAATCACTGAATCACTGTTAAGTTAGTAACACGGTTATTAAGGGAATCTGGTTTCCCCATTGACTTTGCTTGTCAGAAGGTCACAGAAAGTGATCACGTGACTCCCCAAGACATTGCAACGGTCGTAAGTATGAATTAGTTCCCAAGCTTCTGAATTTTGATCACGTGACCATGGGGATGCTACAATGGTCGTAAGTGTGAAAAGCAATCATAAATCACTTTTTTCAATTCCATTGTAATTTTGAATGGTCACTAAATGAATTTCTTGTAAGTCGAGGACTATCTGTCTGAGGTGTTTGTGCTGACTTACCTATATATTACACAATTTGATATAGGGCTCATTTTCAAAGGCACTTTACAGAAACACAAAACACATACAATGAAACCAGGAGCCTACAGTGTAAACATTATCCAATATCATTCTACATATTATAGTAACAGGCACCAAATACTTGGCAGAACAGTCAGATTTTAAACACTTTTGGAAAGATAAGGAGGTTCAGGGTACTTTTTATCTTAGAAAACAAAGTGTTATACTGCATCGGAGTAGTTACGAAGAAGGACATTATTGGGCCCCCACTGCCTTTACTTCATGTGGGCTAAGAGCCTCAATAAATCCTTCTGAATGAACGTATGGGACAGCTTTAAAAGAAGGTGATGTAAATATCCAGAGACCAAGCCATATAGTGCTCTAAGGATGACCATCAAAACTTTGAATCAAACCTGGAAAGGCTGGCAATCAGAATTGTAGCCATAACAACATAGGTGTCATATGGCTAAATCTGTTACCTCTCACCAGCAAACCATCCACTGCCCTTTGGACCAAATGAAGCTTCTGAATCCTATTTAAAGGCAGACCATGTAGAACATGTAGAGCAAAGGTATAAGAGGTACAAATCCTACAGTCCTTACCTTAAGATCACAAGAAATAAATAATATTCACTGAGACCCTTAGCCCTTGATTTGCCGATATGAGAGTACTCCCATGTTTTATTTCATAGTTCTGAGCCTATTCATCTCCCTTTAATGCTCAAGAAACTCTTGAGTCCTATGTAGATAATTCATGCTAGAGGAGCAAAATAATTAGCTTGATTGTTTACAAAATTAGAACAGGAGTGCCAATTTTTTGGGGATAGAGATTTATCAGCTGGACTACTGAAGCCGACTCTCCATGGAGCCAACTTGGAGATAACTTGACCCTACATGGCACCATGCTAGAGTCTATCAAGGACTGCTTAGCCAGAAATGAATCTGCCCATCTGGTCTGAACACTCAGGGATGGCTTAATGTGGAGTCTCTACTGATGGGAGGTAGGTGAAGCAGCTTTGGAATATGTTTATTTATTAAATTTAATTTAATTTTTTAAAATTGATTTTTCTTTCCTAGAATTAAGTTTAACCCCACTCCTCCTTGCGGTATACAAGGCTGCTAAGGTCACCTTACTTTAGGATGCCTTTGACGTTGGCTAACTGTGGGCAATCACTGTAATAATATCATTTATACCATTTTTGTTGTATTATGTCTTTTTCATTTATATCCCACTCAGAGTTCTAGTTGATTGGAGTGGTTAACAAATCTTGCAATGCAAATCCAATAAATACTCTGATAGCCAAGATATAAAAATATGCAGAACCAGAACAAACATGAAATTAGATTGATATTTCATTAGTTTAGCCTTGGTTTATTAAGTACAATTAATATGATTACTCCCAATGGATTGAATAATTAAATCCTTCTCTCACATTAAAAAATACAATTCAGCACCAACATTTGGAATGGCCTTATGGGCCATCCCCCATGCACCTGTATCTTATGTAACCTGAAATTCAATAATCAAAAGCAAGAAACTTCTTTAACCAGAGTAAAATATGTCAAGATCACAGTATTGAGAAAAACAGTACAAATTGAAGGAGAGTTTGGAGAACATTTGTGCCTGAGAAGAGTCCGTGGATATTATTCTAAAACAAAATGCTGAGTTATGTAATATGTCTTCCCTTCAGAGAATTCTTGCTTTATTTCCACAAAGTAAAGGTTGAATTTAACAGAATGGGAGGAATAAGACTAGCTGAAAAATTACAGAGAAATTGCCTGGTTTATTCAATTGACAGTTGCATTAAAGAAAAAGTGGAGATATTACAACCGTATAAATATTTTACAAAATCAAAGCAGTGGTTAGAGGGAAATCCTTCTTTTCAACATGAGATTTCTCTTCTCTGCTTCCCTTCCCCAAAGACAGTACTGAAGCTGTGTTCATTCAATTACACATCTTGCTAGTTTCTGTCTTATTTTTCCATCAAAGTTTCCCTACGTTTATAATATTATTTTGATGGTATAACTTTAAACTATATTTTAAGAGTGTAAGGCTGTGCAATCAAAACACCCAAAGCAGATTTGGAAAAATTGGTCAAATTATAAAGGAAGTCCTAAATAAAATCACCAAGTACTGAAAACAAAATAAAGAAACATTTGACTTCTGCCTACATTAGATTTAGTTTTTGAGGCAGGTGATCTATTTTAACAAACACTGCAAAATAACTGGTAAATGCCCTTTAATCTTCCCAAACTATCACTGCTAAAGCTGTAGAATAATTTTATTGACAATAGATATTGCCAAGCTTTGGGCAGAGAAGAAAATCAGTGTTACTTTCCAAGAAGATCACATTTATTCAAGCTAATAAATTATGAGAAATGTCTAGTTGATCTCACTCAAAGGGAGAACATACTTTTAATAGGAGCTTTTAATAGGAGCTACAAACACACACACACACACACAAACATACAAACGTACACACACTCTGAAAGACACCCAGGGCCAAAAGGGGTAGGGCTGGTGATATCAAGATATCACTCAGAGAGTTAAGTATTGTTTTTTAGGGCTCTCAGTGGGACAATTTGTTTCAAACTTTGAGGGCTTTTTAAGGGGTAAAATTAGTGCAAAGGAATGCTGTAAAGCAACATTTTCCAAACTCAGCAAGGTCCACCTATGAGAATGTCAACTTTCAGCAGTCTCCCTCCAGCAAATGCATTTCTGGAAATACTGGAAGTTCAGGATGACATATCTGGAAGTTTCTAGTGTTGGGAAACCCTGTTCTGGATCACACATTGAGATATATTTTAAGAGTGGCACAATGCACTGCAGGCTCTGGCAGCTTATGCTATGAGACTGTAAATTGCCACAGACAAATAGTAAAATTCTAAAACAATAGATATCTGATATTGTGCTATGAAATACTGGAAGTTCAGGATGACATATCTGGAAGTTTCTAGTGTTGGGAAACCCTGTTCTGGATCACACATTGAGATATATTTTAAGAGTGGCACAATGCACTGCAGGCTCTGGCAGCTTATGCTATGAGACTGTAAATTGCCACAGACAAATAGTAAAATTCTAAAACAATAGATATCTGATATTGTGCTATGATGAATAATATTGTAATTTAAGACTATTTGGTTATAAATAGATAGTGAAGCTAAAAATGCTGACAGTTTTAAAAATATGTATTAGTTCTTTGTTAAGAAACAGCAAAAATTGCATGGTTTCTTTCACCTCCAGAGATTTTTATTGTATCAGTGAACACGAGACATCATTACTGTTCTGCAAGATTATGGACTCAAAAAAGAGAGCAAAAGATTTAGAGAGTAGTAGCACATATAGGTGTTGGAAAATTACTGTAAATATTTTCCAGATTAGTTTGTACCTAACACACTCCCAGTCGAGCCCTATATCCAGATCTGAGCCATATGCTGCTCATTTAAACTAACAAGAATATAAACTGATATGTATTTATTAAACATATCAAACTTCCAAATAGTTGACTGGCAAAAATGGGACAAAAGGCAAGGAAAAGCCGGGGGGGGGGGGAAGACACAGAGAGACAGAGACAATGGCTAAGGATTCCACTTCTTCTTCTTCTTCTTGTGCCATATCCGTTATCAGATGTTGGCGATCCTGTTGGCGATCCTGTTTTTGTCAGCAGCCACATGAAAAAGTGCTGCTGAGTTTTGTCCAAACCAGTCCCTTAGATTTTGAAGCCACGATGTTCTTCTTCAGCCTGGACCTCGTTTGCCTTCAGTCTTTCCCTGTAGGATTAAATGGAATATGCCGTATTTTTCTGGGTGTCGCATCACATGTCTGAAATATTCTAATTTTTGTTTTTTAATTGTTTTGATGATTTCCCTTGGCTTTCCCAGATGGCTTATCACCTACTCATTTCTGATCTTGTCAACCCAGCTTATATGTAACAGCCACCTGTAAATCCACATTTCAAATGCTTCTAATCTCTTCAGATGGTCTTCTGTCAGAGACCAACTCTCTACTCCATAGAGCAGGATAGAAAAAATATAGCATCTGACAAGGCTGATTTTCAGTCTTAGGCTTATGTCGTGACTGCAGAAGACCTTTTTCATTTTGAAGAATGCTGTTCGAGCTTTCTCTATCCTAGTCTTTACTTCAACGGTCACATCCCAGCCTTCATGTAAATTAGAACCGAGGTGCGTGATCCTTTCAACTTTTTCTAGTGGTATTACTTCTGAATTTATTGGTGGTAAATTAACAGGTTGTTTGCTGATGACCATGATCTTTGTTTTTGAGGTGTTAAGTTTCAAGTCATATTTTTCAGATATTTCTGTGATTCTGTTGATGAGGAGCTGAAGGTCTTCATGCTTGCTGGCAAGAAGAACTGTATCATCAGCATATCTTAAGTTGTTGATCCAAACACTGTTTACTTTGATCCCAGCATCGATGTTATCCAGTGCCTCGTTGAAGATTGACTCAGAGTAGGTATTGAACAACAGTGGAGACAGACTACATCCCTGTCTGACCCCTCTTCTTCTTTCTGCATCAGCTGAGTATTTTTGTTTCACATTTGCTACCAGATGCCCAGTGCTTTTTTTCTAAAAAAAAAAAAGGTGCCGGAACTCACACACATCATACAACCTGCCTTGCCTACCCTACAAGGTTCCATCCAAAAAAGGTGCTGGAACTCTGTTCTGGGCGTTCTATGAGAAAAAAAAAAGCCCTGCTGATGCCAATACAGATTCTTTATTATTTGGATGTCTTTGTCATCTAGTCCCCCTTGTTTCAGGATTTCTAATAGTTTGCTGTGTCTTATTTTATCAAAAGCTTTTTCAAAATCAATGAAGCACATGTAAACACTGTGATTGACATTTCTACAATGCTGTAGAAGAATCTGAATGCTGAACAGCGCATCTCATGTACCAAGATTGTTTCTGAAACCAAATTGTGTGTTACCTAGACGCTCTTCAATTTTGTTGTATATTCTTGTGTGAATTATTCTCAGGAATATTTTCAGGGCATGACTCATTAAGCTTATTGTTCTGTATTCGGTACACTTCTTTGCATTTATTTTTTGGGGGATTGTCACAAAGGTTGATTTTAGCCAATCATTTGGTATCTTTCCTGTTTTATATATCTGATTGAAGAGCTGCAGTAAAAAATTCTTCCCATTGCTCCCAGCAATTTTAAAATTTCTACTGGGATATCATCAGGTCCTGTGGCTTTTCTTGTTTTTGCTATTTTTATTGCATGTTCAGCCTCTTCTATAGTGATATTTGTTATCACTATACAGTTGTTATACTTCCCATATCTATATCATCCCTAGTGTGTCCTCAAAAAGTTCTTCAATATATTCCTTCCATCTTTTTAGTTTTTTATCCTCATCTAAGATAATTTTCCTCTCTTTGTCAACTAAGTTGTTGGTTTTCTTTTTGTAGAGGCCTGCTGCTTCTTTCACTTTTTTTGTGTAAATTGAAATTATCATGTATACATTCTGTCTTTTCTATTTCCTTGCATCTCTTTGCAAACCACTTTTCTTTTGCCAGTCAATTTTTTCTTCTAATTGTTTTCTACAATTCATTGTATTTTTCTTTGTTTTTATTTTTATAAGATCTTCTTTCATCCATGAGATGAAGAATTTCCTCCATCATCCACTGTTGTTTCTTGTGGTACCCCTCCCTCTGTTTTGAATTTGTTACCTCTACTCTTGCATTTTTAAATTTATTCCAGTTCGCTTCTACATCATCATCATTCAGGTTGTTGGTTTCCCTTAAATGATTTTCTAGTTCTTCTTTAATCTTACCTCCATGTTTAATGATGAAGTCTCTGTCGATTCTTGGTTTATCAGGGTTCGGGTTTTTCATCCTTTTTAGTTTCAGTTGGACTTCAGCAAGTAGTAAATTATGATTGGATGGTACATCTGCACCTGGGTATGTCTTTACTGATTTTACTGAGTTTCTAAATCTTTTGTTTATTGTAAAATAGTCAATTTGGTTCCTTACTACATTATTTCGTGTATCTGCTGGTGATCTCCAAGTGTAGAGGCATCTTTTTGGCAACTTGAAAAAAGTATTCATCACACATTGCCCATGTTCCTTGCAGGTCTACAAATCTGTTACCTCTACCATTTCTGGTTCCTAAGCCAAAGTTTCCAACTACAGGAGCATCACTTCCTTCTCCCATTTTCGCATTGAAATCCCCCCTGAGTATTGTGATATCATTACTTTTTAGGGTTTTCAGTACACTGCTTATATCTTCGTAGAACTTCTCTAAATCCTCCTCATCGCTGTCAGCTATGGGAGCGTAAATTTGTATAACATTCATATTTACTGGAGTACTATTTATTTGGATCATTACCACTCTATCGGATACAGGAATAAAGGACTTGATGCACTTATTTACACGATTGTTTACAATTATAGCTATTCCATTTCGATGGTGTTTGCTATTCTCACCAGAGTAGTAGATAGTATAATTTCCTATTCTACACATTCCATTCTACACACATTCATTTCACTCACTCCCAATATAGGGATATTATATTTGGAAATTTCTTGGATAGTGTTGTGTGTTTTCCCAGCTTCGTATAGGCTTTTCAGATTCCACGTAACAATTTGTAGTTTTGGGTTTATCATGCTTCTAGCGGACCAGGAAATTTTTAGCATCCCTGCCCCATTTAAGGGGTGCCTGTACTCAGGGCCATTGTTAGGTTTTGCTGCCATTAACATGATTTTCCTGGGAAATATATAGTGTTGTAGTCTTCCCTTTGCTTTCTACATTGCTATGCATACACTGTTCAAGTGGCTACCACCACACCGTGTGCTGTTCTTCTGAATCCGTTCCAACCAATATGGTCTCCGCCTTCAGTCGATACTGGGGAGTCAGCTGCCACTCACCGGGCCTGTTGGTCCATGTGAGGTATTTGATTTCCTCCAACCTGCCATTACAGTATAAAATCCCCCCAATCCACCACCCGGAGACGCACTCTGTGGGGGTTCCACCTGTCAAAAATCACAGAGCTTTCTAGAGCCATGGGTAATAATTTTGTATGTAATTAACATGGACAATTCCATGTTATTTCAGCTTTAATCCTTTTATGTACATTATGGCATGTAAGGTGGACACTATCTGATTCTTTTCCATTCGGCCGCAAAAGAAATAATTTAGTGGAATTATATATTCAGCAATAGAAACGTGTGACTTGTCATTATTTATCCTTAGCTGAACCAGCAAAAGGTTAAATTTCCAGAATGCATCCTTGGATTGATTAAAAGATTGTAACTGAAGAGATTAAGCAGACATGACAGTCTCACAACCAGTTGCTGAGACTTAATTAGGCTAAAACAGCAAGCTACTGAATAAAGAAAGCTACAGATTGTGCATTTATTAAACAAAATATGCTTATTGACCCTATCTAACCATTGACAAAGCAGGAAAGAGAAACACCATGGAGAATCACTCAGAGGCTTTTGAAGAAGAAGAAAGGAGAAAGGCATTAACTGCTGAAATGCCAGTGTAGTTAATTTATCTGACAAAATTCTTTCCGGCATTATTTTGAAAGTTCCAAACATGCTGTTTTTACTTCAAAGACATGATAGAAAGTAACACCCAACAGATCGCCTCATGTTCTCCTCATAGTAACTCTGTGAGGCATAGAAGCTCAGATGATTTACTCATGCTTGTTCATATCCAGGTATTTCATTTCCCAGAGTCCAATGAACTAACTGCAGTACTGCTTTTTTTTTTCCAGCTCTCTGTTCTTACTGTCATGAAGCTTAATTAAATTAGGTTTTTCATCTTAAGTAATGCTATGTGAATGGAAAGACCCATTGGGACAGGATTATGTTAGCTTCTTGGATTATGACTAGCCAGGCTATCGTGACAAGCTCTTGCCCTTCCACATGTATTTTTTTATACCATTGATGTAAGTCAAGCCAGGCTTAGATCTACCCTGTGTAAGTATATGGTGAGGAGCAGTGATCTGATCAGTCTGTCTTGGAGCCGTTTCATATCAGCCCCAGCAGGAAAAAAAAAGAGAGAGAGAGAGAGAGAGATTTTGTGTAACCACTAATTAAAAAGAAGAAAGCTTTTTTCCCTGAGTGAAGTTTTTTATGCCAGCTCATCTAAAAGCTTCTAAGTAGTAGCATCTCATAGCCAGCTTTGTTCAATATTTCAGTGCCGGAAATAAAATAAAGAAAAAATATTCTTTGGATTATTACATTAATTAACAAAATATAGACTTTTATATTTTGAACAATCACTCCAGCGGTGCCCTAATGTAAGATTGGCTCATTTAAATCCTGATTTCAGATTATACATAAGAAATGGGAGGGAGGATTATTATTTCTATAATACATCTATGAATATTCAACTGGGGGGGGGGACAATATATACATATATATATATGTCTTTGGTTGTTCGGGTTTTCTCCCGCGTAAAATTTTACGCAGGAGAAAACCCGAACAACCAAAGACCTATATACAAATACCCGCGAAAACCTCAGAAAACATATATATATATATATATATATACACACACACACACACATACATACACGTTTTTAATGCACATTTTTAAATATCTTGTGTAAATTTTGTTTTATCTTTGTAATTTTGTTCTTTTTTGAAGTTTGTATTTTAATTTTCTGAATAAAATTATATATACATAATATGTTCATATACATACATACATACATGTAGAATGTGTATATGGAGCCTTACTGATTTATCCCATGATCTAGAATGATATTTTCATAAAGAAGTTAACTTTTCCCTCCCCTTCTGCTCAGTACAATGAAATTTTTATTTTGGAATAACGATAATTGCCTTTGTGAACATTCTGCTTCATCTGGCATTATATCATGCATTCCAATGAGACAGTGAAACACAAGACATTGTCTTCCTTTGGTTTTTGTTTTTGAAATATATGATGACGACTGTATATGTAGGAGTCCCATCACAAAGAAAATTGTGTACAGTTACAACAGCTAGAGTATAAAAGAACTGATGAATTAGAAACAATTGAAAAAGAACAAAGGAATGATCAAGATCAAAATCCTTGTGAGAAAAAGCTAGAGTTAGGCATGTATTTTAGTAAGAAGAAAAACTGCAGGAGAAGAATGCTGAGTCCTTTGTCCAAAAAGATAAGAAAATGTAGAGTAAGCTTAATTACATAAAATTAACATTTATTATTAAGCTATTCAATATTATTCAAGAGCACTAGGGGATAGGTTCTCTATCATTTAGGATATTTTCTTTCTTTCCCAGCCCAGACAGTTGGACCTCTTTAACGTGTCTGGACCATCACTGAGCTTTAGATTTCTTCCACCTGGCCTTTGAGCATTTTTGCTCCTCACTAGTTATTTCTCTCTTAACAAGCATAATAGAAGAAAAGGCTGTCAACACTGAATAAAACAATAAGCAACATTTTTCTTGTTAAAAGGAATATTCTGGGTAAAGAATCAATTTATGTTTCTTTCCACAGAAATGATTCTATCCACTGGTTTTGAGCGGGGAGGCATTTTTGAGAGCATTTGTTGTAATATATACTTACTAAAAATCAGAAACCATTAGAACAGGCATGTCAAACTTGCAATGTCACATGATGTCACGCAACGTATAGGGCCGGTTTTGCCATTGCCGGCAATGGGGTGGGCGCGGCTTCCATGTGACGCAGCAGTTTGACACCCCTGCATTAGAACATGGGCACAATATATTATGAAGTTGTATCTATGGAAAAGACAAAAATGCACATACTGTATGCATGAAAATAAATTATTAAAAATTAAAATAAAAGCCAAAAATATATTCTTTTCCAAACTTCTGTTCGGTGCATTTGTTTCAGTCAATATGGTAGAAACAATAATCAAACAAAACACAACTAGGTGAGAAAGGAGCAAGCTTTGTCGAAGGAAAATCAGCATGGATTCCACAAAGGTAAATTCTGCCTCACCAATTTTTGATCAGCTTTTGGAGTATCAACAGTCATAGGAGTGGAGATGTCTCCATCACAGCTGGATAATTGGATTTTCAAAAAGCCTTTGAGAAAGTTCCTCACCCAAAACTCACCAGGACAATAGGCCCAGCTATAACTAAGATATATAAAATCATGTACAGGGTTGAAAATTTGGATAAGAAGACATTTTTCTCCTTTTTCCAAGCCACTGGGCTTTGGGGCCATCCAGGCAGAAGATTTAGAATAATCAAAGGATATTACTCTTTCACACATATTAACCTATTTCTAAAATATAGCTACCAATTTAAAAGAGGATTAATAAATTCATTGAGCACAAATCTGTTGAGAATATTTCCATCTCCTGCTTTTGAGCTTCCCAGAGGCATTTCTTTGGCTATTGTGTGAAACAAAATGCTCAATTAATGCTGACTTTGACTTAATCTAGTATAGCTATGTCTTTTATTATTCCATTCAGGATATTTACTTTAAAGACAAACCCATTGAGTTGAATTCTGTGCTTGAGACTAAAGGCTTATTTTGGGCAGAATGGGATTCTTAATTGCTCTGTAAGTGATCCATACAGCAAGGTGGGCCCTTTCTATTCTGTATTACATTATGGAGCAAGTTTTTGGCTGCCCAATAGTTAATCAGTCCCTGGGTGCAAAATCTGCCATTGCTAGAAACATTTTGGCTCCATTATCCTGCACAGAAGCTCCTTTAAGTTTTATGAAGGATGTTCACTTTGTATTTATAGTTCAAAAAGCAATTGTGCTAAATGAACCTCAGAGAAGCACTTTCCTGGCACTTTAGCTGTTCAGTGAGTTATTCTGAAGGTCCGCCCCATCACTGACATTTAGCTTAATACACAATAGCCACATATTTCATAAACAAAATATCCTTAGACAGCAAAGGTGTTAGATCTAGTAAAGCACATTGATCATCTCTCTCTCTCTCTCTCTCTCTCTCTCTCTCCACGCGTGTACGTGTGTGTGTTCCTCTCTTGTACATAAAATGCCAGATATTTAGGGTGGTGGGATTCAAATATGTGAACAACTGGTTCTCTGTGTGGATGCCACTTCCAGAAGTCCATTCTGAGCTTGGGCAACAAAAAATTAGCTACCGGTTCTGCTGAACTGGTGGGAACTGGCTGAATCCCACCACTGATTAGTTGTGGTTTCTACATTATTTTCAGACAAGCACAAAGATTCTAGACCTGTTTATGATTCTCATTGGCTGGAAAATAGGGGTGGTTTTGTTTTATTTCTTGGATTTTTAATGTAAACTTTCAATTTATGGAAAGAAAATTTTCAAAATGTTAAGGTCTCCAGGAAGGAAATGATTGAGCAGAAAAAAATAATTACAACTTTTAATTCAGTTTCCAAGTTTATTTCAATCAAAGGCCACTACAAAACAAAACAATCAACAAATTTTTAAAAGGTAGAAGGGAAAAAGCAAATATGAAACACACACTAAAAGAATAGAACAGAATGTTATTTGCACTATTGATACCTGTATATCTAAAGTTAGGAAATAGAGTGTTATTTATCTTAAATACTTGATATTAGGAACATAAAACTAAGATTCTAAGACAGAAAAATGTGAAGGTTAGTCAACTTGGATCTTATCTTGCTGCCAGCATAACAGAATTTGGCAAAGTCCTGAAAGAACAGTTTATATACAGTATAAAAGATATTAGAATAATTTGGATATTGTGCCAGATAAGGGGAAGTAAATCTGGGAAAATAGCAGTACAATAAAATATGGGTAATGGAGTCTATGACATCTGTATCACATGGACATAGATGGGGAGCATACAGATTTATTTTCTTGTTTCTACCTTTCAAAATAGCTGAAGGCAGGAAATTAAATCAAGTGATAGTCAGCTGGTAATTTCTTACAAGAGAGAATAACGTCATTACAAATGGTTCATTAACACAGGAAGTGAAGGAAAGAAAGAGAAAACAAACAAACAAACAAACAAACAAACAACACTAAAAAACCCAAGAGAGCAGAGGCAGTAAACTGGCAAGATACAAAATGTGAGTGAACTATTGATTGATTGATTGATTGATTGACTGAATGAATGAATACAGCTCCCTTCCTCATCCCAGCCTAGGCACAGCCTGATTTTTAAAGCCTTAGGAAAAGACAAGAGGGTCAGGGGCCATCCTAATCTCTAAAGGAAGCATGTTCCAAAGGTGGGGTCTACAATGGAGAAGGCACATCTGCTGTCTGACAGCTAACATTTGACTGCCACACAGCATACCCAACCTGCTGGACCAAATTGGACTGATAGAAACTATTGGGAAAAGACAGTCTCTTAAGTAACTTGGTTTTAAAGGGGCAACCTTGAACTGCACCCTGAAACATACCAGTAACCAATGTAGCTCATGCAGTAGTGGTATCACAGTTGTCGCATATCTGATACCATTTACTACCCATGCAGCTGCATTCTATACCAATTGTAGCCTGACTAGTTTTCTGTGCCTATGTTTTCTGTATATGTTTTTTACTTTCTCTATGGATTCTTCATTTCTCAAACTATTCTTGCATTACATTTTCTGATGGAGTAGCTAGGATGGAATCAAACACAGTACTCTGTGGATGCCCATGCAAAGCCACTATCTGATATTTTCTATCATTTTGCATTTACACATGTGGCCAAAAAAGTACAAATGATGATCCCGACAGTGTGGTTGAAGCACTGCCTGATTTTCTTTGTGTATTGCAGGCAGAGTTTTAATTGCACTCATGGCCACCATCTTTTTTTATAAAAAAAAACAACATATTAGTTGGATACCCTATCACCTATTGTTGAAATTAGGCAATATGTTAGAAAGAGAATCTTTTCCAGCATTAAATCTTAAAATCAAAAGATATATATTTAACAAATCTGGAAGAATGGGATATTTAACAATTTGGAAGAATAGGATATCCCATGACATTATTCTACTTTTCTTAAAAATTATGAAAAAAATTTCATAATATTATTCAACTGTCTGTAAATGGAAAGCACATGTTTAGCATCACTGAAGTGTTTTCCAGTAAGAAGAGGAAACTTGTTTCTTGAAGAAATAATTAATTATTCCAAGGCACTTAAAGGAACAAATTTCAATATTAACTAAAAGCCTCATTTCCAGTCTTAAGGCCTGACACAACTAACATTAATAAGTGCTGTAAAAACCTTACCTTTACTGTATGATTCTCCTAGAAACTCCAAATTGAGAAAAAAAAAACGATTTAAGCTGATTTTTTTCAAGAGAAATACTCATATCCTTTTATTGCTTCATAGCTTCGGCATGTACATAATGAAGCCAAAAACTGAATCCTCCCACCCCCAATCACCCGTAACAAAGCATAACTCACGCCTTCATTTTACAGTCATCAATCACATTCTCCAATTAGTTTGAAGTGTGAAATGTCCCCCCCCCCTACTCCTCCGGTTACAGCTGACCTTGGTAATGCTGTACTGAAATATTGTTATGGTTAACTAGCATACTTTCCCACTCACTGCTAGCATTGTCTGCTTTAACTCTAGAAGTGATATGCAGGCTAAATAAAACATGTTTGCTTCTTCATGTATGGCAAGCAAAAACATCCGATGTTAGCAGTCTTGACAAAAGGGTCTTTGATAGAATATAATATATATTATAGTAGAATTACAAACAAACTAGGGGAAATTTTTACTTAGGTTACAATTGGTCCATAACAATGCACACTTCAAAACAGCATTGTCTCTAAATCAGTTTGCAAACAATATGTTTTGTCGAATATTTATATTATTATAGTTCACTCTTATACCAATAGCAGAGCTTGATGGAAAATTTCATAAAATTTCATATGCGGAAAGACTCTGGCTTTGTAAAAATAGTAATATTGAAACAGTAACTCATATTCTGTGGTATTGTAACTTCTGTTAAGATATATGTAAAGAGCTGTTAATGGTTTTTGTAATCCCATTTCCAGGACGGATTGAAGGATTTTATGTTCATTTTTTTTTACTAGAAGATAAATGACTTCAAAGTAACTCTTGATGTAGCAAAGTTTTTTGCAGCTTGTGAAATTTGGATATTGCTATGTGCAAAACAGTGGAAACATGATTATACATTTTTTGAGTTGTATGCCTTATAGGTAATCTTCACTTAAAAATAGTAATTGGGGCTGGCAACTCCATAAGTGCTGTATTTGTAAAATGTCATGTGACCACACTGACTTAGGATGGCAGTTGCAATAGTTCCAGTTGCCATTGTTAGGCTAATCCTTTGTGGTCACAGTATCTCATGGTCGTGTGATTGCTGTTTCTGACTTAGACTTATTCCAGTTGATAGACTAATCTGAAATCTTATTGAATTCTTGTACTTAATCAATAATTATGGTAGGCAACACTGATCATAATCAATAAGACCTCAAACATCAGCCTATAACAACAATTTGTATTCTGCTCTGACCTTTTTAATACCCACATATCCTTCAGTTATGAGATCCAGTAGGCTAATGGTTCCAGAGCCAAATTAAATGTAAGAGGAATCAGAGACAGATATGTTTGGAGCATATTCAATGGCGATCCCTTTTTGGTTCATCTTAATTAAAATGTTAATAGGGATTAGAAAGAGAAAGAAGGTTCAAAGCCACTAATGTAATGTTGAACTATATAGACAAAATCTGGCAATATATGAATAAAGTTGGATTTATCAGGAAAGACTGCAGCTAACTAAACATGGTTTTGTTTAATGGAAAGGTTTTCTCACACTTATGAAATTGCATCATAGCAGCACAGAGGAAAGTTGGACCAGTTTCAGTTTATCTTCTTAATCATTACAATCACTTTTCCTTTTCCTTTCTTTTCCTTTCTTTTCCTTTCTTTTCCTTTCTTTTCCTTTCTTTTCCTTTCCTTTCCTTCCCTTCCCTTCCCTTCCCTTTCCTTTCCTTTCCTTTTTGTTCTGGTTATATTGTAGGGTTTTTTTCCTCTTCTTTTTTGTTTATTATAAAATATCTTCCTGTGTTTGTATGTACCTGTGCATACATATATGTACCTGTACATATATACTGTATATAAAATGGAAAACCAACTTACATGTTGTCTTTAGGTCATAGGTAGCTTATAGTCTAGGGCAGTGATGGCGAACCTTTTAGAGACCGAGTGCCCACCCCCGCTCCATCCCCTGCCCCACTCCTGCTCCGCCTCACCCTGCCTGCCTGCAGGGCCACTTACCACCTCCAGGGCCCGCTGCAGATCACCCAGGCAGCCCAGCAGCGCCATGGCAGCCACACCCTCTGCCCATGACCCTAGCATCAACTGTGCACATTGGGGTGTGAGTCTTGTCTATGCTGCCTGGCTACCATGTCCTTGGCTGTGCTGCTCTGTGTGGGCCACGCTCAGGGGCGACTCTCCTCCAGGAAGGTTGCTCGTGAGAAGGGGGTCGCAGGCAGAGGCAAGGCTGGGCAACGGCACATGTGCCCATAAAGAGGGCTCCGAGTGCCGCCTCTGGCACCTGTGCCATAAGTTCACCACCACTGGTCTAGGGACTAAAACTTTCACTTACTAAGAGATGAGACTCCAGGATCAGGAGCCAGTATTAGTATTTAGCTTCCCTCTGAAACTGGTAAGTCAGAGAAAACAAAGCAAAAAAGCCTATGAAATAAATGAAAGAATGGTGAAGTAGCTCCCATCTTGACCTGCTTTGGAAATAAATGGTGATCTGCCAGATCAATCGTAGGAATCCTCACATAGGATTTTTATTTTAATACATGCATTTGTTCTCTGGGTACTTGTATATCCATCTTCCTCAAAGAGTGTTCCGCGTGTAAGGTTCTCCTAATTTTATCTTTGCAACAACTGTCATGGACTGAGAAATGGCATTGGCCCAAATAAACCAATGAGCTCCATGGCTGAAAGTGATATGAACCAAGTCTCTGGTCATGGCTCAACAAGTTAGCTGCTGAATGGCTGTTTCCAGGGAATTTTCAGATTGAATTATGCTATTTGTGTAGGATGAGTGAGTATCAAGTTATGCCAAATCTTTTATTTCATTATGGTAATGAACAGATGAAAGGGGGGAATGGAGGTGGGGTGATAGATCAATTGTTTTTGTTTCTGTTTTTGTTTTCCTCTCCATTGAGATGAACATAATTTTCCCTCTTCTGCTAGCAATGCCACAATCTGATAATGCAAATAGCTTTCCTTGGAAAACAGTTCTCTAACATATATGGATAAACTGGTTATACAGTTATCATTCAGAAATGTTTTGGAATTCATGTTCTTATTTAAATTATACCAATATAATTCTTTTATTTTTTTGGAGGGAAAAAAAAGAAAGAAAGGAGTAGTGATAAATGTGAATAGTGTATGTATATTCTATCTGTAAATGGTTTTTGCTCCTCTTTCAGTTCTCTTAGAAGCAACTGGCTGGCAACTATTTTAGACCATTTATTTATTTCAGAATTCAATGTATTCTATATTTACTAATTATCCCTTCCTCCCACCCTGCCCAGTCCCTTTTTAGGTACATCAGTATATACTAGTCAGTGTTGTCCAGCTGTACTATAGATTCTCAGCTGACTATTTTTTTGAATAAAGAACCGTTCCCAGAAAGTATGTAAGTGGAACAGATATATTTGACGGTCTGTGTGTTGTAAGTAACTTGCTCCAGTGCTTTTGTCCCTCTGATTGCTGTGCTTGCCTGCAGTCCCAGTTCCTGATTTGTATTTGTGATGCATTCTGTCTATAGCCAGAGGTCAGCAATGCAGTACTTCTACAGTTTCCTTGATTTGACAAGGTTTCCTACCTCTGCCAGTTTATTTTTTACTTTTTTTAAGTATACATATACATTTGTGCCTCTAACCCTCCATCCCTCACATTCATGCTTTGTATGGCTGGGAAATGGCATTGTTGGAGGGAGGGAGGGAGGGAGGGAGGGAAGGAGGGAAGGAGGGAGGGAGGGAGGGAGGGAGGGAGGAAGGAAGGAAGGAAGGAAGGAAGGAGCTAGCTGGGGATAGGAAGCAGAAGAAAAACATCAGGACCATTTAGAATCTGATTAATGGGGGCAGAGAGAGATAAGTAAGTTAGCAAGGAGGAGAACAGGCTGAGGACTTAGAAACCCATTATATGTTTATGGGGTGGAGGAGAGAAAAGGGAAGCGAAGATTATAAGAAGCAATATTTTTTTGCAACACTGCTGACCATTCTATGAAATGGTATTTATTTATTTATTTATTTATGAGACTTATATACCGCTTTAAGTGCAAGCACTCTCTAAGCGGTGTACACCAGTAAGCAATGTATATATATATTTACATTGCCCCCAACAATCTGGGTCCTCATTTTACCTACCCCGGAAGGATGGAAGGCTGAGTCAACCTTGAGCCGGTGAGATTTGAACCGCTGACCTGCTGAACACAGTCAGCTAAAGTGGCCTGCAGTACTGCACTCTAACTGCTGCGCCACCTCGGCTCTTTGTTATGACAATTTTGTAACTTTGCACACGTTACTATCATTTTGTGAGGGCGTTCAAGCATCTTAAAAATCAAAATGTGACTAAAAGTTGGTGAGTTCATAGATTATGGATGGTGTACAGTATATTCACAGACAATATGAATAAATAGAGAAAATGAGTGAATTAGTCTTGGCTTGCCTTTCCTTAGGTACTGTAACTAAAGAAGTGGTACTGCAAAATAGCATGGCAGCTTGATGGAGTCTATCTCCTCCCTGTTTGTTTGTTTGTTTGTTTTTGTTTCTCTTCTGGACATTTAATTAATTAATTTATTTGTTTATTAAACATGTATGCTGCCCATCTCACCAGATTCCCTTTCTTACATGGGAATCTCAACTCACTGTATCCCTATAACAAACTCCAGTTAATGTGATGGCCTAGCCCAGGGGTAGGCAACCTTGGCTCTTTTATGACTCGTGGACTTCAACTCCCAGAACTCCTGAGCCATGCTGAAGTTGAAGTCCACGAGTCATAAAAGAGCCAAGGTTGCCTGAGCCATGCTGGAGTTGAAGTCCACGAGTCATAAAAGAGCCAAGGTTGCCTACCCCTGGGCTAGCCAGATGGTGTCTAGGATAATGGGGACTCAAATTTGTATCCCTATAGTCCTCTTCTGACTGTTTAAGCTTTTTGCAACACGATGAATGCCATAGTTTAAGATCATACAAACCACAATTATTGTCTTGGCTTGACAACATGGATGAGTGACTCTTTCCCAAACCCCATGCATTTTAAAAGCATCAATTTAACTCATACTGTACTTGCTCTTGCTCAGGAAGTTAGCGTGCCCATTCATGCATAAGAAGTCCCTGGTCCCTTGTTCCCTAATTGCATTTGTAAAATGGCACAGGATCTGTGACATCTTGATTGATCCCGAAGATAAAATGCTTCTTTCACTCCAGGCTCAGTCTTTATAGGCAGAAATGTGACTTGCATTGCTTTATTAACTTCCAAGTGTTTTCTTCTGTCATTTCCACTGGATCACTTTCTGAGTAGAGACACATAAGCAAACTCATTCCAAAGTCCATTAACTTACTGAGATGCACTAAAGCCTTTTATAATAGACATATTAATTCATATTTGGGATGTAAAATACAGCATTTCAGAGCTATTATTATCATACTTATGGAATAGCCAGAATTAGAGCACCAGGACAACATTCCTCGATAAAAGCCACCAAAAACTTCTATCACAGATTCAAGGTAAGAAATAAATGATATTACATGACTACTTCTTAAATCTGTATCAACATTTTTTGGGAGTTTCCAATTTTGTTGTAAGATTATTAAGAAAAGAATATAGATATTATGTGATAGTTACATTTTCTCTATTTTTTAAAAGAAACATACTAACTTTCAACAGCACTTCCAGGATAGCTACAAACACAACATGAAGTACAACAATATAAGCATAAGTGATGGGATATGAAAGAGACATTTAAAGTCCTGGAAATACAAAAACTCTGCCTGATATTGAAAAAAAAAATCCCAGCAAATCTGGTACTAAATAAAATGTTGTCAGAACGGAAGTTCCAGAAAGGGGTGCCACAACCAAGAAGGTTTTCCTTTTGGCTATCTAAAATATTAGGGAACTTGGGGAAAATCTCCATAGATAATTTCACTAAAGATAGACTTCTTTACTATCTCACTCTGCCCCCATTAATCAGTTATCCAAATCTTCTCTTCAGTGAGTTCAAGGTGGCTTCCCTCACCCCCACCTGTACCCATAATCTCAGAATAACTCTGAGGTAAATTGGGGCTGTGGAGGGACTAGGATTAGAGACAACTGATATTCTGATATATTCTTGCACCCCCTACAAAAGTTCAAAATAATGGCAATGAATTATGCATATACAGTATAATTTTGAAAACCCAAGTTTTTGCACCCCCGGTTGGGAACCCTGGGCAAGCCAGTTACACACTTTCAGCCTAATCCTCCCATACCAAAAAATACTATACAGCACACACACACAGATACACACACACACACACTAAGCAACTGCAGAAAAGGCACACATATAAATGACTTCCCTACATCAGTCAAAATTTTGTGGTGATCAGAAATGTGGCTTCCTAGTCTTAGAAAGACAGTCTAGTATGATATTGTGTTGGCCACTATACTCTTCCCTGTCATACCATAGGGAATGAGAATGATATTGTCTGTATTGTATAGCATATTAGTTAAGAGGATAGACTGAGATTCAGGCATATGCCCCAGGGGAATCTCCTACAGCAGTAATGGTGAACCTATGGCACGGGTGCCAGAGGCGGCACTCGGAGCCTTCTTTGTGGGCACATGTGCCATTGCCCCAGCCTTGCCTCCCCCGTGACCCCCTTCTCACCAGCAGCCCTCCTGGAGAAAGATCACCCCCGAGCGTGGCCCACGTGGAGCAGTGCAGCCAAGGACATGGCAGCCAGGCAGCATAGATGAGATTCTGCCCTCTCACCCCATTGCACACAGTTGATGCTGCGGGGCACGGGCAGAGGGCATGGCTGCCATGGTGCTGCTGGGCAATCTGCGGTGGGCCCTGGAGGCAATGAGTGGCCTTGCAGGCAGGAGGGGTGGGGGCAGAGCAGGGGTGGGGCAGGGGCAATTTTGGGGCACTTGGTCTCTAAAAGGTTCACCATCACTGTCCTACAGTATATACTCCGGATATAAATTCATTACACATATTGTAAAATACTTTCAGGTTGAATCTAGATTGCTGTATGCTTAGTATAGGGCCCTTGAAAGAAATAGAACTTAAATCAGTCAGGAATATTCTTATTGATTTTAATGGGAGGGCACTAAATTATCAGTCAACCTGAACCTACTTCATTGAAGTTTCCCAGGGGAACTGTAGTGGGTACAATCTGAGACCATTGTGATATCTCAGAGTGATTTTTATCTCTAAAGTTGAAATATTTCTAAAAAGGACACTAATATATAGTATACTTGATGTATTTCTATGGCTACACTGCATTACACACCTTGCTATATAAATTGAATGGTATTTTACCTGTTTCTAATTATCTCTTTCTAATTGGTCATTTCTAGTCATTTAAGCAGATGCTGCTTGTGAATATATACTTGGAAATACAAACTCACTGAATTTATTCTGTCTATTTTAAATGACCATGTATAGGGTGTCCAAGATCTTCTGCCCTGCGTGCAGTCCCTGCCTCCCCCACCTGTCTAGGTGGAGCTTGGAGGGCTTGACATAGGGTTGTTGTTATCATAGAGTAGGCTGAGTTATTCTCCCTAGATTAACAAAACTTCAATTCCCATTTCATTCTTCCAAAATCTTTTTTGCTTCAAAAGACACAGAGTAATGTACAATTGAGTGGAAAAGAAAAGTATGATATGACATGACGCTAACATAAAAATAATTGGAAAAAGGACATTTTCCATGTCCCAACTCAAACGGCTATATTTCAATTTTCAGAGAATTCCAGCAGTTCAAAGCTATGTCTGGAGATTAACTTATCTAAACCCTTGTTCTTGAAAATATATTCTCTCCACATTAATGTTATCCTTATACAAGGTTCCCCAAAAGATACAAATAGCAAGAAAAGCAGCTTGAGACACCATGAAAACTATGTTACAGAATAAGCAACAAAGATATGCTGAGAAGCTAAAAAGCTGAAGAATCCATTAGGCAGAAGACTTTAAGGAAATGTAATAAAAATGAGCAGAAATATGCTGTGGTGATTATGTGCAAAGAAACAAAAATATTTTGATAAAAAGTGAATGAAAAGACCTAGCATTTGAGATTTGTAAACAATTAGAACCACCCAATGGGAGAATAAATACACAAATTTATAAGGGAGAGATGATAAAGTAGCAGAGTTGGTTTATATTCTCCATTGTTCTGTTAATAATCTTTGATAAACATGGGTTGGAGATGCCAAGGAGTTTCACAAGATCCTACCCACATTGCCCCCCAAACCCTTTCTTTTCTGCAGAGCAAAGATATTTATAAATAATATAGATTAAAAAAATATAATGTTTAGGAAGCATTTAAACCTCCCAAATCTTTTGTTTTTCAGAGAGAAACAAGATCAGAAAAAAAGAAAGAAGGAGGAGGACTCTACAGACTTTCTTTATGAAGCCAGAAAGAGAAAAAAATCCTGAGCACTGTCTTTTCTAAACTTTCTTTTCATTGAAGGCTACATGTGTGAATGGACCATTTCAACTCTACAACCAAAGGATGAATTCTTATTTTCCTTCATATTGCTTCCCATCACATCTGAAGGTAAAGAAGCCATTTTATCTGTGTGGATTCCACATGTAGTAGCCACTTGTATATATGTAAATTGGGGGGGGGGTTTCTGATATAAAATAATATACAGAATTCATGATTATAAAGTGACTTTATTGACATGCCCATGTAATTTTTCATAACAGTAGTATGAAAATAGTCTATCACTACTTTCTTCTGGAATTTTGTTTTTAATTACAGTCCTTGTTAATTTCCCACCCAAGTATGAGTTATTTAGGTTTTAACAGCAGCCATGTTCAACTATGTACTGCAACCTACTGTGACGAATTAAAGAACATGGTTACAGCCAGTTTCCAGCTGCAAAACCTTCATGACCAAAAGTCATCAGCAATGTTATGGGAGTAGGGGATGAATGCATGTCTACTCCCTTATTCATGTGATTGACAATGGCCTAAGTGGATTATACGTGGTAATTCATTTGGTATTCTCTTACGTCTTATTTCCAGTATGTACTTAAGAATACATAGTTTTAAAAAAACAATCTTTGTTTGTGATCATCTGGTAGGACAACCGAAGCAAATGCCTGGTTCTTTAAATAGCTTTGGAATAGAGTTACTTTATGGAAGAGACCCAAAAGTAGTTGGTTACTTTGAAAAGTAAGTTTTTAATGGTTAAGAAAATGAAGATGGAAAATTGTGTGCTGATTTGAAATACTCCTAAAAAAATATCCCAGGAAAGTATCAAACATTGTGCTAGGCTCTTGAGTAGCCATATATGAATAAATAATTGATGCTGTTAAAAGTTCAAGTTTAGTTCTTTACTTAAATGGTAGCAATTGTGTATGAGAGAGACAACATAGCTTTTATTGCATTTGGGCTACTCAGGAGAAAGATCAGGACACAGGAATTTTGGCCCACCAGAAATTATTAGACTTATTAAACTTTTAACCATCGCAGCCAGTATAGTCAATGGACAAGGATAAAAGGAGTTATAATTAAATATTATTGGGACAGTCTATAAGGCAGTCTATAAGGCAGTTATAGAATGGATTCCACTTGATAAAAAGTGTCCACGAAAGAGATCTAAAACAAGATGTCATCAGCAAACACTGGCAAAAGAAAGCTCAAGATCGTATTGGTTGGAAACATGAAGAAAAGGTCTTCATCCTGCAGTGGAATAGACAATAGCTAGAATGATGATGAATGATGATTGAGAGGGCCACATGTTCTCCTCTATTGACATAAGAAGAATGAAAATTAAACTGTATTTGATGCAATTTAGATGTCCCAACTAAATATCTTCCAGATATATTCAGACTTCAAGTTCCAGAATTCTTAAAGTACTTGTTGGACATTATGATAGATGTACTTCTAAAATAATGAGCTAGAAGGTATCAAATAATCAATTATAGTTTATCTAAAAAAGCTAAGCAAGGTCAAATCTGCTTAGTACTTGCATGGGATATCACCAAGAAATATCAGATTTATAAGGCTGACTGGGAAGCAAGAACTCATCCTGGAAGAAGGCAACAGCAAAACACTGTTGCCAAGAAAGAGGACATAGATGGAGACATCATCTAGGACCAATCAGGAATTGAGCCTGATACAAAGGAGCCTGGGCATCATAATGAAGAAGGTGTTTGAATCCAAAAGAATCATTATTTGCCTTTGAAAAGTTGTGCCTTGCCCCTAAAATTCTTTGTTGGTTGATTTTAGTGACAGATGACTTTAGTTTTGGTGATAACCAGTAACCAGTTCCATGGAAGTTTACAATAGAAAACAAGTCCGTTAAAAAAATCTTTCCCCTGGGGTTGGAGTTAGAACTGTCATGTGACTGCTACTAATATAGGGATGGAGGGCAATATTGTTGGCTATGAATGTTAAAGTGAACTAAGCTAATTTGTACCGCTTGTACTAATTTGCAAATGGGTGCCCAAGTTATAAACTATCCTTTGGATTTCAGTATTTCCCAGATTTTGCAGAACATATTTTGCCTTACAAACTGTCGGTCCCTGAATTCAACACAGTCTATTGCTCCATCCTATCAAGTCATGTTTCTCAAACAAATGCCAAATCTTTAAACCTTTTCTACTTTTTTAGTTTGTTTCTGTAAGACTGCATATTATGCTCCGTAGTAAACAATATGTTAGAGTCAGATTTCTGAAGAGGATTTTAAATTCAGTTTTTGTAATTTGGTTTATTTGAACTATGTACTGCATTATTTCAAAGATTTATTTTGCCCCTTTAATCTATACTTAGGATCCTCGGTTCTTAGATAAGGTTTGAATTTCAAGTTTTATCATCGGGTGCATCTTCTTTCTTCATTTGAGATTATTTTGGAGCAACAAATTTCCAGTAAGCAAAATGGAAATTGGTATATTTGACATCCTTTATAAGTTGGCTGTTAAGGTCTAGTTACCTTTGTCAGTGTTATCGCTTATACCAGTGGTGGCGAACCTATGACACATGTGCCAGAGGTGGCACGCAGAGCCCTCTCTGTGGGCACATGCACCATGCCCTGAAGATGGCAACTGTCCCTCTTCAACCAGCCACCCGCTACCTTGCCGAGCTCCCATGTGGCTGGATGCATCCCAGTATGGCTGGTTTCCCTCCTTCCCCCCATCCCATCCCTCCAGGCTTTGCATGCTCTCCTTTTCCCGGGCACAACCTCCTTTTCCCGGGCATTGCCTCCTCAGCTGTTGGCTGGCCATCCAGCTCAGAGATGGCTTCTCTGAACCGCTGGTGGTGGGCTGCAGAGCCCCAGAGTGTGCCAGTCGAGGGGCCGGCAGGCTGTGGCTGCTGATGGACATTGTCGACCCCCATGCGCTCGCTGGCTTCTCTGTGTGTGGGCCAATGGTATCAGGCAGCAGCCGTGCTGGCCTGTGCCTCGCCTTGCCATGAGACAATGGCACTCTCGCCCTGCCTCGCCTTGCCTAGCCTCACCCCGCAGGACAAGCCTCCTGCCCACCACCCCACCTGCCAGAGATCTCCCCCAACCCTACCCGGCCCCCAAAGGCGTCCTTCCCCATGAGCAACATTGAGGTGACCATGCCCAGCTTGGACACACCCACAGAGTCTGCCATGACCACAGCCATGCCCGCCCAGTAAGCCACACCCGCCTGGCACCTGGTGATAAATAAGTGGGTTTTGGATTGCAGTTTGGGCACTTGGGCTCTAAAAGGTTCGCCATCACTGGCTTATACTATTATGAGATACTATATTCTATTAGCTATTTGAACAAATATATATTTGTAGCAAATAATAATGCAATAATACTCCAGTTCCAGATTGATTCCTGCAGTCATGCCAACATTATAAGGAAAACCAAAATTAAAAACATCATCCTTTCATTGGAAAATTTGAGAGGAATATAATGCGTGTATCTAACTCAAGTAATATAATTAAACTATATAACATGCTGAAAATATGTGTAAAACTACATCTGTACATTAGTGAAATATGTTTTTATGAGTTTTTTCTCATTTTCTTTTTGTTATTGGGAGTGTTGAATATAATAAGGATGGGTAGATCAATGGTTAAATAGATATATAGGGTTAGTTAGGGTTAATTTATATATATTATCCCATTTAGATTCAGGCTTTGTATCTATTGTATACCCATAAGGCCTATGCTATAAAATATAGATATAATGGTCTATTTGAATTCTATGTTCTAGTGGCATATAGATACAGTAGTATAGATGCAGATATAGATTCAAATATGCATATACTTATGTAGATACCCACACAATAACACATACATGTAGGAATCAAGAACAGCAGAGAAGAACAGCAGAAACATTTGCGAGCACCTAGGATGTACTTTTAATAACTCTTTCTAGGAAAGAAGAATAACTGAACTCAGCAAGATGACTAGGGCTAAGTTGCCTGTGAGTCATTACATGAAGCAAAAGTTAATTAATAATTCCCTTGCTGTGATTTTTGAAATGTGGCTTCTTAGTAGTCTTATAGTAGAAAGATTGGACAATCATTTGTCTAGAATGGTATAAAGTTACCTGCTCGAGCACAGGATTGGACTAGAAGACCTTCAAGGTCCTTTCCAACCCTTATTATTCTATGTTCTATATTCTAGGCCACAGGTCGGCAACCTGCGGCTCCGGAGCCACATGCGGCTCTTTGAGCCTTCCCCTGTGGCTCCCAGCCTCCTCTGCCTTTGCAGAGAGAGACAGAGACAGAGAGAGGCAATTGCGCTTCCCTGCTCTCTCTCTCTCTCTCTGTGTGTGTGTGTGTGTGTGTGTGTGTGCTCTCTCTCTCTCTCTCTCTCTCTTTGTGTGTGTGTGTGTGTATGTGTGTGTGTAAAAAAAAAAAGATTGCACTCACAGTGTTCTCCGAGGAGCTGAAAAGCTTTCTGGGCGGAGCTCCTCCCTTTGCTGCGTCTCTGCAGGAAGCAGGAAGCAGGAAGGGCAGGAGAGAGTTAGCTAGCCCAGCTAGGCTGACTCAGGAATTCTGGGAGTTGAAGTCCATGAGTCATAAAAGAGACGAGGTTGCCTACCCCGGAGATTGTTGGAGAACAACTTGAAGCTTGCCAGGTGAGCAGCAGATGGGGGGGGAAGAGAGAAAGAGAGAGAGAGAGGGAGGGGGAGAGAGAGAGAGGAAAGAGAGAGAAAGAAAGAGAGTGGGGGAAGAGGAGTGGCAGACCAAGGGCAGAGAGGGAGGGAGGGAGAGAGACACAGAGAGAGAGAGACCCTTTTGACATCTAAAATGAAGATAACACTGCATATATCCTTTTTTTACCTGTATGTGTATGTACGTGTATATATATATATATATATGTGTGTGTGTGTGTGTGTGTGTATACATATACACACACACACACATACATACACACACACAAACACACACACTCCTATAATAAAGGTAAAAAAGGATATATGCAGTGTTATCTTCATTTTAGATATCAAAAGGATTTTGCGGCTCCCGGTGTTTTGTTTTTGGTGTGAAACGGGTCCAAGTGGCTCTTTGAGTGTTTTGGGTTGCCTACCCCTGTTCTAGGCTATAAATTAGCCAAATAAAAAGCTGCAATATTGTAAACATAGTCTGGTAAATCAAGTTGGGCAGCATTTAGCTCTGGAGACTTGCTTCCTACCATTAGCCAGTCCTAGTATTATAGGGATGGCAAGGTGGTGTTGAATAAAAACATGATCAATCTGCAATGCCAGGGTTGGAAAAACAGCCACTGATGATGTTACCTAGTTTGGTAATGAAATGTCTGCAAGAACCAAGCCCCAAGAGCACCAAGGACTCCACAGTTCAACCTTGAGCTACAAATATTCTTTTGAACCCTGGAGATTTGGAGAGGCTGTAAAGAAGTACAAAAAGACACTGTGGCTCCTTATTGAAGAAGAAGATGATAATGGTGGTTCTTGACATATTTTTAGAGCATTCTCATTCAAAGAGTTGTTAATGTGCTATGTCTTGGGCAATGTGTGTATCACAGAGACTCAGGCTTTTGTTATACCAGGTACATTAATATCCTAGAAGTATACTGTAGAAGTCCATTCTTTATCAACTCTTGTGAACTCTGCACTTGTAGTTTTAAGTGTGCTAGATTGTTTAAAAAAATCCCTTGGTTACCAAAATGTCCCTGAAAAATCTATTTTGGGAGAAAATACTCCAGTTTGGAGTAGTTAAATAATAAGTAGAGTAGGCCCATACTGGGATTATAAGAGACTCCCTTTGTTGATTAAAAAGTCCAGTCTGGAAGTCTAAAAATGGCTTGAACCACAACACTGTATAAATGGATGAAAAACTGTTACAATTATATATGTTTTTATATGCTTCTTCCCAAACTTGATTGTAAGACAATCAACTTCTGTTTTTTTTCCAAATGATTCTGAAATTGAGTGAACTTGGCTATTTTGAAGCTTTCAGTTTAATCCTAAAGTGAATCAAGTAGTTTTCATCCAATTCAAATGGATATAGCATATTATCAACAAGCAGAGGACAAAAATAGTTTTTACTAACAAATAATTGGTTGTCTGCATAGTGATTTCTACACTTAAATGCTACTTACATATACCAATAGGCTATGGCTGTACCAGATGTATTTATTGCAAGATCCTCCCAGGATCTTGTTATAAGCATGAGACTGGATGATTGATCCTTAGAATTTGTTTCCTGTATATTCTAGTTGATGTTGGCACTGCATCACAAATAAAAACATGGCTTTTTAGCATACTTGTAGCCCTTCTGGAGCATGAAGTCACAGCTCTGAGTATGTTTGGAGCACTACTAATTCTCCTCCTCAGCAAGTATTGGTTAAAGGGAGTGCCCACAAGAAAATGTGGCACTTATAATGTATCATGACATCTTCTGATTACATTCTCATAATTTAATGGGCGAGATGCTGATTAAAAACTGCAAACATAAGGTTGATATCAGCTGCTTGGAAAACTAACAATCTGTCAAAGAGGAAGAAGGAAGCATTATATAGTAGTGAGATGCCACATTTATCATTTTTCAATTATTTTCATGACAAATGTTTACAATTTAAAAAGAAAAGTCTTCTTTTATTGACAGTTATCCGAAGTAAATGCAAAAGGCATCCTCCATTAAAACTGCCTTTTCCCCCTTCCCTTTGTGCTATTTTATTTTCTGTAGGATTCAGTGACCAAGTTGTTCAACGGTTTAATGAAGTCACGTAATCCAGTTCCATCATGAGGTTTTTGGTCTGAGAGTTGCTGATTTCTTTTCCATACTAGGCTTTCATAGATTAACTTCAACAACAATTACTCTCTTACATCAGATCTAATGAGTGGCTGGCTTTTGGGGCTAGTTGAAAATTGTCCTGCCATTGTAATAAATATGGGCCCTAAATATCAGTCTGCTTCAGTGCACTCAAAGCAGTTGTATACTTAGAGTTAAGTGAATAACAAGGTGCCCTTTATGACAGCCATTTTTCAAAACTGAGCAGTGACACTAGTGCTCTGAGCATCTTTTATCTTATAGCTATAGCTTATAGCTATGCATTTTGTAATACTATTCCAAGTAGGCTTTTTTGTCTTCTCAATTTTCTTGTTCTCTATGCTTTCCTAGTTTTATTGATTATTCCCTTTTCCATTTCCTCCCCAGTCCAATGAAATATTGAAAAGAAGTATTGTAAGAGAGCTTAAGACTCTATCTATTCCACAATAACTCTCTGAAAACTAAGCAGAACTGAACTAAACTTGTAGAAA
Source organism: Crotalus tigris (assembly GCF_016545835.1). Taxonomy (NCBI): domain Eukaryota; kingdom Metazoa; phylum Chordata; class Lepidosauria; order Squamata; family Viperidae; genus Crotalus; species Crotalus tigris. The sequence continues at coordinate 799,826 of NW_024096808.1, read as the reverse complement.
GTAAGAAGCTGACAAAAAGGAGATTGGATTGGAAAATTGGAAGGGTCTGGTTTTACCAGTTTGTTGTCATTTCCTCCATTCTCATGGTGGGGCTATTATTAAAGGATTGGAAAGAATTCCAGAATCATGCTTCATGCATTTTCCCTACTGAGTTTATGTTTTTTTTCCGTGACCTATCCAAATGTAGAAAAGAAAGTGTATAAATATATTTGGGACTCTTTCCATTTGCCTATCCGATAATGGAATAACAGAGCAGATCTAGATGAAGTTACATGTGATAGGAGAAGCTGAAAAAAAGGCCAAATTTGAAAATGTGCTGGATTTGATCAGGAGTTGTAGAGAAAAAAATACTGGTTATGCATCCTTAGGGAGAGGCAGAGGAACAGGAGCTGGGAGTATTGCTGACCTGCTTCATTCTGAGGTCTCCCAGTTTTGATGATGAGAAACAGAACAAAGCATATGGAACCTACACAGTGCTTTTCAGTGTGTGGAGAGGGAGAGAGAGAAAGAAAGAGGGAGGGAGGGGGAGAGAGAGAGAAACCGCAGGAGAGAGAGGGAGGGAAGGAGGGAGGGAGGGAGAGGGAGAGAGGGAGATGGAGAGAGAGAAAGGGAGAGAGAGAGCGAGCGAGCACAGAAATACAGAGTGGCAACACATATGCATATAGTCTGATTGGGAGAATACCATCATATACAAACCAGTAGATCTTTTTGGCTCCCAACCTGATGTTCCAGAAGTCTTTAAAATCTTGGCTGTTCTCCCAGGCCTTGGGGTAGGGTGCTTGTGGAGTCCTTGTCAGCTGTGATTTATGTTTTATTGAATGCGGTTTGCCTGGATGCATAATATTTTCTTTTTACAATTTTCTATATTTTAGGACAAAGCTGCCCAGAGTAATTCTGGAGTCAGACAGCCTCTAAATCTAATACACACATACACCTCCTATGGTTACTGCTCATAACATGATTGCCGAGAATTGCAGAAGCCCTGCCCTGCTTTCCCTATCTAGTTTGCATATGTCTCTAGAGTTAATTTTGCACTAAAAGTACTCTTAATTTTTTCTCAATTTGCTTTTTTTTGTCTTTATAATCTCTCTGTGATTTGAGCCTTGGTTATAGAATGTTTGATATGAATAACTGTCTCAACTTTCTGACAGGACACCCCCAACACTGACTATTTAGCTCCCCCATATAAACAAAAACAATACAAAAACAACAAGCAGGGAGGAATCAGAAAACTAGTTTATGTATACTAGTGAACGAGCTATGTTGTGGCCTTCTAAAAGGTGATCAAGGACTTTTACAGGCGTCTATAAGTTGTTTGTATTGCAACAGACTCACATGAATGTCTTCTGTAACTTACTGACATTGCAATTGCTTTTTTTAAAAAAATATGTATGCTTGATATCCGTGTATAACCAACCCCTCCATTGTTTTATTCATTGGTTGGAGAGAGTTGATCCATCCCTTCCTGCAAGAAACAACAAACTAAAGTAAATATTGGATTAACAGACTGATGGTCTGAACTTCTCTAAAGTGACTTTCTCTTTGTCCAAATTAAAAATAATAATGGTTCATATCTCTTCAGAATCCAAAAAGTGCTTTTTCAAAATACAACTGGACTTTGTTTTTCCTTGAAAAACAAGCCTTTTGAAAAAGTACCTTTGGGACAGCCATGACCTGAATGACTGAGAATCTCCATAGATATCTCTTTAAATATTTCCAAAAGCAGCATGCATAAAAGTAGAATTAAAATGTACATTGCATATTCTGCTGGATTTCTTATAACATGGATTATTTTTCTTTATATATGGCAATGATGAATGCGACAGGCAATGAGAGAATCAGTCAAGGTTAGAACAAATTATATTACTAAATCTGGACAATGGCATACTGGCCAACAGATTAGAAGAGGGCAATTTAGATACTAATATCAAGGAAAGAAGACTTAACAGACTTAACTGTTTTACAATAGCCTTAATTTCACATGCTGGCAAAATAATCCTTAGGATCACCCAGTGCAGTTTAGAGCCTTATAAGAAAATTGATATGCTGAGTTTCAAGCTGGTTTTAGAAAAAGCTGAGGATCAAAAGACATTATTGATGATGCATGCTGGAAAACCAACAAATGCCCCAAATAACTCAACACACACATTTTGACAATAAAAAGTTATTTAATCACATTAACCATGTCAAACTGTGGAATGTGCTTAGGAAAATGGAAATCCCCCAAACATCTCTTTCTCCTCATGCAAAACCTTGTAGACACAGCCTGGATAGAACCTTGCAAAAGCAGACTAGCTCCAGAAACAAGGCTGTATCAGTTTCCTTAATTATTCAAGCTACATGATGAATATTTATTTAGGGAGCTGGTTTGGAAGAAGAGAAGCATGATTTTTAAAACTGGAGGAAGAAGGATTAATAATCTGCACTACTCTGATGCTGTGATAGCTGAAAATGCCATCTGAAAACTCTTGTAATGACAAAGAAGCATAGTGGGGAAAAAAAGGAATTACAATTAAATATAATGGAGACCAAACTAGTGACAATAAGTATAGCAATGAGCCTTAGAACTGACAATGAAGGTATTTAAACATCTGCCTTCTAGAATTAACAATTAACAATCAACAATTAAGGAATATATATATATATATATATATATATATATATATATATATATATATATATATATTCCTTAATTGTTGATTGTTAATTGTTAATTCTAGAAGGCAGATGCTTAAATATCTTCATTGTCAGTATATATCCCTTCCATTTTATTGTGTTTGATTCTCAGACAAATCCACAAGTGGTTTGCCATTGCCTCCATCCTAGGGCTGAGAGAGAATGATTGGCTTAAAGTGATCAAGTTGGCTTTGTGCCTAACGTGAGACTGGAACTCAGGGCCTCCTAGTTTCTACTCTTTACTACTACATCAGACTGGCTCTCTAGTAACCATTGAAGCCTTGGAAAAAATATCCAAATGTTGTGACCAAGTCTATACCTACAAGTTCAAAACAGTTTTCCCTGTGACACTTTATAGAAGCAAAAGTTGGATGCCACAATTGTTGGGAGACCTAAAGGGTCGGGTTACAAATAGATCATCCTGGAGAAGGTCTACTTAAAAGAATCAACACTAACCCTATGGCACATAATTAAACACTAGCAGTGAGAAGAGACGGTGTAGTCCTCCAAATGTGGTTGAACTCTAATTCTCAGTAACTTTCATTACTGGCTGTCCTAATTGGAATTACTGGGAGTTGTTTGTTCAGCATTATCTGCACAGCTGTGAGGTTCCCACTCCTGAAATATAGATTGCACCAAAATTAAACTGTAGCAGTAGTTAAATTACAGCCTGCCTCATCGCTTTCACGGGAACTTCTGCTGGAATACAATGTAGAAGCAATTCTGTCACAGAATGCACCCAGCGAGTTTATGATATGATAAGCCCAAGTATAGACTTAGAGGGTCTGACTTGCCTGAAGCCACTTTATGTACTTCAGGTATGAGTGGAGGTAATCTGATTAAAACTGGGCTGAACTGGATATAATTGCAGTAAAAAGAAAAAAAAAAAGGGGGGGGGCAAGGGATTGATTGGAACAGGGTAATTTAAAGAAGTGTCTGAAAGAGATCATCAAACAGTCTGAGGAAGTCCGAATAATTGGCTCTAGTTTTCATCTGGTCTTTTTGCCAAATTGCTCTGCATAGGTCTAGCAATAAATTTTAACCACCTGAAGAGCAGAACAATTACACACAAACCATGAGAGAGAAAGGGGAGAAAGGCAAATGCCATAAGTTAGGAAAGATAAGAATCCTCTTAGCTGATCATTAATTTCTAAGAACAATTTGGCTTGATCATTTTATCTCAGTTCACCAGCTTATTGTGATTTCCAGACTGTCTCCTACTCTCTCTGTGAAGGTGAGTCCAAAGTGCTTCTCTCTCATGTAATTAAAATGCCTAGAGGTTAATGAGGAGCTGTTCTTTTTTCCCCACCTCCCTGCTGTGGTCTGGAAAAGTCTTCCTGCTCTGAAAAAGTGCCTTGAGGGATTGATGTACAATCAATGCCAGACTGGTCCGATTACATTTCAAGAAGACAGGAAAGATTCTCATAAGGCAAGAAGGGACCTGCAGGGTATTTCCTGCACTGTGCAAACAAATGTTAATCTATCATCTAGAAGGCAGCAGCCCCAGAGCAAAAAAATAGGCACTGCCACAAGTCACTGAGCCAACTTGTTTTGGAGGAGAAGAATTAGTTAAGGCTCCACAAACAGGAAAAGGCAGTTGCAACTTATCATTATTTTGGGCTTTATCAAGTACCCTAGTGCAAGAAGAAATCCTAACCCAGACCAGAACTGATATGCGTAGGTTGAAGAGAGGGTTCAAACTCAAGCTTATTTTTGTGTAATTTGGTTGGAGAGAGATTTGTAAGACTGAATTACAGAGATGTTTGCAGAATTGGAAGATTGATTGCAGTTTTGTTAGATTGATAATTGATAGCAAATGTTGAAGTACTGTGATATACGCTCCGTTTCTTATATACCTGAGTGCAACTTCCTGATGCACAGACAAAAGTGGTGGAGCTTGCTTTGCAATGTAATGAAGCTATTTTTGTCATTCCTGATTCCAACCCATGGTGAAGTGGTAATTAAGATAGAGGGAAGAGAGCCATATGCTGGCTTTATATGTCTCCACTGAAAATATTTTTTTCAATCAAGTTCTCACTGAACGAGTGGACCTGCTTGTTAGGAAAAACTCTATTTTATTCTGCTAACTATATGTTAAGTGGGAAAAACCCTGGCAAAAAGAAAAGATCTGGCAAAAGAATCTGCTGCTTTCTTACTGGTCTTCCCTCTTGACTTCAGAGTTAAAAAGCAAAGTTAAACTTCTTTCTGATGTGGAGATCAACTTTAGATTCACAAGTCTTTTAAAGTCACCTTTAGTCTACTGATAATAATATATCCAACCTTTTCAGACAACATGGCAACTTAATAGACTAGAGTGTTGCATTTGTGAAGCAAATTATTACAGTTTTGATCAGTGTGGCTAGTTGGATTTCACCACTGGTTTCCTTGTAGGAAGGATCAGTTCTATCCTATAATATCTTCTCCTATTGTAGTCCTTCAACACCTTTATCAAAAATAATGGTGAGACAAGTGGTGAACTTGACATTGGAGCAGTGGTGTCAAACTGCCGGCCCCTGGGCCGGTTGCATCATGCTGAGGCTGCATCCACCCCAACTCCACCAATGCAAAAAAAGTCATGATACATCATGACACATCATATGATGTGGCGAGTTTGACACCTGTGTGTTGGAGGAATGGAGATTTTAAAAGTTTAGGATTATACTTTTTGTTGTTGATGATAAAGTCATTATCACCAAACAACTTTTCTGATTATTGCAGGAAGCTATGATATTTTTTAGCAGATAATGTATTTTTATATTAGCAGATAATATATTTTTATACTGAATCAGCTTGATGGGTCAAAATATCAGTCTAATCTTAGTTCATTTAGTTTATAAACTGACTACCTTCCCTTTTATCTCCTGAGACAAGTCTTTTTACTCATCCACTGCATCTCAGTGTCTCTGAGTTTATGAGATCAGATCTGAATTTACATTAAGTCCTCACCCATTGGCCGAGCCGGTAAAATTTGTTTTCAGGGTGGAGGATTATATAGACAAAAAAGAAGCTCTGCATTGGAAGAGAGATGCAAAATATTCCAGCTATGTCTTATTTTACTGAACTGTTTAAGAAAAAAAGAATGATGTACAATCTCACCCACCCCTTGTTTTATTAACAATTAACAGAAAACAATGTAGAATATTATATTGCTAAGTGTCAGGGTGCTGATCAGGCATCCAGGCAATTTGGTTCTTTTGAATCCAGAGACAATAAGCACATCATAAATAAATTGCAAGCTTTATTATTAACTCAAACAAACAGATTTAAAACCATAATAAGCAAGATGATACCCACATCTCTTATATGCTATTAAGAGCTCCTTAATAACAGGATGGAAGGCTGAGTCAACTTTAAGCAGGTAAGAATCGAACTTCTGGAGTGAGCAGTGAGTTAGCCTACAGTAGTGTATTCTAACCACTGCACCACCATGGTTCAGTGGTAAAGATCAGTACTAGGCCTTGCTTCTATGGTCACAAGACTGAAAGACCTACCCTTGAACAGGTAGCACTTGACTTGAAAGTGTGAGACTTTCACAGATAAGAAATTATTTTTATAGCTATGTGAAGATATCTCCCATCCCACTTTATTCAGCAAGTAAGAGTGAAAAACAAGCAGGTTAGTTCAGAATGACCTCTAAACTTTTTTTTAATATAAAGAAGAAATCAAAATATGTCACTAAACTCCTCAAAATACAATAGTCTTCTGCACTGCCACAATAAATAGATATAATCTTGAATAATTAGATTATCTAGAAACCTAAAAGTAGATAGCAGACAAGCTGCCTTTTTTGTGCCTATTAATATTAAAACCAGGTGAACTAAAAAAAAATTCTGTTATGGTGATATTGCCATTTTTGTCACTTTCTTTATTAAAGCAATTTTCTAGCATGAGGAATTATTAATTTCCTTTCCTGGATTTCAATGTCTTATTACTGCCTGTCTGGCTACAATTATAAGAAAACAATTAAGCCTTTATATTTCAAGGTGTCATTTGGACTTTCAAGAAACTTGGATCAGTTAGATTTATTATAATGGCCTGAATCATGATTTATCCTGTTTTACTAAAAATGTAGGGTTTAAAAAGGCTGAACAGTTTTACAAGATGAACAATTGGTCATCACATATTTCTTTACATATATATTTTGTTCTAAAAACATGGGAAAGTATTAGGTTGAATTTCCTTGCTGTTCAGTTTTTCCCTAGTTTTGGCAAAAATTGATTTCCATGGTTTTCCATGCCAATTAGATAACTATGAAGTCAGAGGTAAAGAGCCTATAATATTGGATTTCCATATTACTTTTAACTCAGTCAAAAGATTTCTTACTTCCCTAATAGAATGTTGTAAATTTTACAGATTCTTCTCTGTTCTCTAGTAAATGAAATAGCATCATGTCCAATTTTGCCATGTCTCCAGTTGTTTGCAATTTGTTGGAAACTGCAGTGAAATGCAGAATTTGATTGATTTAAAACTATGAATGAATCAAATTTCCTAAAGTAATTTGTAATTGTTATTCTGTGTTAGGAATGTTTTTAACATTTTTTTTTAAAAAAGCCTAGAAGTTCTTTTACTTACCAACCCTAAGGTGCTTTCATTTTATCTTCATGGCTACAGTAATATGCTCAATTAGGTACTTGATTGGAAGGAGTTGGCCAAGGATCAAAAATAATGATCAGGGATCAATGAAGCAATTTGCCATAAGGGTAAGTGTTTGGAATCACAATTCTCTCAGCTGAATTTGTCTCAGCCAGACTAACATGGAGCAAAGATTTCTCATGTCCTATATTAGTACTTCCCAGCATTCTAAATGCACATCAGTGAAAAAAAAAAACCCTGCAGACTGCCAAATAAGTTAGGTCAGGGGTAGGCAACCTTGGCTCTTTTATGTCTCGTGGACTTCAACTCCCAGAATTCCTGAGCTGGCTGGCTCAGGAATTCTGGGAGTTGAAGTCCACGAGTCATAAAAGAGACAAGGTTGCCTACCCCTGAGTTAAGTGGTCTGTCTTTACCTGCATGTAAACCAGATGCCCACAAACACAACTGAATATACTTTTTGAATTAAAATTAAATAATCCAAATTTTACATCCCCAAATCTCAGGGTATTGCAGTGGTCTCACTTTAACTCTCATAAGATTTTATGCAGAAATTTGAAACCATCTCAAAATTGACAGACTTTAAAAGGGCATTTCCTCACATCTTTTGTAAACTATTGGTCTTCAGAATGTGGTGCCACTATTTCCAATATACAGGCAGTCTTTGATTTACAGCCATTCATTTAGTGACTATTTGGAGTTATAATGTCCCTGACATTAATGACCAGTTTTCATACTTAAAACCATTGCAGTATCCCCGTGTCATATGATAAAAATTCAAGTGTGTGGCAACTGGCATGTATTTACAATGATTACAGCATACTGTTGTTATGTGATTGCCATTTGTGACCTTGCGAGTTTTCAATCAGTGGGGGAAGTCAATGGGGAAAGCCAGGTTTGCTTTAATGACCATATGATTCATTTAACAATTGCAATGATTTACTTAACAAGTGTGGCAAAAAAGTCATAAAATGGGGCAAAACTCACTTAACAATGCCTTGCTTAGCAACATAAATTTTGGGCTCAATTGTTGTCATAAGTCAAGGACCACCTGTATGACTATACTGACCCTATACATTCAATGCTCAAAAATATCCTAAACTTCAGTCTTATCTTTACAACCATGATGTAAATCTAACACTTTGTTCAAAGTTTGGAGATATGTAAAAGAAGCATGGTGATAGTAATGGTTTCATTGCACATATGATTACCGATGTACTTTCTCCCCAATGAGATGATTATGAATAGGGTCTAAAGCTTTCTTGAGATTTATTTAATAAGATGAAATGGCACAGAGCATTTCAGCTGTGACAGTTATCCACAAAAGAATTGAAGAACAAACATGTGTTTCTTCCACTGGTGACTGATGCATGCATTTCACATGAGCAGTAAGTAATAAAAGTTTTATAGCAACCTTGCAAAGTCTGGTAAGCTATAAAGATTTTATCACTAGGCATTTGGGATAGCCATATTACATTATCCCATCTCTGCTTTATAAACATTAAGGCTCCTTGGGTAGGCTGGCTGAGTAATTCTGTTCCATACAGATGATTTCGGAAGTTCTAATATTTAGATTATTGCAGCACAACATTTTTTCAGCAGTGTGAATTGAACTTTATAGTTCCGGGAAGTTTTATTGTAGCTCATAAAGAGAAAGAAAAACTGCATCTAATCGCTAATAATCCCTTACTTATTTTATTATTTTACATAAGACCTCAGAATTTACATTTGAGACTAGAGCCATTAAAAAAATACTTATTCAGAAATGATTCTTTATCTAAATCTTGGGATTTACATGATTTATACATTAGATTTACATCCCATCTGTCTTTTAGGAACTGAAAGCATTATCCACAACATCACACCTCTTTAATTTTTTCCTCTACAGCACGGGTGTCAAATTCACCATGTCATATGATGTGTCGTGACATATCGCGACTCTTTTTTGCATTGCTGGCGTGGCTGGCATGGTTGGTGTGGCTTCAGTATGATGAAACTGGCCCATGGGCCAGCAGTCTGATACCTCTGCTCTACAGCAGCAACCCAATGGGGATAGGTTAGGTCAGGGGTAGGCAACCTTGGCTCTTTTATGACTTGTGGACTTCAACTCCCACGCTGGCTCAGGAATGCTGGGAGTTGAAGTCCATGAGTCATAAAAGAGTCAAGATTGCCTACTCCTGGGTTAGGTATAGAAGATAAGTTATATCACGCATATGAACTTCTGTGGATTTCAATTTGGTCTTAGACTTTACTATTTTACTGCACTGACTTCAATGTTTAATATGCTTTACATTACAGACCTTAAATATTCTAATCGTATTACTGATTGTTTTAGTACAAAGAGCTCATTTAGCTGGTAAAAGGGTGGACGAAATACCCAGTAGTATAATGTTAAGCATAAAAGTTATTTTACATTTCGAAACCAAATAGAACACAAGAAATTATTTGATATTTCATTATATGCTTTTCCTCAGATAACACGAAAAATAAAATGTATCTGTCAGTTTGGGTCTCATGTAAACATTTGTCTCTTACAAATATGATCTAAAATGGATTGGCTGTTTCAAAATCCAGATGCCTGAGAAAAGAAATTCTCAAGATGAGCTACACAGAATAGATTTTCTCAACCTGATGCCCCCCCCCCCGCCCAGATGAGCTGAGAAATGGTGGCTTAAGAATATGACTAGGGAAGAAGAAAACTAAAGGACACATAAATAACAGCAACCTTGATTTTTGGTAATGATAAGCAAATGTCAACTGAGTTCACCCAAACTTCAGGACTATGGAAATCAGGCTCTTCTTTTGATGCATCATAAATTAAGACAAAATGCAGAAAACATCATTCTGTGATGATCTATGAGCATTACATCTCAAGTACTGGTAACTAATAAATCATTTTTATACTGGTTTTGCCAAGCAAAATAGCAAAGGGCAAAGAGATAGCCCTAATGTTTCTAATGATCCAAAGATTATACACATAGGCAGAGTTACTACACTGTAGCTGAAACAATCTGCAGGTTTTCTGGCTAAATGAACAATTACAATGGAGCTGTCGTGTGACAGTTACAGTGTTTCTCAATCCACTGATTCTTACCCATTAGATATCAGTAAAAGCTGTGCATTGTTGTTGACACTAATACTCTGTTAGGGGAAAGAACAAAGAACAAAGCTCAGAACAAAACAAGATATAATTGACAATGCTAAAGAGACAGAACAAGCACAATGTACAACAATATAGAACATATAGACAAAGTTAATTGTGAGATAGGACAACATTAAGTTGTGTTGTTTGGTGTTCTAAATATAGCCTCTATGAATGAATCTAATTGAGGAAAATGCTATGATGAAGATCTGCCAAGATAGAGCAGATCCTTTCTACCAAGAATAGCTTGAATATTTCCAATACCATTATTACCTGACTTCATAGTCATACAATACAAGATTAAAAATCAAATCCTCTTTTATGGTGACCATATAGTCTGTAGAATACAAAACATTCAAAAGTATTAGAAATCAAACAGAAAAAATGGGAGCAAAGTCATATGTTAAGAGTATCCTTCCTTCCTTCCTTCCTTCCTTCCTTCCTTCCTTCCTTCCTTCCTTCCTTCCTTCCTTCCTTCCTTCCTTCCTTCCTTCCTTCCTTCCTTCCTTCCTTCCTTCCTTCTCTAAGATGGATGTCACATTAGTTATGCAAATGAAAGCAAATATATGTGTCTCAGGATAATGCTGCAGGATCCAATCTAAGACATTCACAGGGACCAGGGGTTTATTCTTCCAAGCTTTTGGACTCATGCTGCAACTCATCCCCAGGGAACTTCTCACTCTCCAGAAGTTCCCTCAGGATAGCTCCAGCAGGAGTCAGAAAGCTTGGTCTTGGTGACTGACTCAGATGGATCCTGCAACATTAGTTATGTCTGGGGAAATCTGCTTTTGTGGGGGTTCATATTGATTACATTGGTAGCAAATATGGCAGGAACCTTGTAGAGATGTTTTCAATAGTTTTGAAAACAGAGAAAGACTATTGTTCAGAAGATCCAACTTGGCCTCAGATGCAGATAGAGTAAATTAATTCTTGCCCCTGTTTTATGAAACTGGGTTCAGCTGAGCACTGAGTTTTCCCAATATGTTTTTGACAGATGGGTAAGTGCAAAAGTTTGATTGAATGATACTCTGGTGTGGTTTTAACATTTTTAAGATTGGAAGGATTTTCCATCTCCATCATGGTCTGTTAGGCATAGGAGAAAGTGATTTATTTGAAAATGATGTATTAAATGATTGCTGCCATCCAATAAAGTAGAAACTGCAGACTGATTTTCTGTGCAGCTCACACTGATCTGAAATATAAAGAATTACATAGTTTCTGGCAATGTCCTTAGCCTGATAAAGTTGGTGAAGATGGGACTTTGTATAAGTATTGAGATTAAATTTTTATAAGGAAAAAACAATTTGATATTTCAGATTCAGTTTCTTGGAAATACGCCCTTGTAAGCCGTGCTCTAGGCAGGAATTAAAAACAAAACTGTTGTGTTCTTAACATTAGAAGGGACAGTGATGTATTCTGAGTTGCTTCCTTTCTCAAGCTTCTCTTTTCCTTTGGTGCTTAGCTGAAGTCCCCACAGTAGCAAGAAAATAAGTCATTTTCCTATTAATAATATAGATCCATGGGTATGGCATTGAGTTATAGTCTTTCCTGTAGCTACTCCAGGCTGTGCTCAGACTGGTCTGTCTGATCTTGAATCTTGGGCAACTGCTCTACAAAAAACTGGTGTTTTGAGCCTCTGATGGGTTTTTAAAAATGTATTTATTTATTTAACTTCTGTAGCTGCCCAACTCAACCAAATGACTCTGGGTTGCTTCCAAGTGACTCTGGGCAATTTTCCTAATGTCCTTCTGAGGTTTGCTTGGTGGCTATGATGCCTGGTAGAACTTCCCATGTTGTCAGGAGGCAGGTTATTGGGTCTTCCATAATCAGCACTGTCCTTTCTTGTGTTAGCCAGTCTAGATGGGGCCCTGCTGCCCGTAGTTGGTTCATCTGTGCTGCTATGAGTTCATGCACTATTAGTTTCTTTAGTGCAAATCTTGTCTGGGCCAGATGTTGTCCAGCTATAAGCACAATAAAATCATTTTTAATCTTTAAAAAAAATCCTTGTTCTCCTTGACTACAATATTTGAAATTATTTTTTCTCTACATACACACTATAAAGTATATTTATCTCTGGTCTTTTTGCAGATTTCATTCTTTTATATGTGTTTTTTCTCATCTAGATGCTTCATTACTCAATTAGGTAACATCATCAGTGCTAGTATGTAGTATGGGCTTTGCTCCCTGTTTATGTAGGGTAGCTTGCCCTTCCAGTGCTGGTAGACATGTGGTTTTCTCCTAGGTAATTTCTTGATTAAGATATTTTTTCCACTTGATTGTTTGTCTAGTGCAGGGGTAGTCAACCTTGTCTCTTTTATGACTCGTGAACTTCAACTCCCAGAATTCCTGAGCCAGCCAGGAATTCTGGGAGTTGAAGTCCACGAGTCATAAAAGAGCCAAGTTTGACTACCCCTGGTCTAGTGTTAATTCCTAATAATCTGGCTGTTGAAGATGATATGTAGCTTATGTAGATTTATTAGAAAATAGTAAATGTGGATTACAAGATAGAGAGAGAAGGTAGTTGAAGTGGAAATACTAATGATACACCAAGATAATGACAGGGATAATAACTTCTTGGTGGATTTATAAAAGAGGATTGCTAAAATCTTGAAGAAATTTCAAGGATGGGAGAAAAGAAGGAAAGAACATCAATTCTATGACAGCATTTCAATGGACCAAAATCTAAGACAGTTAGAAGAAAAAGCAAGAATTTGAAAGTTTATTTGTTTGACCAAGGTTAAAACAAGTAATATACTTTGATAAAGTTCTAGAACCCCCTTTCAGACTTTTTTTTGCTGATAACTGAATTGATATATTGATGATAAATGGATTTGTGAATGGGTAAAAGGTAGAAGAAACATATACATGCAATCTTATAAAGAAAATGTGAAGATATTAATTTTACCTCCACTAGTTGTGATAAAAATTGGAAGTAATTTCTTTGATCTTTTGCTTTTCTCCCTTTTGTTCTTTCCTTGTATTTTCTATTTTTTCCTTTTCCTTTTCTCTCTTTTTTTCCAATTTGGTTTGTATATCTTTTATTATTTTTAAAATGTCCCATTGGTCATGCTAAATAATAACTCTCAAGTTCAGTCCACAGTGATAATCAATATCATTTTCATTTCAATGCATTATTGAAGCTAATATGTATGCTGATTGATAGTCTTTTAAACTGGGGAAATTAATACCACTATTGTCACAAGAGCTGCTATTTTTCACAGAGAAATCCTGGATATTTGCACTTTTCATAAAGATGTAATAATTATCCTGACTTCATGAAAATATACATTTGAAATCAGCAAGCTCTCTATTTAGATAGCATTAGCTCACATTAAGATCGCGCAGTGGCTCAGTGGTTAAAACACTAGATTTGTTGGCTGGAAAGCCAGGTTTGAGACCCGAGCACTACATGATGGGATGAGCTCCCATCCTTACCCAGCTCCTGCCAACCTAGCAGTTTGAAAGCATGCAAATGTGAGTAGACAAATAGGCACCACTTCTGTGGGAAGGTAACAGTGCTCTGTGATGTTGTAGAAATGTCTTTGGACAGAGCTGCCTGAATGCCCTTGACATGGAGATGAGCACCAACCCTTACAGCAGCAATGATTCGCAAAGTAAAATTTCAGGGACTCCTTTACCTTTTTTACTTAATTCACATTGTTCCATTATTTTCTTAAAACCACACATAGGTTTATGAATTTATGCAGGGCAAATTCAGTCTGAAAGTATTCAATTTATAGATATATTGGGAATGCAGGTGAAAGCTTTTCCACTTGCAGCAGAAATGATAAAATGATGGCCAGATTACAGGAAAATATATTGATTGAAGAGGTAAAAGGACTTTGTAGCTTTGCTGGCACTGTGAGCTGCTGATCCTTTGTTCACATCTCAGTAATTGAGAACCCCCAGGAGTCTGGTTCAAGCTGAGCACTCTGGGATTTCTTTGGATCAGTGTCCTACATACCTCAATACAAACAGGAAGCAAGGCAATTGGAAGTCTGACAACCTGTCCAAGAATTGTCATGTTGTAAATCTTTTAACAGCAGCCAGTGATAAGGGAAATATTTAGACAGGGAGCAAGCAAGTCTTAGTAAGTTCAAAGAATTTTTGCTAGCCTTGGATATTGAGGAATCCATATGCTGCTAGTAAGAGTTATTTAGAAGCAGAAAAATGACAATAATCCAAAGCAGTCCAAAGATTTAGAACCAGGAGGTGTCATAAGAATTAAGATAATGGTCCAAAAAGACTTTAAAAGAAGCAAGATAGGAAGAGTATTGATGCCTCTAAAGTTTGGTGTTGAAGAAGATTCCTGAGAATATAACGGGCAGCCAAGAAAACAAACAAATGGATCATTGAACCAATCAACCTACAGTTCTCACTCAAGGCACAAAGGGCCAGGCTTACATTATTCTATTTTGAAAACAGTATGCAATGACATAGCTTTCTGGAGAAGGCTCTATATGTGGGAAGGGTGGAAGAAAAAAAGAGGAAGACCAGCAGTAAGGTGGATGGACTCAGCTACAGTAGTGGTGAGTACACCATTGGAAGAACTGAAGGAGAAGGTCAGGTGGAGGTCATAACAGAGAAAATCTATCTATCTAATAAAGGAAAGAGAACACCAAGAATTTCTGCCACAATTTAATCAGAGGAGTTGCTTTTTTCTCCTTCCAGGTTGATCACTTCTGCTCTACTCTTTGTAGCTTTTGGTATATTCTTGGGCTAGGTATCCTGTCACGGTCTGGCTCCTCATTATCTAGTTAGCCCTCATCTACTATAATTTATTTATTTATCATACTTATATGGCTTCACATCTTTGCATCACAAGAGTATTCATATTTGTTCTCCAAGCTGACAGCCCATCAAGATTGCCTTTTCAAAGTCTAAATCAGAGGAGTCCATAAGAATGAGGTTGTTTCCATGCTAATCTGAGTGCCAGGTTTTAGGACTGAAGTGGCTGTGATATGGAACAATGTGTGTTAGTTAGGATAAATTAAAGGGATTGAGTATAATGCAGAGTAAGAGAAAGCAGCCTAAGAGGAAATAGGGAGAGAATAACTATTAGACTATCAGTGTAGTTAAAATATACAAATGGAAACAACATAGACTTCCTACATCGAATTTTAATTCCTAATGAGATATAGTAATCCTATTAGCTTTCATTTGAGCAGAGAGATTAGAATAGTAAGATACTGTGTAAAGAAATCTATTTTTTTTCTTGTTTAGTCATGTCAATCAAGGAGAAAGTGAGTTTTAGTCCTGCCTAAGGCATAAAAACCAGCTGGGTGACTTTGGGCTAGTCACTCTCTCTCAGTACAATCTTCCTCGCAAAAATTTCCCCATGCTGTTGTGGGGAAAATAGGAAGACAAGGGAGTATTATGTATGTTCACCACTTTGAGTTACTTGTAAAATATGAACTTGGCCTGAACTGATAATATACTCTTTCCAAACTGATTACCCTCCATATGTTTTGACACTGTAAATTCCCAAATTCCAAATTAAAAGAAAACAGGGATACTGGGAGATGTAGACCCCCCCAACATTTCTGGAGAGCATTAACTTGAGAATTGTTGTAGTGCACTTTGTGATCTTAAACCTGAAGGAATGTGACAGGTGACAATATTAATAATCAGTTTGCAATAATGGATTGTTTATTTTGGCTAGCTAGTCTGAGCACCTGATAATGCTAATCAAAGCATGCAGTGATATGCTTGCAATCTGGATTTCTGCCAAGTGTACCTCAAAAAGCACCATATAGAAAAAGATTGTTTTCTGTGTATGTATGTGTGTATACACATATATGTATGTGTGTGTGTGTGTGTGTGTGTGTGTGTGTGTGTATGATTAGAGATGTCCGTAAAAATGTGACTCCTGGGTATGTTCATATCATAAAATAAATAACTCACGATCACCAGGAGAAATAGGAAAAAAATTAATAAAACTGAGCTTTCGTCGGGAGCTTCCGACATCATCAGGGTTATAGCCAGTTAACAGAAATGCCTTAAATAAGGTTAACTAACATTTGTGCCTGGATCCTAGACCACGTCATCGGCCCCAGCTGGTTAGATTGTATTCTAGTTGTTTCTTTGATGTCTGCACCTAACTCTTTTCTATCCAGCAGCTTACAGGTATTTCCCTGGCACTTAGCCAACAGTGGACACATCCCGACCAACAGCTGAGGAGCCCACCGACACTGAAGATGAATAGGCGACCACCGAGAGCCGAACATCTTTCAGGAGATGAAGGAGGGAGTGACTACTGGGCGAGGGACCTGCATGGTTCCCAGCTACACTTCGGAAGATCCTCAACTTCCGGATGGAAGAGCTGTGTTGATGGCATTAGGGGGACCCCCAGGAGATTGGGCAGTGAAACCATAGAGCCCAACATTGTGTGTGACAACAAAGAGGGTCGGTTCACATATAGAAGCAGGGAGTGTGGTGTGGTGACTCGCTCGTACCGTAAAAGAGAGGGAGACACCTTATCCTTTCACTCGATGGGTGGGTGGAAGATTATGGACAGGGGATGCATGCGCCCACAACCAGAGGCTCCTCTAGTGGGACATAGGCATGGGAGATCCGCCCTGGGTAAGAGCGGGGACTACCAACAACGGATGGAACAACAAGAGACTGCTGACGTAGAGAGCATTAAGGTGGGGGTGAAGGTAGAAGCGCCAAATTGCATGACATTCAGACAAGTGCCACCCGTGCAGGAAAAGGGAAGAGGATAGAAGACATGGGGCAGGGGGAGACACCCGTTTCACAATTGAAGGGAGCAAGAGTTAATACTTCTAATGGAGCACATAGCAACATCAAGGGAAGATCAAATGGCCTACCCCCCAAGACCCATAGTAAGGAGAATTGGGTGAAGAAGAATGAGGGCAGTACGGAGGTAAGCGTCATCAAAGAGGAGGAGGATGAAAGGATTTTAACAAACCTAGGACCCAGTAAGAATGTTCAAAGGAGAGATAGAAAAAAGTTGGGTGCAGACGTCAAAGAAACGACTGGAATACAATCTAATTGGCTGGGGCTGATGACATGGTCTAGGAGCAGGACACAAATGTTAGTTAACCTTATTTAAGGCATTTCTGTTAACTGGCTATAACCCTGATGATGTCGGAAGCTCCCGACGAAAGCTCGGTTTTATTAATTTTTTTCCTATTTCTCCTGGTGATCGTGAGTTATTTATTTTATTATATATATATATATATATATATATATATATATATATATATATATATATATATATATATATATGTAGGTCTTTGGTTGTTCGGTTTTCTCCCGCGTAAAATTGGAAGTGTCTTGGCGACGTTTCGACGAAGTCCCATTCGTCATCTTCAGGCTGGTGTTTTCAGCTTCATGCTTCGAGCAGCAATGTGTGGTCTTAGCTGTTTCTTCCTTTTAACTGCCGTGAGGGTAATGAACTGATTGATGGGAGCTTGGCTGTGTTCTGATTGGGTGGAGGTGTTGTTCATGAATGGTTAGGGGCTTGCTGTGCTCTGGATTGTTCTGGGGGGAGTGTTCTGTTTGGTTGTGCTCCGGTTAGTCTGAGTTGCAGAGGGGTTTAAGATTTTGGGGTTAGGGAGTCGTTTGTCAATAAGGGCAGGTTTCCAAATGGCTGGTAGGCGGGAGGTATCATCTCGCTTGTTCATGCTGTGTGGGCGTTTTTCTATCTCGATGGCTTCTCTGATTATTCTGTTATTAAATTGTTCACTTTTGGCAATGGTTCTGGTATTTTTAAAGTCAATTTCGTGTCCTGTGGCTTTAAGGTGTTGGACCAGGGAAGATGTTGGTTCATCTTTTGTGTGCTCGTGGATGGGTTTTTGTTTTTTCCCCCCCTTTTTTATATGTTCGTCAGTGCGTGCACTTATTCTTCTGTTGGTTTGTCCGATGTATGTGGTTGGACAAGTGGTGCATGGTATTTCGTATACTCCTTGATTTTCTAATTCAATTTTATCTTTGGGGTTTCTAAGGATGGTGGATATTTTTCTGTTTGTGCAGAATGCTGTTTTGATGTTGTGTTTATGGAGGATCTTACTGATTCTGTCTGTGGTGCATTTTATGTATGGGAGGAGGGCTTTGCCATTTTCTTGTTCTTTGTCTTGGATTTTAGTGGGGGTTTCTTTTTGGATTAGGTTTGTAATCTTATTTCTATGGAATCCATTGGATGTTAGTACATTGGTGAGAGTGTGTAGTTCTGGTTTTAGGGGTTGTTCGTCAGCTAAGCGTTTTGTTCTGGAGATGAGTGTCTTGGCTACAGAGTTGATCTGTGCTGGGTGTTGGTGTGAGAGAGCGTGCAGATAGCGGTTTGTGTGTGTTTTCTTCTGGTAGATGGTGTGTCCTAGGGAGCCATTGGATTTCTTGTAGACTAAGACATCCAGGAAGGGAAGTTGGTTGTTAGCTTCTGTTTCCATGGTGAACTGTATTTTGGGGTGTAGTCTGTTGAGGTGTGTGATGAAGTTGTCCAGTTTTTCTTTCCCATGTGGCCAGATTATGAAGGTGTCGTCTACATATCTGAGCCAGAGTTTGGGTTTGTGATCCGATTTTTCTAGAGCTTGGGTTTCAAAGTGTTCCATGTAGAGGTTGGCAATGACAGGTTAGAGGGGTGATCCCATGGGTGCTCCTTCTGTTTGTTTGTATTTTTGTCCGTTATAGATGAAGTATGTGTTGGATAGGCAGTGGTTGGTCAGATCTAAGATGTGTTTGGGGGGGTGATATTTGTTTTGAATAGCTGTCAAGGCTTCTTTGATAGGCACTTGGGTGAAGAGGGATATGACATCGAAGCTCACTAGTAGGTCGCTGGGCTGTAAGCTTTGTTTCTTTATGATCTCTATAAACTGGAATGAGTTTTTTACGTGTGAGGTGATGGATTCTGCATAGGGCTGTAGTTGTTTTGCGAGAAATTTGGCTAGGTTTTGTAGAGGTGAGCCTATGGAGCTGACTATAGGTCTGAGTGGGGTTCCTTCTTTGTGTATCTTGGGGAGACCATAGAGTTTAGGGCATCTGGATGATTTCTCTCTGGGAATTATTCTTTGCTGGATCTCTTCGCTAATGGGGGAGGCTTTTATCTTGGTTCTGGTGGTTTTTTCCAGGTAGGTGGTGGGATCTGTATTTAGGGGTTTGTATGTGGAGTCTTGGAGTAGGTTGGTTAATTTGGTTTGGTAGTCATATGTGTTCATAACCACCGTGGCGTTGCCCTTGTCTGCTGGTAGGATTATTATGCTGGTGTCTTCTTTCAGGTTACGTAGTGCTGTCTGTTCCTCTTTGGGTAAGTTTCTTTTGGGTGGCTTGCTGGTGCAGAGGATGTTGGTGATTTTGAGTCTGATTTTGTTAGCGTCATCGGGGTTGATTTTGGTCAGGCTGGTTTCAACTTCACATATAATGGTTTCAGTGGGGATGTGTTTTGGAGCGACTGCAAAGTTGAATCCTTTGGAAAGGACCTTTCTGATTAGGGCCAATTCTTGTTCTTTTCGAGATCCGTTTGGTGGCTGCAGAGTTGGAGTGGAATTTCAGTTGGCAACATGTGGGGATTAGATTTTGATCTCGGCAGTTACGTAGGAATGCGAGGTCACATAAAATGGAAGCTCTTTGGACTTCAAGTTTTTCATAGGTCCTGGTCAGATGGTTGATTTCCTCCCCGTAGAGGTTCGATATTTGTTTTCTGAGGTTTTCGCGGGTATTTGTATATAGGTCTTTGGAGGAACAAAAGAGGAACGACAGCACTACGTAACCTGACAAGAAGACACCAGCATAATATCCTACCAGCATACAAGAGGGCATACGCCACGGTGGTTATGAACACATTGACTACAAACCAAATTAAACCAACCTACTCCAAGACTCCACATAAACGAACCCCAAATACCGATCCCACCACCTACCTGGAAAAAAACCACCAGAACCAAGATAAAAGCCTCCCCCATTAGCGAAGAGATCCAGCAAAGAATCATTCCCAGAGAGAAATCATCCAGATGCCCT
This sequence comes from Crotalus tigris, assembly GCF_016545835.1. NCBI lineage: Eukaryota > Metazoa > Chordata > Lepidosauria > Squamata > Viperidae > Crotalus > Crotalus tigris. Next base: position 779,443 of record NW_024096808.1, on the reverse strand, counting down.
AAACTCTATGGTCTCCCCAAGATACACAAAGAAGGACCCCCACTCAGACCTATAGTCCGCTCCATAGGCTCACCTCTACAAAACCTAGCCAAATTTCTCGCCAAACAACTACAGCCCTTTGCAGAATCCATCACCTCACACGTAAAAAACTCATTCCAGTTTATAGAGATCATAAAGAAACAAAGCTTACAGCCCAGCGACCTACTAGTGAGCTTCGATGTCATAACCCTCTTCACCCAAGTGCCTATCAAAGAAGCCTTGACAGCTATTCAAAACAAATATAACCCCCCCAAACACATCTTAGATCTGACCACCACTGCCTATCCAACCATATTCCATCTATAACGGACAAAAATACAAACAAACAGAGATCACCCATGGGATCACCCCTCTCACCTGTCCATGTGCCAACCTCTACATGGAACCGTTGAAACCCAGCTCTAGAAAAATCGGATCACAAACCCAAACTCATGGCTCAGATATGTAGACGACACCTTCATAATCTGGCCACATTGGAAAGAAAAACTGGACAACTTCCTCACACACCTCAACAGCCTACAACCCAAAATACAGTTCACCATGGAAACAGAAGCTAACAACCAACTTCCCTTCCTGGATGTCTTAGTCTACAAGAAATCCAATGGCTCCCTAGGACACACCATCTACCAGAAGAAAACACACACAAACCGCTATCTGCACGCTCTCTCACACCACCACCCAGCACAGATCAACTCTGTAGCCAAGACACTCATCTCCAGAACAAAACGCTTAGCTGACGAACAACACCTAAAAACGAACTACACACTCTCACCAATGTACTAACATCCAAGGGATTCCAAAGAAATAAGATTACAAACCTAATCCAAAAAGAAACCCCCACTAAAATCCAAGACAAAGAACAAGAAAACGGCAAAGCCCTCCTCCCATACATAAAAGGCACCACAGACAGAATCAGTAAGATCCTCCATAAACACAACATCAAAACAGCATTCTGCACAAACAGAAAAATATCCACCATCCTTAGAAACCCCAAAGATAAAATTGAATTAGAAAATCAAGGAGTATACGAAATCCCATGCACCACTTGTCCCACCACATACATCGGACAAACCAACAGAAGAATAAGTGCACGCATTGAAGAACATAAGAACTCAGTCAAAAAAGAGGAACCAACATCTTCCCTGGTCCAACACCTTAAAGCCACAGGACATGAAATTGACTTTAAAAATACCAGAACCATTGCCAAAAGTGAACATTTTAATAACAGAATAATCAGAGAAGCCATCGAGATAGAAAAACGCCCACACAGCATGAACAAGCGAGATGATACCTCCCGCCTACCAGCCATTTGGAAACCTGCCCTTATTGACAAACGACTCCCTAACCCCAAAATCTTAAACCCCTCTGCACCTCAGACTAACCTGAGCACAACCAAACAGAACACTCCCCCAGCCAATCAGAGCACAGCCAAGCCCCTAACCATTCAGAACACACCTCCACCCAATCAGAACACAGCCAAGCTCCCACCCAATCAGGTCATACCCCCACTGGCAGTTAAAAGGAAGAAACAGCTAAGACCACACATTGCTGCTCGAAGCACGAAGCTGAAAACACCAGCCTGAAGATGACGAATGGGACTTCGTCGAAACGTCGCCAAGACACTTCCAATTTTACACGGGAGAAAAACCCGAACAACCAAAGACCTATATGACAAATAGTCCCGCGAAAAACCTCAGAAAACCATATATATATAATATATATATATATATGATATATATATATATATATATATATATGTAGATATATTATATATATATATATATATATCCTTAATGGTTAGAAAAATACGAATCCCGGGCATATTTGTTCAATGATGCAATCTTCGATCTCCGGGAAGAGTATACTCCAGTTATTTATTGTTAAAACAACATTTAAAACAATAAAAACAGTTATATACAAAAATTAAAACAACTTAGCTTTCGCTGGACCTCTGGTCCTCGAGGAAGAGAACATCAATAAGAATGGTCGATGAAAGGCGGGAGCAATATGTTAATCAACAGGTGGGAGGGTTGAAGGAAGGGGGGGGAAGGATGACAGGAATGGATAAAAAAGGGTATATGAATTGGCAGGCTGAGAGAGGAGGGGGGTTGGAGGAGGGAGTTGAAATAGGAACTGGCAATGGTATGCAAAAACGACAGGCAGATCAGCAGCCCAACAGGATTCGTGCAGTGCTGAATCGGAGGAGGCACCTTGCATTGGGTAAGGAGGAGGGATTGGGGAGTGTGTTAATGATAACAGCGCAGGGAGGGGGAGACAGCACAAGGATGACAAAGCAGAAAATTACAATGTTAGAGTGCAAAAAAGAGAGGGCGGAACAGTCAAGGCAGTCACAGGCAATCAGGAAGAGTGGCCCTGTCACGAGGGCAATGAGTAGGCAATTGGATCAGCAAGGGGATAAAAAGAACTTCCCACCCCCTAAGCCCCACTCTGAGGATGTTGGCAGAGGACCAGCGAAAGCTAAGTTGTTTTAATTTTTGTATATAACTGTTTTTATTGTTTTAAATGTTGTTTTAACAATAAATAATTGGAGTATACTCTTCCCGGAGATCGAAGATTGCATCATTGAACAATATATCATTGAACAATATATATATATATATATATATATATATATATATATATATATATATATATATATATATATATATGTAGGTCTTTGGTTGTGCGGGTTTTCTCCCACGTAAAATTGGAAGTGTCTTGGCGACGTTTCGACGAAGTCCCATTCGTCATCTTCAGGCTGGTGCTTTCAGCTTCGTGCTTTGAGCATCAATGTGTGGTCTTAGCTGCTCAAAGCACGAACTGAAAACACCAGCCTTGAAGATTACCGAATGGGACTTCGTCCGAACGTCGCCAAGACACTTCCAATTTTTACGCGGGAGAAAACCCGAACAACCAAAGACCTACATATATCTTATATATATATATTTTAAATAATATATATATATATATCTATGATATAGTTATTATATATTAGGGAATAACTTCAGGTTGAGCATATATATATTATATATAAATACTATATATATATATATATATATATATATATATATATTAGGGAATAACTTCAGGTGAGCAATAAAGCATATGCTTTATCTGTTGAAGGTCGTATGTTCATTCTCTGAGATCTATGGTTGAAGGGTTAGATAAGAGACTTCTGCTGTACAGGAAAGTGCCCACGAATAGTGAAAATGATGAACCACAAATCTGACCTTGTATTAAGCAAAAGCCTCTGTTCCAACAGACAGTTCAGAGTTCTTGCACTACTTAGGGCTTCCAAGCATATTTCTGGCAGCCTCCAAAGTCTCCTTAGGCCAGAGGTCTTCAAACTTGGCCCTTTTATGACTTGTGGACTTCAACTCTCAGAATTCCTCAGCCAGGCACACTGTCATCATTTTAACTACCTGTCTATTTCCATTTGGAGTCAAAAGGACTTACGTTAAGCCTTCAGATAGGTTTAATGCACTTAAAGGGAATCAGAGAATTAGAGCTCTCCAAATGTTCAAAAAAGGAACCAACCCTGCTCATAGTCTCACGCTAATGTGGACTCATTCCTTTTAATTAAAATAAAGGGGGGTTTCCCCCCATTCTTCTGTTCACTTTGCTTTCTTTTTACCATTCTAGATTAGACTAACATTATTCTGGAAGTCATTCCATGTCTTTTTATCATTAGAAAAGATGAAAGACTACAGTGTTAATAAGGACATTACATATTCAGTGCTGTTTTTGTTGCCCTTTTTTTTAAGTGGGAGAAATTCAAAAGTGAACAGTGCTTAGCTCTCTTCCTATTATTGCCTGTGATTTAGAACACCAATTCATTTCCGGATTGGCAAAATTTCATGTGGAGGAACAAAGAAGACAAATAAGAACCTAATTAAAGATAAGAGAATGTGATCTTTGGAGAAAGTATATGAGCTTTCAGTTCTATCAATATTTACAGATAAGCATGATCTATCTCAGTGGTTAAAAGAACATGAAGCAAATGAATTATTGGAATTGTTGTTGTTATAACTAAGTAAAGTAAATTAGTAGGAGTTGAGGCCTGAAGCCTCTTTGGGTAACACTAAGGTGACCAACCGTCCTCCTTTAGGGAGGACAGTATTCCTTTTGTGAGTTCTGTCCTCCCTCAAAAAGTGTCCTCCTACATGTCCTCCTTTTCGATATTTGAAGACTAGTCTGCAGGGCTTTTTTTCCCCTCATAGAACGCTCAGAACTGTGTTCTGGCACCTTTTTTTGATTTTTTTTTCAGCTTTCTGCATGAGCTGTGTTACTCCCCAATTGGCTTTCGAAAGCCAATAGGAATTGCTGCTGAGCATGCCAAAACACCCTTCACTGCACATTTAAGTTGTCTGCAGCGAAGGCAAATTGGCAGGAACTTTGCACCCCTCCCTGCTACCTAACTACACCATCTCCTAGTTAGTCCCGAAGATATCTGGAGGATACTGGAACGGCGATGCTACGGTAACTTTCTCTTGATCTTCGGTCCTGTTAGGGCAATAGTGGCTGTGGGTGCAAGAGGCAGGGGTGGCGGGGCTGCTGTGGGTGGCGGTGTGAGGGGCGACAGTGGCCGGATGCCCCCCATGCTGTGGGAGCCACAGGGCCTGCTCTACACAGGGCTGTGCAGGGTGGGCAGTGGTGCTGGCGGGGCGGCTGCAGGTGGGGGTGTGTTGATGGCAGGCTGCCCCCCGGGGCCAGATCAGGCACAGCTGGTGCTTTGGGAGCTGTGGGGCCCTCTCTACACAGCAGGGTAGCAGTGCTGGCGGGGTGGCTGCAGGCGGGGGCGCGGCATGTAAACATAAGTACATTATAAAATTTTATTGTTACAAATTTTTATTATGCATTTATCATATTATAGTGTATTCTGTATTATTGTTGCAATGAATAAAATGTTTCTTTTATTTACAATATTTTTTTCTTTAATTTATTTGTGTCCTCCTTTTCATTGTAAAAAAGTTGGTCACCTTAGTAACACATCCAGAGCCACCATCTTAAAAGTGGGTGGGGTCAAGCTGAAGAAGTGGGTGAGACAAAAATGAAATTGGATTTGATTAAATTAAATATGATTCTTCCCCAGGTATTTAAAAATGATCTCTTTCTGCCACATTAACTATCATAAATCAATGTTTTTACTGTGATTGCTGTTGGTGGACATGTTTTTGTTGGTTATATTTCCAATCTTTAGAATTAATCCAAGCTTCAAACTTTATGTATATTCATGCATGAATGGACAGACAGTCAAAATAATTACTTTCCAACATAACAAGGATATAATTTTACTTGACCTGTAGCAGTGATATTCTTTGTTGATATTTGTTTAAAAAATCCTTTTTAAACTGAGGGCAATGAAAAGAATTTCCAAGCAAAATTTATTTACCGTATATGCTGGCGTATTAGGCGACCCGGCGTATAAGACGACCCCTGTCTTTATAGCCGGGCCGCATTCCTAGAACGTCGTCTTATACGCCGGAAACTACCAGTATTTCCGGCGTATAAGACGACTCGGCGTATAAGACGACCCCCGTCTTTGGCGCCGATTTCAGCGCTCGCGGAACTCGTCTTATACGCCGGCATTTATGGTAAGTTGTTTTCCTATTAGTAGATTTTTCCATCCTTTCCTTTTTTCCTTTCCTTTCCTTTCCTTTCCTTCCCTTCCCTTCCCTTCCTGTATTTTCATTTGCTATATATTAATTTAGACAACATAATTTTGTAGTGTTTAAAATGGATCAAACCAATACATGCACACAGCTTTGATGTTAGAATTGCCATCTTCATCATTATTACCTCAGTATAATAAAGCAGTTCCAAGAATCACAAGTTAGCATGAATTTTTTCATAGGGCAGACAGATGATATCCTAAAGTTGATGTAAAAAAATACAAGACCTGGATGTGTTCCTCTGCCTTCTAGTTGCCAAATCTGACAGGATCATTACTGTCAGGGTATTGTTGCTTTGGAGTTTGTTTCATGCTAGAAAAAGTAATGATTGTGCAATGTGTTGGGATTCCATAATTTCAAGTAAAAAGCCCAAACTTGTAAAATAATAGAGTCAACAGTGGGCAATTAGAAGGAGCATTCCATTTTTCACAAATGTTATGTTGTAAAGCTCTCCTAGGCAATTTATGTTCAAAATCCTTGCAACATGCCCAGGGTGATAGCAGATTTCCCTCTTTAGGAGCCAGAAAACAAAATTTTAAATAAAGAATTCACTTTGTAACAGGATTACATTCAATAACTTGGCAACAAATCTGTTGTTTTCCTGCACTGCCTTTAGCACTGAGAGGTCATCCCTACTTTAAATCCCAGGGCTGTCATTTTTGGGCTTTGTAATGGAAGATCAGAAAAAGCTTGTATAGAGTGAGTGCAGAAGAGAGGATATTTTTTTTTATTAAAAGTTTTACAAATTACAATATAAACCCACCCATCCCCTCCCCCCCCTCCCCCACTTCCCAGAGCTGATTACAGGGTAACAAATAAACAAACATACTCTAGCTAACATAAACCAACTAAACTATCAATCAAAACCATAATACACTTTAACTCCTTCTCAAAACAAATATTAACAAATTAAGACAAAAATAATAATACCATTAATACTATTAATAATTATCTAAAATCTATTCAAAAGCAAGATGATACTTTTCAGTTTCATACTTCTTCTGAATATAATCAATCCATCTTCTCCAAACCATAATATATCTTTCTTGTGAATGATCCTTCAAATAGGGGGAGATTTTCGCCATTTCTGCTAAATTAGACACTTTAAGTACAGAAGAGAGGATATTGAAGAGAATGAGATGGAACCAAAACCAAATGGCTGTGCCTCTCTCTCACTTTCTTCCTCAAACTCTCTTTCCTTCTATTTTTTGCCTATTAAGCAAAAGAGGAAGTGAAGATTGTGGTCTTGATTTGCAGAAGTTTACAAAATAGCCATTCTTCAAAGAGAAATCTCCTTGTGGGATCAAGGAAGGGTTTGCTTTTTTTATCTCTTTCCTCTTCTTTCCTTTCTTTTGTGCATTAGAAAAGTTTATATAGATGGATAGTATGAATGAGAAGAATTATTTACATAGACTTGGTGGTAGATAATTGTTTTCTGCTTAGTTAGCCTACTCTCTCTGATATTATCCATATTTTCTTCTCTTAACCTGATTAGACAGTGCCCCCAGAACTACCTTCTCTTTAGTGGGGAAAGGATCTCAATCACTTCATGCAATATGATATAAATGATAATTTTGAACTGAGGATGCTTGCTCCTGCTACCTCTTTGCCATAGTGGAAAACATATGTATCTAAGAATTGAATTGTTGGGTTTTTAGTGTCCTCTGAGCTTTTTTCACAGCCATTTAATTACCAGGCTAAGCAACTTTATCAGACCATAGGGTGGTGGATGGTGAAGTTAAATGATTGTTTATATGTGGGTTATCTACTAGAAAGCTAGTTGAAGTTCATGGGAGATGTTCTCTCAATTTTCTTCCTGCTTGTCCCACATAGAGGTTTTCAATTTATTGTGTTATATGTTATGGATAACTGCTGGTTTGTCCTCTTTGGTTATTTGGTCTGTCAACTGGTGTTATAAAAGGCATCTAGTTTATGATTGATACCTATGTAATCTAGACTTGGAATAAAAAAAAAGACATAGTCATGGTGATCCTGAGTAACCATCTAGAGCAGGGGTATCAAACTGCTGGTCCATGGGCCGGATGTATCATAACGGAACTGCGCTCACTCCATTGCCGGCAATGGCAAAAAAGTCACAATACATCACGACACATCACGTAACATTGTGAGTTTGACACGCCTGATCTTTTGACCTGCCCATAATATGCAACTATATATAAATATAATTTAATGATGCCAAATATTGAAACTATTCATCATACATGTTAAGGCTTCAAAATAACTACAGTAATATCTGCTTATGAAAAGAATTATCCACGCAAGAACCTGCTTGAAATATACATAATGAGGCCAAATAGGTACTCAAGCCTACTAATGATGTCAGGGATGTTACCAATAATCTGTTACCAATTTCTAGTGACTGGGTAGAAGCAATGAGGGATTTGATTTTACTTTCCCCAAATCCCCTTTATCTTCAGAATTTAGAAGGTTTAGAATAACAATCTAAAACAAGTTTATTTAGCACTTGGTCTTCTCTGACACTTTGATTATAATGTTATAAAAGCATTTTTGAAGCTATAGGGATTGTTAAGCTCTTAGCTTTATTATATACATTTTTCTAAGTCCTAAATTATTTGGCAGTGTCACTTTCAATTTCACAATGAGTAAAATAATACTGTTGAAAGGGAAATAAATTGATCCCAGCTTGATTGCCTAATCTGATGAGTGCAAAGCACTTATTTCAGACTCCATCAGAACTAACAGGCCAATCTTTTGCATGTTCACTCAAATATCACTAAGTGTAGTGCTTCTTACTGGACACTAAACTGGGCAGGTAACTGGGGAAAATATCTCAATTTCCTCAAAGGATGTCTAATTGAATTGGAGAGAATCATTTTCAGGAATAGGATGAAATCACACAGTACTCCATGCTAATTCATTTTAACACTGCTGAGAGGGACAGAATGCTAAGTAGCAGTCCAAGAACCTGGTTCCTTAAACAAACCACCATTAATGGAGCAGAGCCAAAGAAGAGCCACTAGGACAGTTTGAGCAAGACTTAAAGATGACTTGGTTGAGAAAAAGGCTCACTTGGAGATGTCAAATCTTCTAGAGCCAATCTTACTTGCATTCTTACTAATTTTCCTTGCCTTTCAGCATCTTGGTGATCTACTATGTATGCGCATGTGCCTTTGAAACAGTTTTGGCACCTATCAGTGCCTAGACAAGTCCATGGAGGGGTTTTTTTGCCAATATTTTTGGAAGTGGTTTGCCAATGCCTTCTTTCAAGAGCTGAGAGAGAATAATTGGCTCAAAGTCATCCAGCCTAAGGTAGAACTAGAACTTATGGTCTCCTGCTTTTAACTACAGCCTTTAACTACTACACCAATCTGGATTAGTTCTCCCATGGTATTTGCTTAATACTAATGCAGAACTAAACTGTTCATAAATTATCAATCACAGGCGAATATAGCATTTGCTTGGATAAACTGTACAAAGGCTTGCAACTAGCCTTTAATAAAGTTGTCTTTTTTGTTTCCCTCCTTGAATTTTTTTAATCTAGCAAGTAGACTCAAGGTCATTGAGTTTTATTGTTGAGTGGGCATTTAAATCTAGATCGCCTGGTCTTAGCAGAGACACGTTAGCTGCAACTGGAACATTATCAGAAGAACTCTTCAGCTGGTACAAATTAAATAGTCTGACCTAATGCATAATAATAACAACAAGGCCTCTTGCTGAACAAGGAAAATGTAGAGGGGGATGGACTGACAATCAAACACATAACATCATAATGGGACAACAAGGGATCTGAGCTTCTGACCCAGCAGAGGAGATGAATTACAATCAGTTGAGACCTTGAAGTGATGGCATATATATTGGATAACGTCATAAGGACTTGACTATACAAACCTGATGGTAAAGCTTCGTTAAAAAAAAGCATTATGGCTTTCTTTAGCCATTCTACAACTTACTAAAGGGATGAAAATGATCATACTGTATTAGCTTTTTTTCTATCATTCTCCTTGCCTTCCCACATCAGTGTGAAGCCTTCTCTCTTGAGCATCTCTCTGTGACCATTGGGTTAGATCATACGTACATGGGCTGAGACAAAGGCTCTCACATGTGCACCAAGAAGAAGGTGAAGGATAATGGTAGAAATGGAAATTAATACATTTTTTTTAAAAAAACTTTCTTACATTTATGTTAGGGAAAGTTACTTTTAGAATACTCAAAGACAGCATAACATGCTTGAAGGTAACATGCAAACTTGTTTGGTATAGAGTGAAATTTGCCTTTCAGGATATTTCCTAAAATCTCACCTTTTATGGACAGTCAATATGTCTGGAATGCAATGGTTTCCTCCACATACAGTTCCACTACTGCTATAATGGAAATCAGGAAGTTTGTTTCTATAAGTACCCAGTCTCAGTGGCAAATACTGATGCAAGTTTGGTTTTTTCCCCATATGATATTCTAATGGATGACAGTAAAGGTAAAGCATTTGTTAGAGAGAGTAAATTTCTCTGACATACTTTGTTATATAAAACATGTAGTTGGATTGAAAGGATTGATAGTCAAGCCTGTTATGTCCTGAGCCTGTGCAAGCAGGCTCGGGGCATTGCGGACGGTCCCGGGCAGGTGCAAGCTGCCCGGGACCAGACAGGCTGTCGCCAGTACATGTGCGCATGCGCGGGTGCTGGCACGCCAAAAGTAACAGATTGACCCGGGAAAGGCCTATAAAAGGAGGCCGAGAGTTTTGGGCATTGCCGCCATATTCCAATGTAAGCTGAACTGAAGAATAAAGGTTTCCTGAGAACTACAACTGCTTCTTGTGTCTTACCATTTCGCGACGGACTCAACACTGGCGACGAGGATGGGATTGCCTTACATCGGAAAAGAGAAGGTGTAAGCTTACCTGAGTGAGTCCGGAGCGGCAGGAACGGCGTTGACTCGGCAGCTACCCGCCAATCCAGCATGCATTCGGGGGTAGGCTGGCTGATAGACCCTTCCTGATACGAAATGGCGAAGATTGGAAGGCTTTCGGAATTTGACATTTCACACCCAGAGAGGTGGGAGTCCTACGCAGCCAGGGTGGAAAACTACCTCAAAGTGAACCAGGTGAAATAAGAGAGCTTGAAGGCTGCCATCCTGCTGTGCGTTTGCGGTCAAGACGCATTTGAAATCGCTGAGAACCTCGCAGCACCTGTTCCTTTAGAGTCTGTCAGCTACGCAGATCTAAAAAAGTTACTGAAGGAACACTTCCAACCTAAGATGTCCGTCATCGCGTGGCGCCACACCTTCGAGCAGAGGGATCAACGACTCGGAGAATCGGCCAAAGAGTACATCGCCGCACTGAGGAAAGCCGCCAAACATTACGAGTTCAAGGACCTCGAAGAACGATTGAGGGACCGGTTTGTATGCGGGCTAAGGCATCGAGAGTTGCAACAGAGACTTTTCGCCAAGGAGGACTTGTCTTTCCAAGATGCCTTGAGAGAGGTCACTGCAGAAGAAGCAGCGGGCGGCGCCAACAAGAACATGCGGCCGATCAGAAACAGTCCAGATGCTGCATCTGTGCACCAGGAAGAAGTCCAAAGAAACTCCGAGGAGGATCCGGACGAGGAAGTGGACCGTCTCCACCCCACAAAGGAAGGAAAACCAAGAGGAAGCTCTTCAGCGCTCCCCAAGTGCATCGGTTGTAGAGGTCGCCACAAGAGAGCCGACTGCAAGTTCCGCTCCGCTATCTGCCGGGCGTGAGGAAAACAAGGACACATTGCAGCTGTGTGCCTGGGCCGTCAGAAGGTACAACCTCAGGAAGAATTGCGCCTGAAAGGTACCAGGGGTCCCCAGCCAGAATAGGGTGGGGTTTTGCGCTTCGCGAAGAAGCATCTATAGGACAGGCACACACAAGCCCATTAAGAAAAAGCTGTCACTTAAAGTGAAGCTACAAGGGGTTCCATTAACTATGGAACTGGACACGGGGTCTGCACTTTCGATCATTTCTATGCACACTTTTAGGAAGATCTGTTCCGGTAGTGGAACTCAGGCCAAGCTGAGGCCTTCTGATATTGTGTTAACAGACTTTCAAAACTCCAGAGTGTGTGTTAAGGGGGAGGCCACCCTTAATGTACAGTATAAGGATTTTGAAGGTCCACTAGACATATTAGTAGTAGGGGGTGAACGAACGAGTCTCATAGGACTCGATTGGTTTGAGGCCTTGGGAATACACGTCACAGGGCTCAACAGCCTACAAACACTCGACCTACAGGAAGTCTGCAAAGAATTTGCAGATGTTTTCAGCCCCCAGATGGGCACATTCAAAGGACCCCCTGTGTCCTTAAAACTAGACCCCACTGTCACTCCCATTAGAATTAAAGCAAGAAGGGTCCCTTTTGCTTTAAAGAGTAAAATTGACACTGAATTGGATAAACTGATCCAACAGGGAATTCTAGAACCAGTTGACTCCAGTCCATGGGAGACCCCCATTGTCACGCCTCTTAAGGCAAATGGGGACCTTCGCATCTGTGCTGATTACAAATGCACTCTAAATAAGGCATTGCAGCAACATGCCTATCCTGTTCCTGTGGTCAGTCACATCCTGGCCTCCCTCAAGGGGGGGGCGCGTTTTTGCAAAACTTGACCTAGCTCAAGCATATCAACAGCTGCCTGTTGATGGTGACGCTGCTATAGCTCAGACTATTGTGATCCACAGAGGGGCTTTCAAGGTAAAGAGACTTCAATTTGGAGTAAATGTCGCTCCTGGGATTTTCCAAAGCGTAATGGAAAACACACTACGGGGTATACCAGGGGTTTGCCCCTATTTTGATGATGTCTTAATTGCAGGAGACTCCACACACATTCTAGCTGAAAGGCTAAGGGCTGTCCTGTTAAGATTCAGGGAAACGGGACTCAAACTCAAGAAGGACAAATGTAAAATTGGGGTGCCTTCTACTGAGTTTCTGGGGTTCAAAATTGATGCTGCTGGGATTCATCCTGCTGAATCCAAACTAAAAGCCATTATGCAAGCCCCTAGGCCAAAGTCTAAGGCCGAACTACAGGCTTTTCTGGGCCTTCTGAATTTCTACAATTCCTTTCTTCCACACAAGGCTAGTGTAGCTGAGCCTCTTCACAGGCTATTAGATAAACAGGCAGTATGGCAGTGGTCACAAACTCATGAGGCCAGTTTCAATGAGGTCAAGGCTTTGCTCACTTCTAACAGTGTACTTGCTCACTTCAATGAGTCCCTTCCTGTGTGCACCGCTTGTGATGCTTCCCCTTACGGGGTGGGTGCTGTACTGAGCCACCTCAGGGCTGATGGAACTCAGGTTCCTGTTGCATATTACTCCAGAACATTGTCTTCAGCTGAGGCAATTATGCTCAAATAGACAGGGAGGCCTTAGCTGTTGTTGCTGGAATTAAAAAATTCCATGATTTTTTATATGGTAGGCATTTCACGGTCTTCACTGACCATAAGCCTTTGTTGGGACTGTTTACCACACGTAAACAAACCCCCCAAATCATCTCCCCCAGGATGCTCAGGTGGTCTATCTTCTTGTCTGCATATGATTTTTCCCTACTTCACAAGCCTGGGAAGGAAATGGGCCATGCTGATGGCCTCAGTAGATTACCCCTGCTGGTAATAGAGGCTGACCCCGCGCCAGCCATCAATACTCTCTCCATTCAAGCCTTGCCCGAGTCCCCCCTGAGTGCCAGGGATGTAGCCGCTGAATCAGGCACAGATCACACACTCTCACATGTCCTTTCTTGGGTTTTGTCTGGATGGCCTGAGCACTGTCCTAGTCCTGAGTTTCAGAGTTTCTGGTCTAAAAGGAACGAGTTGTCCACCTCTCAGGGTTGTCTGCTTTGGGGAAGCAGAGTTGTCATTCCCACCTCAATGAGGACTAGGGTCCTAGATTCCCTCCACGAGGGTCATCCTGGCATTGTACGCATGAAGGCTCTTGCACGCAGCCACTTGTGGTAGCCAGGTGTAGACAAAGACATAGAAGCTAAGGTGCATGCTTGCCACCTTTGTCAACGCTCACGCCCTGAAATGCCCCAAGCTCCTGTGCATAGATGGGAGGAAACACAGTCTCCATAGTCTAGGGTGCACATTGACTACGCTGGGCCCTTTCAGGGTCAATTCTTCTTGGTCCTCGTTGACAGCCATTCAAAATGGCTTGAGGTTGTACCTGTCTCTTCCGCCACCACTGCAAAGATATTCAGGTACTGAGGGGGATTTTTGCTGCACACGGGCTCCCAGACGTCACTGTGTCTGACAACGGCCCTCAATTCACTTCCTCCGAATTCCAAGCTTTCTTGCAGGCTAACATGATTCGTCATGCCACCTCTGCACCCTTCCACCCGTCCACCAACGGTCTGGCTGAACGCATGGTGCGCATCACCAAGGACGCCTTGAAGAAACTCACCTACGGAGACTGGCATCACAGGTTGGCTGACTTCCTCCTTTCTTATCGCACTACACCGTCCACTTCTACAGGGAGAAGCCCAGCTGAACTTCGTTGGGGGCGCAAACTGACTACCAAGCTTGACCAGTTGCATCCGGACAGACTGCCTCCTTCTATCTCACACCCCAGGGCACCTAGGCAACTTCTTGTGGGTGCCCCGGTTTGGACTCGTAATTACAGGCCCGGTCATACATGGGTCCCCGCATCTATATCCAGGGTCACAGGTCCTCTATCCTACAAGGTATCCCTGGACAACGGTCGTGTCCTGCATCGGCACATTGACCAACTTCGCCCTAGACGGGACCTTCCTGCTGAGACTCCTGGGTCTTTTCCAGGGGGGGAGGGGGAGCCCTTTGGGCAAAGGGAGGAGCATGGAATGATGCCCATTACCAATGAGGGAGCCACAAATGGCCCATCCCAAAATTCCGCAATTGCTCCCAACAGGAAGTCAGGGAGCCCAACTAGAACCCAGGCATCAATGCCTACTCCAGCCAGGGAGTCACCCTGGGGGCATGATCACTTTTCACCCACATCACTCAGTACGCCAGTCAGAGAGAATACCCGGGAGCATCCCAACAATCCATTCCCTGCAAGAGAGCTGGCACACACTCCTCCTAGTTGGCCTGACTTCAACCCTATCCCTAGAAGGGGGCAAACACATAGGGAGGTGGTCGAGGAACCAAATCCCGACTACAACACCTCTGACTACACTCAGGGGACAACTGAGTTTTGGGACAGTACTGAAACCCACACAAGCCCGGACACAGAACGGGATTCAGGGGATAGACAGCCTCCTGACAGGTCTTGGACGGACCTAGGAGGTTCTACAGAAATGCCCAACAGTGACAGTCACTTAGAAGGACCAGAGAGCCTACAGCCAGGTCACACACTGGAAGAAGCCCTGGCCTGACGAGCCCGGTGGGCAAGCAAGCAAGCCAGGCATTGGAGCACAGCCCTTGCGAGTCACCAAGGCATAACAAGGGGGACAGGTACACATCATCCCTCAGTCAAGGGGTACTTGGCAAGCACCCAGAGCTTAGGAGGTCACAGAGAGCGAGGAAATCTCCTAAGTACTTAGAAGATTACATAACACTATTGGCAAAAAAGAGTCAGTAACAATAGAGGCACAGAGACCGATGGTATTGGGAGCATGGCACTACACTACAGAAATGAGTTATGTGTTATTATAATATAAGGAATAGTTTTAGCCCGGGGGGAAGGGGTGTTATGTCCTGAGCCTGTGCAAGCAGGCTCGGGGCATTGCGGACGGTCCCGGGCAGGTGCAAGCTGCCCGGGACCAGACAGGCTGTCGCCAGTACATTTGCGCATGCGTGGGTGCTGGCGCGCCAAAAGTAACAGATTGACCCGGGAAAGGCCTATAAAAGGAGGCCGAGAGTTTTGGGCATTGCCGCCATATTCCAGTGTAAGCTGAACTGAAGAATAAAGGTTTCCTGAGAACTACAACTGCTTCTTGTGTCTTACCATTTCGCGACGGACTCAACAAAGCCTATGTGAAATACATACTTTGATTTTTAGAAAATAGATTTTTGTTCAGTGTTTTAAAGAAATAAAGCTTGCTGGAACATATGAAGGATATTTAAATGCAGCAAAATTTTTAAAATAGTAATGCACCACTATATGATGAAAATGAGAACAATAAACTAATAATATTCAATTAAATTTAAACCAAATCAAATCAAGAATGTACCCATTGCCATAGCCCTTGTAGAGTGGGGAAAACATGCTGTGGCCTTTGAAGAAAATGTATTAGTAGGTTAAAAAAAGAATATCAAAAGAGGATGTTTGTGCTACGGCTGGTTTTAAGGTTTTTGCTCACCAAGTCAAAAGATTCAAGCCTCTTGTCTGCCCATAGATATCAAACAGTGATTGTATTAAATCCCTGCATTTATATAAGAGTGGAGTGTGTGCTTGCCTGGTTGAACAAGCTAAAACACATACTGTTCAGCACAATGTATGAAAATTCTAAAGCTTGATTGGAAATGATTAATTCCTAAAACCTGAAAAAGTACTGTATCTGTATTAAGGCTAAATTTACTTAGTTTGAGTGAATCAACTAAAACAAATAAAGATCCACCTATTGATCTTGGACTGCATTCCTTAATGGTACATAACTGCAGAGAAACAAAGAGTCTGACTATCTGTTTACAATCTGTGTTTAAAAAAGGTCATGGAGGCTAATGAGATTTATCCCATGCAACTAAGAGATCTTTGGGAAAGACAATCCAGTTTAATAGCTGAGCCCAAGAAGTACTAATCAGAGATCATTCAGTCTCAAAAATTGGGATTGGAAAAGGCTAAATCTTTGTGGGCAGAGTCTCTATTTTGAAAATAATTGTCTCACTAGGGATAAGGCAGATTTTTCTCTCCTTACGGATGGAAGTAGTAGATTACTGCTCAAAGAGAATTGTCTAGTGATATTTGAATAGTGGCATTTTATTCCAAGATTGTTTGTCAGTACAAAGAGGATATTTCAAACCAAAACAAACTGCTATTTCCTCCTTTTCCTCCCTGTCCTTTTCCTACTCCTTAAAAAATGTTTTATGTTTTCCTTCTTTTTATAAGCCATTCTATAAAACTCTTAAAGTAAAGGAGCAATTTTTTTTTAAAAAAAATGTGTTGTAAACATTTTGGATTTTGAGTTGACTAGCTTTCCTGATAGTAAATTACTTTATTGTTGTCTTTAACCAGCCCACTTTCCCAATTGTATGGTGAAATTATTACCCTTGTGCTTTCCCCAAACTCCTGCATTGTTCAATAAGACCAAAGAAACTGTGACTCAATTGGAGATAAGAATCAAATCAAGAAGCCAGATCTGCATGCCTTCTATCTTGTCCTAATTACTCTTGAGGGTAATTCTACATAGATAAAGAGAGATCATGGCTTCATTTTAATCCAGTGTTTCTCAACCTTGACAATTTTAAGGCATGTGGACTTCAACTCCCAGAATTCCACAGCCAGCATTGCTGGCTGTAGAATTCTGGGAGTTGAAGTCCACATGCCTTAAAATTGTCAAGGTTGAGAAACACTGTTTTAATCTGTTTGAACATGTAGTACTATAAACTATTTAGGACCAATAAAAATAACGAATGCTTCATAATTTTCTTTCCCTTTTAGGATTTAGTCGATGCCAAATTATTGCAGAGTTTACTATCTTTACACTGTGTTCTTCACTTTCCTCATTCTTCAGATATCAGCACCCCCCCCCCCCCGTATTCCCCATATCCAGCCATTTCTATACTTATAGTTCCCTATTTATAATTTTGTTTTTCTTCACCAGGTCTGTTGACTTCCTGCAGCTTTTTCAATACTTCATTCAGTGCAATACATTTTTTTTTTTGCATATACAAAAATGCTGCACTCCATCCAAAATATGCACTCCATATTCAAGGCCTGACTGTAAACTTTGTGCGAATGTGATCTTGGATGAGCTGGAAAAAAGGGACAAGGAGATGATTGAAATCCAAGATAAAGAAGATTGCAATTTCACTCTGAAGACTGCTATGAATACTGTGCTATGAAATGATTTTCCTCCTAAGGTTTCTAGTGGTAAGTAACAATTTAACACTGCAACTGGAAATTGTCATGTTCTAGAAGGATCCCCTCCAAGAGATTGCTTATTTTCTTAAACATCTACAAGGATCATCCTGGCAGCCTTCTTCAAACAAGGTGAATGGGTGGAACTTCCCAAAGGTTCATATGCTATATTTTAGCTCAACAAGCACTACTATAGATGGAATGTTCTGCCCTATCCCAAGACTCCAAAACGTACTGTACTTAAAGGCACATGAAGACATAGAAAGAAGAAAAGGGGTGGCAATGGAAGCCTCTCCACATGCATTAATACTGGTACATTCTGAAGCTGTGATTCCCAATCTGAGAAATTCATACCTTAGCTATTGCTCTACCTAGTACAATCCCCATATGCTTCTACTATATTTTGTATGCACCATATTGGATTTTTTTAAAACACTGTTAAAATATATTATCCATCCAGTTGATAACTTCTTGTATACATACCATACCTGCTTAATGTTTGGATTCTGAAATCAAATTTGTCTTACTTGTGCTGCTTCACAGTCCACTTCAGTGAGGCATGAACTAATGGCTTCTCCCACTTGTTTGCAGGATTGAGTGGTTAGGGCCATGGCTACTTACTGTAGCAATTAAACCATCAGTACCTTCAAGTCAATATCAAAGTAGCTGTTGCTGGCAATGGCTTTTTCAAGCAGTCTAATTTTCATGTAAAAAAACTATTTTCAGGCTATTTGTTTCATGCATACTGTATTTCCTGATTTTATGAACTGTTGCGAAGATAATAAAGAGAAAAAAAGGAAAATGGCAATTCACCTTACTCTGAATTAATGCAACCAAACAGAGTTTGTGTTCCTTCTCCAGAAAATTTATCTAACCTAACCCTTTTCTTAAAATAACACTATTCACACCAGTCCTTCTAAGACTTCTAATTGCCTCTCTAGATATTTGATTTACTGCCCTATTAGTTCTTAGTTCCAAAGTCTTTCTGAGTAGGTCTGCAAGGGAACAATGATGGGGGCTTTCTTTAGCTTAGGCAGAAGGCAAAGTCTGACGTTGAGCTGACTTTGTTTACTTGGAAGGTGAGGTGGCTTTTCTGCATCCCATAATTTTTAGCAATTTGGATGCATATGCAGCAGCTGAAATTAGTGCAGATTCTTGACTCAAACAGGATCCCTAAGCAAGCTCACAGGTACCAAGGTTGGCTTCTGTTTTTCTTGGGTAGTTTGCACTGGCAGGAGAATTTGCGGCAGCAGTTTTCTGTTCCTTTGGATGCAGTGCAACATCTACAACAATAAGTCATTCAATCACTTTCTAATCACCCTAGAACATAGAATAAAAGGGTTGAAAGGGACCTTGGGGTATTTAAGTCCAAACTCCTGCCTATGGATCCTATATCTTAATACATCCTATAGCCTATACTCTAATATCCTATATCCTAATCAAGAGAAACTGGATTGCAGTTTCATAAACTGTTAAAATTGTTTTGCTCAATTATATTGTTCATCTGAATAACAATTTTCTTGGGAGGGTTACTAAAGAGTGACATAGAAGGACTTCTGGTTTTGCACCGTAGCGACATGGCCAAGGGATTGCGGAGCTCTGCATGCCCTGCCAGGTGACCCTAAATGGGTCTAAAGTTGCCCCAGAGAGGCAATAAAGAAGGAGCCCCTCTCCGTGGATCACGGAAAGACAGTGGTCTATCCATTTGATCTGGGGGTAGCCCTCCAACCCGACAGGAGAATGGCTAGCTGCACCTCGGTGACTAGCCCAAGCTACCAGCAGCCCAAGTCCAAAAGTACCAACTAGAACAACTGTGAACAGCGTGTTGGAAATTGGGTGAGAATATCGATCTTTTTTTCTTTTATTTTGCAACTAATTTCCTGGAAAAGATCCCCAAGAAGCAAAAATCCTCTGAAAATGAGAAGGAAAGGAATCACCCCACTCTTCCATAGATGGAAGCAGCTCTAATTTTTATGAGGAACAGAAACATACTGAAATAGAATTTAATATAAAGCTATTGTTTAGATAAATCTGAACTGTGGAAATTGTTAAGACCTTCCCTTTGAAAGAGTATTGATGAAATTACAAGAAAATAATTTTTTGTTTTAAAAGTTGGAAAATGAACAGTTACTGACAGTGGTGGACTAGAGCATAAAACTATAGCTGCCTTGGCTCAACTGGCAAGACACCCAGAAACAGATAACAACTTGTCCCTTTTGTCCTCAGTGACTCCTACCTAAACAGAGAACAGCTGGGAACAGAGGAGAGAAAATACATTGGGCTATCTACTTTAGAGTTAGATCTACAAGTGCTATACAAATTGTTGACCTTCTTGGATTATAAACACTCACTGAGTGGTGATTTTTTAGGCTCAAGAACTATTTGAAGAGAACGAAAAATCTTGACTTTTGGCTGCTCTTCTTAGGGGGGAAGCTACTAAATTACTCTTGGATGTTTAAACATTTTGGACTGCAAATAGTGGTTGATTGATAATTGTAAGACCCCTGACCAGAAGAATCATTACAAAATATTGTTTTAGTGGTGGATTGACAACTGGAAATATACTGGACTATAAAGACTACATATAAAGATAAGAATTTGTTATTTGGACCTTAAGATTGGTTGGTTGAAAAAACTAATAGATGGAGATTATGATACTTATGAAAGACTATTCAGAGGAGGGAGATAAAATGGATGATGCATACCTAACTAAAAGTGGTAGGAAAGTACATTCAAGTTTTTTTGTTTCTGAAGATCCCAGCCTGGAACATCAGAAATCTGCAGGAATAATACTTCAAGATAAGGCTAATACTTTCCAGGAGGAAATGCATGCAACATTGCAACTAATTCAAATGACAATTGTTTCAAATCATAATGAGATTAAAAATAATTTTGATGATATAAATGAACATAGCTTTAACCTAAACTTACAACTAAAAAACTCTCAGAAAACGAAGATAAAGAATGAACAAATAAATCAAACAATAGAACACAAACCAGAGGAAAGTGACCTAAAGATGGAGGCTATAAAAGAAAAAAACTACAGCCTAGCACAGGCAAATTTTTTTTTTCATGGATATGGTGTCCTATAGACAGTTACTTAAATGGGATGGACAAAACTGGCAGTTAAAATCACGGGAAGAGTTAGCACAAGAAAATATTATTTATTCTTGGTTCCAATATAGGCAATTATTAGACAGATGGAAGATGGACTGTAAGGTGGGTTTTCTCAGAGAAGATGAAAATCTTATTAAACAAGTGAAGGATCAAAGACAAACCCACATTAAGAGGATTTATGGGTTTTAGTTGAATTGGATTCAGAAACGGAACTAATTAAAGATTGTATGATTAGATGGGCGCAGAATTTTGGTGAGCCAGTTCCATTGGACACCTGGGAAACTATTTGGGTGAGAAATGTCAAATTTACACAAGCACAGAACTTAAGGGAGAATTTTTATAAAATGTTTTATAGATGGCACCTTGATCCACAAAAAATGTCTTTTATGTACCCTGACTTACAACCTAAATGTTGGAGATGTGGTTGTATGGACGCTACTTATTATAATATCTGGTGGTCGTGCAGAGAGATAAAAGCATTCTGGATTAAGATATGGTGGAATATCCAGAGAATTTTTAAAAGGAGGGTAAAATTTACTCCACAATTATTTTTGTTAGGTATAGTTATTGATTGTGATACAAAGGAGGTTATATTGATGTTAAATTTGATTACAGCTGCGAGGCTGTTAGTAGGACAATATTGGAAGAAGGAATCTTTGCCTACATTGCAGGAATGGTTTCTTAAAGTGTCTCATTTGGCGGAAATGGCAAAGATTTCGGCTTTCTTAAAGGGTCAAACGCAAGAGAAATTTCTTGCTGTTTGGGATAAATGGATAAAATTTATACAATTTAAATTTGATATAAAAATACTATATAGTTTTTTCATAATTTTTAACTTTATATATATATATATATATTCTATTTTATATTCTTTTTTTTATAAATATAATTTTTTTTAACTTTTTTTAATTAAGCCTATATTCTGCTCTGGGAGGCCCTGGGGGGGGGAAAGGGGGGGTTTGGGTAGGGGTGGGGGAAGGGGGGGTTTGTTGGGTAATGTTTGTTTTTATTTGTGTATGTTGTTTTTTGTTTTTGTATTGTTTTTTATTTTCTGTAAAATTTATAAAACTCTTTAATAAAAAAAAAACATTGGAAAAGGAAAAGAGATTTTATCTTTCAGAACTTCAAAATAAACCAGAGGATAAGAAAGATCCCACAAAATGGGTTATAGAGAACTGTTAGAATCACCTGATCTATTTTCCCTAGCTCTAATAACATTCATAAAAATACAGGAAAAATTCCCTGGCAAACTGAACACACTGATTTGGAAAGCTGTCTGGCAAAAGAAGAAGGCTAAAGTTAGATTTAAGAGATCAGATGATTTGACTTATCAGATGGAGTACTATATGACTAAACACTTGTTTGAATATAGCTAAAATAATACATATATTTTGGATATAAATGGGCTCTATAGTAAGAGGGATATGATTTATAAGTAGTATAATACTTTTTTTTCTTATTATGTTAAAATACTGGGATGGCTTATGTGAATGGAAGCTATGGACATTTAAAAGTAATTAATTCTGAGAAAATTATAATTGATAAGAATGGTTTGAATATTGAGGGGAAACTAAACTTAAACAAGAATGTTGAATATAAGACCAATGGTGATTTAATAAAATGACTCTTTGCAAATATAATTGAAACATAATTAGATTAGAAAAGAAGTTATACAGTGATGTTAATGTTATTTATATAAACACTAGAAAAATATTTATATTTAACTTTGTATGCATTAAAAGCACTAAGAATTGTATCTACTCAATGTTGAAAAGGAAAATACTATGGGAAGAAGAGAAGATCAAGGAAATGTATCACTAACTAATATGTTGATTATGGAATTATAAAAACTAACTATTATTGATTGTTGTTAAATATATGAACCCAGACAACACATTGTTTACCAAACACTAAAGACTGTTATTGTAAAAAATTAATAAAATATATTAAAAAAAGAGTGACATAGAAATATACTGATAATATATGAATGAATAACAATGATGTTATGACTGTGTTAATATAAGTCTTCCACATGCAGGATTTTGTGCCTTCAGAAAAAATGACTTTGAAGCAAGCTTGTGCTTATCCAGTGGATTAAACCTAACCCTCTAAAGAAACACCAGTATTATAGCAGGAAAAATGAAGAGGTTTGTGTGTTTATGTGTGTGTTTCTTTTTATGGGGCACATCTTGTGATGCTCTACAATGCAGAGGCATTCTGTGTGTCCCAGTGGACAAAGAACTTCTTTAGTGTGAATTACTATCCACTAAACATGCAGATTAATCCAAATGTTACAAACTTCCTCTGATAGACATTGCTAAAGCCTGCAGTTGGATTTCTCTGGGCACAACTTCAGAGTCATGGATTAGCACACTCTGTTTACATGGACATGAATAATTAACCTGTTCTGCTTCAAAGCCAATCAGAACCGCCATCCCTTCTTTTTTTAAGGTGCTATTTGCTTAGGTATTTTTAGTCCCCAATAAATACATGGGACTGAATAAATTATTTCCCCTTTGGAAAAATGCAGAGTATGCCCTCATTCTTGAATGCTGTGGAGTAGAATTTGGGTATTTAAATAAAAGACAGCACAAAAGGCAATGCCTGTTTAATTCGTGCAGTTATCATTACTGAAATAGGGAAGAAAACTGTATCTCCACTTTCCCCATGTATCAGTGTTGTAATTTGCTTTGTTGACGGCTGCTAAACCAAAACTAACAAAATGCAATGGAGATTTTTGATACTGTTACGTGGCAGAGAAGGAAGACCCTGCAGACTGAAAATAAATAGAGGTGCTGACTTCCCTAGCAATATACGATCACATACAATTCATAATAATCAATATTTTGTCAACTTCATTTTAACTGAATCCTAGTTTTTTTTCAGTATCTCCTCTGCCCTAGGAAAATATTGATCTTTTTCTTTACAGTCTCCCAAAAAATATTTTTCTTTTCTTTCTTGTATTTTGCTTTTTTATTTCTTAATTTCTTTTCATTTGAGACTGCAAATAGTTATTTCTGCAATTTCCAGATGAAATTAAATGTATGGAAAAATGTAACCAAGGAGAAAAGATCAGATTTGTTTGAATGAGGGTGTTGCAACTTAGATTGATGTGCAATGGGAAAAGGTATTGCATCATCACATAGCTGGCTTCCTGGATAAGCACACAGTGGTATGGGCAAGGTTTCCAGCCTTACATATATAGCATTCAAAACCTGATAATTTCCTGATGAGGTAGAATATTAGCACCATTGAGAATTCTGAGATCTGCAGTTCTGAAACTTCTCCATGATGATATAGCCCTTCACACAAAGTGGAAATGCTATGTGCTTTAGTTCTGAATACATACCAAGAATGATTTTCAATGCATATATTTCTTGTTGGACTAGATGGGGCAACAACACACCAACTAGCCAACTAATGAAATGAACAGTCTTGTCTGAGGAAGAAAATTTCTAAAACCATAAGTGTACTGCAGTCTGTCATGTATATTCAGGCATCTCTTCCTTACCATGTTTATACCAGAATGAAAAATCACATATTGTGACATGATGATATTACTTTTATCCTTCTGTACTTGCATCATGATCACATTATCCATCTTTGCCCTGTACATTGCATGTGTAATTTCTGTTGTTCTTAAATAAGTTCTTTATGAAGTGTCCTAAAAGTTTGATGAAAGAAATTAATATAGTTGATGGGCTTGTCAAATACCTGATAAAGGCAATGATTCTCTGTCAATTAAACTAAACAGATCCTTGGCAAACTTACCAAATTAATTGATAAATCTTTCAAGGCTACCTTAATACTGCTCAATGCAGTCTGTTTTGGCTCAAACCTTTGGGCTACTTGGATGGTAAAATGCATAATTATCATTCTTATATTGGCACACACAACGTATGAAGTTCATACTCAAATTAGGTCTTAGACCAAATGCAAATTATTTTGGATTACCTATTTTCAATTGAGGGTAGAATAAAAGATACATCCTTTGCAATGCCTTGCCTATCACAGCAAAACATTCCTTCAGGTTCAGTAATCTCTCTTATGAATATTTTTGATCTGATAAAAATCTCTCATCACAAAAATTGCTTTTTTCTTTTATCAGAAATCTTTAGATGAATATAAACTAATCCTTGGGCAGTTTTTATTAATTCCTATAGCACTTTAAGAGGGCAAAATGCTTTATTATTATTTAGTACTTTGCTTTCTCTCTTTTTATGAAAAATGTATTTTTGATCCTCACCCTCCAAACAAGTACAGATGTTTGTCATGAGGAGGACACAATGGGGAGATGTGATGTTCTTGGGCCAGGTTCTTTTCCCCAATGAGGGGAAAAGAATTCCAGTGACAGACTGAATTTGACTATTGTGGCTTGCAGATGGTGTAATCAATTTGAATGCTGACTTCTGTAAAGACAATGTCTTGTAAGAAATTGCACATTGGTGAAATAATTTCCAGTATGTTTCATTCTTTATTTTTCTCTTACATAACTTTTCCACAGAGGCAAACCCTGCAAACTGTGATTTTTCCACTCTGTACTTTGAAATAGTAGGAATTGTATTCTTCCACCTGATGTTTTTACAATATTATTCTGATGAATGTGCAGACTTGCATGATAAATCCTTTCCTTTCCATCCTTTCTTTCTCTCTCTCATACTTAGGATTAGCATCTGGCTTCACTGTCATTTTACAGCAAGCCAACATTGCCACTGCTAGCATGCCATCAATAGTAGGCATCTTTAAAGTTCTGTTATGACTGGGTCTGCCCTACACAATCTAGTAAGTCCATGGTAATAAAGCAGCAGTTACCTTTAGTATTTGCTGTCCCTATCCTCTTTTCTGCTCATCAGTTAGGGTTATGTGAACTAAGCTCTAAGATAGGAAATATCTTCTCTTTCTGCTAAGTAAGAAATTCAGAGGCATCTTAAACTAAGTATCTGTACACAATCAATCTAGACAAGCCTAGGTCTTCTGAAGTATATGATCACCTGTGATAACTTTCCCAAATGCGTCCTCAGATACCTCTCCAGATGTCAATTTGGAGAACAATGAACCAGTTCCATGCATCTCAGGATGGGAGTGATTTGGCTGAAGCATAGCTGCAGCAGGACAGCCTTGAGGCTTCAGATGGGGAAAGCATGCAGCTGCTGCTGGTTAGTGATGAAGAAGAGGAACTGCCTTCTGCATCTTATCCGAAAACACATAGGGCAGAGAAAAGGCAAGAGCAGTGAATGTCAGCCTGATTACTTGTGAGCAGACAGCATCATCCCTCTTGATGGGCTGCACCAAAAACTGGCTATTTAGCACAGCAGATAGATGGAGATGATGCTGGGAACAATGTGTTCATTTCTGAACTGCATGTTTCCTGGTTGTGCCTTGGGGTCTCATTGGCCATTGCTCTGTGGACTAGCATCGGTCTGCTTTTGGCTGAACTTAATTGGGACAGCTTTGGGTTTTGGGTGAAGGGAACTGCTGGGGAATATTAATAAATCCGACTAAACCACTGTTATGTGTGTGTGCAAGTGAGCAGGACAGTCCATCATCCCACCCACCACTACCTAAAGTAGTTATTTATTAGTAACAAGAAAATAAACATAGATTTTATACTTCAGGAGAAGAATTAAACTTCAAAAGAGGGCTAACCTAAGATGGTAATTAGGCTTCAAAGAAAGAAAAATGTTTGAAGGAAATTGGATGGTTGTTTCTAGGAACATCCAAAATCAAGCCAAATCCTAAGTCCATGGAACCAAGAAGCCTGGGTGCATTAGATTCTGTCTTTGTTTCTGGAAATATGCATTTAATATTTATTGTATCTGCACACATCCTTCTGTTATATCATTCTGTTCACACTCTAAGGAAGGGCTATGGTCTGGTTTCTCTTTTCTGTTTCCATTCCAGGGTTTCAGCACAAACCTTTATTTCATAGTGCAGTTCTACTACAGCTCTGCTTTAAAAACATAAATTGTTTATTTCTAAATAATGAAGGCAATAAACACAGTATAAATTAATTAAACATTCACATTCTATACAAGTGCTCCATGTAGCATCTGATTCTGGGAACAGTCTATTATTTAAAATTTCCTACAATATTCCAATATAGTGGGAAATCAAAATGTTGGTTAGTATAGAAATGGTCTCATCTTGCTGAGTTACTAGTATGAATTCAGTTCTGTATGTGGTTTCAGTAGCATTTGAGCATAAACTCTGGTAAAAGAAATGCAAAGAAACTATGAGGAAGGCAAAAAAATAATAATTCAGAAGCATCTTGCCCAAACTGTGAAGATAGATAATAAAAATTTTTTCAAATTCATTAGAAGCAGAAAGCCAGCCAGTGGGGCTCTTGTTTCTTTAGATCATGGGTGTCAAACTTGGCACATCACATGACATGTTGCAATGTATCACAACTTTTTTTTGCATTGCTGGAGCTGGGGTGGGTGTGGCCGCCATATGATGCAACTGGCCTGTGGACCGGCAGTTTGACACCCCTGCCTTAGATGAGGAAGGACTCAGTGGTGTCCTTAAAGGTTAAGAAGTTTACCATAGTTGTTCTTTTTGTCCTCATAAGAGAAAAATTAGGGGTGATTCCTGAGCTCGAATGTATAGAATAAGGAAAATCACCTTGACAGAAATAGGCCAGCTCCATTACTAAGGTGACTAAGTGAAAAACATAGTTCAAGCTGAAACCAAGCAGAAGCAATTGAAACAGCCCAGGAGGTTACCTCCCTAATTCATAGAAGTAAAGTGTTGTCAGACTTACAAGATTCTGTATCTATGATTAATTTTAATTACAGTAATTTTAGATTTTCTGTGGGGTTGATTTCTTGGCCTGGTCTTCATAGTGAGGCTGACATCAATCAGTCTCTTGCTCTCTTGTAAGAGAGACTAAAGATCTGGCTTTTGATATTAGAGATGGCCTCTGATTTTTAGGACTCATCACTATTTGCCAAACACTTCACCAAAGTGTTGTTTTAACACAACTGTTCTCTGGAAAAGAATTAGATGAATTGAGTCATATAGTTATGACAAGGGAAAAAGTGCTAGACTTTTTTTTTTTGACAAATTAAACCTCAACAAATCACCAGCCTAGTGTCATCTACTCAAGAATTATTAAGGAGCTGAAAGCTGAGACTGTGGACTGTCTAACTAAAAAATGCAGTAGTCTGTACGCTTGATCCCTGAAGTTGCAGACTTTAAGGTGGATAGCATAACTTTAATTTTTAAGAAGGGCTTATGGGGAGGTCTAGGATATTAGAGGCCTGACAGTTAAACATCTGTTCAGAGAAGATAGTAGAAATTGGAATTAAAGATTAAGTTACTCAAGATTTGAAGACACAGACCTTTCTCAAGTATATCCAACCAAGGGAAGGTCCTGTCTAACTAATCTTCTACAGTTTTTGAAGGTGTTAATAAACATGCAAGCCAGCAGACATAATCTGCTTAGATTTCAAAAAGCTTTTCATAAAATCCTTCATCAAAGACTTCTTGGTAAGCCACGTAACATAAAGACAGGTCCTTTTGTGGATAAGCAACTGGCCAAAGAACAGAATACAAAGAGTACGAGTAAATGACATTTCACAATGGAGGGATGTCCCTCAGATTTTGTCCTAGGATCAGTGCTTTTTAAATATTTATAAAGGATCTGGAATTGGGCGGGAATAGTAGAATGGGCATGTTTATTATTCCATTAAATTTTTCAGAGTGATAAAAAATGACAAGGTACTACAAAGAGTTCCCAAAGGATTTCTGCTCATTAGAGTAGAGGCAGATTTCATTTAATGTGTGAGTAAGTGTAAATTGGTACCAAAAATCCTAACTGCTCATACTAAGAGCTAGTGGTGACTGATGAGGAAAAAGTTCTTGGAAGAACGGTAAACGGTTCAATGACGGTGTTGACGCAGCATGAATCTGCTATAAAAAAAGACCAACAGCACGTTAGTGATAATAATAAGAAATGGTATTGAAAGTAGAAGTGCGAATATCACTATACCATTATGTAAATCAACAATACAATAGTATTTGGAATATTGTATGCAGT
Organism: Crotalus tigris; assembly: GCF_016545835.1. Taxonomy (NCBI): domain Eukaryota; kingdom Metazoa; phylum Chordata; class Lepidosauria; order Squamata; family Viperidae; genus Crotalus; species Crotalus tigris. Next base: position 750,599 of record NW_024096808.1, on the reverse strand, counting down.
TCTGATCACTGAACCTAAAAAAAGGGTATAGTGGAGTTAGAGAAAGTTCATAGGAAGTCAACTAAAATTATCCAGAGGGGCTGGAGAAACTTCCATATGAGGAAAGGTTTTGATATTTGGGGCTTATTAGCCTAGAAAGGAGACAAATTTGAGAGGATGTGATTGTGATGTATAAAATTAAATGGACAAGGAAAAGTTATTTTTCCCTTTCCAATACAGTAAAAGCAGAGGTCACACAATGAAATTCAATCCTGGAAGAATCAGGACAGAAAAAATAATTTTGTTTTTTATACAACATGTAATTAAACTTTGGAATTCCTACCATAATATATGGTGCTGACTACCAGCATGGTTGGTGTAAAAAAAAAAAAAGGGGGGGGGTTTGACCAATTCATGAAAGTCACAGGAATCAATATAATTAGCACAGATGATGCTGTGACTGCTTCTGAAGTCATTTTCTGGGAGACTAGTGGATTTCCTTGTGCAGTTGGTTGGCTATTGTGAGAACAAACTAAGGCAGGGATCCTCAACCCCTGGTCCGTGCGCTGGTAGCGGGCCACGGCATGCCAGCAACCAGTCCGTGCAAACAAGCAAAGCCCAATCTACAGGATGTAGGCAGCACACAAAACCATGCCTCCTCCGGTCCATGGAAAAACCTCTCTCCACGGAACTGGTCCCTGGTATCCAAAAGATTGGGGACCTCTGAACTAAGGGAGTAGCTGGGGTAGGGGTCTACCAGGGCATTGTTTCTATTCTTAAGCTATTCTACTATTTTATTTCTTCTAGCACAGTAGTTCTCAACCTTTTTAATGCCGCGACCCCCAACCGGTCGTAAGTCGAGGATTACTCAACTGGTGCAGCACCGTTTGTAGAATGGGACTTTTGGCGGGCTCAGCAGGGCAGAGACAGCCTGGACAATTCCTATTGGCTTTTGAAAGCCAATAGAATTAGACTCTATTCAAGAGAGTCTATTCTATTGGCTTTCAAAAGCCAATAGAATAAAAGGGAGTAGCACAGCTAAGGAAAAGGGGGGAAAATGGCGGATTGCATTGTTTGGCGAACCCCGTGAAATGGTCGTTCAACCCCAAATGGGGTCCCGACCCACAGGTTGAGAACCACTGTTCTAGCATCATGGAGATGCTAAATCAGTTGTAAAAATTATAGAAGAGTATTGGTTGTGTTAAAAAGAATTTTATGTTTGCCCTGTATCTGCAAATATTATTCAGACCCTAAATAGGAAAAATAATAATAAAAATACAAAGTTAAAAATAATCAGTTCCCAAAGTGTCATTTAAAACAAGAATGAATTATATGCTTGTTCAGAGACAATCCATGTCCACTACAGACATAACAAAGTCGAGTAGAAATACATTTAATATCCATACTTAGTACTTCTTTCCAAAACAACATTTGCAGAGAGAGAGAGATAATTTACTTCAGATTTCATTTGAACAGCGTGCTATGTTCTTCTTAGACATTTAAAAGCTCAGGAAATTTGAGACTGCCTTTGGCTTCAAATGTTAATGGTAATTAATGATTTTCCAATTTGCTGTATCCAGATATAGCGACAGAAATCCATCTTTTGAGGTGATTGGATAGAAGGGTAATCACTTTAGTAACCTAGATGGTTTAGATTAAAAGATGGGTCAGCAATCAGTGGACCACAACTGAGAGGTGTTCTCTGCTGCCATTCCCCATGTTTTTGGATTTAAAGCTAAAATAGTATAATGTTCACAGCAATAAAAAATTATAACAAAAAGCTTAGTGGGACTGAATGATGCTATCTCTCTTCACTCTCTTCATAAGTGGCCATTTAGGAAAATACGTTGCTGAATAAATCATTTATGAACTTGCTAATAACTCATTTATTAACTCATTAGAGATAGATGCTGTTAGTTATACCTGAGCTTGGTTGAAGTTACTAGAATTTTATTTGTTATGACTAATGTGCTCCATCTATTTTATAGGATATACTTATGACTTAACTTTCTAACTAGACTAAGGCTTGAAGCTGGTAAACAGGTAAATATTTAATTTTGGTCTATTTTTATTACCCTTCAAGGAATTCATATTATAGGAGGAGAGTGCAAGAAATGAAATATGTTGGAGTAAATAAATCCTTTGCATTGTTCCCTTAGATTCATGTCATAGAATCATGAAGTAACCTTTTGGGCAGAATTAATGTAAGTCTATAATTTACAATAAAAGTATTTGGATGTCCAGAAGTTTAATGCGGCTTCCCAGGGTTGTCTAGAGCAGGGTTTTTCAGCCTTTTCAGAAATTGTAGCACATTTAGGATATGGCAATATTCAAGTACCACTAGTTGCCTAGCAAGTGGGCGTGGCCTGCTCAGCACCACTCACTGGACACAGCTGACTCAAGACAGCTGGGTCAGAATGGAACAAGTCACACTGGCTAAGTCGATGTGGGGACAACTCGGTGCCTCACAAACTCCTCACCTCCCCAAACAGCTAGCAGCCAATCATATGCACACGCACATGCACACACACTGCATTCCAAGTTTGGGAACTTTTATCCACAGAGGAAGGAGACAGTCTTCTCCCCAAGCCCAGGCATGATTAACAATTTGCTAGTTCAGATGTTGATACAAGTCTTCAAGCTTGGAGTGTGTGTGTGTGTGTGTGTGTGTGTGTGTGTGTGTGTGTGTGTGTGTGTAGCACGCTAAAGAGATTTTCTTTTCCCATTCTCATACATTGCTGGTGTTTCCCTGTCTGGTGTCTCCCTCCTAGAAAAGCAGGAGGTGGAGGACATTTGCAGGAAGCAGTTTCCTCTGAAACCAACTTCTATCTTGACAGATCTCTGGAGAGCAAGAGGAGGTGACAGGGGAGCAGCACTCCTGGGTCCTGCATAAGGGAGGCTGGCCTCCTCCCATTTCCAATCAAGCCTTCCCTCACACAGCTCCCCTGCCATCCCCTCCTCCTCTCCAGAGATCTGCAGGGGAGAATTTTGGGATTGGAAAGCAGAGGGGCAGCACCACGTTTACAGACCTGGCAGCACCTTTCCCCGCAGGTACCTCCTTTGGAACCATCCTGATTCCAATAGGCCTGCTGGCATAGATCCGCCAGCTTTGTCCTGCAAAGTGTGGCTCACCTGGCACTCTCACCTATCTCCAGGCTGCCAGGCCTGTCAGCATCAGGATGGCTCTGAAGGAAGTAGATGGGAGGGCACGGGAAAGCAAAAGGTTTTCCAGCAGGTGCCGCCAGGCCTGCAAATGCTGTGTTACCCCTTTGCTTTCCAACCCCAAAATTCTGGAGTGAAGTTGGGTAGCTTCTGAGCATCCCTGACAAGCTGTAAATCTGCTGTAGTCTTGGCTGCCACCCCCTTCCTTGACTGGGTGAGGCTGGAGCGCACGGCCTTTAATCAAGGCTGTCAGAATGGTGGCGGGCGGGAGCACCGCTTTGCAGGACAGAGGTACTTGTATGTCCTGTCCACCTATGGTGAGGAGTAGTGACTGCACCTGTGTCCAGGGGGTGAGGAGAAGGAAATGGAGGGCTGCCTTTTGGCCCACTGGATTTAGGGTTTTCCTTTGATTGTGAGCTGGGGTGGGCTGGCCCCTCGCTGTCTCAGGATGGCCCTGGGCCAAATGTAAACACCACACAGGCATGTCTATCCCCTCCTCCTTTTTTTGTCTTTGTGTAGCTGCAACTGACTCCTTTCCTCAGGCTGCACGCAGCTTCCAGAAGCACCAGTCAGCTGGAGCCTGGCATGGATCCTGGGTGCTCAGTAGAATCCTGGCAACACATAGCTCCAGCTGGCTCTCCCACATGCCTGTGCTGCATTGCCGCCACTTCAGTTCATCCCCACGCTACAAACCCATTGTAAGTGTACCACATGGCAGGTGTCGATGTACCACCAGTGGTACCTGTACCACCAATTGAAAAGCCCTGGTCTAGAGAATATATCTCTCTCTTTCTCTCTCTCACCTCCCTGTACTTAGAAAACTGGATGCTGGGCACATACATACATACATACATACATACATACATATTTAATGGTGACATTTCAAAGCAGGGGGAACTAGAATGCCATGTGCTTGTGTTCTTCAAACCTTAACACTGCATGCAAAGCAACTAGCAATCCAGTTTAAATACACTATGTACATTCCAATTTTCTTTCATCTCTTTGGCAACCCTTCCAAATTGAGCCCTAGCCACATTGTATGTTATTGATAATTCAGTGACTTACAATGTGAAAATCACCAACAGACCTGGACCTCTAGGGTCTTTCCACAAATGAAATTCATTCCTCAGGTGAAATAAATAATGTGTACATGTGTATGTATGTATGGTATGTGTGGATCAGCCTTTGGTTGTCAATTTGCTAATAGTCATTTCATGTTCCCTGAGAGTGACCTGAAAAATTCTAGCTAAAGGTTTATCATAGAGGTCCTGCAAGGAAGAATTTATCCAAAGTTTCCTGGCTGTGCCCAATAGTATATTGCTCCTGTTGCACCCTGGCATTGTAGTTCGGGATGGATACCTTTTAATCAAGGTCTGTACTCCCTCCACTTTTTCTACTATTTTGTCTTTCTTTCTTTCTTTCTTTCTTTCTTTCTTTCTTTCTTTCTTTCTTTCTTTCTTTCTTTCTTTCTTTCTTTCTTTCTTTCTTTCTTTCTCTATTGTATTTTTGCTTTTCCATGGAGCATAGTTAAACTGGTTACTGTAAGTGGTGTTTTGCTGTCAACATAGATAAACGTTGCCATTTTGATTCATATTGTCTCATCTTGGAAAAGCCTTTTCATGGAGATTTGCAAGGATTGCCAGACTAGACATTTATAGCTGTCTTCCTTTTAATGGTCACACCGACCACTTTCTCTTCAGGGCAAAGGGAATTATGATCACTAGCTGAATTGAAGATGTGTTCCAAGAACACACTTGTAGCAAGGGTTTTTCCTTGCTTGCTAAAGCTAATAGGTTAATTCAGAGATGGACAACCTAGAATTCAGAAATAAAGCCAGTTTGGTATAGTGGTAAATGTGCTGGCCTAGAAACCAGGAGACTGTGAGTTCAAATCCCAGTGAGTTCAGCCTCCTAGACTTGGGAAATCATCAATAAGGTACCAAACAGAAAGATTTGTTTTTTCCTCCTTTCCCTTTCCTGAGATAAAGGGAGAGAAAGAGGGAACAATAACAACAACAACAACAATAATACCATTACAACAACAGAAGACAATATAGTAGAGGTTATACAGTTATACAGTGAGGAAAAAAAAAACTAACAAAATTTGTGGTGATTAAAATAAATTAAACAGCAAAAGAAAAAAAAAGGGGATACAATTCTAAAGAAAAAAAATCATATAATCTCCATTTAGTATCAATGTAAAATTAGTTCAATTTAGCTTTATTAAATGTAGACTATATGGAAGTATATTACTATAGCTTCTCATTTTTAGGGCATAGAAACTTTAAAAATAGATCCATAGCCTGAATCCATTCCTCAGTATCAAGAGAATAAGTCTTTTTCTATTTACATAACATTCTCCTCTGTGCCAAGCCTTAGGTTGAGTAGAGTCAAACTGCTAATACATAAAATGCAAATTCCCTATTTTAAGAATAATGTTTAACCATACATTTGTATTTCTATTATCTTTATTTACAAAGCTATACTAACCTATGCTCTGATATAAACAAATCTGTGACTGAACAAGACTAAATCTTACGAATTGAAGAACCCTTAAATTTCTTACAGTGCCAGAACAACAAAAAAGCTATGTCCAAGCTGTTTTAAACATTCTTTGAGAAAACTGATGGGCACCAAATAATATGTTTTGTTGAGTTAATTCAATTCTTAAATAAGAAGAAGTATGTTTTACATTTCTTAAAACTTGGATAAGAATGTCCACAATAGATGCTTCTCCAGGATTCACATAAAGACCTGCAGTGTAGGAAAAGTACTCTAGATGGTTGGTTCCTTTGTAATTTTGTTTTATTCTTCTAATGTCCAAAAGGCATGTATCATGGTGGCGCAGTGGTTAGAATGCAGTATTGCAGACTAACTCTGCCGACTGCCAGCAGTTCGATCCTGACCAGCTGAAGGTTGATTCAGCCTTCCATCCTTCTGAGGTCAGTAAAATGAAGAGCCAGATTGTTGGGGCCAATAGGCTGACTCTGTAAACTGCTTAGAGAGGGCTGTAAAGCACTGTGAAGTGGTATATATGCATAAGTGTAAATTGCTATTGCTATCTAAGTCTATTAGATTTAAACTTGAGTGTTGGAGCAATAGACAATCTGTTTTCTTTTCTATGTGGCAGCTTTTCAGGTATTCAATAAGTGCTCATTTATACCCATTCAGACTTCTCTCTTCAGGGCTGACTGTACCAATTCTTTCCTGCATAATCCTTCCATCTTGCTGCTTTCTGAACTTCTTTTAACTTATCTTTATCTTTTCCCAGGAGGGGCCCCATACAGAGTCTGAGGAATGCAGAATGAAGTAAAAAAATTATGCTCATGACCTAAAAGTAAGAGAAATTAACATTGCATTAGCATGGGATGTCAGTGTGTGCTGAACTCTTCTTTGGCCTCTTCATCTCACTGTTGTTAAAGGTTCAGATTGTTATCACTTAACTTCCCAGTGTGCTGTTGTGACTTCTTTCCATTGATATTTAAAGATACTTAGATCTTAAATGTATTTATTTAGGACACCTGTGTTTATTTAAATTCCTTGCTGTAATTCCATTGCATGCCCAATGATTGTTTCCTTGTAACGTCACCAGCACCATTAAGGAAAAGAACAGGAAGGGCTGCTTATTATTGATTCCATGTTGAAGGTAATGCCTGAATAAATCTGCAGTTTTATGAAAGAAAGAGCCTTTGTCATTTGGTTATTGATTTATTTATCAAATTTAAAAGGCTGCCCAACTTCAGAGATTCTGAATAGCATAAAAGCAGTACAAAAATAATATAATGAAGAAGGAATAACATCTAGACAAGGTAATAAAACATACAATCTAACATAGATACTCCCATGAGTATCAACCCACTCTAGCTCAAGGCCTAGGAAAAAAGCTACAATTTAAAGATCTGCTTGAACAAAACGCTGAGATTATACAAATGTTTGGGTGGATGGTATTCCAGAGCAGGGGTGTCAAACTCGCAATGTCACATGACGTGTCGCGATGTATTGCAACTTCCCCCCCCATTGCTGGCAATGGGGTGGGCGCAGTTTCACAATGACGCATCTGGCTCACAGGCCAGCACTTTGACACCCCTGTTCTAGAGCATGCTGGCTGGGGAATTCTGGGAGTTGAAGTCCACAAGTTTGAAAGTTGCCAAGGTTGGACACCTCTAGTTTATAGAGCAGTAACCAGTACTATAAATTGCATGCAGATGTTAACTGTCAACCAATGCAATTCACAATACATTGATGTTACATGGGTATGAAATGGTACACCTATTTCTTCCCCTGCACTGCATTCTGGATCAGCTTCAGCTGCTTCATGGCAGCCCCATGTAGAATGCATTGCAATATCTACAAACAAGATGACCATAGCATGTGTGACCCAGTCCAGGAATGCATGTAATTGCTGAATTTATACAATGGTGTTCCTGATTGTAGCTGCCACCTGTTCTTTGAGCAGGAACTGCAAGTGCAGGAAAATCTTGAGCTATGTACCTATTCTGAATAAAGAAGTGCAACCCCATTCGTGATTAAACCCAAGTCTCTCTTTCCATGAAGAAGCATGCTTAAAATTATTTCTACCACTCTCCCCTACCTCTAAATGCCATTTTTACCACAATCTCTTTTGTTCTTGCTTGACTCTCCGCTTTGAATATATTCTTCTAAAGCTGGAAATATTGAAATAAAAGATCTGTTTATACCACTGTTTTGTGATATAGCTGGGTGTTTCTTTTTTTAATTTTAACCCCTTATTTGTTTTGTACCTTTTTGTCCACTCGCACCCATGACGGGAACCCGGAGGATAAAATATGTCTCACTTTTTTAAACAGAAAAGATCCTTCTGAGTGTGACTATTTCTCCCTTGGAAAGCTCTTGGAAGAATGCCAGTAGGCAGGAATACAATGTCTGGTACCTTTCTATCAATAATTTTACATGGGAAGAAGGTGCTGGTAAGGATATAAAGACAATGAAGGAAAAAAAAATCTCCTACATAGATATTCCAATTGCAGTCAGCCCATGTCACAATGTTGTTGCTTTTTTTTTCAAAATAGGAAAATTTGTACAGGTGATCTTTAGGTTGTTTCTAAAATCGCAGACCATGATTGTCTTTTGCAGCCATGAGTCTTGGAGGCCTACGGTCTTTGTACACAGGAGGGAAATTTACTGAACTTCAAAATCTCAGTCTCCAGTATGTGCTCTAGCTATCTTTTTGGTTGGATAAGGAATTGGAATAAATGTGCTACTAGTACATAATTGTACTACTTGGGTTAGTAAAGCACTGTCCCAATTTAGCTTTTTAAGTAGATTCTTGGAAAAAAGCCCTCTCCAAAAGCAAGCTATATGCCCTCTTGCTAAGAACTTTCACTAAGAGGTCAGGGTTTGTACGTAACTTTCTCTTCTGTTGTTCTCCACTGAAATACCATTTTAGTATAAACTTTCCTGGCATAATTATGAGCCATGGTAGTGCAGTGGTTGGAATGCAGTACTGCAGGCTACTTCTGCTGACTGCTGGCTGCCTGCAGTTTGACAGTTCGATTCTCACCAGCTCAAGGTTGACTCAGCCTTCAATCTTCCCGTGGTTGGTAAAATGAGGACCCAGATTGTTGGGGGCAATAGGCTGACTCTATAAACCACTTGAAGAGGGCTGTAAAGTATTATGCAGTGGTATATAAGTCTAAGTCCTATTGCTATTTCTTAAGGTAGATTTAATTGATCTAAGATTTAAAGAAACAGTTTCCCTGCTGAAAAATCTTTAAAGATATATGTAAGTGCCCCCCATAAAGGATTTCATTTATATCCTTTGCTGCATTCAGAAGTTCCAGTTGGCAGAGTTTGAAGGTAACCTGAATCAATTTCTATTTTTTTTGGTCAGGAGATGACTAAGTTTATTTATGAGGAGTCAGTCTGATGTGAACCACAGTTCTTTGAACTATTTTTATTTAAAGAACTATCAAGCACCCAATGACTGTGAGTGCTTAACGTGCATACGATTACTTAGAGTTTGACCAGCAGATGGCCTATATTTGCATACCAGGCTTAGCTTGTTGTAACATTGATCTGCTATTGCCCCAAAGGGACAAGATAATAAAAACAATGTTCGAGTGACCAGCAAATATTAGAATTCTAAAGGGCCTACATTTATCAGTAACATGATGACAAGGAGATGAAAAATGTGGAAGCTCAATGAAATAAGGTTAAAAGCTTCCCAGAATATAAAGCCAAAGATTGATATGGGGGAATAAATGCCCACAGAAGTAACTTATAGAAGTCATGGCTAAAGAACTTAGCTATAATTTATTACTGTGAGGGCCAAAGAGGCTTCCATAATTTTTGTATAAACCTATTATAAAGGACAGATAAAAATGGCTGCTTAATGAATGGGAGATGTTGAATTAGTAAAGTGGATATATATGTGAATGAAATTGAATAAATAACATGAATTCATAAATAATACAAATCAATAAAATGGGCTTAAATAAGAAATGTCATCAGGAGCAATAATGCAAAATTACAATGATGTCAGTCTATTGTAAAATAGACATCAGTCTATGGCAGACATGTCAAACTCGCAACATCACATGACGTCGCACAACATATTGGGACGGTTTTGCCATTGCCGGCAATGGGGTGGGTGCGGCTTCCAGATGACATATCCGGCCTGTGGGCCAGCAGTTTGACACCCCTGGTCTATGGTAAAATAGAAACTTATAGTAGTTACTCACGAACAATAGAAATAAGAAATATGTACATTGATGCAGCATTGGTTGTGTCCACATTATAAAATCTTGGAAGTCTCAATCTCTTTTCCTAGAAGCCTTTCAGGTCTTTGCATCTGGCCTTGCTTTCTCTTTTGAGGTAGTTTATTCCTGATTTTATATAAGGTGGAGATATAATAGAGCAACAGAACTGATGCCCAAGGACCAACTCAGCTGTATCTGAAGTGGAGTTGTGCGAATCATTTGGAGTGAAACCTTATGTTATCCCTATGTTGTGCATGATGTACTATTCTGAAAGCATCAGGACAGAAACCCTCATTTCAAAGGTGTTTCCAAAGATACTTCTTTTGTACATTGATGATTTTCAAAATGCACAACGTCTGATTTACTTTGGCCATGCCATGACTGCAAATTCATTGAAGAAGGCAATGATGCTAGGAATAGTTAATGGAACAAGAAGGGGCAAGCAAAGAACATGCTGGCTTGATAACATCAAATCTGATACAAAGTTAAACATCCAACAATTGAAAGAAATTGTGCCAGACAGGATAGCATGGAGTCAAAAGAGACAGACTTGACTAAATGATTAAACAAGATTCACAACTGAGCTTCTTAGTATTTCTCTTTTTGTTTTGTTTTTTAGGAGTAACCAGCAGCTGTTCATGAGTTCTGTTGGACCCAGAGAACCTTATCCTACTTATGAAATGCTGTGGCATTTAGTTTTTTGATATGAAAAGACAAGTCTACTAGCTGCAACTTTTGGGAACAAAGCTGATCGGTGCTGTGATATAATGACTGGCTTACTTAATAAACCCAACATTTGAACTACTGCCCTATAAATTGAAAGAATTCTGTGAGTTAAATAATTTTAATTCATTTTACCATACTGATACTCTTGTTTTCTGCACTATCATTTTGCATTATTCCGGTCATTCAACAAACCCTGGCAAAATAGCTAATCAGCTTTAGCGAGGAAAATTCTTTCTACTTTACCTTTAACATAATTCTAGAAAGTATCGGATCAAGATCATAATTGTTTATTATTTGTTGTATTGTTCTGATTCAGATAAGTGATTCACACTAAATGGTTTCATATTATTGACTTTTTAATTAGTCAAAGAAATATGATGCTCATCCTTGTTTAAAACATGTGAGCAATGGATCCTTGTAATACACTGCTCTGAAACCATTCTATTTCAAAATGTAATTCATATTAATAAAATAAGTCTTAACTTTCAAGAAATATATTCCTTTGAAATTCTGGTTCAGAACAAGATTTAAAGGAAAGGTCATTGCTTTCATTATAAAAACTGATATGGTGGTCTTGACTTTAGTGAGATGTCTCCAAGTGAGATTCTAATAATCTTGCAATTCCATCATAATTATAGACAATTTGGCTGCTTTCAAATGGTTTTTTTTAGCATGTAAAGTGCATGGATAATTATAGTAATTTTATGGTACACACAGACAACATTTTCATCCTTCAGCCATTACCCAATTTTTATCACTTTTTCCCCCTTTATTAACATCAATAGATTGTTTAGAAATAAAAACTTGAAGCATAAATGTCTATACTGTATTCAAAACTTACTTCATTATAGTAAGTTTTGAATTACAAATTCAACATACTCTCACGTCCCCTTCCTAGTCATTCTTCTAGCACCCTAGTTGTGAAAGTGCATAGAGACATTTAATAAAATATACCTTTTAAATTCTAGAATCTCAGAATTTCAAAACTTTACAGCCACAACATTGAAGATTAGATTTTACTTCTAACTACCTTTATACATTTAGCAAAATAGAAAGAATAATTCTCCTTTGTATATACAGATAAATGAGATTTTTTTAAAATAATAAGAAACTCTTTTTAACTAAATGACAACATCATTAAGGAAACTGGGGAAATGATTTGTGAAGAAATAATCAATCTTGTCATAAATAATGGCCAAACATTCACTTTCTAGAACAATTTCTTTGCACATTAATCAATCTGAACCAGCATTATTATTCTCTTTTGTGCCTTTGTTGTTTCAAGAAGTTTCTTTGTCACAAAACACACAGATATGGACATCTTGAAATAATTAGATGAGAACTTAGAAGTGGAAGAGAAGAAAAGGTCAGTCTGATTGGAAAATTTTATAAAAAGTACACTAATCCCAATAAAGCTAATATATAGTAGTTTTCTTAGCAATAAAATATTTAACAGAAATGAATGGTGTGGTTGCTAAATTGCAGTTGTGCAAGCAGCAAACATATGAACAAAGAAAGATATTACCTTTGGCCACAACTACAAAATCCCCTAAGAATAAATTCAATTTATTCAGTTATTCCAAACAGACTTTCTTAGGAAATAAAGGAGATACACAACCTTAATTTGTGCAGTCATCTAGAGCATGGGTGTCAAACTCGCCACATCACTCGATGTGTCGCGACGTATCGCGACTCTTTGCATTGCCGGCAATGGGATGGGCGTGGCTTCGGTATGATGAAACCAGCCCACGGGCCGCAGTTTGACACCCCTGATCTAGAGGATCTCACCTCCAGCAACAAGATGTTCTGAAGGGTCGGGGCTGTGGCAGAAAAGACTCTTCTCCTGGGCCCCACCAGTTGAAATTCCTTGGCTGATGGGATCAGCAGTAGGCTCTTTCTGCCAGACAGTTCTTTCTTATAGACACACAATTTCCAGAAAATATTTTTACAAGAAAGCATTTGAATAGAAGAGAATATACATAGCTCATTGTTGAACTGGGGAGATCTTGGTGCTCTCTGAGCTTGGTTGTCTACTTGCAAATATATCATTACCTGACTAGGCAACATGAGTGTGGGGTTTGTTCCCTGTTTTATATACAGTAGCTTGCCTTGCCAGTGCTGGCAAGGCAATACCCTTGAATAGGGTATTATTTTCTGCTTGATTATTTTTCTGGTCTTAATCCCTGTTTATCTGGGTGTATTGCTCCCAATTATCCAGTTATTGCTGGTTATCACCTATAAAACCCTACGAGGCTTTAGTTGAAAGACTAACTGTCTCAATATATTTCTGCCTGTCCAGTCACATCATCTGGACACACTTCAGGTCTTATCTGTTGAACAGTGTCTTCTTGTGGGAACCAGAAAGCTTGTCTTCTCAGTGACGGTTCCTGCCCTGCAGAATGGTATCTCCCTGAAGACTGATACTATTACCACCAGTCTGAGCTTTTAGAAAGATCTAGTTGTTCTCCTAGGCCAGGGGTCTTCAAACTTGGCCCTTTTTTGACTTGTGGATTTCAATTCCCAGAATTCCTCAGCCAGTGTGCCTGGCTGAGGAATTCTGGGAGTTGAAGTCCACAAGTCATAAAAGGGCCAAGTTTGGAGACCCCTGGCCTAGGCCCTCAGATAGAACAGAAGTTGAGCCCCTTAAGCTATCTTAGTTAGTTAGTTAGTTATTGACTGTTTTGGTTTTGGTTCTGATTTGCCTTTTTCTCTTGGTGTATATTGTTTTCTTTTTTAAATCTGTAAGCTGCCCAAAGTTGCTATGGAGTCAAGCAGCTTTGGAACTGAATTAATGAATGATTTTGAAAGTCATATAATGGATCAGAAATGGGGGGAAAACAAAAGACATTCAATTCTTCAAGATCAGAAAAGAATGGCATTTACATGCAGTCCAGGATGAGATGATCTCGTCTTCTTGGACATTTTGCTCTTGCCAATGAATAAGCCTACAATTACAAAGGCAGATGACATGGATCACAGTGACTCAACAATTTTCAATCTTAATTTCATGCTTTCTAGGGTTTTTTCCCCTTCATTTTTTTCCTTTCTTGCTTCTGAATTCATCATTCATTAGAAACATTGATGGCTTGTTCTGGCATGGGATCTGATTTAACTATGGATTATATCCATTAAAGTAAGTTGAGATCTACTGCTTCCAATCTTTGTTTGAACCAAGAATTTTAATAAAATACACCTTCCTCGGTTTAATAATGTGAAACTCATCTTGATGTAAACCTTTTCTGGACGAGCCATTTGAGAAAAAGCTTTGCAAACAAACCTTTCATCAGAATCGTGGGCTCTACTGTCAACTGGATTTAAGTTGGTTCAGTCAGGATTAGCTCTGTTTCAGCTCTGCACTTAAAATTCCCCAGAAATTCAAAGGCGGGCTATTCAATTCTGATGGAATGGAAGGTAAAGGGGACCCACTCATAGCAGGATTTTGTAGAAGATCCTGGTGGCCATAACTTTTCTTTTTCTTCTCTTTGACTAAGTGGCAATGTCCAATTCTTAACAGCGTTCATGGATATTCAAGGTCAGAAAGTAATATTCATGTTATATAAAACGCTGAAGGTGAGGCTTTTTAAATGCCAAGGAGATTAAAAGAGAAATGACACTTAATAATGTCATACTCATTCCTCACCATGTCTTCCTTACAGGCTGTCAAATTAAGTTTTGATAAAAGCAGCTGTTACCTTACACTTTTTTTTTTTAATTGAAGGCTGTTTGTCACTCATACCTTTGCACTGATGAAATACTATTCCCTGAACTAATATTTTTTAGTAGGAGAGAGGATGTGAAATCATATTGAAAAACTACTAGATACTCAAGGATGACAGAAACAGTTATGATTATGGCTTACAGCAAAAACCAGCTTATCAGAAATGGACAAGGTACATTTCTGTGAAAAAGATGTTTCACCTAAGTTAGGACAAATCTTTTGTAATGCAAAAGGAGGATTTCTTTGAGGTAGGTTTCCATAAAAATGGTAGGAACTGACAGTAAGTAAATGATTGATCAAAAACAGTCAACCCTCTTTTTTAAAACCAATGTTTAAGTTTTGTAGCTCTAATACTATGCTGGCTTAAAGTTGACAAGAGGTTTTTATCAAGAATAATTAAATCAATTAGTTTAATATTTGTTTTCTATAGTATGCTACTGAGACTTTTAAATGTGTCTGTTGAGAGCTCTCATTTGAGAAGCATCATTTGCTATTAGGCTTACACTGTATTATTGACTTCCAGGGTAATAGCTTCCCACCCACTGGTGTATTCAGATAGTGTGTGTGTGTGTGTGTGTGTGTGTGTGTGTGTGTATGTGTGTGTGTGTTATAGCTGACTGTTGGTGTCTTCTTGTTTCTGAGCATTGTTCTCCAACATTCCTTCTCCAAAGACAGAGAAGCATTTAATATATTTGCTGACAAGAAATGTAGGGTTGTACAAAAGAAGTCATTCATCACTCAAATCCAAGATGGCACTGCATTTTTTTTTAAAAAAGGAGCTTTAACTATAAAATGTTTTCTTGTGGTACCATTTGGAGGTGGGTATTGTTTAGCTTCTAATCTAATCTTGAGCAGATTCACAAGAGCCCTCAGATTCCAGCCCTGTTGAACCAAATGACAAATAGCGATTTTATAGCTGGTAATAGTTTCTCAAATGGCCACACAGTGTAACTGGAGGAGATTCAATCTGGAAAATCCAATTGCTCCTCCTTAAAACCTCAATTCAAGTGCCAAAGTGGGTTGGCTGAATTCTGTTGACCCCTTTAATTTGTGGAAGTGTCCAGGTCAAAGTGGAGAGACCATTCTATTCCAGTGCTTCAAAAAATGAGTGCTACTTCAATCCACTGCTTTGATTCAAGGGGCTGTTTCAATCTGAGCTTCATTATGCTATATATTTTTAAAAGTTCCATCAAATTTTATTAATTTATCCAGAGTTTCCCATTCGGACATGAACATGGAATGCTCTACTTTCTCTTCAGACTATGGATCCTTCCCACCCATTTGAGTAACACTGGAAGGAGGTGCTTATTATAGGAATGTCTTGTAATAGGAATAGGAATTATGGCTTTCTGATTAATGGAGCAGAACTTAATTTAATCTGCTAATCAGCATTTGGCTTTTAATTACGTGTTGTAGGCTGCATTGTTAAATCATTTTCACTTGTAAGACTATTGTCTAAATATCCTTGTGTTAAAAATTCTACTCCCATCATTTTTCAATTACAAAACTGTGTCAGAAAAAATGGACTTTAATCCACGAAAACATTTTCTACAACAAATTTGTTAATCATTCAGAGGTTCTAAAATAACCCAGCTGTTTCATCAGGAAATTGTTTTTTTTAAGGGATATGGGGATCTTGATTTTGTCCAAAATTGCTTGTGATGTAGCAGTGATTTTGAAACAAAAGAAGTTCTCTCCCAGGTCCGTATTTATCAAGTTTTTCAGAAATTGGTTTTTTTTTTGAAAATGAGATTTTATTTTTAAGAATCACCTGATTTACAGTAGATCTCTAGAGATTATCTGAGTTGCCCTTGAATTCTGCTTAAGGGTAGTTGAAGTTGACAGGTACCTCTGAGGAGAAGAGAGGCCTTTACACTGCAAGGAAAGTTAATACAATTTTTATAATAACAGCAAATTATTTTTGGTTTACACTCGGTCCTGTAGCTGTGAGCCTTTCGGGGAATGTTTCTGGAGGTTCACATGGAGGCAAACAGAAATAATTGAAAAAACTTGAAGGCAGGAAACATTTGGTGATGTAGGATACAGTATATACCAATAGCGCAGGTGGTTGTGACATTAGTGCATTGTTCTAAGATGGTTTCTCTACTGTATTGTTTCTAGTATGAAGAAAACAGAAAAGCCAACACCAATATATAATACAAAAGTGTGCATCTATTGAATAATCAACAATGTTTGTCAGGAAAGAGTGATTGGTAGTGTTTAATTGTTAAATGTAATTTCATTTTAATTACTGTAATCCACTGGGAGTCCTTATGGAGTCTGTCATATTTAAATATTTTAGTTAATAAATGGACAACTGGGAAAATGGCATCCCCTTCTCCCTAGCTTAGTGCTGGTAGACCATTTCTGTGGTGATACATATTGTTACCGACATTGGACTTTTGCAATGTGTATCATGAGAGATGGTTGTTATGATACGGTGATGCCTGGAAACTTCAACTGATGCAGAATGTAGCAGCCAGGATATTGGCTGGATCCAGTTATTCCGAGTATGTATTCATTTCAGTTTCTGATAGTCTATGCCTAGTTTACATAGAGAAATTCACCTTGTGGTTTTTCAAAATATTTCTCCTTTTGCGGAAAATTTTCAGCTTTTCTTCCTTATTCTCAAGTATAGGTATTTGCATTACATTGGAACTCATAAATATATAAATATCAGAGTCTGTGTCATGAACTCACAAAGCATGTTTCATTATTTGTTTGCCCGTGTGCTCCTGCAGATGCTTGTGGGCCTAGGACTTCTGAGAAATGACCAGTTCAATTTATTCTGCTAAGAAGAATGTAAAGCTCAAACTATGTGTTTATTTTTATTCCTGCATCAATGTGAGAATGGCTATGCCTGGCTCATGCAGCTTCATCCAAACACTGCACAGCTAAAACCAATATACTTAAGAGTTTTAACCCTAAGCCAAAGGTTGTTTCATCTGTTTTTCATAACCCCTGTCTTAAATCAACATCTTCTGCCTATATTCCCTTCCTCCCTCTCTCTCTCCCTCCCCTCCCTCACTTTCCCTTTGGGTAGAATAAAAAAAGACCCATGAGTTTGCATTCAAAAAGATACTTAGAAGCCACCTACATTTTAGCAGATAAAACAATATAGAAATTATTCAATTAAACATATAGGATAGATATATTGAAAAATACTATATCCCAGGCAAAAGAAGGATTAGAAGAATAGAAAATGATCAGTACAGGTATTAAAATTCTCTTATCTTTTCATGAGAGACTGATCTTTTGTATTGCAGTCTGAACTAGGGTCAACTCAGAAGTCTGTGCATAGCCCAATCAGAACAGGCTATTTTAATGCATATAATGGATACAGAGCCAAAGTTGGTGGCTCTTCCTCTGTTGTATTGAATAGCAAAGTTTACATTCACATCTGTTCCATGGGAGCAGAATTTGGCATAAGACTGGGGACCCTGGAAATGTACATCCAAATCCTGCTGTTTAAAATAGCAAAAAATGATTTTTTTGTAAAGGAGGCAAGCCTAGGAAGATTGGAAAGAGCCTCACGTATGAAGACCCCTGAGTTATATAGAATAGCATCATCCCTCTTCTTTTTCTCCTGGACTAAAAGAGATAGTTTTTTTCTCCAACAGATTAATCTCAGATAATCTGGGAACACCAGCATTTGACTTTTCATCTTAATTTTTGCCACTGTTTATTCAACCCATGGATGTGTTGGAGGAGAGATTTTCCCTGGAGTAGCAATTACTGAAGAAAGGGATCTTAACCCCTTGAATAGCCCCAGAAGGAACATTTGCAAACAGAACATTTCTCTGGGTTTAATGAAGAGACAATTACTTTCAGGGCCTCTTGAGATCCATAAAGACTTCCCATGATACTTCAACTATTTCATTTAAATATAAATTATACTACATTATTTCAGGAAACATTACTACATGTAAATGTAATGGTCGACAATACATAATGGTATAAAAATAAATAGTCCTAATATAGTTTGTTCAGGAACAAAGAGTTGAGTACTATTAAAACCTATTGTTATGTAATTATTAGTTCTGTACATTTCCAAAACAGTTAAGAAGAACTGCTTTGGACTTCATGCAAACAAAACTTTTCTGCTATTCATTAAAGCAGCTTATATATATTTTTTCTAGATTTCCATGTGAGCCTGAAAAAAAAAAAACTTGTGTGCTTCTCTGGAGGTTTAAAGCATTTCTTCTCAATCATTTTCAAAGCCTGTGAAACCCCAGTAATACCAGCTCATGTATAAGAGAGGAAAAACAATAGATACGAGGTAAGATTAAGAATGGTGCCAGACTGGAGGGGAAAAAGTCAGATTCAGGTCTCCACTTGATAATGAATCTCACCAAGTAACTTTGGGCCAGTTGCTCACTCAGTACAACCAATTTTACAGGGCTGTTTTTGTGAGGATGAAATAAAGGAACATTTTCATATAATGTGCCAAGTTAACACAACAACCTTACTCGATTTGCTAGTTAGATTCCTTCACAGAAAAATCATGCTGATTCATTTCACATGTTAAGAAATCCTCTATAGCTTAATTATTTTTTAACAGACGTACTAAAGCATGTAAAACTTAAATCTTTCTCATATTCTGAGCTGGGCTTTTAATTAACTCCATGGTATTATCTGTGCTGCTGTTTAAGCATGCATGTTGTTTCTGCTGCACCATTTTACATATTGCTTTTTTTTTTTGTTTCTTCTCATCCAATGTGATAAAAGTCAGTAATACTTTCTTTTAAAAAGGAAGAAAGGAAGCAAGGCAATTCTCCCTCAGTTTTATCCCTCCAATGGTTTTCAACCTTCCAGTTTCCAATATTTCAATTAAATTTCAAAGGAAGATAATGGTGCTCAGGACTCCCAAATCACCAAGCATTAGCAAATGTATCTTAAGCCATATTTAGGATGAACAATAGATCAAGCTAGAAGCCATTGCCATAGCTTATAAAATGCAGAAAGCAAATGCTGGCAGGGAAGAGAATAAGAAATGAGAACAGAGTACAGGAGAAGAAGAAACTAGCTGTCTTTATCAAATTTTGCAAACTGTTAAACTAGCTGTCTTTATCAAATTTTGCTAACTTTTGCTAACTGTTCTAAGGGAGTACCCTGTGATCGCAGATCAATAAAACTTCAAACCACTCTTCAGCTGTTGGTTTACCCAGTTAAATTGGGATTAAGGGGAAAGTCTTCCTGCAGGTGGTACTTTGCCCTTGGGGTCTTTTCAAATTAGGTGGCCAGGGAGGCAGCTGAAAGCATGGGCTGGGTTTATAGACATGCTGTCTGTAGCATTTGCACCAAGAATTGGCAACTAAAGGTCCCAAAACAGGATGTTTCTGGGTTTTGAAAACCGGCAGTCATTTTGCATAGACCAGATCCTCTGTTTCTGATGGGGATGCAGGCTTTGACTCTATGCTTTTGCAAACTTCAGGCTGGGATGATGTAGAAGGCTGAACTCAGTGCTTGGAATAAAGTGGGTTTTTACCCCTTCTCTCCAGGTATTCATTGTTGCCTGAGATGAGAACAACAACCCCAGTTTCTTCTTTGAGAGAATGACACTCACAATGACACTCACAAGAAACCCAGTGTGCATGTAGGGTGCAGCAACAGAGAAGTCGGGTTGTGAAGACTGCAGGAAAAGGTGGAAGAAACGTTTCTGAATCGATATTTTATAGAATTGTTATGCAGAGCCTGGATTATTTACGCATGTTTTTCCTTGCATTGTATTATTTTGTTTATTTATATATCAAATTTAGAAACTGCCCATCTCACTCATTTTAACTGGTAATGGGTTTTATATTGTTTTTCTGGATATTGTTTGCTACCCAGAATTATGTATTTAAGATAGATGGCGGAAGGAAGGAAGGAAGGAAGGAAGGAAGGAAGGAAGGAAGGAAGGAAGGAAGGAAGGAAGGAAGGAAGGAAGAAAGGAAGGAAACCAGGATGTCCTACAACAGTAAGACCTATAAGTCTTGGAACAGTCACTTAATAGATAGGACACCCTGAGGCAAAAGTAAAAGACAGTTGGAAGAACTCTACAGAGAAGTGTGGGGTGGGCAAGCCACTTACATTCAACAGTCCCAAGTGAATTCTACTCATCAATTCCAGAATAAGAGGACTTTTGAGAGAGAGGACTTTTGAGAGGGAGGATGAACTGAAAAACTGCTAACTGCAAGTCTCTCTCTCTCTCTCTCTCTCTCTCTCTCTCTCTCACACACACACACACACACAAAACTAGAAAAGAAATGGAAATATGAAAATAAAGAACTAAGACATTATGGAGGTAGGCAATACAGAATTGGGACATTTTTGTCTAATAAAACAACTGTTTAATGTTTTTAACATTTCAACATTTTTTCATTTATTTTTTTTTATCATGTTTTAAGTTCTCCAGAGCCATTCAACAGTGAGATGGGCAGCATATAAATTCAATAAATAAACCCCAATACATGAGCGGTTTACTTCCTTCCACAAGCCATTGGAAATGGAAAAAGGCCTGGTTCACCTGCCCCCTTTAGACCTGTGTCAAAATGAAGGCTAGCCCAAAACTTTATAATTCCTCCTTCAAAGTAAAAAAATAAAATCAAAATCAACCACTACGTGCACAGATGTTGTTGCTGAAGGGAAGTAATTTCTCTTTTCAGCCGCAGTCTCCCTCACTTTTCAGCTTTCTTCTCACTCACGCTCCTCCTGGGTTATCATGTTAATCAAGTGCCTCTGAAATCATGATCTAATTTTCAAAGCGCAGCCAGGCAGATTGCTTGTAACCAGCAAAACGTGTTAAGAGAAATGTGAAGCTGATTTCACTGCTGCAGCAGGAGGCTTTCTCCACTTGGTATTGATGGAGTCTCAGATAGGGGTCACCCGGTGCAGAATTATTCTTAAGTAAGCAGAGGTGGTCCAACCTTTTGGAAAGAGTTAAATGAATGGGGACCTGGGACTCTGCAAGCTTAGAATGTCAATTTCTTTGAATCCCATCTACTAATTATACATTTCCATGAATGCTTTCTCGCCCTCTCTCAGATACATGCACAGCAGCCTACGTGGTTTTGCATTGCTGGAATTTTTGTATCAGAAATGCAGTGATCATAGCGCTCAATCAAATTCAAAACATCCTTCTCACATTCCATGGCTGGGCATCATTATAGATTTGCTATTTGTGGATGTACTGGTTTGAGTGTTTGGCAACCCTTTGTGAATTTTAATTGTAGTCAGCACACATTCCAGATATTCAGAGAAGGCAAGTCGTTTATGGTTGATTACTAGTCTAGAAAAATGCTAATGAATAACTCTGCTATGACTTTATTATTCATACCCCCCCTCCACATACAAGCACCCGCTTTTCTGCAAATGCTGTGTTTGGTTTTCTAAATAGCTTATTGTGAAACACTAAGACATTTCCAAGCACCTTTTGGATCATTCATAGAGCTGAGCATTTTTACACTATACAAGCTGATGCTCGTATGTGCTTGGCTACATCAATCCATTGCATTCAGGACTGCAGAATATGCACTGACTATTGAGTTGGATGTGTCAAGATCCTCACAGCACCATTCCAAATTCCATTCTAAGCAAGGGGCCATTTTTCTAGACAAGCGTGCTCTTGCAAGGATGTGTGCACATAGACAATGTGCCGAAGCAGTTAACATCAGCAGAATTTATCCCATAAATTTGCCACCCTGCAAAATGTGTACATGATATATATATATATTAAAAAATTGATTAGAACCCCAGCTTGTAAAAGAATGGAGTCTGATTCCTCTGTTTATTTCAGTGAAACTATACCCACAGGAGAAATCTCCATGTTATGCTTCAGAATCAAAAATTCAAAATTCATTGATGTTTCCCATTCATATTCAGAAATAGCTTTCCCAAGGTCTCAAAATGTCAAATTTGCTCTGAAAATCAAAACTTTGCTTTACTGAGGGAGGAACAGGCACATTAGCAGTTGCTATTCCACCTTCTGGAATCGGTATGAACAAGATAAGGTTACCTGTGCAGAAAAGATGAGGAAGTTGTCAAATGGCTCCTACATTTGAAAATCTAGCATTGTTAACATTCACCGTCAGCTGAAGTCTTGCCATTTATTATTTCTAAAAATATCTAATAAAATTGAAAATGGAAAAAATAGTAGGAAGAAGGCCAGAGCTCGCAATCTAACCTTTCTGTAGTTCTTGTCTATAGCTGTACAATTACTATGACCACACTGTGGTTATCTTTGTTAACATATACCAGTATGACATTGAAAATAAGCCAGTAAATCTTATGTACTGTGATATCTGAAAACAAGATGAATATTGGTTAGCTGTAAGGGTTAGTCCTTGAGTTATGATCAGTTCACCCAAAAGATACATACAACCTGGTTCTGAAGTTCTGATAGCTGTTCCCCCCTTGGCAGTATGAAGATTATATTTTGGATACAGTCTACAGTTACAGTCATTTGCAGTATCCTGTGGTCATGTGACCATGGTGTATGATGTTTATGCCAAAATGGGCATTTACTTCCAGTTTTTGACAAAAATTTCCTATAATGAACAATGGGTTTGCTTAACAACCGCAGTGATTTGCTTAAGAATCACTGCCAAAAATAGGTGGTAAAATCATGTCGATCACATGAGTGACCTGCTTTACGACCATCTTGACTTATGACTATAATGGCCAGGCAATTGAAATCACTAAAATAAATCTGCTAAGTACACTCATCCAAGTGCCTTCATGTTTATTTATTAATTGTATTATTAGTTTTATACCCTGATTTTCTTTCAGGAGCTCAAGATGGCCTATGAGGATGATCTTTCCTTCATTTTATCTTTCCTTCATTTATCCATGCTGTAAAATTCTCTCTCTTTGTTGTCATCTAATAGTGATTTCAGTTTAGCAGCTTTGATATAATATATAGTATTTTAGTATTGTATTTATCCATCTGAAGAAAACCACCAGAATACTGTATCTCCCACTCCTATTCCACCAAGCTGGTTCAAAAGGTTATCTTGATTGATGATGAAGCCAAAAGATTAAGAAGGGACAGGATTGACATATCACCTTTCTGGACCAACCAAAAGTCATCCATAAGCACAATACATGACATTTTGGTACTGTGCCCAAGCCTAAAAACTGACTGAAAGGGGTCTAATAATATTGTTTCTACAAAAGGAAGCTGTGAACTTACAGTCTTCTTTCCAATCTTCCCCTACAAAAATGGAATAAAAGTTCTCCAATACTGTCAGATCCAGAGACTGCTTCTTGAGGAGGGGATGGACTGCTACATCCTTAAGCTCATGAAAAAGTATATCCTCACTCAAGGATGAATTTGCCATCACCTGGACCAACCATATTTACCTACTGAGAAACTTTGATGACCAGCTCTGAGGGCCTATCCACTTCCTTAGGACCAAATGTTCAGATAACCATCCAATTCAACAGGACCCACACAATGGGAATCCATCTCAGAGTGAATCCAAGCACATTTATCAGGCATATGATTTAAAAAATCTTCACAGCTACCACCCATCCCAGTAAAGAGGATAAGGTGCTCTTAGGTAAGGTATTCTTGGTGTCTTAAATTGATTCCATTCCAATGCCTGATCTTTAGATCTTTAGTGGTCCTGGGTTCAGTTATTGCTGTTCAGTGCTAGATTGGCCTTCTAATATAAGATATTGTTGCAGATAAAACTTGGTATGTATTATCAATATTTGAACAAGGTGGGGGCTCTTGAAAATATACCCACCTGAATTTGTGTTTTGTGCCAGCTATGATCCTGGGGTTGGCCATTATAACAATTTAAGGTGGGGCTCTGGCCAGTCTGGCCATGTTCTATTCCAGATCTTCAATTCTATTTTTTAAAGTTTTTTTAACCCCATCTTTATTATTTTTTATAAATAACTCAAGATGGCGAACATATCTAATACACCTTTCTCTTCCTATTTCCCAAAACAACAATCCTGTGAAGTGGATTGGGGGGGAAAGGGGGGGGACTAGTCCAAAGTTCCTAGTTGGCTTTCATGTCTAAGACTGGAACAGAACTTATAGTCTCCTGGTTACTACCCTAGTGCCTTAACTACCAAATATTTTCACTCTTCCTTATTTTGTCTATTTTTCCCCTGTTTTCTATTCTTCCTCAATGGCATATCAACATTTCATATTCACTTAGGAATTTCTTTGCAACTCTACTTTGGGAAATAAATTTTCTATTCAGATGCCTATGGGATTCTTTGGATAATAGGCACATTGAGGGCACAAACAAAGATAGTCAGGCTTGAGATTGGAGACTGAAGGAAGTTGTGCTTAGTGCAGGAGATTCATCCGCAGGACCAGCTTTCCAGTGTTAGAATGGACCACTGGCCATTTCTCAAGGGCAGGAAAACACAACACTGTCCTATATTCAAGCATAGCCATTGGGAAGTGAACTCCTCATGTCTATTTCTGCTAGGTATCATCAAAAGTTGTACTTTCAGATTTACACCAGTTTAAGCAGGACTTGTCCACTGTATCTCCTGGGCTTCTTTTCACTGTGGGCAACTCCTTCCCAGTAAATTAGTTATTCTGCATTATGGAAGAAATGTCGCCTCCCCTCTGGTCTTTGGTCAGTGCCCTCCTGTCAGATGACACTGACAAGAATTCTGCCATTTCCCTCTTACTGTCTAAAGGACAGGAAGAATGGTTAAATTGTGATGCTTTTTAAAAATTTTCAGCAGCTCAGGAGGGATAAAGAAGCAGGGAAATACACCAATCAGGAGCCTTGGTAAATGCAGTCTGGACAGGCCAAAATGGAGGAAGAGTTTCCTTAAGTAGAAAAAGATTTCTTAAGCTGCTTCATTTTGAGTTAGTTTATGCATGGGAATTCAGCAGTTTGGGTCTGTAATGCAAAAAAGTCCAAAAGCTTACCTGGACATGCTGGGCTGTGAACACAAAGCTTGTGCTCTGTCATTGGGAAGCACAAAGGACCAAAATAGCTTAGGGAATACCCTTTCAAATAACATATGATTTATATGTAGTTTAATGACTATTGCAGATGATTTCTTTCTGTGATGTATAATGAATTTTCACCCATGCCCACACACCCACACACAATGTACATTTGTTGAAAACTGTTTTATATACTTTTTTCTAGCCTTTATGTACATTTGTAAACAAAGTCCAAATGTCACTAGCATCACCCAGTTTCATAGTTATTGCAAAAGAAATCCAGTCTTGACCAATATTTAGAAGATATTTGTGCCTAGGAAAAGTCTTTCAGTTGTCTGCAGATATAATATAATGGTATATTAATGAAGGTTCCTATGGGCTAAGTAGAAACATTTTACATCAATCATCAAGGATGATCTCATGGTGATCATCTTTTTGCTTAGAGATACTTTTGCTAGAGGTACTTGCCAGAAGTATCTGTTGATATATATACATATGTGTGTGTGTGTGTGTGTGTGTGTGTGTGTGTGTATGTATATATAATGTGCATATGTGTATACAGCAAGGGACAATTCTTTCAAAATAACAGAATAACAAAAGTGGAAGTAACCTTTGAGGTCTTCTACTTCTTTTTAAGCAGGAGACCTTATACCATTCTGGATAAGTGGCTGTCCAGTCTCTTCTTAAAAAAAACCCAGTGATGGTCCAGTGATTCTCCATAGGACATTTTCTATTCTTTATGGAATTTTGTCCCAACATAGGGATCTGTAGGCCAAATGAAAGTTGATGTGGTACAGAAGTTGGTATTGAAATAGGATGGTTCAAGTTTGTTCTTAGCCATGGAAACAGAGGTGTATGATAGATTAGTCACTTTTTCTCATTGTAAGCAGCAGTGAATGGAGGATACTAGAAGGGCAAGAATAGTTCTTTCTCTGGCTTTGGAAGAATTTTCTAAAATTGTATAAGCAAATTTTAGGGCTTTTCTATTCTTCCATTTCTATCTTCCTCCTGATTTTTTTTTTGTTCCAATTAAGAATAAATAAGATTATTCCAAAAGTTGCAGTCTTAGTCTCTAATCATGTTCAGTGGGAGAAACTATCCGATTGCTTATTTACAAAGGTGAGTAAAAATATTACAAGTTTTTGTGTTTGTCATTTCAATATGATAGGAAACCATGATAATTGCATGTATCTGCAGGCAGGGAGGTGGGGGCAGGTGAGGCCATGTATTTGATTCAAATTTCAACAGAGAAGTACAGAATGGAATATGCATGATGATGTCACCATATACATTATTTGATGTCATTATGGCTTGTTCTGGATGCCTCCAAAAAGGCTTATAGAGTCATGTTCAATCCTGGGGTATTGGTTGCTCAGGTGGGGACTGAGAAGAGTAGCAGGTTTTCTATTTATTACAGAAAATGCATGTGGAGATGGATTTTGACACAAATTTCACAAATTTCAAAAAACCAACAAATAAATCATAGAATTGAAAGGGTCTATTTAGTGTGTGTGTGTGTGTGTGTGTGTGTGAGAGAGAGAGAGAGAGAGAGAGAGAGAGAGAGAGAGAGAATGCATACTGTAATGTTGCCCCATGCTTCCTTTGTTGTGTGGGTTAGATAGGATCTCTAGGAATCATTATACAAATGTAATACCCAAACATTGTGAAACTTGATCTGCTTGATTTATTTTTTGTTAATCCATCAACTATATTCTTCATAATAACTTCGGAAGGTCACAATTTCAGTTTTTCAATAAACAAATAATTTTGTTTCCTGGCAGAGGATTGTAAACTTCCTATAAACCCGTTTCAGCATATGAAAGAATCACTGTATCATCTGTAAAACAAACTGGAAGGTTTTATTGACTTTGATGGTCAGACTGAATTCCAGTTCTGACATAGGAAAAGATTTGTGCTGGAATGGTGTGCTACCAAACAGGGAAAACAGAGAGACCGTTTGTAGATACAGAAATCATGCCTTACTATTGCCCTCTCAACCAGCCACTATGTGCCATTTGTGTCACTTTTTCTGAAAACATAGATCAGTTTTGTAGAAGGAATATTCCTGTTCAGACAAGCTGATCCACGATCAGAAGCATCTGTGCTGATCATATTATAGCTGAGTATTTACAGGCCATCGCACTCTCAACTCTGGATTCCACATCAGAGGGAATGTAATTTGTAATTAGCTTTTGCACATGCCAGGTGAGAAGGCTGGCCCTTGAGGGCCATTTTTCCCAGAGAGAGAGAGAGAAGTTATTCAGCAAATTAGTCCAGCACATTGATTCCCTCCCCACTTCTCATAGAAGTGTTAGAGACAAAAATAAATGTCTTTCATTTCACCTGGGTGGTGCAGCTGTTAGAACATAAGATAAAAACAATATTAATAAAAGCAGACAGTTATTACCAGCACAGCTGCCAAAAGGAAAAAGCAGATAAACAGAAGCCTGGCATTATTCTCAGCAGGTCACTTCCCCAGGGATCAAAATGCTATGAAAATAAACAGAATTCTAGGCAGAACTACGAATGGGTGTCGGCCCTTTTTTTTGTTCAGTGAAACCACTATTATCCCTCTGTTATGAGCAAAATATGCTATGGCTTTGTTTTACCACAGACCTGAAGGGAAACTCCCCAATTGGAGATACTGAGGCACGATAATATATCCACTTGCTGCTCAGCAAACTCCATAAAAATAACATGATTTACTCATGTGTAAATACTTTGATTGCAAACACAAAATTTGAGTATGCCCCAGTAGCAAATTTTTCTTTTTTCTTTTTCAATTGAAATGCTCAATTTATTTCAGTGGTGGAAACAGGTTTTTTCATGTGTCCCTTTATGGGGCAGATTGTCTCTTCCTGGGAATGAAGCAACAGTTGTTGTTTGTGGATGAGCTAATGTTGTGCATCTGTCAGAAACAGAGTATCATTAGACTGTAGCATTGGTTCAAAATGACAGAAATAGATGCAAGCTCAAAAAACTTTCACCTGGTTTGTCCTGGAATTTCAGGCTCAATTCTTCACATATGAAATAAGTTCCTTTAAAAAAGAAGAGAGGCAAGACAGCTTGTAAGGACATTTCACATACATTGTGTAAACATCACTGTTCCTGCAGGTCATGTTATAGTCACCTTTTGCTAGGTAGGAAATGTCTGTCCACTTACATTCAACTCAAGAATATTCAAATTTAGTCTAGATCCTTAAAATAAATCTTGTTGAGTGTTCATGCCTTTAGTCAACAATAAAGGAATGGTGTACAGTATGTGCAGATTCACAATTATATAAAACGTTTGCATTAAAAAGTTCATTATAAATTGGATAAATGAAGAATTTATCCCATTTGATTCTTGGGATCAGTTGGAATTTGTCTAGAAACCTCCTTGCTTAAGCTTCTTCACTCTATCACTGGGTTAATGGTGGTGTTCCATAGGCTTAGAGCCTTGAGGAACTTCAACTTGCCTTCTTTGGTCTGAATAGCTTGGGAGTTCATGGCCATTGTAATAGCCATGGGCCTGTCCCAGGTCTTCCAGAGCCTAACACAGTGGTGGGATTCAGCCAGTTTATACCACTTTGGCAGAACCAATAACTAATTTTTTGTTGTCCAGGCCCAGAATGGACTTCTGAAAATGGCATCCACAGAGAAAACTGGTTGTTCACATATTTGAATCCCACCACTGGCATAACATGTAATAATGGTCATACACCTGCCAGGGTTTTTCTGTTGGAGCAGTAGCAAAGCATTCTGAATTTGGGGAAATATTGAGTAGCCCAACCGAAGAAAGTACAGGTTCAAATATTTTATTTATCAAAATATAAAATATAGCACTACAAAGAAAAATAAGGGAGGAAAAGGGGAAGCGAAAAAAGTGTAATGTAACAGGGGAAAAGAAAAAGAAAAGTATTGACTTCTGACTCCTTTTGACATAGTACCGTGATGGTGAACCTTTTAGAGACCGAGTGCCCAAACTGCAATCCAAAATCCACTTATGCATCGTCGGGTGCTGGGTGGATGTGGCCCATTGGCTGGGTGTGGCCCATTGGCTGGATGTGGCCCATTGGCTGAGCATGGCTGTGGTGGTAATGGCAGACTGGGTGGGACTAAAAATTTCAATCAATCAATTCCAACTTTGCAAGATCTTTTTTTTCCCGCAAGAAATTGAAATTGACTGATTGATTGAACCTTTTTTTTTTTGTACACCGCGGCGGAAGCCTAAAGCAAAAAGTTTTTATAAAACCCAACTGAAGGCCTAGGACTGAGGCAACAGCGTGTGTGCCCACAGAGAGGGCTCTGAGTGCTGCCTCTGGCACCCATGCCATAGGTTCGCTACCACTGACATAGTAGAATAAGATAGTAACATAACATCTTAACTTTTTACTTTTATATAATAATATATACTAGCCATTTCTATAATAACGGACCTATCTAATTAACAAAACTCATAATCAAAGTTTCATTTTTTTTCTACTCAAGCATAAAGTCCAAAAGCAGTTTCCGAGTAGAAACAATATTGTGTTCTTGTCTTTAATCAAAGCAGTCAATTGTTCCATCTCTGCTAACGCCATCAACCTTTGCAGCCATTTGTCCATTGTGGCGAACCCAAGTGGGTCTAAATGGCTTTGAGCAGTTGAACCTTCTGGTGCCAGGGATTTTCCACTCTGATTTCTGAATGGGACGGAACTGCCTCAGTCAGACCTGCTGCACAATGGGAGAGGAGGGATCCTCTCGGACTCATGGCTCCTGCAAGGAGAATAGGTGGTAGCTGTGGCTATGAGGGTCTTTGCACACCTTTGGATGGTGCTCCAGTTGTGCCCACTCCTGTACTTGCTCACTGTTATTCATGCAATTGTGAGCTCCCACCTGGACTACTGCAATGCACTCAATATGGCGTTGCCTTTGAAGAACATTCAGAAGCTTCAACTGGCTCAAATTGCTGGTTGTCATTTTTAAAGCTCTTCCTCAGTACTTGAGGAACTGTTTTTTTTTCCAGTTGTTTCTACCAGCCTTATCAGATCCAGCAGGATATACATGCTCCAGGTCCCATTGGCCAGAGAATGCCAGATGATGGGGCTCAAGAGACATGACTTTTCTGCTGTAGCTCCAGATGTATGGAATATTCTCCATCCAGAGATTAGGAGGCCCTGATGCAGCTGACCTTCTGGAAAGCATTGAAGATTTGTCTCTGAGTCCAGGCCCTGAGGGTGCAACTGTGTCCTATCTCTTGGTTCTATTAACCAACCATTAATAGTAATGTTTCCTCAGGTGCTGTGTTTAAAATTTTTGTCTCTGATAAGAATTTGTTTTTAATTTATTTTAAGATTATTAACTGCCAAGAGTCACTTGGGGGTGGGTGGCCAACCAATTCAATACATCCTTTCCCTGATTTGAAGTATTAGAGTCTTTTTTTGTAATATTGATTTGCTCTTAGTTTCTGTTTACAGAAGCAAACACACACCATGGATTTGGCATCTGAAACAGGAATATCTGTATATCTACATAGACAGAGGAATAGTGTAACTCTTTGGGCAAGATCAGGGCTAGGGAATTTAGCCATTGCTTTAGCTGCCGATAAGGTAGACATACTTCTGCATATATTTCTGGTAGACCCTTACAGTTTGTCCATCTTCTGCCTAGTGAGATGTATCACCTTGGAAAAATAAGTTTCTGGCCTGTGGAAAGGAGTAACTCTGCTTTTAAGGAGTAATTTTGCCATTAAGTGTCCTTCTTCAACTCTCTATGCAATGTTATCATCTATCTATCTATCTATCTATCTATCTATCTATCTATCTATCTATCTATCTATCTATCTATCTATCTATCTATCTATCATTTCTCTCTCTCTCTCCCTCCCTCCCTACATAACCTATGCATACATAATCATATACAGTGGAGGGATTCAGCTGGTTCACACTGGGTCGGCAGAACAGGTAGCTAATTTTTTGTTGCCCAGGCCCAGAACGGACTTCTGGAAGCGGCATCCACACAGAGAATTGGTTATTCACATTTTGAATGCCACCACTAATCATATATAATGATTACTTATGCAAACATGAAGCCTTGTAGGGGTAGGAAGTGAAAACTGTAAATGTTGGGGTGGAAAACCTGGCTAATTTCTTGTTTGTTGGGGGATGGCTGCCACAGGAAGCGCTGCATCAAAGTTTCTCTGGAGGAGTATTCATAGGCTTGACTTCATCACAGGAAAGCCGTACAGCAAATGAGTATATTCTGCTCATGACTCTTACCCACCTGAAGAGAGATGACAGATAAGGGTAGTCTGCTGTCCGGTCCAATTAGAAGATAATGAGAGCCAAGAAAGCTTAGCTGTCTGAAAGGGAGCCTTTAATACCTGGATCATTTACGAACCTGCTGTAATTTTTTCCCTGTCTCAGAAGGCAAAACAGAATGAGGTAGAATAGGCTTCTGTTGCTGCATATGCTCTTGTCTTCTTTCTATTATACTGCTAAAACAACCACAGAGAAGAACATGGATTTTTTGTCCCTGAAGTTCTCAGTAATATCCCATTGTCACTGGAATGCATCTGCTGTATTAATAACCTCTTAGATAGAACCCTTTATATCTTAGCACTGTGAAACTAATTAGCTGGTGGATTTACCTAGATAGCATATTACTACAGGAACCATTTGCGCTTCAGTTTGAGAATGCAGACAACACAGACTCATCTCCAACAGCCTGTGACTATCTTCAACAGTGAAGGGACACAGGGCAGAAAACATCCTGCAGCCAAGAAAGCTCTCCACACACTTGCACTACTCAGGTTACCCGAGGACATAGGTAAAGCTCCAAATGGCCTCAACAACTCTCTAAAAGAATGCAAATGACTAGCTGTCTGAAAGGAATTAAAAATATAAACATTTTAGTAACAACCATTGACCAACCATAACATAGCTGATTCTACTCTTCTATCATTTTTTTAATTGATTACATATCATCACGTCATTTTCAACTCCTAGTGATCACATAGATAGATTTTCTCCATGATGATCTGCCCCTAACTTTTTTTAAAAGTCTTTTATCACTGTAACCGAGTCCATTCAACTTACTGCTGGTCATCTGCTTCTTCTCTTGTGCTACTTTTCCCATCATCAGAACTTCTATGAGAGTTGGCTCTTCACATGACATATCTGAAGCAGGATAATTTGAGTTTGGTCATTATGCCTCAGGTGAGAACACTGGATTAGATTGATTTGATTTCTTGGCTGTCTAAGGTATTCTCAAGAGACTTCCCCAAGTTCAAAAGCATCAATAAGCTTCTTCAAAATCCAACATCTATTTCCATAGACTGTCACAGGGAAATCTCTCTCTCTTTCTCTCCATCCATCCATCCATCCATCCATCCATCTGGCTGCCCATCTTATAAAATGTGACTCTGGGTGGCATAGAATAAGAAACTATAAAATGACAATATTAAAAAAAACATTGCACAATTAAAACATTAATATTATTAAAAAGCTAGGAGTGAACATTAGATGTTACAAACAGTGTAGCTCCCTCTTTAAGTCACCATTCCCTTGAGACTTTCAAACCTGTTGACACAGAGAAGTTATGAGGGACTTTCATAAGGAACGTCAGGTATGGGGCTTGTCTCACTTTGGCAGGAGGGAGGGGAATGATGTTCACAGGGTGTGCGGTATGGCAGAAAAAGCCTTATCTCCTGAATCCCATCAGGTTAGGTGGCTATTTATTTAATTTATTTACCAAATTTATATGGCTGCCCATCTCATAAGAAGTTGTACAATAAAGATATAAACCAATAAATAAATCAAAAACAGTTATTATTGAAGTTGGAAAAGCTTAAATGCACATAAATTAGATTAGTAAGACAACTACTTCAAGATCCCTCAGGTATCCTGGGATCCCTCAGGCCTGATGATAAAGCCAGGTCTTGAGGGACTCCTGAAAAATAAGTAGGGTAGAACTGACCTCACTTTTAGGGAGGAGGAGAATGTTCCACAAGGTACAGAAGGCTTGCCTTGTTGGACCCACCCAATACAATTCTCTTAACAGATGGAACCTGTTGTGTCCTGAGCCTGCAAGAGCTGAAAGCAGGCTCAGAATTGTTGCAAATGGTCCCAGGCAATCCAAAAGCTGCCCAGGACCAGATATGGTGGCGCCAACTTTGTGCGCATATGCAAGGTGTGAAAATGGTCAATTCCTATTGGTTCACACTGTCCGGGTTTCAGGCACTATAAAAGGCCTGCGTGCCTTTTGCTGCTCACTTGGTTGTAGGAGAAAGAAATAAAGAACTTGTTGTTTTTCACCATGTGTCTTCATCAATTGCCAATGAATGGAAAACACAACAGAACCCAAAGCGTTCCTCTTCTGCCAGATCTGATGAGTCAGGCATATGCAGTCAGAGAGAGGTAGTCACTCAAATAACCTGGCCCCATGCCATGAAGGGCTTTTAAGGTTAAAACTTACACCTTGAATTGGACTCAGAAGCAGACTAGCAACCCATGCAGCCTGCAGAGCAGAGGTGTAATATGTGCTGTTGTAGAAGCACACATGTGCTCACTCCACCAGCTACAGTTTACCCTTCAAGGAGAGCTCCATCTAGAGAACCTTACAGAAATCCAGTCCAGAAATAACTAGGGAATGAATGACTGTGAGTAAAGCCCTCCAATCCAGGAATTGTCACAACTGGTGCACAACATGAAGCTGTGCAAAGAGTCTCTTAGACATGACTACCACTTGCTCTTCAAGCAAGAGTGAATCTAATGAATCTAGGAGGAGCCCCAGATTGTTCATGTGATCTCTTTGGGGCCAGGCAACCTTATCCAACACCAAAGATGATATAGTTTAAGAATCAGCAGGCCCCCAAACCCAAGTTCACTCAGCGAACTGGATGGATGATCTTTAAAG
The DNA here is from genome assembly GCF_016545835.1 of Crotalus tigris. Taxonomy (NCBI): domain Eukaryota; kingdom Metazoa; phylum Chordata; class Lepidosauria; order Squamata; family Viperidae; genus Crotalus; species Crotalus tigris. The sequence goes on along the minus strand of NW_024096808.1, from coordinate 716,492 downwards.
TTGGGACCCACAACATACCTCTTCTGCTGGGTGTGGTGGGATGATTGATGTAATTGGGAAGAGGTGGTCCCTCAAATAACCTGTCCCCATGTCATGAAGAGCTTTAAAGGAATACAAGGGCTTGCATAATTCTGATCTTTGTAACTATAGAGACATCACAGCATTTGAATATCTTTTACCTTCATGGCTGCTTTACCAAACGCTAGTCTGGTTTATATTTCTTGATGGCTGATTCCTTTATTATTGATAATGGAACCTAAAATGCAGAAGCTATCCTCCATTTTGATATCTTCCTTGCTCATACTAAAACTCATTGTTCTGCCTGTTGTCATTAGTTTAGACTTCTTTATATTTAATTTTAGACCCCTTTTTCACTTTGCTCCTTAATTTTTATTATCAGACATTGCAGATCCTTTGCATTTTCAGCTATCAAAATAATGAGATACAGAACAGCTTATTTGTTATAACTTGTTTGATCCTATGATCAAAACTGAATAAAGTTCATGCAGGATTCATTAAACCTAGTGTGTCCTCTCTCTTCCCCATGTCCTTAAAAGAAAAAAAAAAAGGCTCCAAATGGGCAATGCTTTTACAGGAGAACTAATCTCATCACTTACTGCAGCTGATGAAAATAAAGCCTTTATCCCATGGTCCTGTGCAAATCATTCTTGTTAATTATTTTAAAATTATTCTTTCATCACGGCTCTTGCTGCTCATCATAATTTCCACATCAGCGGGGACAGATGTAACATCTGGTTGTAATCTTCTCTGGAAGCTGCCATTGTGAATGGGAACAAGAGGTGAAATCCTACCTGATTGTTTTATCTCAGCCTCATAAGGTGATTCTTTAACTTGATTTCATTAATTGCTCCTTATAGATAAGTGCACACAAGTGCACACACATGTGGGCCCTCACACGGCCTAATTAGCTGTTGTTTCAGATTGTTAATTTTACACCTATACATTTCCAGAATGCCTTGAGCACATTAATCAGACCTATATTCAACACAGATGGGTACATTGCCTATTGCTCAAGTCCAAATAATGATAAATGGACCCCTGTGGTGTATGAGGAGATTATACATGGCAATAGCTTGGTAGCTTCTGAAAAAAAAAAATGAGTTCCTTTGGAACTATAACAGCAAAGCTGTGGAAAATGTTCTTTCTGCTTATGAACTATTAATGGGGAAAAAAAACATAACAGGCATCCAGGGAACACAATTCCTGTCACCCTTAAATTTAAGGAGTAGCAAATTACGCTTCTGGGAAGATTGGGGAAAATAGTGTTACATGTGCAATCCGGAGAGGGGAATGAAAATTATTAAAAGGCTCTGCCCGTGGGCAAGAAACATGAGAAACAAAATGCTCACAGCATGGGTAACCAAAAAGTAAATTATTTAGCAGAAGGCTGACTGGGCACGCAGCACACCATTTTTAGTTGATACTCTTGGCTCGTAATATGTAGCAAAGCCTTAGTGAACATATTCATTTGTTAATGATGCAGAGGTATTTGTCAAATATGGCACATAAATCTGCTGTGCAATTTGGAAATTACTCATTGTTTGCTAGTGTTTTCTGACTATATACCTCAGCTTTGGACTAATATTCAGAAATATTCAGCTCCATACATCTCCAGTCAGTCATTCTGGGCCATTATAAAAGAGGGTGACATACATGGTCACATGCTGGCAAGCCAGCCAGTGACATATATGGTCACATGCTGGCAAGCCAGCCAGTGAGCAAGTAGGTAAAGACAGTTGAAGATCAATATCTCTGAAGAGCACAAACTTGAGGAAGATTCCTCGGGTATATTACTTTTCCATAAGCTGATATTTAAATTACCATTTCCTTGCGATAGTTGCTATTATTTTCCTCACAGTACTAAAATGTTCGAAACCTTGCATGCTTATCTGATAATAGGCAAGTTAATTATAGAGAAGACGGTTAGAATTATGTTAGAGTACAGCATGGTAGAACATATTGGTTACCTGAGCCTTTTAGAATTATCTGGAATTAATACAGAAAAAAATTAGATGAGTTTCTTTGTGATTGATGCATTCACACATCAGAAAATTATGTGTGTGGTAGGTAAAGGACAACAGTTGCCAAAGTGCACCCTGTATGTTATTTTCTCCCATTTTTCAGCTGCATCCATTTCTTTTCTTTCTTCCTTACTATTATTATTGTGGATCATCGCACAGTCAGCCAGATGTTCAGACTGGATTTGGCATTTTGTCTACCTATCGAGTCCTTACCCAGGACCTGGGATAGGCAGATGTGGATGTTTGATGGTATTACAGGTATCGTCGCAGGATGGAAGCAGTTCCTAGTAAGGCCGCCTTTTGCAATTGACTAATAGCGAATTTGTCAATGCCAATGGTGTTCAAGTGGTGCTCCAGTTGTTTTGGGATTGCACCCAAGGAGCCTATTACTATTGGTACTACCCTTGCTTGCTTTTGCCACAGTCTTTCTATTTCTATTTGTAGGTCTTTGTATTTTGTTATCTTCTCCAGTTCTTTCTCTTCTATTCTGCTGTCTCCAGGCACTGCCACGTCCACTATCCAGACTTTTTTGTCTTTCTTATCGACAATTGTTAAGTCTGGGGTGTTATGTTGCAGGTGCTTGTCTGTTTGAATTCTGAAGTCCCAGAGCAGTTTAATTTTATCATTTTCTATGACTTTCTCTATTTTATGATCCCACCAGTTTTTGCTTACAGGCAAATGATATTTTTTGCAGAACTTCCAATGCACCATTGTTGCTACTTTGTCATGCCGCTGCTTGTAATCAGTCTGTGCAATCTTCTTGCAACAGCTTACCAAGTGGTCCACTGTTTCTTCAGCTTCTTTGCATAGGCGGCACTTACTGTCTGTTGCTGTCTTCTCAATTTTGACTTTGTATGCATTTGTCCTTAAGGCTTGGTCTTGTGCAGCCAGAATTAGTCCCTCGGTCTCTTTCTTCAATTTTCCTGCTCTTAGCCATTGCCAGGTTTTATTATTATCTGCTTTCCCAGCTATTTTTTTCATGTATTGGCCATGTAGTGCTTTGTCTTCCCATGCCTCTATTCTGTTCTTCATTTGGTCTTTCTTGTAGGCCAGTTTGGTCTCTCCAGTAGTTAGTAAGCCTTCCTGATATACTAATTTCAGTGCATCTTCATCATTGTTCTTCAGATATTCTTCCAAAGCCATTTTTTCTTCTTCAACCATCTGATGTACTTGTAGCATTCCACGCCCACCTATTTGCCTTGGTAGATAAAGTCTATCAATGTCACTGCGTGGATGAAGGGCATGATTCATTGTCATTATTTTTCTGGTCTGCCTATCCATTGCTTTTAGTTCTGCTTGAGTCCAGTCCACTATTCCAGCTGTGTACCTAATGACTGGGATTGCCCAGGTGTTGATTGCCTTTATGGTATTTCCTCCATTGAGTTTGGACTTTAAGATCTTCTTCACTCTCTTGATGTATTCACCTCTAATCTTTTTCTTGACTTCAGTGTGCTTGATGTTGTCAGCTTGAAGGATACCCAAGTATTTGTAGTACTCTTCCTCATCCAGACTCTTAATGTTATTTTCGTGGGGCATCTTGATTCCTTCAGTTTTCACTATTTTTCCTTGTTTGATAGTAAGTGTGGCACATTTGTCCAAGCCAAACTCCATTACAATATCTTGGCTATATATACGGACAGTGTTGAGCAGCGATTCTATTTCAGATGATGTTTTTCCATACAGCTTCAGATCATCCATGTAAAGGAGGTGGGATAGTCTAGCAGATGTTTTTGATGTTTGATAACCATGTCCTGAGTTATTCAGTATTGTTGACAGAGGAAACAGTGCAATAACAAATAGTAATGGTGATAATGAATCTCCTTGAAATATTCCTCTCTTGATATTAACCTCTCCCAGCTTCTCACCATTGATCTGCAACTGTGTCTTCCATTGTGCCATCGATCTTTGCACAAATTTTCTGATGTTTCTACTGACTCCTGTTATTTCTAGGCACTTTATTATCCAATCATGTGGCAGAGAGTCAAATGCCTTTTTGTAGTCAATCCATGCCACATTCAGGTTGGTCTTCCTTCTCTTGCAGTTTTCCAAGATCATTTTGTCTATTAGGAGTTGATCTTTTGTTCCTCTGCTATTGGGGCGGTTTCCTTTCTGCTCAGGTGGAAAGAGATTGTTTTCAACTAGATGCTGTTGTACTGCATCAGCTACCACACCAGTTAGTAATTTGAAAGTTGTTGGTAAGCAGGTAATTGGCCTGTAGTTACCTGGTGTTGCCCCTTTTGCTGGATTTTTCATTATTAGGTAGGTTTTCCCAGTTGTTAGCCACTTTTCAATTTCTCCTCCTTGTAGTATATTGTTGAACTGCTTGGCAATGAGTGGGTGTATAACAGTTAGATGTTTCAACCAAAACCCATGCAGTTCATCTTCACCTGGTGCTGACCAATTTTTGATTTTCTTTGCTCTTTTTTCTACCATTTTTGTTGTTATTACTAGTTCTTTCATTTCAACTTCTGTTTTATTTGCATCCACCTCTTTTAACCAAGCCGCATCCTTGTTGTATTTCTTTGGGTTATCCCATATCTGCTTCCAGAACTGCACTGTTTCTTCCTTGTCAGGTACTGACTGATTCCTTGCAGTTTCTCCATTGATGGATTGGTAGAAACGTTTCTGATTGGATTGAAATTGGATATAGTTTGCAATTCGAGCTTCATATCTACTGATTTTCCTGGCTATAGCTGTTATTTGTTGCTTTATTATTTCCAGTGCTTCCTTGATCTTCCTTGTTTCTAAGTGGTATTTCTTGATTAGGTATTCTTTGGTCTTCTTGTTCTTCAGCTTCTTTTCTTTCATCTGTTCTAGCTTGCTTGCATGTGATCTTAACTTGCTGATCTTATTTTCTAGTCTAACCTTCCATTTTTCTGGTGCACTGTTTGTTTGTTTTTCTTCTTTGTTGATTTTGCATCCCAGGTATTCTGTTATAACTGCAGCTGTGCTGTACATTAGTTGGTTTGTTTCTTGCAGTGAATTGGTGCTTATACTTGCTATTGCAGTATTTGCATCTTTTAATGCTTGTGCTAGCTGTTTCTTTGGAACAAGCTTCAATGCAGGTAGCCTTATTCTGTTGTTTTTGTGCTGTTTTAGATGCTCAATTATTCTTTGTTTCAATTCTTTTATTTCTTTAGTTAGAGGGTTTTGTTCTTCCTGAGGAAGAGGTGCCTGGTTTCCAAATGAGAACAGTTGTATATCTCTACTGGATTCTTTCACTGCCAACTCCCCCTGGTTTGCCTCTACATTCTGAATTACTTCTTGTAAGGCTTTGATTTCTTTGCCCTGGGTAAACCTTTGCAGTTCGTCCAATTCTGTTTCTGTAAATACTTTATTTCGTGTTATAAATCGGCGTTGATCTGCTAGTCTCTGTTCTGTTATTTCTGATTCTGGATGTTGTTCTTTCCAGAATTGGTGCATTCGTTTTAGATATCCTCGTCTTGTTGGACTTGATCTGTAGTAACAGATCATTATTTCTTTGTTTTCCATCACTGTGTATCTGCGATGGGTAAATACCTTTTCTTCCAGTAGTTCTGCAGCTGCTGGCCCTGGTTGCTCAGCCAACAGTCCTGAGTCCTGTAACCCATTTTTCACCAGATATCCAGGAACTCCAATATCTAGCGCGGACCTTGTATTATTATTATTATTATTATTATTATTATTATTATTATTATTATTATTATTTAATTCTTCCATTAGGCCTAGACTGGGCTGCTGCAATTCATCTTGAAAAAACCCATTTGTGCTGATTTAGCTACCACCTGCTATATTTGCAGAGGCTCTTTTAGAGGTGAATTAGAATAGAATAGAATTGGAAGGGACCTTAGAGGTCTTCTAGTCCAACCCCTTGCCCAAGCAGGAGACCTATACCATTTCAGACAAGTGGCTGTCCAGTCTCTTCTTAAAAACCTCCAGAGTTGAAGCCTCTACAACTTCTGGAGGCAAGCTGTTCCACTAGTTAATTGTTCCTGCAGTTAGGATGTTTCTCCTTAATTGCTTCTCTCCTTGACTAGTTTCCATCCATTGTTTTTTGTCCTGTGGAGAGGGTAAAGTGGGAAAGGAATTGCGTTGCTATTGCATCACACTGCACTTAAAAGGGATTAGCATCACCCAAGCAAAGCACCCCTTCCAGGTTCTGCATGGCTATATTATGCATATTCATTCTGTTCAATCACATTTCCTCATCCATGCTATGTTGGATCACTAGAGGAGAGATGAATAATGCTCAGCAGAGGAAAGGAAGTGGGGGAGGCAACATAATATGAGAGTTTGTGGGGGGGAGGAACTCTGGAAATGGCAACGGTTATATTCCATTACTCCCTCTGTGTGTGATAATTGACTGCAGATGTTTTATTACAGGTTTTTATTCCTTAACTCTGTGGGTAGGTGTGCTTGAGATATGTAATGCTAGAACATTAAGATTAATTTTGGAGGTTAAGAAAAAAATAAATGTAGTGGCTATAAGTGCCAAGCAACTGCACATTTGCAGAGATTTGGAGCCATAACCATTATCATGAAATCATCATCAACAACTTTTAAAATCAAAAAGAAAAATGGTCAGGATCTTGTGACCTCCAAATCAGTGGGATTTAATCATTTGAAATCTCATAAGATTTGGGAAAGAGCTCTAAATTTTCTCAAGATCTTGGGTTAAAATTGTTTAAATCTTGGAAAATTTGGTGATCTTGTAAGATATCAGCCACTTTTTTTTCAAAAAATGAATTTTTAAAAAGTTCTCTCACTCCTAATAGTCTCAAACCTGTCCCCTCCCTTTTTTTAACTGTACAAGGATTCCTTTGTGTCTTTGGTAACCCGCTCCTGGTCTTTAGGACCCAACTTCTGACAATTCTTCAAACCATAAAAAGAATTAATTCAGAATATTGACTGTCAAACTTTCCCTCTTCCTTTCGCAAGTCTAGCTTTTTAGGTTCTGTTATACTCTTTTGAAAAGTAATTATCTCTGTGGTGCATTCTGGTCTCTCCATTAACCTAAGGATGGAGTTGCTAATATATTTTTTCTTCATATTTGGTACTTCTTGACAGTACTCTTTTCTGTTCTCAGCACTGTGAAAGAAAGCAGTGCTTGATATGGCCTTGACATGCTATATTCTCACTATGTTGCTATTTCCAGAAATAGTTTCCTTCTTGTCACACCTGAGATTGACATCTGGAAGAACTAAAGTGTTACAATCAGAACCAATTAAGCGAATGAAAGAATCATTTCATAATCACATGTCTTGCATGGCTTGTTCTGAGCATTGATAGAAACCTACTTCTTTCAGTGTAGTAATTTTTGAAAACGTTTGATTGAGGATTTCATACAAAGATCAATTCACTCAAACTATACATGGATTTACAAATGTTGGAATTTCAGGATGCATCCTAGAAGTTCATGAAAAGATATCTTAGAGGTCTGGCTTTTACCTTTTGTAGACTAGCAATAAGAACCAGCCTGAGAAGAAAAGTCTAGCCCTTAGAACTCATGGATTGGATCTCATGGAAGCCAATAAAATCCATGTTTTATGTCCATATGGCAGCCTAAGCTGCATGTTTCCCATACTGCTCCAAGCTGTTTCCTAAGCCAACTTCAGAAATTCTAACCAGCAAGGCTGGCTAGTGGTCAAGCCGGACTATGGCTACTGCAAGAGTGGAGGACCCATTGGGAGAACATGAGCTCAGCAAAGGTAGGTGGAGCAACCCTTGGTCATGTTTATTGATGTGAGATTACAGCTGCTTGTATATTTGATATACTAGCATTAAGACATCAACCTTTGATTCCGTAGACATAAATGGCAGACAAAGGATGATTTACAATGTGGGTAGCATTATTTTTGGATATCATATTAGAATAACATTTATTTGGAACAATGATCTTGGTAATGGATTTTTCAATTCAAAACACTTGAGCCTCATTTAAGATATTTGTTTCTGAGTCATCTTATATATCTTCCAGCTAAACACTTTTCCTTTCTGAATAAATTTGTGACAGATGGGATTTTTTTTTTGCCATCATCAGTGTAAAAGCTTTTTTTAAAAGGTGTGCATGTGTGTGTGTGTGTGTGTGTGTGTGTGTGTGTGTGTGTGTGTGTGTTAATGGGGATAACTACTCATTCACTTTTTTTCAGCAGTATTGGATACAATTGCAAGACTTTTGAAAATGGACATGCATTCAGACTGAGGGCAACTCTTTTTGAATGGGCTTCAACACATGAACAGGTTTAATCATCTACACCAGAGTCTGATAATCAAAAATTCAAATCCAGGAAACATTGCTGTGAAGAACTGAGAGTGCTGAGAATTGTTTTCTTTCAGGTCTTTTGTAGACCTTCTTAGCATAGAACAAAAAGTACTGAAAAGCAGGGTTATTATGAATGTCAGCTCTGAAAAGCTGTACAAACCAACCTTTATTCTTACTAGCTCAGGTCCTCCAAATCTTGAATCTCATGCTTAAGTAACTTCCCAACCATAGTCACAAAGTCATCTAACTTCTACCTTTATCTTAGACACATCTAATAGCTAGGGTAAGCTCAAGTAGCATTCTTCAGACTGATTGTCATAACAGTAGCAAAAGCCAGTACATACTGGAAAGCTATACCAGTTCAGAGAATGGATTTTCCAGCAAGACGACTTCCATTGCCCATAATGTCCTGTCAATTGTTCCACGCAGACTATGTGAAGAAATGTATCAAAGTTCTGTTGCAGGATCATTTTTGCTTCTTCCGAACCTCAAATCTATTCTGTAACTTCTTTTCAGGCCAGTTTGTTGCCTCTTGCTATGTTCTTCTCTTGCAATAGTCATGCAGAGCAGCAGACCGAGGTCCCAGCAGGCCAGTCCAGGCTGGAGCTAATTTAAAACAATATTTTATCTACCATCACTCTGAATGTTCCAGTTATTGGGAGATATTTATTAAAATCATTCCATAGAAAGGACAAAAAGAATATTAATACTGTCCCAGGAGCAACATCTAGCTGCATAACCCAGTATTACATGGAAAGACAGAGGGGCAATACAATATAATTTATTACAGAAAATTAGAAATTAAATGACATCCAGAGTAAAAACAAAACCCTCTAAAACAGTCAGCAGAATTAAAATAGAAAACACAAGATTTCTAGGATTCTTCCCTTTGCCGTATAGAGTTAAAACTTGGCTGCAGTAACTCCAAGGGCATTTAGTAAAATTTTATGAAAAATAATTCTATAGTTTTGAGATTCGTTTATCAATGGGCATGCCAATAGTTATTTCCCATATGCTAAATTCTTGGGCCTATACTTAGAGATCAGACTATTAGTGTATCAATATTGGTATGGTATGTTTTCTTGGCTTTGTTGAAATTAGTTCAGTAAACAGATACTACCATTTTCCCTGAACAGGTATCAGTCTTTCAGGTAGCCAAGGTCATGAAACAAACAAGGCAGGGCTTTCAGGATTTCTTAAAATTGTAATACTATACAGTAGAATAAAATTTTGAAAGCCTGTCCAAGATTTTCTGTAGTCCTCTTATACTAAAGAAAATCAAGGCTATTTTGAGTTTTTTTTTTCTCCTCATGCTTCCTCTTTTTCAGGAAGTTACCCCTAAATGGTTTGTTCACTCCTTCCCTCTCCTGGAGAATGTTTTAATGGCAAATGTATTTTTCCAATCATCACTCTATATCGCTCTGCAAATTCAGTTTCAAAAAAATTATTTGACGTGAATGAGAACACAAACATAGCACCTGTTTGCAACATTTCAAAGCAACCACAAAGCAGGCAGAGTGCCCCCCCCTCTCTCTCCACCCTTCCATTTTTTGTTTAAATTAGAAACAAGTTATAAACTAGTTGGAGGATCAGAGGAGAAATCTTATGCTATGAGCCCTGGTCTATATGTTGTTCAAAGCTGACCCTTCCTTGGAATCAAGCCACACTTTTACAAATATTGATTCCTTTTCGTCTAACCATTACTGATTGCATATTTGTCTCAAGCATATCATACAACAACATCTGGCATTGGGGAGTGTTCCTACTGTGCTATCTATATTTCAAGCTTCCGTCCACATCCAGCTATCTGAACAACGTCAGTCCTTATGGAACAGCATTTTTAAAATTGTGTATCTCCAGGTCTCAGGTGTCTGCTGAGTGGTGTCTTTTTGGCCATGTAAGTGATAGCATTTGGGAACAAGTATTGTGGGGAGGTTTGCTCTTTTTCTGAGATTCTAGCTACCCAGTTCAGTTTCTCCTTTATTCCAGTCTTCCAATCGTTTTCTTTCAATACACCCATATACATCCAGCTTTCCCTTCAAGAATACGTTTTAGAAAAATCTCTTTCCCCAAATCTGCTGGGAATTCTTTCTTAAAATGGTAGTAGCAACATAAATGAGAGAACTTACAGAATGTAAGATGACAATAATTTTGCTTATATTTCTCCTGGAACCAAAACATCTCCCCAAAGTATTGAAGTATATTACATCTTCCAGATTCTTTCTTCCTCGCTGAACAACTCTTGCTCTGTTTTTGTTTTGCTCAGAACAGCTATGGAACTGAATAGTTTGACAGTGGTACTTGAGAAACTAGTGAAACTGATGAAATATACTGAGCCTTTGCCTTTCCTCTCTGATTCTGGAGATTCGTGCAGAGAAATAACCTTGACCTTTCCTCCAGCCACTAAACTGCTTCATATACCTGAAAGGATCTGAAAATGGGATCTCTCTCTGTCTCATCCTACTACTTGATAAGATAGAAAAATGTGGGTTAGACAGCATCACCACCAGATGGATTTGTAGCTGGCTGACCGGCTGTACTCAGCATGTGGTCCTCAATGGAATTGCATCTACATGGAGGGAAGTGTGTAGCAGGGTGACCCAGTGCTCTGTTCTGGGCCAGTGCTCTTCAACATCTTCATCAATGATTTGGATGAGAGGATAGATGTGGAACTCATCAGATTTGCAGACGACACCAAGCTGGCAGGAATAGCCAACACTCCAGAAGATAGTCTTAAGATACAGAAGGATCTTGACAGACTTAAACATTGGGCACTGTCTAACAAAATGCAATTCAATGGTGAAAAAAGTAAGGTTCTACATTTAGGCAAGAAAAACCAAATGCACAGGTATAGTATAGGTGACACCTTGCTCAAAAGTAGTAACTGTGAGAGGGATCTTGGAGTCCTAATGGACAATCACCTAGATGTGAGCCAGCAGTGTGCTGTAGCTGCCAAAAAAGCCAACACAGTGCTAGGCTGCATTAACAGAGGGATAGAATCAAGATCACGTGAAGTGCTAATACCACTTTTCAATGTCTTGGTAAGGCCACACTTGGAATATTGCATCCAGTTTTGGTCACCACGATGTAAAAAAGATGTTGAGACTCTAGAAAGAATACAGAGAAGAGCAACAAAGATGATTGGGGGACTGGAGGCAAAAACATATAAGGAACAGTTGCTAGAATTGGGTATGTCTAGTTTAATGAAGAGAAGAACGAGGAGGGACATGATAGCAGTGTTCCAATATCTCAGGGGCTGCCACAAAGAAGAGAGAGTGAAGCTATTCTCCAAAGCACCTGAAGGCAGGACAAGAAGCAATGGATGAAAACTAATCAAAGAGAAAAGCAACCTAGAACTAAGGAGAAATTTCCTGACATGCAGAACAATTAATCAGTGAAACAACCTGCCTCCAGAAGTTGTTAATGCTCCAACCCTTGAAGTTTTTAAGAAGAGAATGGACAGCCATTTGTCTGAAATGGTATAGGGTTTCCTGCCTGAGCAGGGTCTTCCAACTTCTTCTTCTTCTTCTTCTTCTTCTTCTTCTTCTTCTTCTTCTTCTTCTTCTTCTTCTTCTTCTTCTTCTTCTTCTTCTTCTTCTTCTTCTTCTTCTTCTTCTTCTTCTTCTTCTTCTTCTTCTTCTTCTTCTTCTTCTTCTTCTTCTTCTTCTTCTTCTTCTTCTTCTTCTTCTTCTTCTTCTTCTTCTTCTTCTTCTTCTTCTTCTTCTTATTATTATTATTATTATTATTGATCATTGCACAGTCAACCAGATGTTCAGACTGGATTTGGCATTTTGTCTACCTATCGAGTCTATTTCTATTATTATTATTATTATTATTATTGTTGTTGTTGTTGTTGTTGTTGTTACTCTATTTGTCACCTCTCCCCCTTTCTCTTTCTCTGTGTATCATCTTTCTCTAATGTCTGTCTGTCTGTCTGTCTGTCTATCTGTCTGTCTGTCTATCTATCTATCTATCTATCTATCTATCTATCTATCTATCTATCTATCTATCTTATCTTTCTCTCTTTCTCTGTGTATCATCTTTCTCTCCAATCTCTTATCATCTTTGTCATAATCTATATCTATCATCTGTCTATCATCTATATCTAATCTCATCTCTCTCTCTCTCTCTTTCTGTAATAAGTGCCTGCCTTGTGTCTAATGTATACAATTTGCACAATTGTGGTGTAGAAAAACCTTCAGAATTCAATAAAGTTAAAATTCTGTTTCAGAGATCTAGGCATACTGGACAATTGCTCAAATAAAACTTCTCTTTGATGGCAAAGCTTTTCTGGCAATCTTTTCTAATGTCTTAAAAATAATTGGAGGCCAACTGGGGGATTCATTTGCAGAGAATGAAATTGGTCTTTCTTCACTCTTATTGAATCCTATTTCTTTAGTAAAATTATTTTCTTATTATGACTTTCAGCAAAAAATAGGTTTATTCATAACATATATATTGCAGGATCAAGAAAAAGAGAATGGCATGTCTCATTTTACAATTCTATATCTGAAAATATGGGTTGTGCAGGAAAAACAACTATGAGTTGGTTTGTGTATAAGTATAACATATTTTGAGCTGGATGCTCCAGCACCTTACAAATAGATTGCCAAGAAGATAGTGATGAATGCATTTCTAAGTCAACTCTGTATAAAATCAAAGCAGGAACTCAAAATGCCACATTTTGGCAAGAGATTTATGCGTGCCCTTGAATAGCAGACACATTCTGGTACACTAGGAGGTCTCAAAATAGGATACAATTATATAACACTGCTCTTTTGCACGGGATCATTTAAGGTACTAACTCTAGCTTGTTTTTGCTGTGACTTTTCCTCAAAAAATATAACCTTTCAACAGTAGCCTGACTGTGTCCAGCTTAGGCTATTTGAAATGGGTGAGAAATTTTTGCTAAATCAGTGTTTAATGGTATGATCTTCAGTGTACTCAGATTAGGTAACATAGTAGTTATAGGGACTTCTGTACTGAAAGATATCTCAATCAATGGCCACTAGATTTCCTGTCCTTCTTAAATTAAAAAAAAAAATAAAGAATTAAAAGAATTCTTTAATTGTTTTAAAGAGTCTTATCATCATCATGGAACATGCTACAAAGCAAAGCACCAGCTATCTCTATTTGCAAGAAATTTATGAAGGCCTAAGCAGCTTCTTGTAAGAAAGAAGGAAAGGAAGAAAGGAACAAAGGAAGGGAAGGTAGAGAGAGAGAGAATGAAAGGAAAGGAAGGAAGGAAGGAAGGAAGGAAGAAAGAAAGAAAGAAAGAAAGAAAGAAAGAAAGAAAGAAAGAAAGAAGATTTAGAGTATTAATGAGTAGTGAGTGATTGGTAAGGGCTGAAAAATATACTAAAATTCAATATTACCAGTTTATCTTCTGATAAGTGAGTGGGTGACTCACTTTGAAGTGACTCAAAATGGAATGAATGCCTTTTGAGAATAAGCAGCAGCTGTGTGGCAGCCTTTTTATAAGAATGCCTGAAACCCTCAAAATTCTAAGTATGCCTGCTGGCTGAGAGATTTTAGCCTTTAAAAAAAATGGTTATTAAACTTATCAAAGTATAAAATACAGATGAAAATGAAAGTAGTGAGAAAATGGGGAAGGGAAAAGGGAGGAGAAAAAAGTGTAGGATAAAGAAGGGGAAAAAAGAAAAGCATTGACTTCCATTTTTTTGTAAGCTGCCCAGAATCACTGAGAGTGAGTGGAGGACCATATAAATTCTCTAAACAAACAAACAAATAAATAAAACTCTTTAGCATACTAGAATTAAATATTAACATCAGAGCCTCAACTTTTTACTTTTACACATGTACTAGCCATAGTAACAACAAACAAATTTATCTAATCATATATAACAACAAGGTTCCATTTTTTTTCAAGTTATTTTTCCATTAAGCCTAAAAGAAAAATCTCTGGTTTATTTTTGTATTCACTTTAAGAATAATCTGTATTAAAATACGAATCTTACCCTAGTATTCCTTTGTTTTATCAAAAGTACAACGAAGATGGTAAACAGTTCTTTTTTGCATTTACATTTCAATATCCATATGAAATACTTTTGTACATCTTGGACAATTTATCAGGTGTTAAATATCAACAATACATCATTTAAATTTTTTTTAGATTGTAGCAATGTAAATTTTAAATCCTTCATATATTTTTCCATATATGTGTGTGTGTGTTGAGAAAAATTATAAATTATAAAACTATAAAAAGTTTTATTAAGATAAAATACCAAGTTTTCGCTGGCAACTGTCAGCATTGTCAGGGTAACTTCCAGTCGATGGGGGAAGCTATTTATGGATGTGGTGTTCTTTGTGCATGGCTCCTAGACCTTGTTACAGGTCCCAGCCAATCCACCTGCGCTTTGATCGTAGTTTCCGTGTTGCTGGCCATTGTTTCCTTCCTTTCCTTGTTTGTATCTATATCCCCACACTTTCTCCCCTCCTCATATAATCGGGAGCTGAGGGAGCCTGCATGTTTTTGCTGTTTGTCTCCTCATCTTCCTTCCTAGCACGCCTCCCAAAATTCTGTGATGTAGGAGAAAACAATGAGGTTGTAGCTGTGAAGAAGGACTATGGAAAGAGGGAAGGTGGGAGTGTAGGCTCTTGAGGTGTGTGAGGAAGTTGTCCAGTTTTTCTTTCCCATGTGGCCAGATTATGAAGGTATCGTCTATGTATCTGAGCCAGAGTTTGGGTTTGTGATCAGATTTTTTTAGAGCTTGGGTTTCAAAGTGTTCCATGTAGAGGTTTGCACTTTAAACCCCTCCAATCCATACATGAAGCAAACTGACACCTACCATGAAGATAAGGTACGACCATGAACGCGAAGCCAAACAATAGCAATGCAGCTCACCATCCCAAATCTCCCTGCAACTCAGACTAACCTGAGCACAACAAAGCCCCCACCCAAACAGAACACTCCCCCATCCAATCAGAGCACAGCCAACCCCCATCTAATCACAGCACAGCCAAGCCCCTAACCAATCAGAACACACCTCCACCCAATCAGAACACAGCCAAGCTCCCATCCAATCAGTTCATACCCCCACTAGAGGTTAAAAGGAAGAAACAGTATGATCACACATTGCTCCTAGAAGCAAGAAGCTGAAAACACCAGCCTGAAGATGACGAATGGGACTTCGTTGAAACGTTGCCAAGACACTTCCAATTTGACGCGGAAGAAAACCCGAATAACGAAAGACCTACATACAAACACCCGCAAAAACCTCAGAAAACAAACTAGTAATTACAATTATAATTACAAACCAGTAATTCTTTGTTCGTTGCACCATGCAATGCTTCACATTTTCATTTTCCAAATTTAATGTCAATAACAATTTATAAAACTTGGCAATAACATGTTCATCATTACTGCACAGTACAATTTCAAATTTATTTTTTACAAAGTCAAACCCATAATGTATTTAATTTAAACTTTTATAGGGCTTCCGGTACGGAGCGACAGCGATGGCGGCTATCTTCTAGCCGTCCAGCTGGGAAAGTGTTAGAGCCACGGAGCGCAGCGTGCACCAGCTGGCCCGCGGCTCGGAATTCCCTTCCCGGGCAAAGGGAAGGGACAGAGAGTGCATGAGTAGAGGTAGAACCCCTGAACCCTCTCTGGATTTAATTCTAGAGGGGGTGAAAGGAGTGTTCCCTCGGAGCTCCTGCTGTCTCCGCCTCCCAGCTGTTTTTGCTTCCTAGGAAGCAAAAGAAACTGCCGCTTCTATCTCCGTGCTTATAGAGAGTTGGTGAGTAATTCTTAAAAAATGGACAGAGCAGTTTAAAGGATTTTTTCTTATATAATTTAGGTGTTTATTTTTTTTTATTTAGTTCTGATTATTTCTCCTTTTTTTTTTATTACTGTGGAGAAGGAATTAAGATGGCGTTTTGAAAGTGATGGAGTTTTTTTTCCCTTGCCTTTTGTTTCACTTTCTCCTTTTAAGGACTGGACTTTACTTTTGCTTTTGGTATTGAATTCTCTTTTTTGATTTTTTTTTCTTGGTCTTTTTTCTCTGGATTTTTAAGGATTATAGTGTTTTTGCTGCCTCTTTTAAAAGAAAAATTTTGTCTCTTTCCCCCTCCTCTCTTTTTTTTTGGGGGGGGGAAGGGAAGTGAGAACTGTGTCATTTAAAATGGCTTCAAAGAGACAGCCGCCTTCTACAACATCCAAGGTGATTTCTTCCCCTATAACTTCTACTGCACAACCACAACAACAACTTAAACACGCACCACCGGCACAGCCACCACCCTCCCCTCCTTTGCCTGGACTTTCAGCACAAGAGGCTAGAGGTATAATGGGAGAGGCTGTAGCTCAAATGAGAGAGGAAATGAAGCAATTTTCTACACAGCTTAAATCAGAAATTAAATCTGACTTCAAAGAAGAGATAAGTGGGATAAAGGATCAATTGGAAAATAACAATAATATTTTGCGACAAGATATACTTGCAGCAGTCTCAGGTTTGGCTACAGTGGTGGTTAAGCTGGATGCAAGACTCGAGGAAGTTGAAGATAAAGTTGACTCCTTTGATGATAAAATTCAAGATGTGGAAAGGAAGGTGGAGACTTCACAAGAAGATATTCTGATGTTTCAGTATAGGCAGATGGAATATGCCTTGAGGATTAGAGGCCTCAAGGAAGATATGAATCAAGATCTGATGGAGGTGGTCCTTACTGATTTGGCTGTGGTTTTGGATATGGACAAAGGAGAATTACGCAGAGAAGTTGAAAAAGTGTACAGGCTTAACTCTTGGATTGCTAAGCAGAAGAATTTGCCTAGAGATGTGGTGATTTATTTTACGAAGAAGTCTCTGCGTAATGAGATCATACAAGCCTTTTATAATAAAAGATTTCAGATAGCTGCCCAAGATGTCATCATACTAAAGGAAATCCCATCAAAAATTCTAAGAAGCAGGAAAGATTTTGCTTTCTTAGCTAATGAGCTTAAAGCTAGATTGATGCCATTTAGATGGGAAATCCCGATGGGTATTGTTTTGAGCCATGCGGGGACACGTTATAGATTGAATACGGTTGATAAAGCTAGAGAGTTCTATACTTCAGTCCTAGGTGAAGGCTCAACTTTACCTGTTCAGAAATCCCTGAGTGGCAAAGAGGCGGAGCAGCAGTCTGAGGCATTAGGTTTGGTTTCTGCTGGGATGCTGCAAGCTGAATGGCAACGCCAGACGGAGGTTAAAGAGCAGAGAATGACTCGTGCAGCTTATAAACGTAAAGAGAAGGAGCAACGTAAGAAAGAGGCCAAAGAGATTTCTCCTGGAAATGTATCACCGCCGGTGGGAGGAGCAAGACCCAAGAGTTATGCAACACATGTTGCAATTTCAGATCTCGAAGGTGTCTTCTCCAGGCTGCGGGCCAAGGGAGATGGCAAAGTTTTTGACCTGGAATGTTAATGGATTGAATTCTCCTCAGAAAAGGAAAAAAATCTTTTATTATTTGAAGCAACGTAATAATGATGTTATTTGCTTACAGGAAACTCATATTTTACTTAAGGATCAGAAATATTTAGTTAATGCCCGTTTGGGATCTCACTTCGTATCTTCTGCTCCCGGGAAGAAGGGGGGAGTTGTTATCTATGTTAAGCAAAATCTACCAGTTTGTCTGGTGGAGTCTGACCCCCAAGGGAGATATGTGATGGTTGAATTGGGTTTATATGGTAAGAAAGTACTTATAGTGGGACTATATGCACCAAATCAGCAACAGGAACAATTTTATAGACTCTTACATGAAAAAATAAATCTGCTGGACTATAGATCCGTGGTACTAATGGGGGATTGGAACGGTGTCTTAGATGTACAAAGGGACAAAAAAGGTTCCTCTCCTCTTCTTAAGCAGGCAAAATTACCTAAAGCCTTTTTTGATATGAAAGAGGACTGGGAATTACGGGACTATTGGCGGGAATGCAATCAAGAGGAGAAAGACTTTACCTTCTTTTCAGATAGACACCAATCCTTCTCAAGAATTGACTTCTTCTTGATTACAACGGACTTATATAATAGAGTAAAGAATGTCAAGATTTTCCCTAGGTCTTTGACGGATCATAGTCCAGTCTGGATGGAGTTGACTCAAGAAAAAGAGGAGAGAAGATCCTGGAGGGTGAATGAGAATTTATTTAGACAAGAAAAAAATGTTCAGAAACTAAAGGAGTGTTTAAAGGATTATTTTGCTTTGAATATGTATAAGGGGACTTCAATGTCAATGGTATGGGATGCAGGGAAAGCATTTATGCGTGGGATTTTGATAAAAATGAATAACTGTCATAAGCAAAAACAGATTCAGAAATGTAAAGAATTGGAAGATGAAATTAAATTAAAAGAAAAGTCTTTGATTTTAAATCCTTCTGATGAAAGCATTAAAGAATCCTTAAAGTTGTTAAGAACACAATTTAATATGTTGTTAGCAGATCAAGCTGCAACCAATTTATTGTTTATGAAACAAAACACATTCTGTAATGCTAATAAGCCAGGGAGATGGTTGGCTTATCAATTGAGAAAGAAACAGAGACAGAGAACAATAGATAAAATAAATTACAAGGGTAAATTAGTTTCTCAGAAGGAACTGATTAAGAAATCTTTTTTGGATTATTATCAAAAATTATATAAATCTACTAATGTGCAAATTTTAGAGATAAAATATTTTTAGATGATGAAAAAGCCTTTGATCAATTGAATTGGCATTTTATGTTAACAGTAATGGAAGAGATGAATTTTGGTGAAAAGATATTGCAAGCTCTTATGGCAATATATCAAAAACAAACGGCACAACTTATCGTTAATGGAGGCTTGTCAGAGATTTTTACAATAGAGAAAGGTACTAGACAGGGTTGCCCACTATCACCGTTGCTGTTTGTCTTAACACTGGAAATACTGTTGATCAAAATTCGAGAGTCACAGGAAATTAAAGGAATAGAAGTTAATAAAAAAGAGTATAAGTTAAGACCTTTTGCGGATGACTTGGTCATTACTTTGTCGCAACCTACTTATTCTGTAGTAAAATTATTACAGCTGATTCATAATTATGGTTTGGTTTCGGGTTTTAAGATTAATGTTAATAAGACTAAAATTCTACCTAAAAATACGACTAGTCGGGAGAAGCAGACTTTGGTTAATTTGACGGGTTTTGAAATTGTTAATAAGGTAAAATATTTGGGGGTGATGTTATCTGTTTCTAATGCAAAATTATTTAAAAATAATTATGAAAGGTTGTGGGTTAGGGTACAGAGAGACTTGAAGAATTGGGAAAAGTTGCAATTATCCCTCATGGGAAGAATTTCAGTGATAAAAATGAATATTCTACCCAAGTTTCTCTTTTTGTTCCAAATGATACCGATTTTGAAGAATGAGATCAATTTAACTGAGTGGCAGAAAGGCCTTAATAAATTTATTTGGGCAGGGAAAAAGCCAAGGGTTAAATTTAAAATTATGCAAGATTTCCGTGAGAGGGGAGGACTCAAGGTGCCGAATTTGAAATTATATTATGATGCGGTGGTTTTAACATTAGTTAGTGACTGGGTAAATTTGACAAATTCTGATATACTCCACTTAGAGGGATGGAATCTACTTTTTGGGTGGCATGCCTATTTAATATTTAATAAAAAAATGGATTGGGTTTTTAAATCTCATATCTTAAGAACTTCTTTACTTAGGATTTGGAGAAAATATTATAAAAGTGATTTCAAAGTACCATTATGGGCTATACCTTGGCATGCGATAGAAGGAATAAAAAGAGGGGTTAAAATGGATATGGTGTCTTATAGACAGTTACTTAAATGGGATGGACAAAACTGGCAGTTAAAATCACGGGAAGAGTTAGCACAAGAAAATATCATTTATTCTTGGTTCCAATATAGGCAATTATCAGATAGATGGAAGATGGACTGTAAGGTGGGTTTTCTCAGAGAAGATGAAAATCTTATCAAGCAAGTGAAGGATCAAAGACAAACCCACATTAAGAGAATTTATGGGGTTTTAGTTGAATTGGATTCAGAAACGGAACTAATTAAAGATTGTATGATTAGATGGGCGCAGAATTTTGGCGAGCCAGTTCCATTGGACACCTGGGAAACTATTTGGGTGAGAAATGTCAAATTTACACAAGCACAGAACTTAAGGGAGAATTTTTATAAAATGTTTTATAGATGGCACCTTGATCCACAAAAAATGTCTTTTACGTACCCTGACTTACAACCTAAATGTTGGAGATGTGGTTGTATGGACGCTACTTATTATCATATTTGGTGGTCGTGCAGAGAGATAAAAGCATTCTGGATTAAGATATGGTGGAATATCCAGAGAATTTTTAAAAGGAGGGTAAAATTTACTCCACAATTATTTTTGTTAGGTATAGTTATTGATTGTGATACAAAGGAGGTTATATTGATGTTAAATTTGATTACAGCTGCGAGGCTGTTAGTAGGACAATATTGGAAGAAGGAATCTTTGCCTACATTGCAGGAATGGTTTCTTAAAGTGTCTCATTTGGCGGAAATGGCAAAGATTTCGGCTTTCTTAAAGGGACAAACGCAAGAGAAATTTCTTGCTGTTTGGGATAAATGGATAAAATTCATACAATTTAAATTTGATATAAAAAAATACTATATAGCTTTTTCATAATTTTTAACTCTCTCTATATATATTCTATTTTATATTCTCTTTTTTTATAAATATAATTTTTTTTAACTCTTTTTTAATTAAGCCTATATTCTGCTCTGGGAAGCCCTGGGGGGAGGGGGGGTTTGGGTAGGGGTGGGGGAAGGGGAAGGGGGGTTTTGTTGGGTAATGTTTGTTTTTAATTTGTACGTGTTGTTTTTTGTTTTTGTACTGTCTTTTATTTTCTGTAAAATTTATAAAACTTTTTAATAAAAAAAAATAACAATTTATAAAACTTGGCAATAACATGTTCATCATTACTGCACAGTACAATTTCAAATTTATTTTTTACAAAGTCAAACCCATAATGTATTTAATTTAAACTTTTCTTTCAGTTGTAAATATGTAAACCAGTGACAGGCACATTCTTCTGACTCCAACTCTTTTTTGGACTTAAAAGTAAGTATTATTTGACCATGTATGCACCAGTCTGCCCTCACCAACACTTCTTTTCTGAAAAAAAGCTTCCTGAGGTGACATCTGGCTAAGAAAGTTTTGAGTCTCTGGCTTTATTCTTCCACCAGAGCATTTATATCCTAAGAGTAACAGCACTTTGACAGGGAATCAATTATTTAACTGTTGAGTTCCCTTCATTGCATGTACTCAAGCTGAGCAGGGACAGCTTTTGGCCAGGAACACTTTAATCTGAATCCTTGTATTAAGCAAGAAGTTGGACTCAATGGGCCTGAAAAGCTTTGATTCAATTGTTTGATTAGTATAAAGCAGCTTCTTAGTTCCCTTGCCATTAATAACTAACTATACGTCCACATGCAGAACCTTTAGTAGCTGCAGCCATGAACTGCAAATCTACAGGATCATTTGACATGAGTTGCCCCCATTTCAGGAAGTGATGCATGTGCACTTGGGAAAAATTTGCTTCTTCTCCCCACAAATTACCTCCATGACTTTGAATGAGCAAGTTCTCCAGCAAAAATGGCAAGAAGCTATTGAAAGCGATTGGGAAGTAGTGCTAAAGTTGACTGCTTGTTTTCTCAGGGCTTCCTGAAAGCTTTTGACAGCAATCTTTCCTTGGGGAACCAGTCCACAAAGCACTGCAGTTATTCAGAAATGCCATTTCCATCTCCATGTACGGGAAACACATGACCACATACTACTGGCCTGTAGAGAAAATAAAAATCTTTCTATTAGAAAGATCAAATCTTTCCTGTTCAAAAAGACACCTGTCTGTGTCTTATTGTGTCTGTATGTTTGTATGAATAGATAAATAGTTCTTTCACACCCACACAAAAAGAGAGTGCGTGGGCTAAGTAGTACTGGAATAGAGTGAATAAAATGTTGCTAATGTATTTTTACTGTCTCTGATGTTAGAGAATAGGATGGCTGAAATATATGAGATAGTCTCCTAAATAGTGGCGCCTATATTAAGAAAAGATATATAGAATATGGCACACAGAACTAGTTTATGAGGCATATTTATATTAAGGAACAATGCACACAAGGTGATATATACATACATGGAAGTTAAAGATGAAGAAGATAGGGAGTGAACTAAATCCTTGCCAGCCCACCTTAGATTTACTGGCACTGTTTTGAATGTTAGCTTAAAGCAATTTTACACTCTTACAATTTTTGGCTGCTGTTATACAATATTTCTTGTGAGCTACAAGGAGATAGCTTCCCTTCCAAAAGAGACAAATGATTCCCCATTTTACTACCTATGAAGAGTGCCAAAATTAGGGAAGCTGTTTTAAAGGGCAATGTTACTTATTAACTAATATTTATAACGCCTTCAATTCCCAAGAGTTTAACTGACTAATGTAAAAGATAACAAAAAGGTCACCAACTGGCTTTCATGGCTAAGGTCGGACTTGAACTCATGATCTCCTGCTTTCTAGACTGGTACCTTAACCACTAGACCAAAAATTACATATGCTGAATAGGTCCCATCAGCAGCTTGAATTGTATCAGGAAATAAACTCGTAAGCAATACAGTGCACACAATATTGTAGGAGAACAGCAGGCTGAGCTGGAAAGTGAAGTTAAGCATGTATTGGAGTAATTGCATTGGCACAAAAGCCTCAAATCCGCCCCCTGTGAATTGTGTTGACCCTTATCTGGCACCAATTTAGCTTTGGCCATTAGTTGACTAGATTCTTGTGTATACAGTAGGGAGCAATAATAAATTCTTCTGTGCTTTGAACTCAACAAATACTTCTTTGTGGCTGACAAATATATATTTACCATTTAAGCAGTCCTTACCTCTGGCATTTGGACTACCCATGTTGCATCAGTTGAACTTTCTACATAGTCATCAAGGAGAGCCACAAATGCACAACATAGCAAATGGAAAGGAGAGTAGTATTGCAACAGGACCAGGAAGCCTCAGGTTCAAATTTTTTTCTGAATACTTTACTTTATTTTGGATCCTTTAGTATATAGGCAGTATCCAACTGTAATACATAAAATGTATATGGATTTATCAAATTAAAAGGCAACACAAAAGAGAATGAAATACTTACCTTGGGTAAGTTATGGCATGTTGCCTGGTGAGAGGCAAAAAGAAAAGTTATGTCTGCTCAGGTTGTTTAAAAAAAAGTCAAGATGGCAGAAACAACTGTGCAACCAAAGCCCTACCCCTTTTGTATGTGTATCCCAATCACACAATTCTGTCCACCAACTTGACATGTTTAAGCCACTCCCTCTGGAAACTTCTGGCTCTGCTTAAGTCTTGCCTTGCATTTCCCCCAGTTCTTTAAAAGACATATTTTATGAATATTTCCCCCTGAATCAGGGGTGTTAAACTGCCAGCCCATGGGCTGGTTGCATCATGCAGAGGCCATGCCCATCTAGTTCCAGCAATGCAAAAAAAAAAAAAAATCATAATATGTTGCGACACGTCATGTGATGTGGCGTGTTTGACACCCATGCCCTGATTTAAGAAGAACAAAAGTTGAAAGTGAAATTTATTTTTCCCAAGTGGTTTTGCTACTTTCACTCTTCAGAACCACAGCACCTGGAGAGTTTTACTCTTTACATAATGAATTATTTTTTTCAGATGAAGTTCGATCACTTTTTGCATTGGTAGCATTTTCATTGACTGATTTTTTTTTCCCCTATCCCTCCTTCCTTATAAAGACAAGCCACTGAAAATGTACTGTAAATACTCTCAAGGGATTACTCCTTTCTGTAATTTCCTACCTGAAAGAAACATCCATGGGAATAACAGCTGCATTTTACAAAGGCAAATCTGTAAAATCAGTTCAGTGTATAGATTTCACTGCCAATGGACTCCATATTCATGTCTTTAAATATGGCTCTGCATATCAAAGACTATTTATCAGACTATGCATTCATTTCTTTTTAACATTCCTTCTATATATTTAGTTTTACAAAAAGATTTCATAGTGTTGACTGCATCTTAGAGAAAATGCAAGAGCCTTCTTCTTGGTTTTATGGTGAGATAGAACAAATAAATAAACTATAAATGAATGGCAGAACAAAACGAGAGGATTTCCTAGTGCCACAGAACATGCTTGGTTACTGCGCTGTGCTACCTCTCTCCATCTTTTGATACTATGTTCCAGGCTGTAATCTTCTCTCTTATCCAAGCATTTGTTTCCTGCAAAAATCCCTCAGCATAAATCTATAGCACAATCTGAAGCACAAGGACTCATCATGAGGAACTGTGCCCCCTCCTTTCCTGGGAACCTCTTCAGAGGAAAAGAACAAGCAACTTTCTTGCTTATTTTCATTATGTCTCATTGTGTAACCTGTCATAAGCACCCGTACAACAGCCTTATTAATATTTCAATCACTTGGGGAAGCTTTCAGTGACCCTGATGCTCCACCAGACAATATGCCTATTTATGCTGTAATAAATATTCTGAAACTGGTTGCCTCTTACACCCTGGGCATTGCTGATTTCCTTTTAACAGAATCTGTTTCTATATTCCACATTTTTGGATTTAGGAATCAGCCTATTTTAGATTAGATTAGATTAGATTAGATTAGATTGTATTTCTATTCATCTATGTGAGACATTAGATGATACTAAGGTTTGATTTAATGCATGTTGCAATGTTGCTTTAAGATATTCTGATAAACCTGTCTTTCTCTGTTTTATATTTCAGTATAACTTTAAAAAGAACATGATTTAGTTGGTATAGAGCACAGTCCTCTGCCCCAATGGATTATTATGGATTTAAAAAAAAACTTTGGCAAAGTTTCAGAGATATGACTGGCTGCTAATAGAATGATAGCTAGTAAAGAAGCAACTAATTATTTGGAAAGGTAATAAATACATACAGAATAGGAACAAATTTGATTGGAACAATTTAATAGAAGAGTTCATTTTAGTTTTTAGTTATGTACATTTTCATCACCTTTTGATTAATGTGAAGACAGCAGCACAACAAAAATAAATAATTCCTATCTATGGTTACAGAAATAATAAACACATATCTCATTTGATTTTTTTTCTTCCTCTTCCTTTTCCTTTTCCTTTCTTTCTTAGAGCCATAATTGTACATCCTTCTTCATTTTGAAACCATTATGCAGGCCAAATCTATGCATATCTCAAAACTGTGGTTGTTTCCAAAAAAGAATCAGTTGAGTTCTGTTTATTAATTTTCTCATTCAGTTGGTAAAAATAGACATTAAGTCCTATTTGGCGTTTGAGGGGACACAACAGAGGCTGGTGGTAGAAGATTTCTGAACAAAGCAATAAAACTTCAGAGAATTGAATCCAGACTATCTGGAATAAATCACTGAAATTTCTAAAGTATAAATTATTATAGGAGGAAAATATGCAGCAGCAACAACAATAACATTAGTACAATTTAAAACACTTTTAAAAAGCTGAGATAACAATATGGTAGTTTAAGAACTAGTCCTACAAACTAATACAATCAAAACTAACAATGAACGTATGTCAACAATGCAACAATTATGGGTAAAATTATTTCAGAAGTTTTTCTTTTAGGGCTATTGGAGAAAAACTTTTTAAAAAATGGAACTTTATATATTATTATTATATATATATTTATTATATATGTTGGCTGTGGCTAGAATCCTATATGCACAAAGATAGAAAGACAAGTTACTTTCCAAAATGGAAGAATGGATGGAAAAAGTGATGGAGTTGGCAGAGATAGCAAAACTAACTGCTTTAATTAAAGAACTAATCCTGTTAGAAACTGCTTCTGGACTTCCGGTTTTGACATCACGGCTATGCAGATGCAAAAAGACAGGGCTCCATTTTTCGCATTTGATTTCACCCTGCTGAGGGACCCTGGAAAGGATTGTTCGTGCCAGCATCACCATTCTCCATTCCTCTGCATGAGGTACTTCCATTACTTCCATATTTCATTGCCATGGTGCCATCCTCTTCAAAGGAGATCTGCACCCTTAGCTTACATAGCAGATCCCTTCCTAATAAAGGGATGGGACAGTCTGGCATATATACAAACTGGTGAGTTATGGTTCTTCCTCCCATAGTGCAACTTAAGGGTTCTAAAAATGGTCGCTGTAAGATTCTTCCTGTCGCTCCTTGTATATTGATAGAGTGGGGGAAAGCTTGGCTCAGGGGTTGAGTTAGGACTGATCGGGTAGCTCCAGTATCCACAAGGAAGGGAATAGGTTTGCCTCCTACTGTTAGACTGACCACAGGTTCTGGGAGGCGGGCTAAACCTGGTTGGTCTCAGTCCCAGTCCTCCACTTCTGCCAGGCCTATGAGGAGAGTTCTTGAAAATCCTCCTCTTCTTCCTCTCCCTCCCTGGCTTCTCCCTGGGCCCCCTCTGTAGCTCCTTGCAAACCTGCCTCTTCCCCCTCCTTGTTCTTCATCCTTTTCTCTTTCTGGACATTCACCCTTCCAGTGTCCTTCCTTCTTACATATGGCACACTGGTTTCATCCTAACGTCATTCCATTTCCCCTACTTCTGCCACCTCCTCTTGGCACCCCCATCATAGCAACAGCCAGCAATTCAGCCTTCCTTTGCATTTTCTGATCCTTTTCTGTCTCCTCCTCCTTTTCTCTATTCACAAAAGTCTTTCGGGCCACTTCCATCAGTTCGCTCATAGGCTTTTCCAGGGCTCCTTCCAGTCTTTGCAGCTTTCTTCGGATATCAGGGGCACTTTGTGAGATAAACGCCATGGCAAGCATTCGAGCATTGAGCTCTGTTGGATCAATAGGTGTATACATTTGGTAGGCTTCAAGCAATCGAGCGTAAAATGCTTCCACTCTCTCTGTGGCTTCCTGCACTACTAAGGATGGTTTAGACATGTTAACAGATGGTTTTCCTGCTGCATGAACTGCCTGCACACTAACTATTGATAAGCCTGCAGATTTCCAAGGTCATGATAGGGATTCCATGAGGGATCTTTGGAAGGGAAGTTTCCTTCAACAAACTCTTCAAGAGAGCACATTAATGGTAGATCAGGCTTCAAGATTTTTGTCACTGCTATCCTAATCTTTTCCCTTTCCTCCGGATTGAACAAAGTCCCCATAAGCAGCTGCAGGTCCATCCAGTTAGGGTTGTGGGTGTCCACAATGGTCTTTACCAAGTCTGCCACTTCTTTTGGTTTTTCACTAAACGGGCCATAATGAAATTTCCAATTAAGAAGGTCTGATGTAATAAAAGGCACATGTTGGAATAGAGGAGCTGTGGCTGTTTCTGCTGGATCGTCCTTACTGACAACCAATTGATCTACTTGTCTAAGGGGGTCGTTCAAAGACGCTTGCTCGGTCTTTGCCTTCGTTCGTTCGGCTATCGGTCCTCCCACTTCTCTATCTTCTATTTGCAGTCCCGTCTGTTCCTCCTCTGCCTCCCCCCCCTCAGCACCTCTTGCTGAAGGTCCAACTTGTGTCCCTTGATCCTGGATATCTGGTTGGATTATGGCTTGTCCATAAGCTTTTTCTATCCTCAAAACTTTTTAACATAAGGGACAGTTTTGCATTTCTGGATCCATGGTGGAGATCTTTGTAACAAGCTGAGCCACACATCAATATAGGGTGCCTGGTCTGGGTGCCCTAATGTGGGGTGGAACACTAACTGATGTACCTTTAAAGAGATAGAGAGATCTAATGTCTCTATGTCAGGCCAGCCTAGGTTAAACTTGGCCAGTCTACCTCACAGAAAATCCTCAACTTATGCCTGCTCCACTTAATACCATAGTCCTGGGTCCCATAAGCAGAACTAAAATGCTTTAACATACACCTCAACGGAGTAAGGGGCACACTTTCACCACCCCTCATGAGCCTCCCAGGGCACCAGACAAGACAAATGAGGAAAGGGGATGAGAGGAAGGTAAGGAGTCCTTCCACTCGGGATCACACTAGGGATTACACTTATACATGCTCGACCCAGTGAACCGGAAGATCATGGTCTCCGATGGGAACTCCGAACGCCACTCAATCTCTACTGGCCCAGGGTGCCGGACACTCATGGTCATCTTTGGGAACCTCAGTAGCCTTTCACAGCAAACACTCACAACAGTCCTCCCACCTTATTCCAAAGAGAGGGTGATCAGTCCTCTCCTCCGTCCCTGTTTACAGGGAGGGATATTTTTCTCCCATCCAATACTTGCCTGCAGGCGAATCCTTTGTCCTCTAGCTGGCTGGAAAGATGCCTGGTCTCCTTACCCTTCACCTGTGGTTCTTGGAGTAGCTGACCACCATTGCTGGAGCTCTGTGCCACAGGGAAGTCCTTCGGAGTAAAAGTCCGATGGTGCCTGGGATGTTCCCCCTAACACTACAGGTCCCTGGCACCGGGGTGTGCCCTCCAGAGAGCCCCAGAATTCCTTGCCATCCTGCTGCGGTTGCCAGATAAATGTAGTGGAAAACTCACGATACTTACATCAGAAGACAAGACCACAAAGGGTTGGAGAAAACAGGTTTTATTTGCGCAAAGGTTCAGAGTATTCATATGACAAATTCCGAACCCTGAGTTACTCCCAGAGTGTCATTTTTATACAGCTTTCCGCCCACGCTTAACCTAATGGATGACTTCTTATCTACTTTTAACACACTAAAAGAGAGAAGTTCATATCTTGAGACCACACACATAGGAAAACAGAAGTTTATACAATGTGCAGAAAACCACACTCCCCTATACATGTAATATCTTACACCATTTGTGACTTTCGGTTGGCACTTCTTGTAAAAATGTTTCTTCATAGAATTGCACACAGGTCATCACACTCAACCAGCTTATAATATTAGTTAATGCTTTCAAAACATCACCTCTGTTAATTAAAATGTTGTTTATAGTATTTTTCCATCTCCCTTAATGGCATTTTCTACCTGTCACACTAAAAATCAGAAAATAACTACAGAGAAGGAATCAGCAACCCAGAAAATAGAAGGAAAACTAGAGAATGTTTACACAAACGTTGATGATCCAAAGGAAGAAACTAATGACCAGACTCAGATAAATGAAAACTTAGAAGACACAATGATAATATTGGAAATGGAAAAGACATTTTACAAACTAAGTTTTCAGAACATACTGGAGGATAAGGAAGGAGAGTTGATGGAATGGAAGATAAAGCTGTTAACAGAACTGTGGGGAACTGGAGAAGGAGGGAGGGTGTTTAACAAATATCAATGGGCTAGTTCTTCCAAAAATACTTTAACTAAATTGTTTCTCTTGTTTCAAATAATATGTACAAAAATAGAGGAAGAATTATTTGATGATCCAAATGCAGCAACTTGGAAAGTTAGTTGGCAAAGGAAGAAAGCTAGAGTAAGATTGAAGGAAACAAGCTTTGACCTATTAGAGGGGACGCTATATTACTAATTAGATGTTTGAATATGGTTAAGAATAGATTGTTAGAAATAGAAGTATTATTATAAATAGATAGGATTTGTAGTCAGAATATAATAATAATAATAATAATGATAATGATGATGATGATGATGATAATAATAATAATAATAATAATAATAATAATAATAATAATAATAATAATAATAATAAAGTTGGAAGGGACCTTGGAGGTCATCGAGTCCAACCCCCTGCTCAGGCGGGAACCCTACACCATTTCAGACAAATGGCTATCCAGTCTCTTCTTAAAAACTTCCACTGTTGGAGCATTCACCACTTCTGGAGGCAGGTTGTTCCATTGGTTAATTGTTCTAACTGTCAGGAAGTTTCTCCTTAGTTCTAAGTTGCTTCTCTCCTTTATCAGTTTCCATCCGTTGCTTCTCATCCTGCCTTCAGGTATAACTTGTTTTGAAATTATAAATGATTGGGATACTTTGAACATGGATGGGAAATTAAAATTGAAAAAAGCGAAAATAGGATATAGATTAAATAAATGGAAATTGAGTGCAAATGCAATTAAGATATGCTTTGGTTAGAAAAGATATTCTAAACTGGTATTATTGACATTATTAGAAAAATGTAACAAATATTGATATTCCGTTGTATATTTACTAACAACAATAGGAATTGTATTTGCTTAGTGTGGAAAAATGGTTATTACCAGAAAAGAGAGGATGTACTGGAGGGTGTAATATTGGACTTAGTTTGAAGAACCTTACATGTACCATGGAATCACTAATGGACTCAATCATCATGTTGTCTATTGGACACTTCTTTGTGAAAATAGAAAATTAATAAAACATTTATAACAAAAAAAGAAACTGCTTCTGGACTTTGTTGTTGAAACAGAAAAAATTAAATGTTGATTGTAGGTTTGACGATTAATTTTGTTGTTATAGAATGGCTAGTATTTACTAAATGTGTAAAGCAAAAATTGAGGTTATAACTGTATTTTGTATTCTGTTGCACTGAAAAAAGTTGGAAGTCACTGCTTTTTTTTCTTTCTCTGTTACCTTGCATCTCTCTCCCCTTTTTTATTTTTCCCTATTTCCTTATCATCCTTGTCTCTATTTATATTTTATATTATAATAAAATGCTTTGAAAAACACTGCACAAACTTATGCAAATATGTGAACAATTATATAGCATTTGTTTTGCTTATTTTTGTGTTTTTACCCCCAATGTATCTGTGAATGATTATAAAAAACAAACTGGTGAATTGAAAGCTCCAGAAAACATTGGGCACATTGTATTCTGTCCAGTTTTTAAAGGCAAAAGTGTGCTCAACTTTTCATCACCACTGCAGCACCCACCCATGCCCCCCTAAAATTAACACTACTCCCAACTTTCCAGGCTTTATCAAGGCTTTAAAAGTTATATTGATCCATGAATCAGGGGTCTTCAAACTTGGCCCTTTTATGACATGTGGACTTCAACTCCCAGAATTCCTCAGCCAGGCATGCTGGCTGAGGAATTCTGGGAGTTGAAGTCCACAAGTCACAAAAGGGCCAAGTTTGAAGACCCCTGTTGTAGGTCAACATGCTGGCTGGGTAATTCTGGGACTTGAAGTCCACAAGTCACAAAAGGGTCAAGTTTGAAGACCCCTGGTCCATGGGATGCATGGATGCTGATGATATCAAGGCTGCCCGGCTTAGTGAGATTAGATAAAATTTTGTCTTAATGTTTTCCTGATGGTACTTTGCATTGATGAAGTGGGTAGTTTATATGTATAAACAAACAAATAAACAAATAAACACATACAGATATCTTGCTTTCAGTTTAGATACAGTAGAAATGATTTAGAATTCAGAATGAGAAAGACGATAAAAGAATTTAAGTAATGATTCAAAATAGCTCTTATAGCAGCTCTGAAAGATCAGAGGGAAAAGGGAACCCATATCATGCTGCAATAAATAGGCTAGGCAACTTGACCATCATAGAAGAGACAATTGCAGACCACTACTGAGTTTTTATAGCTGTTATTTATTCCCCCCTTGCTAGGGGTGAGCCATTAAAGGGTGGGAAGCAGGAGCAGTCTGCCTGGTGTTGTTTCTTATTCCTTAGAAAAAGCATTATTTATGTTGAGCCCGCCAGTTTTCTTACCTGTGTACTACGCACACATGGGGTGAAGACAAATAGCTCGATCGCAGAAAAATACTGCTGTACTTATTAGGGTATAGTTGAAAAAGGAACATGGAGAAGCTTAGCTTTTCCTTGTCTGTACTTCAAGGATTTGTTTGAAGACAGTACAACATTTTGAAACAGGCTCTGGAATAATCTTTGCCTCTGCCTATTTCCCCCTGCCTCAAATCTGAAACAACGTTCCTGTGTATAAAAAAGTTAAGACTCCCACAAGGCAAGCTTGATTCCTTGTAACTCTGTGAAGACAATCACAGTTTTCTCAGAAACACGACATAACTGAGTTCAATTGCCTTTTCTAGGGAGAAAGTTTGATCTCCCAATCTGGTACATGTCCTGGTTTTCCCTGGAGGACCCGATCTGAGTATTAACCAGATCTATTCCTTCTTAGCTTTCAAACCTTGATAAGATCCATAATGTCTGCCATCTTTGCCATCTCTTGTGTGTACATCTAGAATTAAATTTGCACTGACATTATGAACAAATATACGTACAAAAAGTAACTTTATATATGCTATGTACCTCTCTCTCTCTCTCTCTCTCTCTCTCTCTCTCTCTCCCTCCCTCCCTCCCTCCCCCCCCTCTCTCCAGTCTGTGTTATGGGAAGAGGTAGTCCCACTGTGGGGTAAGGAGGGGTAATTTTAATCCATAATAGACCTTTATATGGAATTAAAGTGAGGTCGTCTGATCGACCATATAATAGATCCACCCAGAATACATGCTATAAACATTGCATAAATGTTTATAGCAACATCATAAATCAGTAAAAAAAATCAGGCAGTTTATTTTTTAAAATTTTTATGTAATTTAAATACTGTCTCATATATGGGCTGCAAAAACTTTAAACTCTGCTATCTTTCTGGAGACTCATTAAATGTAACAGTGTGTGCTGCCACCATCACCAGTAAAAAGATTTCATTGGATCAGTGATCGACTACATCAAGCATGTTGCATGAATAGGATTAATGTGCTTGCAGGAAAGGTTTGAATTAGCATTTGGCTACAAAATCTTTGGTAGCACAGTAGTGCTGTAGATTAGAGCAGAGGTTCCCAATCTTTTGAGCACCAGGGACCGGTTTGGTGGAGAGAGGTTTTTCCATGGCCCAGAGGGTGCATGGCTTTGTGTGCTGCCTGCATCTCATGGATGGGACTTTGCTTGTTTGTGTGGTCTGATTGCTGGCATGCCACAGACCGGTACTGGTCCATGGACCAGGGATTGGGGACCCCTGGACTAGAGAACATGCTGCAATTTTTTGTATAAATTCTACTGGTTGTCTTTATTTATAAAGATCTCTTGTCTGTTTTTTTTTCTGCACACAAATGGCAGTTTCTAAAAGTTTCCTTTTTGTGGGAAAAAAATGACAGTTGTGTGTGTCATGGTTCCAATAGATGAAACTCTTCGAAAGAATTTTGAGGCATTATTTACCTTAAAGAATCTTTTATTCAAGAAACAAAGTATCAGCACTACATAGTTGAAACCAGGAACTAAATTCCCTTCCTCTGGATACAAAGTAACAAAGTACAATTCCATCCTCCAATAAACAGCCATGAATCACATTCCCCAATTAGCTTGAAGCGCGGACTTTCTCCCCAGCTCTCCAGCTCGCCAAAACACTATCAGCTCTGGGCCCAATGTCCTTGGGTTCCCATGATTAAGTTATTATTGTTATGACTAGCTGGACTCTCATCTCTATTCCCCCTCCCAGCAGCAACTAATTCTAAAAGCAATAGAGAAAATGGCTGCATTTCCATCTGTTGTCAAAGCAAGAACATCCAATGTTAGCAGCATTGACATCCAGCCCTCTTACAAAAAGGACAAATCCTGTAATGCAAACAAAATCATAGGTTAACAGTTGCCTCTAGGTTTGTTAGGGTGTTTCTTATAGAATTTATTAAAGAGTCTGTCAGCTTTTACAATGCTAGATTTCACCCAGGTGGCTTCAGACAACAGATACCCCTTCCATGTGTGTCTGTTTCAAATTTGCTAACTCAACCACATTGGTCAAGGGCAATTAAGCCTTTTTGCATAAGAAAAACAACCTCTGTGCTTATTTAACCTTAAACATCTATTAATAATTTTACATTTATTAAGTCTACCATTTCAATCAAGTCACAATTTAGCTTTCCCAAGGTGTGATTATATTTTATTTGTTTGCAGGGGTTTCATTGAAAATCTGCTTTATTTGAGACTAATGACAATTTTAAATCAAGCACACTGGCAAGCAAAGGTGCATTGATGAAAATATAATATCTCTTTCAAATCTAGTCTGAATCAAGCTGATCTGAAATGCAAGCTAGG
Organism: Crotalus tigris; assembly: GCF_016545835.1. Lineage (NCBI taxonomy): Eukaryota > Metazoa > Chordata > Lepidosauria > Squamata > Viperidae > Crotalus > Crotalus tigris. The sequence continues at coordinate 682,317 of NW_024096808.1, read as the reverse complement.
TTAAGGAGACCTGCAATGCAGACACTATGTGTGACATTAAAACAAAATTGGAGCTATTGACATATCACTTTTATTTGTATAGTTGATATAATTTATGATGAGTTGGATACTGATTATCTAACAAGCTATATTTAATCTATGGTTTGAAGTTGTAGAGATGTTTTAACTACTATATGACTTTGTATTGAATATTGGTGAAGGTTAGGTCTTGTTATTATCATTTTAAAGAACAAACTGGATTAAGATTTCCAGATGGGGACCCTTATTAAAAGTATTTAAAAATTTCTCTTTCTTAAGTATTTATACCAGTGATTCTCAACCTTTCTAATGCTGTGACCCCATAATACAGTTCCCCATGTTGTGGTGACCCCCAAGTGGGTGTGGCCACCAATAAGAGGGAGTAGGACAGCTAGGGAAAAGGGAAAAAAATGGTGGACTGCGTTGTTTGGCGACCCCCGTGAAATGGTCATTTGACCCCAAATGGGGTCCCGACCCACAGATTGAGAACCACTGATTTATACAGTCATATAATCTTGTTGCAATGGCTTTTTTATTGGCTCTTTTAATTATCCGTTTTTTACCCGTGCTTCTAGAGCTCCTTAGTTTCTAAAGAATTGTCATGATTATTTGTATTTGTCTTAGAAATGCAGCATAGCATTTTGATAAAGAAGGTAAGTAATATCAAAAATGGTCTAGGACCAGAGAATATATTTGAAACATTTTATAGGAAGCATGACCGTTTTATGAACATTAAAAGGAAAAAAATGGAGATATCATAAAAAACAGTATTAAATAGTGATGGCAAAGTATAAATTTATTTATTAAAAGAAGGAAAGAAGATTGGATTTGTGTGGACAATATAATCAAGGATTAAGGTGTGGTCTACACAAGAGAATAACAGTTATGGGAACTTTCTGTAGCCTTCATTTAGCCTGGTAGATGAAAATAGAATGAAGGTTGTTTGAACACACACTCTTCCTTGGGGAAAATTTTTGAGGAAAGGGTATTGAGGGGAAAATGTCATTTTCTGGTGAGCTGTGTCTCTGATCAACACTTTTTTTCCTATTGAAATTTTTGCATATGGACCTCTATTTCAAAACCCTGACTTATATGGGTTTGAATATGCAGATGGTGTCTTAATATATGCATAGATTGGTTTTTCTTAACCTTCTTATCTCCTGATATTGAGATTTTCCATCCTGAATGAGTAAAAATTTAATGGGTTGGCAAAAACTGATACAATAATTTGAAAACCTTTTTCAGTGCTAATTGTCTGTACAGATTCTCAGTCATCCAAGGTCATGGTTGTCCCAAAAGTGCTTTTGCAACTGGACTTTCTTTGTTTTTCACTTCTTATCCAAGAAGCTTCTTCAGTTCTGGCTGAATGGTGGAGAATGGAAGGATTTATATTCCTTATCCTGAAGGCACAGATAAACTTCCAAGTGACGTCAACAACCCTTAGAGCAGTGGTGCTCAACCTGTGGGTCGGGACCCCATTTGGGGTTGAATGACCATTTCACTGGGGTCGCCAAACAACACAGTCCGCCATTTTTTCCCCTTTTCCTTAGCTGTGCTACTCCCTTTTATTCTATTGGCTTTTGAAAGCCAATAGAGTAGACTCTCTTGAATAGAGTCTAATTCTATTGGCTTTCAAAAGCCAGTAGGAATTGTCCAGGCTGTCTCTGCCCTGCTGAGCCCTATGCAAATGGTGCTGCAAGTTGTGTGCAGCGAAGGCGAGCTGTCTGGAAGTTTCCACCCCTCTCTGCTGAGCAACTACTAAAAATGTAAGTAAAAGAGGGCCAGGGGTGGGAGGTGGGAGGCCGGCGGGCGCAGGGAGGGTTGCTGGCACGCGTGGGGCTCGGCGGGTGCCTTACCTCCCTTGGGCTAGGCCAGCTGGTGGCCCAGCCAGTGGTCGGCCTGCTCCATCTCTGCCGCTTGCCAGCTACGCCTTGGCCGGCGCAGGGGGCGGCACCATGCATGCACGGCGCTCCCGGGCAGGGAAAGTCCTTGACTTACGACCGGTTTAGTCCTCGACTTACGACCGGTTGGGGGTCACGGCATTAAAAAGGTTGAGAACCACTGCCTTAGAGAGAGTGTAAATGACGACAAGGAATCTAAATCCTTCCATTCTTCACCATTCAGTTAGAACTGAAGAAGCTTCTTCTTGGATGAGAAGGAAATGTCTTCAAGGAAAAATAAAGAAAGTCCAGTTACCTCTTGAAAAAGCACCTTTGAACATTGTTAGAGTTCAGTATATAAGCGATGGAATTAGGTATTGTTAAATTTATTTATCGCATTATTATAGTCCACTCTTTAAAATTTGTGATTAAATCCTATCTTCGTATTTAGTGATGTCCCTGCTTTCTAAGTTTTAGCTTTTATTTTTCTAGGAATCATGCTGACTTATCTTCTGACTTAGCCTGACAGTGCAGATCAAAATCACAATATTGTTGATCTATAAAGCACCATAAAATATATTTCTCTTGCACTAGCTAACACAAAATTGATATTATTCCATCTAACAAAACTATGCATTAGCAAATAACTATTTCTCTTCTGTTTTAGCTTCTATATCAATATTTATATCAATTTTAGTGAAGTGTAGATAGCATACATTTTATAAAGAACAAAGAAAGTGTCCCCTTATTAAAAGCTCCCAAATACAATATTTATATAGTCTAAACATCATCACTCCAAATATTTAATAGAAAACAATGCAATTTTAATTGGCAGAAATAATAATTTGAACAGCACAGCTGATGCATATTAGCTTGGAACAGAACTGAAAAGAATTTTAGAAGCAATTATTCATGCTGGGAGTAATCATTGTATGGAATAACACACCATGCATAGCTTTTGAAGCAGAGTGAGCATGAGAGAGGCAGAGAAACCAGAACGAATCTTAAATATCTGCCCATGTCATGGAATACTAAAAAGAAGACTCTTCCTGAAAAGCTTTGTCAGCCTTCCTTATTGTCACAGGAAAAAAAAAGTAGTCTCAATTTACATCAAATTTTAATGTTGATGGCCATCATCCTAGTTGCCCTGATAGTATGCTGGTTAATGTACCAATGACAAGGAACTGGAGGGGCAGGGGCCAAAGAGTCAGACTTCAGGCATTTGCTTTAAATAGAGCTTAGCTTACTTGAAGTCATAGAAAGAGATGAAGTAATGAGAAGGAGGAATGAGGAAGAGAATCAGAACATTCTAATAACTTCTCAGTTGAAAAGAACCCCCATTGCATTAATCTTCTGTTCCCATGAGATGAAGATTTGAATGCAGAAGAGCCCATATGTGAGTGGGCCTCTTCTATCAGATATCTGTAACCATTACTGGTTAAACCTTGACTACAGAAACAGCTATTTCTTCTCTGTGCATTTTCAGTTCAGCGAGTATTGTCTCATGGGTCATCTCCTTTGGCCACCTCAGTGTTCAGTATTCTTCTGTTTCTGATTGGGGGTGGATGAGTCTGTCATTTCAATTTGTTCCATATCCATTTTTTTATTAAATCTCAAGTGGGTTCCATTATATTCGCAAGGAAGTTCTTATACAAGAAAATTCCATTGAATGAAGTTTTTCCCTCATCCACATTCTTCAGGTACAGCTATTCTCTACTTGAAGAGATGCATTTTCTATCTGCCTACCTCACTGCCATACAAGATGAGGAGTCTGTCGAAAAAGGGAGTTGATAGCCTTGTTCAGTATTTCACATTTTGATTTTTTTCTTCTTCTGTTCAACTGTGTCCTATTCTTGGAAACTGCCCAGACAAGTCTCTGCAGTTTTCTTGGCAGATTTTTCATAACTGGTTTGCCATTGCCTCCATCTTAGGACTGGGTGAAATAATTGGCTCAAGGTCACCCAGATGACTTCCTGTCCAAGACGGAACTAGAACTCACAGTCTTTGGTTTCTAACCTGATGTCTTAATCACTATACTAAACAGCTCTCTGTTGAATAAAAAGGGATTTAAGCCCAGACTTTTACATCTCTTTGACTTGAGTTTGAAATCTACCAGTCTTGCTTTATTCTGCTCTCCATTAAAAGAAAGGAAAAGACTCAGTTTCTTCATTTATAAACGACTTGGTAAAGTTGGTAAGTTATTCAAACAAAATAAAACATTATAAAAAGTGAGATTCTCATCCCTCTCTACTTGTCTGCTGTTGAACCACTGAAGCATATACTGTAGGATAATACTTTGCAGGACCTATAGTCCTTTCTCCAAATGAGTCTAAGGGTTTAGGCTAGCCCAGAACTAGAAGGAAAGCCATTCCAGACACAGGTCTCAGAACTGTAAACACTCTTTTCCCCCTCAAGAAGAACAGTTCTGAAACAACAGCAGCAGCAGCAGCAGTCTGCTTTAGAGGCTCTAGCCCAGTGCATATCACTTGCTACTTTTAGGACTGAAATAATGAGGAAGGAGAAATTGTCAGGGGCTTTCAAGAAATGAGGCATCACTTTCTGGGGAGTTTTCTAAGAAATGTGGTAGTCTTGAAACTAGTGACTAGAGGAAATATGGCCCCCTTGAGGCTCCCACCCCACCCCACCTCTCACATCACATTTATGTGGAGTGGTTGCTGTTGTGGTGGTTTCCTGATGTGAATTTCCTTACTTCTTCTTTTTCTCTATTTGAATCCTGAACCATAAAAGGATTAGCTTCCACTCCTTTATTTCCTCCATGTCCATACTGGTGTTTCTGTCCCAAACACTATTTTCCAATACATCTCTTTCAAATTCTTGCGTCGAAGAGAAAGATATTGTGCAGTTGAAAGAAGCCAACTAAAAGCAAGAAAGCCAGCATTATCTGACTAACTTTGTATCATTCAGATGCTTTCTTTTTGTTATGGCTGCCATGTTATTGATTAGTGAGTGCATTTCATCCTGCATTAAGAAATAAATAAATATTCTGATCCCAAAGTGCAGAATGTGGATTTAAGGCATTTTAATGTAATAACAACAACAGTTAAAGCTGTCACAAAGCACATGGTAACCATAGCCTACGAATGAGAAAATGCTGCCATACGTTATATCCTTCTGTTTCTTTCATGAAATTTTATGGAAAGAAAACTTCAGTTGATTCCATTTTCATTTGTTAACCCCTGTATCCTCCTGCTGCTTCTTCCATTTTTTTCTTTACATAGAAGATTTGTAAAACAAAGAGGAAAAAGATGGAATAGCCACATGATGTATTTTGAGCTGTAGCCCTTAGAAACCTCACCTGTGAGGTTTCACAATAATATTGCAAGCTATACTAAGGGGACATCTTTCCAGTCTCTCCTGTCCTGGTTTAGTTCTAGGTTTTAAAGCTTCTGCCTTAGGGTGTCTGATGGATATCCAATACTGATGGGAAAGTGTATTTATGTATGTATTTGGAGGCTGTACATAGTCAGTACCTTGTCAAAGCAACAAACAAAAATAAAAACTGCACTAAAATCTTAGATGTAGAGTTTGTAAGGTAAGAGGAATTATTATTTACTCAAAGTCATTTGTCATACTAAATACATTTGAGGATTTGTCACTGTCAATATAATTGATCAATACCACCATTGTAATTTCAGTGCATTATACTTTTAATATAAAATGGCAAGATTTTGCCCATTAAGTCTCTTTAGCTAGCATTATACTATATTAGTGAAAATAATTTCTTATTTATTCTTTTTTTTATTAAAAAGTTTTTATTTTCCATTTATTCATACAATTCAATTAAAATAAATTCCTAACCATTGGTACCGCCTGCCCATTCCCCCCAGGCTGCGTCTACCCTCTCTAAACCTTCCCTACTTCCCTCCTCTTTCTCTCCTCCCCTCCTACTCTCTTCCCCTCCCCTTCTCCTCTAACCATCCTACTTCCTCCCTACTCCTTCCTCCCCTCTCATCCCTCTCACACACATGAACGCAGCATAGGAGAAATGCACAAGCATTTACCATGACTATATTATCATTACCCACCCACCCACCCTCAACCCTCCCCCCCTCGCTTCCCAGAGCAGAGTACAGGGTTATTAATAAGAAAGTTAACAATAATAAAAAAGAAAGAAAAAAGAAAAGAAAAAAGGGAAAAAAATCATACTTAACCTTTAACTCTCCTTAAATTAAGTCATATAAACAAAACTCTACAAGAGTTACTATAAAATTTACTCATAAAATAAATGAAACTTTATAGTCCCATATTTTTCCTGAATATAATCTATCCATCTTCTCCATACAATAATATATCTTTCTTGTGTATGATCCTTCAAATAAGCAGAAATTTTTGCCATTTCTGCAAAGTTAGAAACTTTAAATATCCATTCTTCTAAAGTAGGTAACGAGTCCTTCTTCCAATATGAGCCTACTAATAACCTTGCTGCAGTTAATAAATTCAACATTAAAGTAGTTACTTTGTCATTTAAATCCACAAAGATACCCAATAGGAATAATTGAGAGGTGAACTTTATCTTCCTTTTAAAAATCTTTTGAATGTTCCACCAAATCATAATCCAAAAAGCCTTTACCTTTTTACAATTCCACCAAACATGAAAATATGTCGCATCCATATTACCACATCTCCAACATTTGGGTTGTAAATTTGGATACATACAAGATAATTTTTTAGGATCTAAATGCCATCTGTAAAACATTTTATAAAAATTTTCCCTCAAATTTTGAGCTTGTGTAAATTTAACATTTCTAATCCAAATTGTCTCCCATAAGTCCAATGGGATCGGATCCTGGATATTCTGAGCCCATTTAATCATACAGTCTTTAACCAATTCTGTTTCAGAGTCTAATTCTATTAAAGCATTGTAAATTCTTTTTATATGGGCCTGACCCTGATCTTTAATCTGAATAACCAGATTTCCATCTTCTAGTGTTATTCCTTCTTTCTTATCTACAGTCCACCTATCTACTATTTGTAAATATTGAAACCATGACTGTAGAATATTTTCTTGCTTTAATACATCTAGAGATTTTAAATGCCAATCCAAACCTGACCAAGTTAATAATTCTTTATACGAAATTTTATCAAAGTTCATCCCCTTAGAAATCTCCTCAATTGCATGTCTAGGAATCCCCCAGATAGGTATTTTATAGTTTAACCTATAATAATACTTTTTCCAAACTCGAAGTAAGGCACTCCTTAAAATATGTGATTTGAAAGCCCGGTCCACTTTCTTATTAAAAATTAAATATGCATGCCAACCATACATTAAATCCCACTCTTCAAGAACAAGAATATCCTTATTTGTTAAATTAAGCCAATCACTTATCCAAGTTAAGGCGGCTGCATCATAGTATAATTTCAAGTTAGATGCTTTAAGTCCTCCTCTTTCTCGGGCATCTTGCAAAATCTTAAACTTAACCCTTGGTTTTTTCCCAGCCCAAATGAATTTATTGATACCCTTCTGCCATTCCTCCAAATTTACATCTTTTTTTAAAATAGGTATCATCTGAAACAAGAAAAGAAACTTTGGCAGAACATTCATTTTTACAGCTGAAATTCTCCCCAACAGTGACAACTGCAGTTTTTTCCAGTCATTTAAATCCTTTTGCACTTTTGCCCATAGTAATTCATAATTATTTTTATACAATTTTCCATTTGAGGCAGTTAAATATACTCCCAGATATTTAACCTTTTTCACCATCTGAAAACCTGTAGCTTTAACCAAACTTTCCTTGTCATTGGCTAACATATTCTTAGATAATATATTAGTCTTATGGTTATTGACTTTAAAACCAGAAACTTTTCCATACTGTGTTATAAGTTCTAATAGACAATTAGCCGCTCTAATCGGTTGTTCCAAAATCAAAACCAAATCATGCACAAAAGCCAGTAATTTATACTCATTTTTTCTTATCTTTATGCCCTTGATTACCGTTGATTCTCGAATCTGGATCAACAAAATCTCCAATATTAAAACAAATAACAATGGAGATAATGGACATCCTGTCTTGTCCCTTTTTCAATATTAAAAGTCTCAGTCAATCCCCCATTAACAACAATTTGAGCCGATTGTTGTTGATATATAGCTTTAAGTGCATGTAAAAAATTATCCCCAAAATTCATTTTCTCTACCAGTGAGAATAAGAATTGCCAATCTAATTGATCAAAGGCTTTTTCAGCATCCAAAAATATAAAAGCCACAGGAATCTGGTTGTTCTTATCCAAATACTCAATTAAGTTAATAATTTGTCTAACATTATATTTCATGTATCGCCCTGTTATGAATCCTGATTGATCACTGTGAATCAAATCCTTCATAACCTGCATTAATCTATTTGCCAAAATTTTTGTAAAAATCTTGTAATCTACATTTAATAATGATATCGGCCTATAATATTTAAAACATGAACTTTTAACTTTGTTACAAAGTCAAACAAGAAAGACAGTCGCCATTTTGCCTTTCACTTTCCCTTTCTTCAAAAGGGAAAGTAAACAAAAAAAGGGGGGGAAGATGCTTGCAGGAGTTAAAGTCACAATCAATCTTAAATCCACTTTCTCCTGGTCTGCTCCATCTGCATTTGAATACTCACAAGCCTCCAAAAAAAGCAGATGTGGGAGCGGCGCCTTGCTTCATCCCAGAACTTCGGGACAAAGACGTCCTGGAGTGCGGAGTTGGCTCAGGCTCCGAGGGAGCTCTACCCTCCGATCCCCGAAATTATGGGGATCCAGGGGAGCTCTTACCTCTACCTGAGCAGCTCTTCTTTTCCCTTTCTCCCAGGGAAGAGATTCAAGCCGCGGGACAGCTGATTGTCAAAGTCCCGCGGCTTTTACACAACCCAGGAACGGGCTGCTTTGTGAAAAGCAGCCATCGTAGCTGCTTCATCCACCGGAAGCTCATTTCTTATTTATTCTTAATTTATTTTTGATACCTTTTCCAATGGGTTTACATTTAGTAATGAAAAAAAATGTTTATTTGGCATTTATCTTTAACATAATTAATTCAGTGAAAATGGTAAATAAATGCAAAACAATTCTAGATATAGCCTATATATGCACATGTGGATGGCCATATCTATTTCTCTCTCTCTCTCTCCACACACACACACACACACAGAGAGAGAGAGAGAGAGAGAGAGATAAGACACAACACAGATCTTTTTCAGGGATGGATATAATTTGGATTTCAAGACACTTGGCTACTAAAATTTGTAAGGTAGAGATTTTGCCAAAAATCTCAGATCATAATCCTGTAAGTCTGGCTTATAAAAGAAAACGTAATTCTTCCAGATGGAGATTAAATGAAGTGTTGTTATAGTAAGGTGACCAATTTTTTTACAATGAAAAGGAGGACACAAATAAATTGAAGAAAAAATATCGTAAATAAAAGAAACATTTTATTCATTGCAACAATAATACAGAATACATTATAATATGATAAATACATAATAAAAAAACATTTGTAACAATAACATTTTATATTGTAATTATGCTTACATGCTGTGCCCCCGCCTGCAGCTGCCCTGCCAGCACTGCTGCCCTGCTGTGTAGAGAGGGCCCCGTGGCTCCCATAGCAAGGGGGGCAACCGGCCACTGCCGCCCCTCACACCCCCACCCGCAGCTGCCCCGCTGCCCCTGCCTCTTGCACCCGCAGCCATTATTGCCCTAGCAGGGCTGAAGATCAAGAGAAAGTTACCGTGGCGTTGCCGCTCCAGTCTCCTCCAGGTATCTTTGGGACTAACTAGGAGATGGTGTAGTTGGGTAGCAGGGAGGGGTGCAAAGTTCCTGCCAATTTGCCTTCGCTGCAGACAACTTACATATGCAAAGTTTGCCAGATGGGTGTTTTGGCGTGCTCAGCAGCAATACCTATTGGCTTTTGAAAGCCAATAGGGGAAGTAGCACAGCTTATGCAAAAGTTGAAAAAAAAATCAAAAAAAGGTGCTGGAATGCCGTTCTGAGCGTTCTATGAGAAAAAAAGTCCTGCAGATTAGTCTTCAAATATCGAAAAGGAGGACATGTAGGAGGACACTTTTTGAGGGAGGACAGAACTCACAAAAGGAGGACTGTCCTCCCTAAAGGAGGACGGTTGGTCACCTTAGTTATAGAAATATGAAATGGTTGAGGATTGTAAAAGAACATTAAATAATGGTTTCTTTTTCTTAAAAGAAGTGGTATGAGAAGGGTTTGGGATGCAAGGAAAGCCTTTGTTAGAGGGTGTCTGATACAAGAAATTCTGAATTTAAGAAGAAAGGGCAACAGAAAATACAAAATACTTTGGATGAGATTAAAAGAAAAGAAGAATTAAGGAACTCCCTAGGGAATACAAATATTTCCCAACAAATTAATATGTTAACCCATAAGAAAAGTGGAAATAAAATTGAATTATGCAAAGCAAAGTAATTTTGAATTTGTGAATTGTTTTGCAGAAAATAAATGAACATAGACATAAATAATGAATGGATGTATGGTGATAAAGGGAGTTTGGGAAGCAATTAAAAACATTAAATCAGGAAAAGTTCCTGGACCAGGCAAACTATCAAGTGGGTTTTATAAATGCACTCTCATTATAAATAAAGGTGAACTTTTACAACCTTTATAAAATACAATGAATTCTATTTTACTTGATTTGAAATTGCACTTTGCAATTTGGTTTGGATGAAAGAGAGGGTATTGCTGAGAAATAGAAGACTTTTAGAGTCAGAACATGACCTGAGATTTGGCTGGCAAGGATATTTCTGGTACAATAAAGTCAAGATTAATGTAGATTTTAAAAACCATTATGTTAAATGTGCCATATTGAGAATATGGACTAGATACATATCCAGGTCAGCACACAAAGCATTTTATAGATGAGAAATAATGGCAAACCCAAATGGTTAACCTACTAGAATTCTTTCAAGGGGAATACAAAATATAATCAAGTGAATAAATGATGGCAGAGGGACATAGTTGTCAATGGTTTTCCTATTTACACTTATCAGAAAGATTCAAAGTACACAAAAGATAAATAATATTAAATATTAGATAAATTAAATTATTCAATTAATATTAGATAAATAAATGCAAAAGTTTTTCTCAATTCTGTAGTCTAGTCTATAAACCTACTGCTTCAGTGACTCCATCCAGCCATCTCATTCTCTGTTATCCCTTCTTCTATTGCCCTCAATCTTTCCCAGCGTTAGGCTCTTCTCCAGTGAGTCCTTCCTTCTCATTAAGCGGCCAAAGTATTTGAGTTTCAAGTTCAGGATCTGGCCTTCTAAAGAGCAGTCGGGGTTGATCTCTTCTAGGACTGACCAGTTTGAACGCCTTGAAGTCCAAGGGACTCGCAGGAGTCTTCTCCAGCACCATAGTTCAAAGGCCTCAATTCTTTGGCACTCAGCCTTTCTTATGGTCCAACTTTCACAGCCATACATTGCAACTGGGAAAACCATGGCCTGGACTATACGCACTTTTGTTGGCAGGAGCAACAAGGAGCAAGCGTCTTATAATTTCTTGGCTGCAGTCCCCATCTGAGGTGATCTTGGAGCTCAGAAAAATAAAATCTGTCACTACCTCCATTTCTTCCCCATCTATTTGCCAGGAATTGAGAGGGCCGGATGCCATGATTTTGGTTTTCTTAATGTTGAGTTTCAAGCCAACTTTTGCACTCTCCTTCTTCACCCGCATCAAGAGGCTCTTTAGTTCCTCTTCGCTTTCTGCCATTAGAGTGGTATCATCTGCATCTTAGGTTATTTCTCCCGGCAATCTTAATTCCAACTTTTGTTTCATCTAGCCCTGCCTTTCTCATGATGTGGTAGGTGTGAACTTAAATGGACTCCAGAAGATGATAAGGACAGGAAGATCTGGAGGAATGTTGTCCATGGGATCGCGATGGGTTGGACATGACTTCGCAATTAACAACAACAAAAATCTTTCTGATCAGTCCTATTATCTCTCCAATCCAATGTACAGTTCCAAATTCCATATTTCCTTCCTTCCTCTTTTAAAGTGGGGACAACTTCAGTCCCTGTTCTTTTTGTTGATTCTTTTTCTCTCTGTACAGAAAGCTATCTGCTTCTAAAGTAGAAAAGGGGGCAGATAAAATTAGCGAGGAGGTGCTGCCATAGCTACCTGGTTTGTAGTTTGGCAATGTTAAATTCACATTTGAGATGTTGTGGTCTGCCATCTCAGCAGATGTGTTCTGTCCAGCCACTGAATTAACTGCCAGGTGTCCGTGGGGGGAGTGAGTCTGTCAAAAAAGTTAAGATAGCAGCTGTAGTATTTTTGATGCCCCCCAAGGATCACGTGGAGATCCTTGGACCAGATTGTAGTCTGATCATATCAGGTAGCTTGTCTTTTCCATAAAATTATTCAGACTTGTCCCTTGAATAATTAAAAAATATATGCACCATTAGAGCTGTCACTTTTCATCCACAGCCCTTCTGAAAATAAAATAAAAATAAATATTTATTATTAACTACTATTAAGTCATTGGCTGTTTTCTTGTGCTGCCAAGTTCTCAGGCCCTAAGTACCTGATAAGCTGGTGGTAAATCAGCACTCCTGTTGACTGACAAAGCTGGCCATTGACACCTCAATTAACAAATAAAAAACCACACATAACTAGGCACCCCATAAATATTACACATAGAAGAGCCCAAAGCTCACATTCTGGTAGAGATGAGTTCCTGAGGATAGGCTCTAGCATGAATCCGAAAACTCAGAAGATTAAACCTCTGCTCTTGGTGACTGACCCACATTGGATTCTTATTCTAACCCAGTATTTCCCAAACTTGGACTTCTTCAATGCCTCATCAATGCCCATGGAATTCTAGAATTGTAGAATTTGAAGTCTACATACCTGGAAATTGCCAGAATTGGGAAATATTGTTCCATCACAGATTGGCAGCCATAATATCATAAAGAATTGTATTGAGGACAGAGGTAGGTGTTCTAGACCAGCCTCCACCACTGACATGATTGTCTTAAATTTGATCAAGAGAATGGAAACTTCAAGGGAAATATTTCAAAAGGATCACCTGGCAATATTGTCAAATATAAAGTATTGTTATTTTCCTCCTGCCTGAAGAAAACAGCTTGAGGCTATCTGAATGTGAGGAGCATTGACATGATAATCTCTCTCTCTCTCTCTCTCTCTCTCTCTCTCTCTCTCTCTCTCTCTCTCTCTCACACACACACACACACACACACACACACACACACTCTGAAGCAGACCATAACAGCAGAGAATCAATAGTCTCTTAAAGGATCTATAACATCAAATCTCTAGGTTTTGCAAGAGTCATCTATAGGTAAAGTACCATAAAAAGGGAAAATTTGTCATTGTACTTTGAGGAATTGGGAGTCAGTAGAAGATGTTGGTGGGTCTGTTTCAAGATATGTTTCACTTATTCCTTCCATAGGTGATTTCAGAAAGCTGTTTTAGCATAGAAGTACCACAGTCGCTGACAAACTTAGCTACTTCTCCTCAGGCAATGTGAGGAGGCTGCCATTTATTAAAATGGATAAATGCTTGCTTGCACACAATTACCAAATGCAAGAGCATCTGTTTACAAGGTGCAGATGGGGAATGCAGTTTATGGGGGAACTGGAACAGGACTGTGTCATGGTGTCTTAAGCTGAGAGAACTTGACAGTAGATGCTTTCATAATTTCACAGAGAATGTTTGCAGTCTCCTTTTTCGCATTGTAGCTAGCTAATTAATTGGAGCCACAGAGGATAAGCAGATCTGGGGCTGAGCTCAGCTTCAATTTAGGAAACATTTTCTGTATAAAAGAAAGCTAAACCAAATGTTTTCTTCTGTTCCACAGCTATGGTTTTTGAAAACTGTCCAACTGGTTCCAATTGAATTGTTAACAGATTTGGAGTTCATCAACATCCTCAAACCCTTCTCCAAAGTTGGATTTCTGTGATTATGCTTGACTCTTCAGAGTTGTTTCCCAATGACCATTTTGACTCCTGCTATTGGAGCTGTGCACAGTCTGAATTAGGAGACACAGTCTGAAGTTGATTTGCTTAAATTTCTGAATGAAACAACTGACTGATTTTAAACTATTGTTTAGATTAATTTTAGGTTTAATTGCAGAATTTATTCAGATGCTCCTGAATCAGCCTGATGAGTCAGGCAGTCTTTTACTCATGCAAAAATGAAGTTCTTCATAAGAAATCAGTTTGGAAAAGGAACCCACTTGATTTTCTAAATAATAGCATTGGACTAAATAAAGAAATTGAATTTGTTTTATCTTGGATATTCATTGTGTTTGTGTACTGGTCTTTCTGCATATTTGCTTGTGAATTTATTATAATTTTAACCCATCCCAAGGAAAGTGTTTTCTGAGTCATAAAATGAATAAACACACCATAGATTCCACAAGTTCAGTGTTGAACACAATAGCCCAAAGAAAAATATATTTACCTCTTTCTGGCTTTAACTGTGTGAATAGTTAAACTGCATTATTGTAGCTTCAATCTCCATCTGTAAACAGCTCTTTTCCATTTGTGAAACATATGTTTTTTTTTTGTGTGTGTATGTATAAATGTTTGCAGGATTGATGACTACATGGATAATTACTTACATGCATTCCTTTGTAGCCACATAGTTTTGTCATCTATGGTTTTCTGGAAATATTTAGATTTTTCACTCATCCCTGCTTCTTTTGGAATGGAAGTTTTCTTCTGTACTTGAGAGTTATAAGCAGGAAGCAGGATAATTTTGAGAAGATGAACTGTCTTGAAGATGCCCTTTCCATGCCTATAACATTACTAGAGAACGCACAATTTTGTTCAAGCTTGCTTCTTTTTCTCATGATTAAGTTGATCACCTGTATGAGCTGTTATGTATAACCTCATAAATGCTTATACTTGGAGGGTCCTCTCCACATTTTCCCCCTATGACTCCTCCAACCCTTTCTTAGTATTCAAAATGGTCATTTTGCTGCTTATTTATATGAAGCAGGAAAAAAATGGAAAGTCCAAAATCTTGAATTAAAGTGTTAAACCTTATCTGTAACATTTAGTGAGCATTAGTTGTAGAGAAACCATCTTATACTTGGATAATTCTAGAAATTATACTGAAAAAAATTCTCTTAAGCTTCTTAGAAGTCTTTTGGGAGTTGGCCAGTCTCAAGATAGAATCAATCAATCAATCAGTCAATCAATCAATCATGTGTATGCAATAATGCAAATGGGAATTTTAAGATCTCCAGGTGAATATGTCAGGGATCTAATTCATGATTCTTTCAATCTAGCACTTAATATTGAGCATTGCCTCCCCATATGCACTAGCAGAAAATTCAGTCTCTGAAGTGAAACAACATTTTTAACATAGATGAGAAACCAAAATAACTGAAATATCAAATAAAAGAGAGCTGGGAAACTATTGATTACTATATTGAAGTTTTAAAAAACACAAGAAAGCTGCATAAAATGTGCTAACAAAACAGATTAAGATAGAACAAAGTAAATGGTTTACAGCTTAGTAGCTTTAGTAGATTATTCAATTTGGGAATTCAGGCTTTGTAAAGATAATAGATTTAGAAGAAACATTTGCTTATTACTATTGATGTAGTAAATCTTTCAGAGCAATTGCTTTATTGTCCGTAATTATTTTATTCTTACAAACATATTTTATTTTGTATAATTTTATTAAGGGCATTTTTATACTGCTTATATTGCCACTCTGGGCAGAGTAGAAAAACATAAAAATAGTTTATACTATAAAAGCATCATAAATCCTCTCAACACAAAATAAAATAACTCCTCAATAAAAAAATATGCAAAAGAAGAAATAATGACAGCTGAGTCTCCAATAATTTCAGAAGCCCATCTGAATCAGATTGTTTTTAGAATTTTCTGACATGACAGTAACAAATGGATAAACACACTCTGAGGACAGGATGTTCCAAAGAATCAGGGTTATCACAGAGAAAAATCTGCCATCTGGTCCATGACCTTCTCACCTCTCAGAGGGGTGAGATTTCAAAAAAGCCATCTCTAGATCAGCAGACAACCAGGCAGAATCATTTTTAGCCAATGATACTGTCCAGAGCTTTGCTGAAAGGGGTTTAACAGTGATAACTATCATTTTTAGGAGCCAGAAGCCTATTGGTAATTAGTAAGTAGCCTCCCAGCCACTGCATCTTTGCAATTTTTAGTGTTGAGTCAGCATCAGTGAAGTGAATTCCATATTAAGCTATTTGATTATGAGGGTTTGGGACACCATCACTTGGGTCTCCTGGTCCAAAGAGGGTTGTAATTGGTGCACCAATCTAAGCTGTACAAAGTGTCCCTTGCCTATGCCCTCCATTTGCTGACTTGGAAAGAGCTGTGAGTTCAAGAAAATACCCCATCATAGCACTGCAGCTTCTGGAGAGCACACACCCATCTAGAGCAATCTCTAGAACTACTGGATGGCCTTGATATTTACTAGTAAATAATATATTTCTTTTGCTAGATTTTAATCTGAACTTGTTTTGCCCCACCCCATCCCTCACAGTCTCCAAACACCAGAGCCAGACTTCCGGAGTATCTCTGGCTCATCCTGGAATAGCTATAGATAGCCGATTATCAGCATACTGAGGGTAGCACTCCCCAGATCAGTGGATAAACTCTCTTTGTGTTGTCATATAGATATAAAATATCTTGAGACAGATGGCTTAGTACTGTGGCACTTCATAGTGGAAAAAACATAGAAATGACAATTTCTTCCTATAACTACTAACTGTAACCACCCATTAAGCAGGAATGGAACCACTGGAAAACAGGGACAATCCCTAGAGAAACAAATGTCATATTTATCCCTTTTGCAAGTTGGTGTCCTCCCTGAAAAGGATCAAGATAATCTATTTCATCTAGGCTCCTTTGTAGCAGATTCTCCAAAATCTTTCCACAAAGAAGAAGATTGGAAACTGGCCAAAAGTAATCTAATATGTCTAAGAGACAGTCCCTTAAAGAGAAGGTGCACTATATCCTTTTAAGACTGGTGCTAACTCATCAAAGAGGCATTCATCATCTCTTGAATCTAGCCAGATTTGATTCCAGATACTTCAGGCTAAATGAATTAGCCAGACTGAAGATGGGTCTAGTCCACAAGTGGTAGAGCTTTTACTTCATAAGATTCTTCCTCAGTTTTCTTAGGATCAAGAGTAACCCTAATTACCTCACATGCCTGTCCAATTGGTATCATGTCAGCTCTTCCATAGTAGAATCCAGGTCAACCTAAACAGAGTTCTGGCAAGAATCCATGGACATATTTTGTCATTTTTACAATCACTGTGTTGGACAGAAATAGGCTAGAACCTGTGTTTGGTCATATTCATTCAGCCTTTCACCACCATTTTTCTTTCCATCTCTTCATTCAAATCATTTCACAAAGGACCTTGATAAATGAAGTGACCTCAAGGACAGACAGTTAGGGAGGTCTTGCAGCAGCAATATTACCCAGTTCTCTGATTGACACCTTATACCAGAAATTGATCAGCTATGAAACAGAATCGCCTGCCAGATCATTAGTAAATTGCCCCAGTGTCCTCAGAATCCACCCATTACTTAGGGGTGGACCATCATAATAGAGCCATCGTTACAGAGGTCCAGAGCTGTCCATTAGCTAAAAGCCATTCTAGTCACGGCAAAGGGCTGTTGGCAATGACTTCCATATTCAGATTACATGCCATGTTGTCCAAAGTGTGTATGCCTGCCTGTGTGAATCAAGCTGAAGTCATCTGGGTCATTATGGAATATATGCTAACATAAATTTCCTAAGACTCTACCCTTAAGGCATGTAGATTGAAATTTTCCAGCACTAAACATCCAAGTCACTTGAACTCCAGCCCCCAATCAAGTTTAAGAGTTTAAGAAGGCTGCTGCCAGGCGAGAGGGGAGAATAATATAACAATAGTCCGTGCTTATGTCTTCAGCTAGTTTTACATGCAGTCATGCGTTTATGGCATCAGGAAGAAAAAAGAACAACAATAACAAAGAACAACAACAACAATAAAAGTACATCATGTAATAATATTCTCATTTTCTATATGGGAAACTAAAGTTATTGTCTGACAATCAACAGAGTATCTAAATTAAAGCAAAACATTTCCTTTCTTCCCTCCTTTCCCTTTTTTACAAATATACCACAGAAATGGCTAGGAACACAGTTGAATTAGAGAAGTTGTAAAGCATGATTAAAAGGTTGCAAAGAAGGCAAATGCATTCTTCTATCTTTTTTCAGTATCAAGATGTGGGGCAGATATCCAGGCATGAACTTACTTTGGGGCACAAGATATTCTACAAAAAAGAAGAATGATAATGGTATGAAAGTTCTACTAATAAGTACTGTATTAACAAATCACCAAATTTGAATGATATTATCCACTCAAAAGCTCTGTATCTGGAAACTGGAAAGCAGCCAATCTTATAACATTAGAAAACAACAATTCAGGCCAAGAAATTGTAGGGCTTTTAGTTTAATGTTCATTCTGGGTAAGTTGGAAGAAAGCTTTGTTATTAAACAGAAATATGTTACTCGGCATGGGAAAAACAAAATAAATATATTCAACGTTTGGATGTTTTGTTGGAAAAAAACCCACTCAAATCAAATGTTATTTTCTGTATGGTCAGTTCTTATGCCTTAAAAAGAATAATTCTAAAGAAAGAGCTTTTTTTATAATACAATATTTATCTAAAGAAAGATGAGACCAAATTTAAGGTGACCTTTCCAAAGGAACAATCAATAGGAAAAATAAACACAAAAGGAGAAAAAAGATAAATATTTTATACAATAGCCAACTTTTCTACCTTATCAACAGAGGGTAGCCCGTCTCACCTAAAATCACTCCTAGACATTCCTGCCTTTTTTTTCATTCCCTTTGTACCTGCCCTTCTCCCATAAATGTACAAGGGATATATATGTGTATGTATGTATGTATGTATGTATGTATGTATGTATGTATGTATAGTCTCTAATTATGCTAAATATACGAATCCTGGGTAAATCCATACTATAAAATAATCCGAACACCAGGATAATACTAAAAACAAAACTGTTTAATTAAAAGCTGAGCCTTTCGTCAGTCAACACTACCACATCATCAGAACATGATGCAAAATTGCTGGGAGTCCTTCTTATGCTGCCGGACAGCTTTGCGTTCAGCTCCTTGACCTGGTTACTGGTCCATCTGTTCTCTCCATCTGGATTCTTAAAGGACCCACGTCCTTTATTGTGTTAATGCCCTCCGAAGTTGCTGTTTCCTTCCTCCTAGACCCAACCATTCTCCGTTTCTGCTCGCCCACTCTCACAGCCAAGCCCCTAACCAATCAGAACACACCTCCATCCAATCAGAACACAGCCAAGCTCCCATCCAATCAGTTCATACCCCCACTAGCAGTTAAAAAGAAGAAACAGCAATGATCACACATTGCTCCTAGAAGCAAGAAGCTGAAAACACCAGCCTGAAGATGACGAATGGGACTTCATCGAAATATCGCCAAGACATTTCCAATTTGACGCGGGAGAAAACCCAAATAACCAAAGACCTACATACAAACACCCACGAATACCTCAGAAAACACACATATATATGTCAGAAATCATGTCAAGTAGCAAATCCAGAGGCCATTAACCTGTTTAAACATCTGGCCAGCTCTCTTCCAGTAAAGGAGAATTCACCACATCCTGAGATGCTGAACAGCTCTTACTATTAGGATTTCCCCCCAGAATCTATTTCTTTTTTAAAGTTACTGTTTTTTATCCCGTCTATTGGAACAACCTTGAACAATTCTGTCTCAGTTTCTATATAACAAATATTTGAAGACAGCCAAATATTTGGTTTCCTGCATTCTTCTACCTTCTAGGTGAAACAAACACATCACCTCTATCTGTTCTATCTAAATGTTTTTTGCCTTTCACACCCACTTATGACTTTAGTTGTTCTTCTCTGTTCATGTCTCAGTTTGTCAACTTCTTTCCTAAAATGCAGAGTCCAGAACTAGATCCAATATTTTAGGTGTTGTATAGACCTAATGTTTATTAGTGAAACCAGAGTGAATAAGGATGGGGGAATAGTAATTCCCTCCACCCTCCATCTGCATTTCAGTTATTGCATTATCCTTGATTTCAAAGTTGTGTTGATAATGATGCTTGTCCATCACAAAACCCAAATGGTCATTAGAACCTGTGTTCCATAGATAGCTGTATGAGAACCCTATATGGTACAGGGTGGTTAGGCCAACAGAAGAAATCTGGGATGCTGCTGTTGTATCATTCTCCCAACTACACACTGGCATCACTGCCTGAACTGTTCATATTGGATTTGGTATTTTTGATACCTGTAGTGTTGTAGTTTTACTAGAACACAGGTTGGCAACCCGCGGCTCCCGAGCCACATGTGGCTCTTTGAGCCGTCTCCTGTGGCTCCCAGCCTATGTGAATTTCCCCCCCCCCGAAAAAAAAATGGGTCTAAACAAGTTCAACCAATCAATTAAAACTTCTCATGAAAAAAAAAACTTGTGAAGTTTGAATTCATTGGACGAACTTCTCTGGTTTGTGGGACTGCCCACAAGCCGTTTGTGGGACTGCCCACAAACCTTTTCTCTCTCTTAAGTCTTCACAGACTGCTAGAAAGGTGAGTAGTCCCTTTTCAAAACGGCCTTGCGTTACCTGGCCGAAGTGCTTGATGGAGGGGAGTTCAGCTTCCAAAGGCTGCTGGGGACCTCCCTACTCCCATGAAAGCCTTTGCCTTGCCCACTGCTCCCGTTGTAAATGGCCTGGGCATCAGGCAGGGCGAGGTTTTTGCAAGCGAGGCTGAGGGGGCAGCTGCTTGTGTGCAAATGTGTTTCTTTTGCAGGGACGTTGCTTTGCTGAAGGTTATATCTTCCTCTTCCTTCCTTCCTGTTTTCTTTCTTTCTCTTTTTACCTTCCTTCCCATATTCTTCCTGCCTTTCTTCTTCCTTTCTTGTCTTCCCTCCCTCCCTCTCTTTCTTTCTTTCTTTCCGTCTCTCTCTCAATAAGCAAGCAATCTGGGTTCTGACTGGCTGCTCCGCGTCTCCTCCTCCCCTCCCCCAGAAACAAGTAAACTGCATGCAAAAATCCCACAAAAATCCCTTGTGCGCACGTATCAGCATGGAGGCAAGCCATTTCACTTTGCCTGATTCTTTTTGTTTCAAAAGCAGATGCTTTCTGTTTCAAAAGTAGCCCAGCCGGTGCGCTTGCTGGGAGGAGGGGCTCAGCCTGAATCGGCTGGTGAGCTGGCCGCTCTTCTCCAGCCCCAGTTGGCATGCTTGCAGATCCCCCCCAATAAATAAACACAAAAGGCTGATTTGAAAGGTTGTCAAGCTAAATGGGGGGAAGGAAGCTGGGCTGGAGCTTCTGCACAGGCTGGTTGGGCTTTCGGCAGGTTTCGCCTGCAATTAAGGCAGGGTGAGGTTTTTGCAAGCAGGCTGAGGGGGGAGCTGCTCACGTGTCTGCTCACATAAGAGTTTCTTGTGTTTCTTTTGCAGGGGGGCTGCTTTGCTGAAGGTTATATCTTCCTTCCTTCCTTTTCTTCCTGTTTTCTTTCTTTCCTCTTTTTCCTTCCTTCCTTCCTTTTCTTCCTGTTTTCTTTTTCTCCTTTTCCTTCCTTCCTTCCTTTTCTTCCTGTTTTCTTTTTCTCTTTTTCCTTCCTTCCTTCCTTCCTTCCTTCCTTCCTTCCTTCCTTCCTTCCTTCCTTCTTTCCTTCCTTCCTTTTCTTCCTGTTTTCTTTCTTTCTCTTTTTCCTTCCTTCCTGCCTTTTCTTCCTGTTTCCTTTCTTTTTCTTTTTTCTTCCTTCCTTCCTTCCTTCCTTCCTTCCTTTCTTCCTTTTCTTCCTGTTTTCTTTCTTTCTCTTTTTCCTTCCTTCCTGCCTTTTCTTCCTGTTTTCTTTCTTTCTCTTTTTTCTTCTTTCTTTCCTTCCTTTTTCTTCCTGTTTTCTTTCTTTCTTTCTTTCTTTCTTTCTTTCTTTCTTTCTTTCTTTCTTTCTTTCTTTCTTTCTTTCTTTCTTTCTTTCTCTTTTTTCCTTCCTTCCTTCCTTCCTTCCTTCCTTCCTTCCTTTTTTTGCGGCTCCCAGTGTTTTGTTTTCGGTGGGAAATCGGTCTAAGTGGCTCTTTGAGTGTTTTGGGTTGCCTCCCCCTGTACTAGAAGATTGGTGAAGAAGAATCAGAAAGTGCTGTGTACTGCTTTCCCTTAGGAGCATACTTAGGTGCGGCATATTTGTTAGATGTGAAGGGGTCCATTCATTATTGTTTTCCTAAGTTTCCCTGACTGGGAAAGGGGCCATAAGATCTTTCTTAATTTTTTTTATAAATTTTCCAGTTTTACAATCATAAGTACTTAATAAACAATGTGTTGTCCTGGGTCCATTAGTAATTCAGTGATACATATTAACTTCTTCAATCTAGGCCCAGTATTAGACCATCCAATGTTTCCTCTTTTCTTCCGGTAGTACACATTTTCCCACATTAGGCAAATACAATTCTTATTGTTGTTAATACATATATAATTGAATATCAACATCTTTGTTACATTTTCCTAATAATATCAATAATGTCAGTTTAAAATATCTTTTCTAACCAAAATATTTCTTAATTGCATTTGCACTTAATATCCATTTGTTCAATTAATATCCTCTTTTCCCCGCTTTTTTATTTTTAATTTCCCATCAGTGTTCAAAATGTCTCTATCGCTTATAATTTCTCATAATAAGTTATATTTGGGTAACCAAAAGCTTCCCTTATTCAAACACTCTTAGCATTTTCACATTTCCCTTCTATTCTAGTTATAAATCCTATCTTTCTAGTTATAATAATACTTCTATTTATAACAATTATCTATTCTCAGCCATGTTCAAACATCTGATTAATAGTATAATATCCCATCTAATGGGGCAAAACCTCTATTTTCTTCAGTCTTACTCTAGCTTTCTTCCTTTGCCAACTAACTTTCCAAGTCAATGCATTTGAATCATCAAATTCTTCCTCTATTTTTGTGTATATTGTTTGGAATAAGAAAGACAATTTGATTAAAGTATTTTTGAAGGATGCTTAACCCATTGATATTCTTTAAACAGCCTCCCTCCTTCTCCAATTTCCCACAATTCTCCTAACAGCTCTATCTTCCATTCAATCAGCTCTTCTTTCTTATCCTCAAGTGTGTTCTGAGATCTTGACAGGTAAGATATCTTTTCTATTTCCGTTATTATCGCTACATCTTCTAATTCTTCGCTTGTCTGAGTCTGTCTGTTAGTTCCTTTCTTTAGGTCCTCCATCTTTGTATCTGCTTCCTCTGATTTTCCTTCTATTTTCTGGGTTATTAGTTCTTTCTTTGTAGTCATTTTCTGAGTTTGTAGATTTAGATTAAAGAATTGTTCTTTTATCTCCTTTGTGTTATTTTTAGTCTCATCATGAGCGAAGGCAATTGTCTCTTGTATTGATTTTAACATAGAAAGAATTTCTTTCTGAAATTCATCAACATTTTCTTGTTGGTATGTCAAGCTGGGGACTTTGGGGACAGGTGTTAGGGATTGTTTTTTGTCATTTGAAGCCAAGTATGGAGCATTCATTTTGTTTTTGTATGTAGTCTTTATAGTCTGATCTATTTAGGGATTTAAAAAGTTTCAGTCAATTGTCATTTGAACTCCTAATTATCCAGCCGGCTTATCAGTCTGTCCTTATGTCTCTTCTCAGCAAATATAAATAAAGTTCAAATTTTTCGTATTTTTCTCTCCAATGAAAAACACATCCTTTCTGTCCAGAGAGAGAAGAGCAATTAAAAATTGTTCCCAAATCAAAGGTTTATAGTCCAAATTATTCCATCATCTCAATCAATAAGCATGTTTCTTCTATAGGGAAATGGCTCCAAGACACAGTTCTAAAAGTCAGTTAGTATTTATATTCATAGTCCAGGCAGGCCAGTTTCAAAATAGTTTATTGTCTCTGCCACACAGATAGGCAGCTCAAGAGGGGTTTCCCCCACTTTTCCTAGCTGCAGTCTTCAAAAGTAAAAGTTTCTGAAAACAACAAGAATCTTATCAGAGTCTGGGCTTCCAGCCAAGTTTCCTTTAGGCATAATAAATTGTAGTGCTGTAGTTTGCCACTAGATGTCGTTGATGCCGTCTTCCAGCTTTTTATATCCAAACTTATATTACAAGCTTTTTAAGTTTCTTTAAAAAAAAATCTCAAAAGCACTTTTAGTCCCCAAATTTCAAAGTTATATATGTGTGTTGCTTTCAAATTAACCTTGTAATTTTCTCTATTTCCCCCCAAGCAATTAATTCGCTGGTTTTCTTTTCCTGAGGGAATGGAAATTCCCCTTTCCCTCTCTCATCAGGAAGAATTCTTTGCTTTGGGTGGTTTTCCCCCCAGGAAAAAGACTTAAAGTCATAAAGAGAAGGTAGGGTCTCACCCAGTTCCATCCAAGTTGTTCAAAAGTTGCTGGTTAATGCTTATTTTCTTCGGTTGTCAGCAGCTTCTGACTGGCCAGACAAATGAAGCATCTTTCCCCCACCAGTTTGGAGGACTTCCTTGGATCAAACAGAAGTGCCGCCACCCTCCTGTGATCAACGAGGGCCCCTTCCTTCTCCGTCGCCTCTTCAAGGCAACTTTCGACCCTTTTTAGGTCCCCAGAGGGCAAAATCAAATGCAGAAGATGGACACCCATCTTTCTGCACCCGTTATACTGTAATATCAAACTGTAAGTCTGATTTTTCTTAATTTTTTTATTGGGGTTTATTCTTATTCTTTGATTACTGTCCTATGTTATGTTATGATGCTACCTTGGAATAAAGCCTTATGTATCATACTGGTGTGATTATTACTTCTAAATCTGTGTTCCAAACCAGGGGCACAGGGCAATACCAAGGCTGATAGCAATACCTACTGTCATGAGATTGTGGGAATGGTGACTGAGGCTGCTCAGGATTTCCTGATTACTAAGAAACCATGAAGTTGTCCTGTCACAGGCCTGATACCTGGAGGAGCTGACTTTACATCTGGTTTATATCTCAGAGCAATTGGAACATACCTGAGGGGAGGGGGGAAGATAAAAAATATACCCTTTTCAAGGAAGGTCACTTTCTACTGTGGTTAACTGGTACCACAAACCTCTGCAAGGAAGTAATCTCAATTAGTTAATTTCCCCAGGCAACTGATGATCCAACTGATTTTCAGGTAGTGCTCGGAAAATTGCTTCATAGTCTAGAAGGTAGTTTCATGGGGAGTCATTTGATGTTTGGAATGTAGAGGCAATTAGAACTCTTGTAAATGTAGTTCCTAGCATATCCTGGGGAACAGATTGATTTTCTAAGGATTTGCAGAGGAAGTGTCAAGGTTTCTTAAGGGTCACTCACAGAGAATGAGGTAGTCCAATTAGGCATGAATATATGCAGAAATTTGGACTACACTGTGGTGATACGGATGGCAAATAGAAATTGCTTTTCAACATTATTAAACCTACACTGTTTTAGGAAAGGATGCATTTTGGGACTGCAGTGACTTATTAGCAGAACACTCTGCAAATAAAATTACTTACCTTTTCTCAAAATTAGAAGCTAGTTGGTCAGAAACTGGAGAGGTTCCAAGGGATATTATCTGGGAAGAATTTAAACTGTTAATGCAAAGGAAGAAGCTGTCAGAGAGAGGATGTAAAGCTACATGTGGTGAATGCCATGTAATTTCGAGAAGGGAGATTTTTGTGTCCTTGAAAAGGAATTGGTTCCATGCTTCTTACTTCCATTATGTTACTGTCTGCCTTCTCTTCCCTTCAAAAGTTGGATGAAAAGTAATATTTCCACTTCCATAGTTTAAATAGAGATAGTTTAATAAATAAAACAGGAAAATACTATTTAGTTATTTGCATTCACTTCTCCCAGTGTCCATCATCTGCTGCGCACTTCTACAAACAAAGGACAAGCTTTAAGCTGTCATGAAAGAACCCCACACTTCATTTCTTCAACCCGACAGTTCATCTCACCTCTTCATTTGAGCCAAACAGCTCTCTGTGAAGGTGTACCTCCAATTTTTGGAAAAGATGAAAATAACACAGCACTATATGGAGAATGAAACAATATGGAGTAATCTAAATTTGCAAAGGTCTCTTGGGTAAACTCATGAGTTGAGGCCCAGTGTTGCAGCAAAATGTCTTTCTTGTGCTTCCAAACTCTATTTAATCATTGTTTCAAAGTGTTGGGTGTTAAAATGATATCAGTGCAACTTTCAAGGGAATCATGGGAATATCTCAATGCGCATTTCCCCAAAATGTAACCATGAATTTTTCTACCAAACCATGTCTTTTTATTTCTTTCCCCACAAGTGAAACTTTGTGATGATATTCCATGGACTGATGTTTTCCTTCTAGTATCTAATGATGCAGCCATGTTTCACTGTAAGTAAATTCCTTCCTTCTCATAGCGTGACAACAATTACTGGCAAATTTCAATTCTTGAAGCCTTTACCTATACCGTTCAGCATGCAAGGAGCCCCTCTTCTGCAAATGTTCTGATATTGAAGAATGTCAATAATGTAACCCACATATTCCTGTGAAAATGCCAAACTTGATAGCAATTTCCCTTTGAGTGATCCACTGATTCTCCTGAATCAGTTCATCAACCTTTCTTATGTGAAATGCATCAAGTGCTTTTGCAGGCTGTTTAATTTCTTTTTGATCACATGAAGAAGCTCTTCATGGTTCACCATCTTTACCATTTTTTTTGACCCAACAACAACAACACAGCATTCACAATACCACAGCCATCACTATAAACAACCTGCATTTCAAGTGAATGCCAATTGAAAGTTCAAGTTGTCTTTTTGACTTCTTTGACAATCAAAAATTCAATCACGGTGCATCACTTCACATACATTATATGTACTCACTATCCACTTTCTGAGCAGTAGCAACACAACCCACCCAGGGAGTGACATCTGTGAAGGTTAGAAAAAGTAGTTATGATCTTGCACTGAAAGCCCTGCCTCTTTGTTATATGGTACAAAAGGCATAGAGCTTAGATTGCATGGTGACAACTATTATCCTGTCTTTTTTGACTACCTGCTTTATCGTCACAGATGATCCTCAGCCAAGTACTCTGTATTTCAGTGCAGGCTTAAGATGGATGGTAACTAATATTTAAAGCAGACTTTACAACATGCTGAGATCATTTTAGATAGTGTCCAGTAGCTCCCAATGGCTACTAAAGGCTTCAGGTATAATGAATTGTATAGCCAAATAAACTTGTCCACACAAATGGAAATATAATCAAGTTTAGGAGAACCTACGTTTCACTGGTGAAAAAAAATTAGATCTAAAGGGGAAAAAAGTCCTCAGGGAGACAATTTCTATTCAGAGTAGCCCAATGTAAAATATGTTCCATGATGACAAAATATGAGCTGTTAGGAAAATATCCCATAAAACGGAGGAAGGGGGTACATTGTTGGAGAATAAATCAGAATAGCTGGAAACCAAAACCAGCAGAAATCCAGGTTGTAAAATTTTGCTGCAGATGCCAGAGGAAATTATAATTCTCCATGCTATATTATGAGTCTTCTATTGCTCATGATCAACATATTTTATCCTCTCTGTTCATTTAATCAAATGTGGGCTTTTTGAATACCTTATGTCATGTTTCCAGTAATAACATTTTTTAGTGTCCCCTTTTCTAATATTGCAAAGGGAATAGATTTGCAGGTACATTCTGATGGGCTAACAGAAATGTGACATGCATTACCAACTGGCGTAAAAAGCTCTTACTGTCCCCAACTCACACGTAAACCCAACCAGATTATGGTTTTCTCCTTTCTTAGCACTTTAATTTGTTCTTCTTTAATGCTTTGCTTTTGACATGTAAGCCAAGAGACTCACTCAAGAAAAAAAAAGGTTGTTTCAGACAGACAAAAGTTGTAACCTTTTATCAATACTTGGGAGAACGTGGGGCATATCTGGCATCTATACTCTGATGATGCACTGCATGGTTAGTAGAGATGCAAGGACTTGCATTGGTGATGTTGGCTGCTTAAAAGGGAAAGAGATACACAACCTGCAGGAAAAAGGAATTCTTCCCTCTTCCCATCCATGAAAAGGGACTCAGTCATTGATGCCACTGCCTTCCATAGTTTCATACTAGACCAGAGGGTGTCAAACTCAATTTCATTGAGGGCCACATCAGCATTGTGGTTGCCCTCAGGGAGCTGGGTGGGTGGGGCCAGGATGGGTGCGGCCTACTAGGTGGGCATGGATGGAGTGGGTGTGGCCTACTGGGTGGGTGTGGCCAGCTCTACATCGTTTACATCAAGGGTACCTGTCAGGGCCTGGGCAGGACTGGGATAGATCTGAGGTTCTCTGGCAGAAGGGGGGCAGGGCAAGTGCCAAGGCATGGTCCATTGGAGGAGCTTCACTGTTCCTCTCAGGCCATGCGGGGTTGGGGGGACTTATGGAGCTAAGACTGAATGTGTTTCAGCATAGATGGCCACCACAAAATTGTACATTGGCTCCCGGCTGGCCTGGGCCAGGGCCAAGGCAGAAGGGGTCGTTCCCTCACTGTTTCCAGGATGCCTTTGTGGGCCACATGAAACCACTTTGTGGGCTGCATCCGGCCCCCGGGCCTTGTGTTTGACATGTCTGTACTAGACTCTTGCTAGCATGAATGCAGAAGAAATCAAGAGTGAAATGCACTATCAGTCTGAGAACCCATTTGAGAATTGGACTCAGCATGAATCTCTTCCTAGCTGTAGTTCCCAAGATCTCAGAAGAG
Organism: Crotalus tigris; assembly: GCF_016545835.1. Lineage (NCBI taxonomy): Eukaryota > Metazoa > Chordata > Lepidosauria > Squamata > Viperidae > Crotalus > Crotalus tigris. The sequence goes on along the minus strand of NW_024096808.1, from coordinate 653,658 downwards.
GGAAAAACTGACTTCCGGTTCCGGTTTGCGGCGTCACTAGTTGCACGGGGAGACTTCTCTCCTCGTCGACTAGGTTTCCCTCTGTCAGTGGACCCTTATACGGGTCCAAAGTCACCCTGGAGGGTGCAACTTCTGTCAAGGAGCCTGCGATCTGGCTGCAGAGGAGCGGCGGTTCCTCCAGCTGTCCGGACGAAACTATGAGGACCAACAGAGAAGAAGATCGGCCATGAAAATGGCCGATCGCCCTGCCACTTCAGATCGTAAGTCGAACAACATCTAAGCTTTTAGTGACCCCATGGTGAATCCGGGTGAGAATTTATTTTTATTTTTCTCTCTTTTCCGTTTATTTTTTCAATTGTGTGCCTGTAAAGAGCTTTTGAAATTATTTCCCTGGCTTGGAAAGGTGGCTTCTGATTTTTTATGGGAAGAAAGGTATTTTACAAACACTGAAAGTCTATAATCTATTTTTATTGGGACACTAAAAAGGGAAAAAAAGGAAAAGATTTCTCTCTCCTTTCTTATTTCTACACACACACACACACACACACACACACACACACACACACATATATATATATATATATGTTTTCTGAGGTTTTCGCGGGTATTTGTATGTAGGTCTTTGGTTGTTCGGGTTTTCTCCCGTGCTGCTCAAAGCATGAAGGTGAAAACACCAGCCTGAAGATGACGAATGGGACTTCGTCGAAACGTCGCCAAGACACTTCCAATTTTACGCGGGAGAAAACCCGAACAACCAAAGACCTACATATATATATATATGTAGGTCTTTGGTTGTTCGGGTTTTCTCCCACGTAAAATTGGAAGTGTCTTGGCGACGTCATATATATATATATATATATATATATATATATATATATATATATATATATACATACATACATACATACATACATACATACATACATACACAGAATTGATTTTTGGAAAGGACTGTCTTAACTTACTGAGGACATCTAGTGGTGAAAATCTAATACTGCAACTTTGCTTATTTTTTCTTATGAACTTTAAAACACTAAAGATAAGCTTTGCACCTGTGAAGATATGGGGGTGGATGTTTCTACATTAAACAAAGCCTCTACAAAAAAGAAAAAGAGATCTCCTTTTAAGCATTAGTATTAAAATGGAGAAACCTCAGATATAACTGAATTGTGCACTTATATTGGAAAAGATTTATGAGGCCACTGCAGAAATTTCTGCTACATTTAAAAACTATACTTTAGAATCAAGATCTAGAGACTCTACTATATTTGTCCAAACTGATGTCCAGGTTACAACTGATTATGACATAAATCAAAATGTGCCAGAAGAGGAATTTACAGAGATAGAAGTGGAATTTACTTCATCTGACAATCCCTTCTTCAGCAACTTAGAGAACCAGAAGAAGCAAAGACTAAGACTTCAAAATACAAAGCAACTACATTGCAAAGAGAACAGAAAAAGACGTTTACTGCAGAGGAAGAGAGTTACACTCTCTCAAAGATAATCACAACCAATAAGAATTGATCTATTGGTTGAAAGAGAAAAAAGATGCTTACCACAGAGAAAGGGACATACACTTGCTCAAAGATTACTACAAGCATCGAGAATGGATTTACTGGTTGAAAGGGAAGCGTCTTCATGGAAGCCGGTGTGGCAGAGAAAGAAACCCAGAACTAGACTCAAAAACAAATTTAAAAATGTTTAATGGTGTAAAAGGCACTGTTGATTTCATGGATTGTTTTAAGGATGATTTAGAGCTGAAAAATGCAATTATACTCATGCGTGTTGAATGGATTAAAAGGCAATGTTGGTTCTATGGATTGTTTTAAGGATAATGATTTAGACTTAGAAGTAAGAAATATACAATTATATTCATGTGTGTTTAATTTAGTTTGATGACTTTTTTGTTTCATGGAAGTTTGTTTGGTATAGAAATATGAAAGTTAAATGTGGAATGAAAAAATAAACTTGGTTTTACAGAGACTAAGAATGTATTTCTTGGAGTAATAGATTGATTCAGATTGGAATTTTGAAATGTTTAATTAATTAGGAGATTTTTGTGTATAATAATATGTTTTGATACAATAATTAAATGGATGGAATTTAGTTTGTTTAATGAATGGAAATGAATTAAGTTAATGATTACGATAAGCAACAAAAATGGACTTACTGGCTGAAAGCTTAAAGATAATGATCTAGATTTAGAAGTAAGAAAATTATAACTATATATATGTGTAATGTTTAATTAACTAAGAGATATTTGTATATAATAATATGATTTGATAAGATATGATAATATTGTCTTTTTTTAAACTAAATTAGCTATTATTGGAAGAAGAAAAAATAAGATTGGTGATAAAAAGGGATTAGAGATTAAGAATTTGAATTTATTTGCAAAAGATATTTGAAGGGGTAATATGTTGATGTAAAACATTATTTAATTATGGTAATTGAAATTAATAAAGTTTTAATAAACAGGTTTAGTAGTAATTGAAATTTAGGATAGAAATGAAATATATTAAATTTATTATGTTACTTGAGGGAAATAGAGAGATGATAGCGAATGTATTAAGTTGAGCTGTTATTCTGGGATTTTATGTTGGGAATCTTTGTTTACCCAAACACCACGGTGTGTCTCAAACACTTTTTGTTAAAACTATAAAACCAATAAAATATATTTTTTTAAAAAAAGAAGAGGGAAAAACTAATCAAGTAATAATACATTCTGTATTTCTTTTTAAGAGGGGAAAATACTTCTCAAGTGAGCAAAATCAAAAGGAATATCTTATAAAAAACATTTAAGAAATTGAATTGTGATTAGAATATAAAAACAAACACTGGGCTAGGAATTGAAGGGGAAACACATGTTATAGCTGCAATCAATTGCTACTTACCTAGGAGGACACCTCACTTGAACATAGTAGTTCTGTGTAAGAACTGTAAATGTAAAAGTGTGTTAACTATTGAAGAGCATTCGGAGGCTGCAGTTGGTTCAGAATGCAGCCGCTAGAGCGATTGTGGGTGCACCAAGGTACACCCACGCGAGCTGCACTGGCTTCCTGTGGGTCTCCGGATGCAATTCAAGGTGTTGGTTGTCACCTTTAAAGCCCTTCATGGCTTAGGACCAGGTTACTTACAGGACCCCATACTGCCACATAGTTCCCAGAGACCGGTGAGGTCCCACAGATTGGGCCTCCTTCAGGTCCTGTCGGCCAGACAATGTCGGCTGGCGGGCCCTCGGGGAAGGGCCTTTTCTGTGGTGGCTCCGACGTGGTGGAATCAACTTCCCCCCGAGATTCGAACTACTCCCACCTTGCCGGCCTTCAAGAAAGCTATTAAAACTCTCCTGTGACAGAGAGCCCACAATTTCTGGGGGTAAGCTGTTCCACTGGTTGATTGTTCTCACTGTCAGGAAGTTTCTCCTCAATTCTAGGTTGTTTCTCTCTTTGATCAGTTTCCAACTGTTGTTTCTTGTCTTTCCATCTGGTGCTTTGGTGAACAACCTGGCCCCTTCTGTCTTGTGGCAGCCCCTCAGATACTGGAATACTATTACCATGTCTCCCTATTTCTTCTTTTCTTTAGACTAGCCAAACCCAAGTCCTGTAGCCGTTCTTCATATGTTTTAGTCTCCAGGCCCCTGATCATCTTAGTTGCTCTTCTCTGAATTTTTCCAAGCTCTCAACATCTATTTTGTGATATGGTGACCAAAATTGGCTGCATTATTCCAGGAGTGGTCTTACTAGGGCTTTATAAAGCGGTAATATTACTTTGCGTGATCTTGATTCTATGCCTCTGTTTATACAACCCAGGAGTGCATTAGTTGCAAAGTTATTTTTTTTATTACTGTTGTAATTGCGAATGGTCACCAGACAAGGACTATTGTTTTTTTTTTTCTTAATGGTGCCGTAGGACAAGACTATAGAACTGGGAGAAATGTGTTTTTCCTACATTTACAATAGCCAATCAAAGAGCAGAGCTTTTCCTACTAGAAACCAAGGCAAATTGGATAGGAATTGAAAAATACTAAACAATGAGCAGGAAAACAGGAACTGAGTCTCATTCATAGACGGGATGAGTTGAATATCATGTCATCTGTTTCCGTTCTCCAGAAATGGTGGATTGTGCTCACAACAGGGCAACCAGACAATGCAGAAATATCCATAGTCTCTTTCTTTCAATCTGCTTATTGTCACTGTTAATACTTCCTTACTCTGTCTCTTTTTCTCCAATCACAGAAAAGGTTCTTTACTTTAGGACCTTAAACATCTGTCTCTATAGATTATAAATGGGCTCCATTCTTCCCATATCATTGTGATCTTCTAAATTCAGACCCTGGTGAACATTTGATAATACAAATCATACAAGTTAAATCAGCGGTTCTCAACCTGTGGGTCGGGACCCCATTTGGGGTCAAATGACCATTTCATGGGGGTTGCCAAACAATGCAGTCCACCATTTTTTCCCCCTTTTCCTTAGCTGTGCTACTCCCTTTTATTCTATTGGCTTTTGGAAGCCAATAGAATATACTCTCTTGAAATAGAGTCTAATTCTATTGGCTTTCAAAAGCCAATAGGAATTGTCCAGGCTGTCTCTGCCCTGCTGAGCTCACCAAAAGTCCCATTCTGCAAACGGTGCTGCAAGTTGTGTGCAGCGAAGGCGAGCTGTCTGGAAGTTTCCACCCCTCCCTGCTGAGCAACTACTAAAAATGTAAGTAAAAGAGGGCCAGGGGTGGAGGTGGGAGGCCGGTGGGTGCAGGGAGGGTTACTGGCATGCTTGGGGCCCGGCGGGTGCCTTACCTCCCTTCGGCTGGGCCAGCTGGTGGCCCAGCCGGTAGTCGCCCTGTGCCGTCACTGCCCCTTGCCAGCTACGCCTCAGCTGGCGCAGAGGGCGGCACCACGCATGTGCGGGGCTCCCGGGCAGGGAAAGTCCTCGACTTATGACCTGTTGGGTAGTCATCAACTTATGACCGGTTGGGGGTTGCGGCATTAAAAAGGTTGAGAACCACTGAGTTAAATAATCATATTTGCAGAGAGCACACTTCTCTGTTATCTCTCTCTCATACACACATCTACTTACCTACCTACTTAGTGATAGTTTTTTCCCCGTTACATACAATTTCTTTTCTATATCATGCAAAAATCAAATGTATTCTTTCTACTTACAGAACAACCACTCCTTAATAATGGAATGTTTGCTATTTGAAACATGAGAGTTTGTAGTATGCTGGTACTAATTATGTTGTCTAATGTGACTCAGTCATCACATCTAATGAAAGACAGTTGGATGCAACTTGACTATTCTATTCATCATAGAATTATCTGCTTGTCAAATGTCATCCTGGTCTTTATGGTATGCAAGCCTACCATTTGATGTCTGGCAAGCAGAATTTTAAAACAGTTTTTAAATACATACACATAGTCACCGACCTTGTGAAAAGCTGGGTAGTATGCAACATGTAAGAATGTTCAGAAAATGGATGTCATTCCATTCTTTAAAAGAGAGCATTCTTTACCATATTTGAACGTTTTCTACTAAGCATAGTGAATTTGCTTTAGTGCTCCTTAAGGAGACTTAGAGTACAGCATATGTTAACAGGTAGGGTTTAAATTTCCATGGAATAATTTGAACTGAAATCCACAAAGAAGTAACATACGCATTATAAGACTCACATCATCATCATCATGGCCACACTGCTCTCTGTTACAACTTTGTCTGCATGCCATAACCATTCTACCTACTTAATTGAATGATATGGAATAAATGGGAAAGAGGTGACATGGGAGAAAGATGAATGAAAAAGAAAGAAGCAGAGCAGTAGGTTGCCATGTCCCACAACAACAGTTTGCAAGCATGTGACAACGCAAATCCTATCTTTACATACTTGCAATGTATAAATGTTTAAATGTTTAAATTATAGGATTTGTACCATGACTTCATAATGCAGATTTCTCATTTTCTTGCTTCCCTATCCTCCAGATATAATGTGCCATATTGTCCTCCTTGCTAAGGTAATTTTCACTGCCAAAGAAAAGCCTGATTTTCTCTTATGTTTTCTTATAGTGAACACTAAATACCATGCTCTTTTCAAAAGTAATGATTCTTGTAATAAAGGAGCCCCATTTTGACAAGATCAGCATGCATATTTTTGTAAATAAAGGTAACCAAATGCTCCAGCATATGAGCTTTATCATAACTTTATCATAACTACATAATTGAGGTAATAAAAACCTTTAATTAGGTTTGTTTACTATCACGGGATCTTTCAATGGTAGTGTTTGCAGCTTGTTGTTTGGTTTGGATGAAAGAATGGATGTTTATTTATTTATCTATCAAATTTATACATCACCAATCTCACCTAAGTGACTCTGGGGGAGTATTTCTGGGAAACAAGACTTTTAGAGTTAAAATTTCCGCAACTGAGGTTTCGATAGATATTTGTGGTGTGATAAAGTTAAAGTCAATATGGATTTTTTTTTAAAGCATTCTTTTAGATGTGGTTGGGCTGAAATGGAGTGACTGGCTCAAAGTCACTCAGACCGCTTTCATGTCTAAGGCAGGATTAGAACTCACAGTCTCTTGGCTTCTAGCTTGATGCCTTAACCTTATGAACGTATTAATATTGTTATTTCCTTCTGTAGTATGGAAAGTGAGCATCTTTTCAGAGAAAGGGGCGTTGTCTTACCTGAACTCCTTTTCTCAGCATGATGATGGAGAATCCACTGATGGGTTGTCTTAATCTATCTGCTCCAATTGGACTAAGTCTGAAATTGGTAACGCCCCCTCTGTGCCAAGTGCACCCCAGTTTTAGACTAAGGCGATACCCAGACTTTAGTCCGACGCGTCTGAACAAATGGGAACCAGGCCAACTGACCTAATGGGAGGGAGTGGATTCTCCATCATCATGCTGAGAAAAGGCGTTCAGGTAAGACAACGCCCCTTTCTCCAGCATGATTGGATGGAGAACCCACGGATGGGACATACCAAAGCCCTGTGTCCCTAGGGTGGGAAATTAGATTGGGCCTGGGTCCCATCCAATGTTAATGCGTGTTCTAGTACCTTGCGGCCGAATGAAGCCGTAGAGGATGCGTATACATCCATCTTGTAGTGACGGACAAAGGAGGAGGGCGATGCCCATGTTGCTGCCCTACAAACTTCCTCTATGGATGCCTGGGTAGACCAGGCTGCTGTAGTGGCTGCGCCCCTGGTGGAATGGGCCGTGATATGGCTGGGAGCTTGAAGTGACTGAGTCTGGTATGCCAGAGAAATACAAGCTCTAATCCACCTGCCTATAGTGGGCGAGGAAACCTTTTGTCCTAACGACGATGGGTGAAATGACACAAACAGAGCCTCAGTCTTGCGGAAAGATGAGGTTCTCTGTATATAACAATATAAGGCCCTGCGAACATCCAATCTGTTCCACTGAGCCTCTGTGTTATTAGATGGGTTCGGACAGAAGTCCGGCAAAACTATGTCCTGGGACCTATGATATAAGGAGTTAACCTTGGGCACAAAGGAGGGATCTAACCTGAGAGTAACCCTGTCCTTATGGAAAATACACAGGTCCTTTCTTACTGATAGGGCAGCCAGCTCAGAGATCCTTCTGGCTGAAGTTATGGCAACCAGAAATGCCACCTTCATTGATAAATGTTTGAGCAAACAATTGTCAATAGGCTCAAAGGGTGGTGAGACGAGAGCCTGTAGAACCTGATGAAGGTCCCAGGAGGGATATCTATGTACCGTTGGTGGTCTGGCATTGTTAGCTCCCTTTAGGAAGGAGCGTATCATAGGGTGTTGTGTTAAGGGCTCCTTGCCATAGGAAATAACCGTGGCAAGTGCTGCTACCTGCCTACGGATGGTACTTGTGGAAAGACCTTTGTCCAGACCATCCATCAGGAACTCCAGGATAACTGGCACTGCAGCCTGTAAGGGTTCAATATTGTGTGCTAAACACCAATTACAGAAGCTCTTCCACGTGGCATCGTATATTCTATTCGTCGAGGGTCGCCTGGATTGCTGGATCATGGCTATGACCCTTGACGAATATGAGTCTAGGCCTAAGGCCTGCCTCTCAAGTGCCAGACGGTTAACTGGAGCCATTGAGGGTCTGGATGATGCAACTCCCCCTGAATGAGGGAGATCCGATTGGCTGGAATCCTCCATGGAGCCGATGCGGAGAGCTCCATCAGGTCGGCGAACCAAGGTCGTCTCGGCCAATGTGGGGCGACCAGGAGAACCTCTGCTTGTTCGCGAAGGATCTTCCTGATCGTGGCCGGTAGGAGAGGTAGTGGAGGAAAGGCATAGAGCAGTTCCCTGGGCCAGGAACTGCGGAGTGCATCTGTTCCTTCCGCTGATGGGGACGGGAACCTGGAAAGGAATCTGGGAAGCTGTGAGTTGGCTGGGGAGGCAAACAGATCTAGGGATGGGGAACCAAACCTGTCCACGATCTCCCTGAAGATCTCCGGATTCAGCTGCCATTCGGAATGGTCCACGGTGGCTCTGCTCAGTGAGTCCGCCTGTTGGTTGGCCACTCCGGATATGTGCTCCGCCCTGATGGAGGCAAGATTCAGTTCCGCCCAAGACCCCAGCAATCTGGCCTCTCGCATGAGAGGCTTGGACCTCGTTCCCCCCTGCCTGTTGATATGGGCTTTGGCTGTGATGTTGTCGGTTAAGACCAGGACGTGCTGGCCTTGTACTAAGCTGCTGAATCTCTTTAGGGCCATGTGTATGGCTCTTAGTTCCAGCCAGTTTATGTTGTTCTTTAGATCCTGCCTGGACCACTGACCCTGGGCCCAGTGTGTGTGGAGGTGTGCCCCCCACCCAAACAGGCTTGCGTCTGTGGTGACGGTGATCCTGTCTGGTTCTTTGAATTCTGCTCCCCGTGACAGTGCTGGAGAGTCCCACCAACGAAGGGAGTTCAACACCGCCTGTGGAACTCGGACCTTCTGGTGGGATGTGCTGGTATGAAGTCTCTGAAATGGAAGGAGAAGCCACTGTAATTCCCTGGCATGGAGACGTGCCCATGGCACAATTTGCACGCAGGACACCATCTTCCCTAGTAGCTGTGAAAGGGATGCCAATGTGACTACTCTGTCCCTTCGGATCCGACGTACAAGAGTCTGGATAGAGTTCCGTCGGTCCTGAGATAGGTATACCGTGCAGTTGTCTGTGTCTATAACTGCCCCCAAATGGAGGAGCCGAGTTGTTGGTATAGTATGACTTTTCTGGAAGTTCACAGAAAAACCGTGCTCCTGTAAAACCTTAATGGCTAGGGCGAGGTCTGCTTGGGCACTTTGCCATGATGATGACTGAATTAGAATGTCATCTAAATAACATTGAATCCTGATGGGAATTAGTCTAAGGTGGGCTGCGATCACTGCCAGTACCTTTGTAAATACTCTCGGTGCAGATGAGAGGCCAAATGGAAGGGCTCTGTACTGGTAATGGCGTCGGGCATAACTAAATCTGAGGAATTTGCGGTGTCCAGGAAAAATGGGAATGTGCAAATATGCCTCAGTCAGGTCTATGGAGGTAAGAAAGTCACCTTGCCTGACGCTAGCCAGGATTGATTGAAGTGATTGCATCTTAAATTTCTTATACCTCAGGTAGAGGTTTAGACCTTTTAAGTTCAAGATCGCCCTCCAGCCCCCTGAAGCTTTGGAAATGACGAAGAGGTCTGAGTAAAACCCTCGCCCTTCTTGTTCCTTTGGAACTGGTTCAATTGCTTGTATTTGCAATAAATGAGCTATTGCTTCTGACATAAGTTCAGCTCTGGTCCTGTTCGTTGAAATAGGGGAAGAGCGGAACCTGTCGGGTGGATGGGAATAAAACTCTAATCGTAGACCTTGGGAGACGGTGTCTAACACCCATGCATCCGTAGTAGTGGCCGCCCAAATGTTGGAATAGAGGGCCAGCCGGCCTCCTATGGGAGGTGAGGCTGCAGACTCACTTGCCTCGCTTGAAGGAGCGGCTCCCTGTGCCCCGAAAGGACCGTTTAGTCTGGAACTGTGGTCTGCCTCTGTATGCTGAACGATCTTGTTGTCGTTCCTGCCTCTGAAAGGAGGGGCGAGAGGCCTGGGCCCAATCCCAGGATGGCGCTGGCCGAAAGGGCTGCCTTCTGTAGTTACTCTGCGACAAGTTCCCCCAGCGCCTATCTCCCCTCCTTGATGTATTGACCAGGATCTTGCGCTTATCCTTACCTTCGGTTAGGTATGGCTCTAGCGCCTTACCAAAGAGTTGTCCACCTGTGTAAGGCTTGGAGGCCAGACGCCACTTGGCCTTGGTGTCTGCTCGCCAGTTCCTGAGCCAGAGGAGTCTTCGTGCTGAAATGTCTGCCGCGATGGTCCGGGCAGTGTATCTGGCCGTGTGTAAGGAGGCATCGGCCAGATACTGGGATGTGGCCACCAACTTACCCAGATTCTGGTGGACTCTGAGCTGGTCTGGAGGGATCATGTCCTGGAGCTCCCGTAGCCACAGGACCGAAGCCCTGGCAAAGAAGGCCATGGAGGTTGCCGCCCTCGTTGCCCAGGCTGACGCTTGGTGGGCTCTGCGTAGGGCAGACTCGATCTTCTTGTCCTCTGCTCTTAGTGCCTCATTTATGTCCCCAGGAATATTGGACTTGGGAAACAACGAGTTCAAGGGTTCATCAATTTCGGGTATCTCCAAAAGGGAGGTCAGGGAAGGAGCGACGTTGAACAATTGTCTTTCTACTGCCCCAGGGCTCAAGGGGGACCCTAGGTTCTCCCATTGCTTCTGGACCATCTTTAGGAAAAGGGGAGGGCAGGGAATATGATTCTGTGAGACAGAGGGTTCAGTGTAAATGGCATGGGGACCTTGGGATGTTGGTGGGGTCTCCTGTTGTTGAGTGAGGTTAGCAGTAGTACAGGCTTTGAGTAAGAGAGAATTAAAAAAGGAATGGTCAAAGAGACCAACAGGAGGGGTGGGTTCGGATGGGGCGATGCCCTTGTCCTCAGACAAGATCAGGTTAGGTTGTTCAGCTCCCGTAGACTCCAGGTCTGATGTGGGGCCATCCGTCCAGTCCGGAGATTGTGAGTGATGTGTGGTCTGGGAGGGTGGCTGTGGAGTGTTGGAGGCCATAAATTGAGCCACAGCCTGGGCTATCATGGACTGGAGCAAGTTTGGGTTCAGGGCCTGGTTCTCAGGGAGGCGAAGCCCTGCTGCAGTGGGTGTAAATGTGGCCTGGGGCCCTGAGGTGTCCTGACCAGTCATACCCCTCCCTGAGGTCACCGCTATGCTTGAGTCTGACTCGGCAATTCCTCGGGGGGGAGACCAAGCCCCTGGGGCCGAGGCACTATGTGAAGAAAGGGGCTCAAATATAGACCTCCCCCTTGTGCCTGCCAAATCTGGGGATACCGTTCTCGGTCCTTGGCCCCCTTCCTCTCTCTGTGGCTCCCTGCTTAGTCGGGCTCGCTTGGTGGTGCTCTTTCCACTTGCCTCTGATTGGCGACTTCTCTTGACCGACTCGCTGCCTCTCTCCGCCATGACGGTTGCTCTGGTCTCAACCTTGGCAAAACGCCCCCTCAGCATTGTAGTTCACCAAGGGAGTCTACAGAGATAATTCAGCCCTAGAGGGGAAGGGCGGGGAACTGATGTGGGCACCCCGATCACTCAGGATCGATCAGGCCCTCCCTGGTCGGAGCTGCTCTCTGAAGCGTTGGCCACCGATGATCGAATGCTGCCTTCAGAAGAAGATTCCAGGCAGCCTGGACTCCGGCCACAGCCCAAAAGGCCTCCAGTGGCTTTAGCCACGCCCAAAATGGCCGACGATGAATTTAGCAACAATTAAAATGGCCGCTGGGGCCTCAGCCCCACTCAAATTGGGCGCTGAGGCCTCAGCCACAAACAAAATGGCCGCCGAGGCTTCAGCCTCACTCAAAATGGCCGCCAAGGGCTTCAGCCACAAACAAAATGGCCGCCGAGGCTTCAGCCTCACTCAAAATGGCTGCCGAGGGCTTCAGCCACAAACAAAATGGCCGCCGAGGCTGCAGCCTCACTCAAAATGGCCGCCGAGGGCTTCAGCCACAAACAAAATGGCCGCCGAGGCTTCAGCCTCACTCAAAATGGCCGCCGAGGGCTTCAGCCACAAACAAAATGGCCGCCGAGGCTTCAGCCCCACTCAAAATGGCCACCCGTGACTCGCCACTCCCAAAATGGCCGCCGGAGGTAATTCAAAATGGCGGCCGCCAATTTGGCGCCTTAAAACGGCCCAGAAAACAGACGGCCGTTGGAACGAGGCCTTGAGGCCCGGGTTGTGAGCTGCGACGAGCCCTCGTTCGGGTGAATCGCCTGGGCTCCTAACCAGCTGGTGGCATGCAATTAGGTCGGCTGAGCTCCGAAATTTGGGTCGCGCCCAATTCCTCACCTGTTGCTGCCGGCTGTGAACGAGGGACCTGGGAAGGCTCCCTGCTGGCCTGGCGAGGCTCGACGATCGTTGCGGAGCCCTCAGCGCGATCGGCAATGCCTCCGACGATCAGCTGGCAGTCGGAGGATCGCAAGGCAGCTCTGGAAAAAAATGAGTGATTTTGAAGGTTAGAATTGCTGTCCCTAACTGATTGAAACAAACAAGGGGAAACTTCCCTCCCCCAGGGGGAGGGGGTGCGGGTCTGTCAGCCTAAATAGGCTTCAGACTGGTCTAATTGATCCTTTTTCCTAGCTAATAATCGATTCAATTCAACAATAAAAAACAATTAATACTAATAGCCTGAGCTAGACAATTAAATGGAATCTAACAGTCTTCTGCTCCAGGAGCGAAGACAAAACGCGTCTTAGAGCAAATAGGACTAAGTCTAAAACTGGGGTGCACTTGGCACAGAGGGGGCGTTACCAATTTCAGACTTAGTCCAATTGGAGCAGATAGATAAAGACAACCCATCCGTGGGTTCTCCATCCAATCATGCTGGAGAAGTCACTATTCATTGCAGCTGCTCCCAAAATGACACCTGCTTCCAGGACAGCATGGTTGCAGACATAAGTAGAGAGGCTACCTGCAGAGAAGTTCACTTAGCACTGCCAAAAGGTGTTAAAGGTAGGCTTTCTTTCAGGTACACATTGATCAACTTCAACTTTGATGGTAAGCTGTTACCGGTGTTATTTACTTATGTGGTATAAGCAAATGTACATGGAATGTTATAGGGCACTAAAGAACTGATTCCTGCCCTGAGGACTAACAATTTAAAATGTCACATAGACTTTTTATGCTTCACAGTTGTGGGAAACACTATGATTCCAGTTACAACTATGAATAAGAAAATTGTTTGTGTGTTAAAATAAATAAAATGAGCATTGCTTGTTTGTTTTCAAATACACTTTTGGAAGGCTTACTTTAATTGGAGACAGTTGCATTATTTAAGCATAGTGTTCATTAGGTTCATTTATAACTGACTTAAACATGGAACAGTACAATTAGCTGCAGTTGGAATAATAAGTCCTTGCATAATCTCACAGCTGAATAAGTTTCACATGATGCCATAAAACATTCACATTTTATGTAGTTTAATTAGGTGGTAATAACAATACAAGGCTTTGTTTATGAACTACTTAGGCAATCTTAATGAGCTGTGAATTTCTGAAGGTGTAGAAAATGAAATTGTGAAACTGCAATTTTTAGCCAAATATGGAAATAGTTTGCAAGGGTGAATGAAATTCAGGGCTTTGGAATAAATGAAAATTTCATCATCAGAATTAAAATAATGTAACACGTGATGAGCAATTCCAGATTCAATTAATCAAAGATGAGTATTTCTCTTAGACTGGGAAGTATGTATGAAAAAGAAAGGTATAAAATTGGCTTTTGCTCTTTGGAAACTAGTAGAACTGGGGCTTATATTGTCAACTGAATTTGCATCATTGCTCCAGCTAGTACTCTTCCCCTTTTGGATTACATTCCAATGAATGATACAAATAGTTACCTGCTTACTTATCAATCTATCTTTGTGAAAATCCTGATCTATTGTGAATTCACAAAATGTACATATAATATACCTAGAGAGTGCAATGTCACATTTTATGATTTTCTTGAATGTATTAAATGGTTGAGGAACAACTAGATACAATTTAGGAGCCTAGAGGAAAAAAATCCCTATCCTGTCAACAATTAAGCAATTGATCATTGCTTAAATAAATGTACATATTCCCAGACTTCAATCATGTTACTTGGTTTGTTTTTAGGTTACTAGAGAAGGAAAATAGCTGCTTCTGATATAATTTAGGGTGAAATGATATGGATTGTTGGAAATTATGGTGAGGACATCCATCATTTTACTTCTATTATAAATTTAGACAATCAAAATTGATTACATGGTCAGAAGACTTGGTTATTCAGGGTTTTGTTGCATATTTCAATTGACATTTTATACATTTTCACCTCAATCTACAGTTTGAGTGTATATTTGGGGGGGGGGGCATGAAATAGGACAAACATTCCTTTGGATATGAAGGTCTACATTATATAGTGACCACCTGGAAATTTTTTCTATTATCTAAACTGTAAATGAAAGTTTACATCTCCCATTGCCTATTTTTCCATTCTCCTGGCATATAATCTGCAATGGTTGGATTTCTGATGTCATATATTATGATTGTACTTGTTACAAATAAAGCAATGGAGAACTTACAATGGAGATGCTAATTTCTACATCAATCTTATTATATCACCCAACTCATAATGAATAGACCAGGGCTGTCCAAACTTGGCAACTTTAAAATTTGTGGACTTCCAGAATTCCTTAACTAGCATTGAAGTCCACAAGTCTTAAAGTTTGGAGATCCCTAGAACAGACAATTCAAAGTTTGACTGGAAAGCCATCAGATAAATTGAGTGATGTAATGTGTTTACTGATCAGATTGAGGCAGTCATGAGACGAAGTGCATCTTTTCCAATATTTTGAGTTTTGAATTCATGTCGTTTTGTTGTTCAAAGCTGAACTGCGATTACATACATTTTAAACTGGTCTTTTGATAAACTACACAAAATTTCTCCCGGAATTTTTTTTTTCTGACAGGAGGGAAAAATGACAATTGAGTCCTCTGTTGCTGAGATTCTTTCTTTACCATAAAAAATAAGGAAGCCTGGATATTATATGTGACTGTGAATATATGTGGAGGATTTGTTTGAAATTTGAATGGGGAGTGGGTATTGGCAGTGAGGCCTGTGAGAATAAGGAGACTTTGAATGTTATTCAGGAATGTTGACACTGTGTGATGGGTGGAAAATGATGCAGAGATAAACCCAAGAATTCAGTGTATCTGAAAATTCGATGTTTATTTTCCCCTACATCTTGACAATGTTAAGCTCAATTCCTTAGATATTATTCACCACTTCACCTCCAAAGGGATACATCCCTTTTCCCATCCCATTTCTTTGTTCCTTTTACTTTCTTATAACCATTAATTAACCAAAGTGTAAGCAAACATTAAATAAATGTCACATAAATGGAAGTATGTTTGCTACAAGCACCAAATCTTTTTTGAGCCAAAAGAAGGATAGGTTAGGAGATCTATGACCTGAAAGCAGATGGAAATATTTTGTCCTTTTCCTGATGTTGTTTACTTCTCCCACTTATCCATTCCATTACTTTTTTTGTATTCTTTCTGTTGTCAATTAAACCACTCACTTTTATTGTAGTTCACACTATGACTGTTCTTGTAACTGAAATACACAAAGGAAGTCACGCTGGCTTTTAAATAGTATTTTGAGAAAATGTCTTATTCTTATTTCTCTTTGTTAGAATTTGTGAAAGACATACTGGGATACCATTCACATTCTTTATGAGCTGACCTGGTCTGGCTTCTTTCTCTCTCTTTCTTTCTCTTTCTCAATGCATTTTTTGGCAAAAATAACTGTTATGACTGTCCATTTTGAGAAAAATAGGTCTAGAATACGTTGAGAAAGTTATTTTTTAAATATAACACAGTATAAATGAGGTTTTTTTTGTTTAAACTAAAACAATTTATTAATACATAGTGGGATATATCAGTATTTGAATGCAAAAATAATTGGGACAAGTAGAAATAGATTGTCACCAATTTCTGCATCTATATTTTCTGAGAATGTTTTAAAGTTGAAGCAAAATGCTTTGTTCTGTTCTGACCTTTTTCAATGACAGTCTTTTGACTGTCCCTAAAATACCAATCAGTTTTAGAATAGACTAATCATGTGTTTGAAAGTTGAAATAACATATGCCTATCCCAAGATTTTTGATCTGAATTTGGAGCAAAATACTTGATCTGTTTGGAGTTTTATTCTGATGGAACCCAACCATCTTAATCATTCTGATGAAACATTTCAAGTATGGCTATATTTGTTTACAAGATCCAAATAAATCACATTTCCCATGAGAATATCATAATATTTAATGGTGTTTAGACTGATTTTAGATCCACTAATTGAAATTGGCACAAGAAAAGAGAAACCCCTTTTCTGCTACTAGAACTCTAGATCCATATTTGGAATTTTAATAGTAATAATAATAATAATAATAATAATAATAATAATAATAATAATAATAATAATAATATAATAACCCCCAGTGAGGCACTACCTTGACGTGGTTGTGGGGCTTGTGTACTCTGAGGAAGATGAGAGCTATGCCAGAGGTTCAACCATACTGGACAGGTCTCATCAGAGGAGTCAGACAAAGAGTGTCTCTCCCATAAAAAATATGGTGAGACGTAAATTTCAGAATGCCATACCGGCTCGGACGTCGCCCGGGTTAACAAGGTCCGCACTAGATATTGGAGTTCCTGGATATCTGGTGAAAAATGGGTTACAGGACTCAGGACTGTTGGCTGAGCAACCAGGGCCAGCAGCTGCAGAACTACTGGAAGAAAAGGTGTTTACCCGTCGCAGATACACAGTGATGGAAAACAAAGAAATAATGATCTGTTACTACAGATCAAGTCCAACAAGACGAGGATATCTAAAACGAATGCACGAATTCTGGAAAGAACAACATCCAGAATCAGAAATAACAGAACAGAGACTAGCAGATCAACGCCGATTTATAACACGAAATAAAGTATTTACAGAAACAGAATTGGACGAACTGCAAAGGTTTACCCAGGGCAAAGAAATCAAAGCCTTACCAGAAGTAATTCAGAATGTAGAGGCAAACCAGGGGGAGTTGGCAGTGAAGGAATCCAGCAGAGATATACAACTGTTCTCATTTGGAAACCAGGCACCTCTTCCTCAGGAAGAACAAAACCCTCTAACTAAAGAAATAAAAGAATTGAAACAAAGAATAATTGAGCATCTAGAACAGCACAAAAACAACAGAATAAGGCTGCCTGCATTGAAGCTTGTTCCAAAGAAACAGCTAGCACAAGCATTAAAAGATGCAAATACTGCAATAGCAAGTATAAGCACCAATTCACTGCAAGAAACAAACCAACTAATGTACAGCACAGCTGCAGTTATAACAGAATACCTGGGATGTAAAATCAACAAAAAAGAAAAACAAACAAACAGTGCACCACAAAAATGGAAGGTTAGACTAGAAAATAAGATCAGCAAGTTAAGATCACATGCAAGCAAGCTAGAACAGATGAAAGAAAAGAAGCTGAAGAACAAGAAGACCAAAGAATACCTAATCAAGAAATACCACTTAGAAACAAGGAAGATCAAGGAAGCACTGGAAATAATAAAGCAACAAATAACAGCTATAGCCAGGAAAATCAGTAGATATGAAGCTCGAATTGCAAACTATAGGCAGAACCTCCAATTTCAATCCAATCAGAAACGTTTCTACCAATCCATCAATGGAGAAACTGCAAGGAATCAGTCAGTACCTGACAAGGAAGAAACAGTGCAGTTCTGGAAGCAGATATGGGATAACCCAAAGAAATACAACAAGGATGCGGCTTGGTTAAAAGAGGTGGATGCAAATAAAACAGAAGTTGAAATGAAAGAACTAGTAATAACAACAAAAATGGTAGAAAAAAGAGCAAAGAAAATCAAAAATTGGTCAGCACCAGGTGAAGATGAACTGCATGGGTTTTGGTTGAAACATCTAACTGTTATACACCCACTCATTGCCAAGCAGTTCAACAATATACTACAAGGAGGAGAAATTGAAAAGTGGCTAACAACTGGGAAAACCTACCTAATAATGAAAAATCCAGCAAAAGGGGCAACACCAGGTAACTACAGGCCAATTACCTGCTTACCAACAACATTCAAATTACTAACTGGTGTGGTAGCTGATGCAGTACAACAGCATCTAGTTGAAAACAATCTCTTTCCACCTGAGCAGAAAGGAAACCGCCCCAATAGCAGAGGAACAAAAGATCAACTCCTAATAGACAAAATGATCTTGGAAAACTGCAAGAGAAGGAAGACCAACCTGAATGTGGCATGGATTGACTACAAAAAGGCATTTGACTCTCTGCCACATGATTGGATAATAAAGTGCCTAGAAATAACAGGAGTCAGTAGAAACATCAGAAAATTTGTGCAAAGATCGATGGCACAATGGAAGACACAGTTGCAGATCAATGGTGAGAGGCTGGGAGAGGTTAATATCAAGAGAGGAATATTTCAAGGAGATTCATTATCACCATTACTATTTGTTATTGCACTGTTTCCTCTGTCAACAATACTGAATAACTCAGGACATGGCTATCAAACATCAAAAACATCTGCCAGACTATCCCACCTCCTTTACATGGATGATCTGAAGCTGTATGGAAAAACATCATCTGAAATAGAATCGCTGCTCAACACTGTCCGTATATATAGCCAAGATATTGTAATGGAGTTTGGCTTGGACAAATGTGCCACACTTACTATCAAACAAGGAAAAATAGTGAAAACTGAAGGAATCAAGATGCCCCACGAAAATAACATTAAGAGTCTGGATGAGGAAGAGTACTACAAATACTTGGGTATCCTTCAAGCTGACAACATCAAGCACACTGAAGTCAAGAAAAAGATTAGAGGTGAATACATCAAGAGAGTGAAGAAGATCTTAAAGTCCAAACTCAATGGAGGAAATACCATAAAGGCAATCAACACCTGGGCAATCCCAGTCATTAGGTACACAGCTGGAATAGTGGACTGGACTCAAGCAGAACTAAAAGCAATGGATAGGCAGACCAGAAAAATAATGACAATGAATCATGCCCTTCATCCACGCAGTGACATTGATAGACTTTATCTACCAAGGCAAATAGGTGGGCGTGGAATGCTACAAGTACATCAGATGGTTGAAGAAGAAAAAATGGCTTTGGAAGAATATCTGAAGAACAATGATGAAGATGCACTGAAATTAGTATATCAGGAAGGCTTACTAACTACTGGAGAGACCAAACTGGCCTACAAGAAAGACCAAATGAAGAACAGAATAGAGGCATGGGAAGACAAAGCACTACATGGCCAATACATGAAAAAAATAGCTGGGAAAGCAGATAATAATAAAACCTGGCAATGGCTAAGAGCAGGGAAATTGAAGAAAGAGACCGAGGGACTAATTCTGGCTGCACAAGACCAAGCCTTAAGGACAAATGCATACAAAGTCAAAATTGAGAAGACAGCAACAGACAGTAAGTGCCGCCTATGCAAAGAAGCTGAAGAAACAGTGGACCACTTGGTAAGCTGTTGCAAGAAGATTGCACAGACTGATTACAAGCAGCGGCATGACAAAGTAGCAACAATGGTGCATTGGAAGATCTGCAAAAAATATCATTTGCCTGTAAGCAAAAACTGGTGGGATCATAAAATAGAGAAAGTCATAGAAAATGATAAAATTAAACTGCTCTGGGACTTCAGAATTCAAACAGACAAGCACCTGCAACATAACACCCCAGACTTAACAATTGTCGATAAGAAAGACAAAAAAGTCTGGATAGTGGACGTGGCAGTGCCTGGAGACAGCAGAATAGACGAGAAAGAACTGGAGAAGATAACAAAATACAAAGACCTACAAATAGAAATAGAAAGACTGTGGCAAAAGCAAGCAAGGGTAGTACCAATAGTCATAGGCTCCTTGGGTGCAATCCCAAAACAACTGGAGCACCACTTGAACACCATTGGCATTGACAAATTCGCTATTAGTCAATTGCAAAAGGCGGCCTTATTAGGAACTGCTTCCATCCTGCGACGATACCTGTAATACCATCAAACATCCACATCTGCCTATCCCAGGTCCTGGGTAAGGACTCGATAGGTAGACAAAATGCCAAATCCAGTCTGAACATCTGGCTAACTGTGCGATGAATGATAATAATAATAATAAATTTGGAAGGGACCTTGGAGGTCATCTGGTCCAACCACCTGCTCAGGCAAGAAACCCTATACCATTTCAGACAAATGGCTGTCCAGTCTCTTCTTAAAAACTTCCAGTGTTGAAGCATTCACCACCTCTGGAGGCAGGTTGTTCCACTGGTTAATTGTTCTAACTGTCAGGAAGTTTCTCCTTAGTTCTAGATTGCTTCTCTCCTTGACTAGTTTCCATCTATTGCTTCTTGTCCTGCCTTCAGGCGCCTTGGAAAATATCTTCACTCCCTCTTCTTTGTGGCAGCCCCTGAGATACTGGAACACTGCTATCATGTCCCCCCTCGTCCTTCTCTTCATTAAACTAGACATACCCAATTCCAGCAGCCGTTCCTTATACGCTTTAGCCTCCAGTCCCCTAATCATCTTTGTTGCTTTTCTCTGTACTCTTTCTAGAATCTCAACATCTTTTTTACATCATGGTGACCAAAACTGGATGCAGTATTCCATATGTGGCCTTATCAAGGCATTGTAAAATGGTATTAATACTTCACGTGATCTTGATTCTATCCCTCTGTTAATGCAGCCTACCACTGTGTTGGCCTTTTTGGCCACTGCAGCACACTGCTGGCTCATATTTAAGTGATTGTCCACTAGAACTCCGAGGTCTCATAGTTACTACTGTTGAGCAAGGTACCCCTATACTATACCTGTACATTCGTTTATTCTTGCCTAAATGTAGAACCTTACTTTTTTCACCATTGAATTTCATTTTGTTAGATAGCGCCCAGTATTCAAGTCTGTCCAGATCCTCCTGTATCTTAAGCCTGTCTTCTGGAGTGTTGAATGCTTTGGCAATAGTACACTATCATTCTAACTGATTTTCATCAATATAACTCTATCAGAAAAATATTTTAAAGTGTATGGGGGGATGGCATATCATGAGATGCCATTAATTATTGTGCATCCATAAGCCCAGTGCTTTTTTTCTCATAGAATGCCCCAGAACAGAGTTCCAGCTCCTTTTTTTGTGCATCCATAAGCCTAGTGCTTTTTTGTCATAGAATACCCCAGAACAGAGTTCCAGCTCCTTTTTTTGATGGATTTTCCAAATTTTAAAAGTAACTTTTGAAAAATTGATGTTTGGTCCACGTGGACTTGAATCGCCCTGTCAAGTGTAGCAGGTGCATGCGGGCTGCTTGTGTGTCGAGTCCGATGCATGCGTACTTCATCCGTGCTGGTTGTAATGGTGCTGCTCAGCTTGTGGCACTGCTCAGCTTGTGATTGGTTGTGTGGTCACATGCTGAGTATGAAGAACAGTTGCAGGAATTGGATATGGCTAGTCTAGAGAAAAGAAGGACTAGGGGGTGACATGATAGCAGCATTCCAGTATTTGAGGGGCTGCCACAAAGAAGAAGAAGATAATTTATTTTGTAAAGTACCAGAAGGCAACAATGGATGGAAATTAATCAAGGACAGAAGCAACCCAGAATTAAGGAGCAACTTCCTAACAGTGAGGACAATTAACCAGTGGAACAGCTTGCGTTTAGAAGTTGTGAGTGCTGCATCACTGGAGATTTTTAAGAAAAGACTGGACAGCCACCTGTCTGAAATGGAATAGGGTCTCCTGCTTGAGCAGGGGGTTGGACTAAAAGACCTCTAAGGTCCCTTCCAGCTCTATTCTGATTAATATTAAAGCAAAGCTTGCTAAAATGCCTTGTATCTTTTGATTCATCATATCATGGTTCCAAAATTATAAAATCCATTTTATACACAGTTGGTCAGAGCTCCTCCCATGCCCAAACTGTCTTTTAATATCCTGCTCTGATATGGTGGCACTGCAGTTTATGAGAAGGTCTGAAGAGAAATTTCGTCTGATACTGAAAAAACAATCCGTGACATCCATAGATAAATGTCAAGGAAGAAGGTACTCTACAGCTGGTCTGATTTCACCAAGAAGTCCATTTCATGAGTTTTGGATGCCTGGGTTGCCTTCAATGGTGATATAACCACAGGGGGCTTATTTATTTATTTATTTATTTATGAGACTTATATACCGCTTTAAGTGCAAGCACTCTCTAAGCGGTGTACACCAGTAAGCAATGTATGTATATATTTACATTGCCCCCAACAATCTGGGTTCTCATTTTACCTACCCCGGAAGGATGGAAGGCTGAGTCAACCTTGAGCCGGTGAGATTTGAACCGCTGACCTGCTGAACAGTCAGCTAAAGTGGCCTCCAGTACTGCACTCATTCCACATGCCACCTTTTACAGCAATAGATCCAACCTACACCCAGATCCCATTCTGTCTAGACTAGAAGGCTCCTCACTGTTTCTGCATGAAGTTGTTGACGTACTGTATGTGGTGAAACAGAGGTGACTCTGTTACAGTGGAAATGTTTCACAAATTATGGCAGACTGCGGTTAAATTCTTTCTCTTCTCCGTTTAAGAAAAAAAAAGCACATTTAACTGATTTATTAAGAAATGGATCGTTACCACTGTATGACTTAAAATTATGATAGGTGCTTAAAGCAAAAGGAAATGTAACATTCTGGGCCAATTTTCTTCTTCCCCTGGATGATTCCATTATACTTTCACCTGCTTTTTTTTTTTCCTTTCGCAACATTAGGTTAAATTATTTAGTAAATGCCAATTAAGCTGTACGAAGCTGCAGCCTTAGGAAATGAAAGCATTTCTCTGAAGTTAGTTTTGTTTGGAAGTTACACTTTTGATGAATCAACTAGACCAGCTACCGATAACTGGCCTGCAAAAATCTAGAGAATGAGTAGATAGTATTGCAGACATATATAAAACTTTCTTCGCTGCCAAAGAGAGCAAAGAATCTTGAGAGATTGGGAGGATCAGCACTGCAATAATGAAAAGTTCTTAACATTCAAAAATTAAGATAAGCCTTCTTTTATTGCCTTAACAAGATATTTAAGCAAGATGCAATGACAAAGAGGAAATGTTTCTAAATAAGTGAGGTGCTGCAATTTTTGATCTCTAGCCCCCTTATTTTAGCTTGCTGTCTGAAGCATACTAAACAAAATATTTACCTCTTTCTCCTTTTCCCAGCAAAGGATGGCTCAAAAGAGGTTAATTTTTACATGACCAAATCTGTGCAATGTACCATGAAAAGATAGGGAAGGACATTGTTCTTTACTGAGAACATAAGAAACATCTAATGTGCTTTTAGTATCCTTTTTGACTATTTGATACGTTCTTATAGGTGATACAGCATGATAGAACAGAAATTTTCCACTTTGACAATATCTGGAAGAGAGAGAGAGAGAGAGAGAGAGAATTCTGTAGTGTTTTTTTCAGAAAATTTTGAAGACATTATATCACCCTTATAATATTATTCTGATGAATATTATCCTATAAGCATCCTCCAAGAAAATAGAGTAATTTAAAGTGCCAATGAATTTAGCAAGAGAGTACTTAACTTACTGTTTCGTATTTATTTCTTCACATTAAAAATCCTTTTACATAAAATCACTTTTCCCATTTCCAGTCCATTAATTCAGATCCTGATATATCCTTTTTTGTTTGCTAATCTGTTTTGTGTCTTGTTAAAACTGCTTCTTATAAAAACCAAACCAGAATAACCTGCAGTTTGCATATAATCCAGTTTAGCCCTTTGTTTTAAAAGCAGTATCACAATCCTTCACCTAAATGTCCCATTTTGGCCTTTTTCCATGCTTTACTTATAACCCTGTTCACGCTTTTCTTTTGTTATAATTTTGGGATAGAAATGTATTTTTATGTTATAAAACTGTGTAATGCTTCAGATCTATTTTTAAAAAGATGCTTCATGGCGCAAGGATATGAATGTAACATTTGTTTGATCTTTAAAGCACCTATTTTTCCCCCTGAATTGGAACTCTTATCCATCCATCCATCCATCCATCTATCTATCCATCCATCCATTTATCTTCCTTCCCTCCTTCCTTCTTTCTTTCCCACATATCTACATAGGGTAGTAGAGACAGATACACACACCCATGTTATTATTTTAACCAAATGGTTCAAAAGCTGATGCTATATCTTTCTTGAAGAAAGATATGCTTCTTGATTTCTAGAATGTCTTACATTAAATAATTGATTAAGCTGTAATCATGCCAATATTCACAGGAATTAGTCATAGTTGAAAAAAGAAGAATGATCTGAGATATACATGAAATGGTTAAATACCTGAAACTTGAAAATAATTTAAGCTGCAAGGAAAGAAAAAAATGTGCTAAAATGGAACAAATCAGTAGATCAAATTCCAATAAAAATGGTTATCTCTGATTTGGGATGATCTATGTGTATTTACCAAACATTTTTTCAGCTTTGTTAAGAAAGCTGCAAAGATGACACCATTGAGTGTACACAGATATTGTATCATTAATCTTGTGTTACTCAATGATAAACTGTTTCCTGACTTTGGAATGTATGTATGTATGTATGTATGTATGTATGTATTTCGACATTGGTCAAAAGTTTTCATCATGTATAATGCAAATCCTTCTTTCCTAGCTGGTGTTTTTTTTTAGCCTAGGAAAGGGACTTCTGGTAACCTAAGTTTCCTTTCATCATTTTGCTCATCTTATTGCAAGCAGCACAAACTGTATTTGTATTTTATGCACTGAGCACAGATGGTCCCAAATACAGTGTGCCAAAGAAGCACATATGTTCCTAAATTGTGAATAGTAAGAAGAATCATAGCCATGGATATACAAATTTTCCTTTCTTAGGCTCATATTTCCATGTTAAAGAGAGATCAACAATTGGGCTCACCTAATAAAATGTCTAAATATATTTTTACCTAGGATATGGGCTGAATGTTGCAGTCCTGTATTTAAAGTAGTCTCAAGCATTGTGATCTTACACACTATCTCTCTTTTGAAAGGTACTAAATAGCCTAGATGTAAAATTCAATAAATACACACAAAGCTAACTTCATGAATAAATTTGCATAGGATTTATGTCTTCTTTATAAATAGATTGATAAATACATGTAAATGAAGAATATGCAGCAAGATAGCTTCTCAGAAAATGTCCAGTATTGGATGAAGAATATGTAACTCATATTAAACCCCTTTGTGGTGATCTATTGTTCCTATATTTTATTGTCACTACCAATATCTAGTCACTTCCCAGACTAACCTTTTTCAGAAATGATTAGATGGAGTAACTTATGATCTGATGTTTACTAATTTGTATGCTTTTGATCATACTAGTTTTTCCTCTTTGGATGTTCTTAAATTCCTCCTTTTTGGATGTTCTTATACATACATAGCTAAGGGATCTGGGTCTATTAACAGAATCTCTTTATTTAGGCACTGATTAGGAAAATCCCAAGTAACCAAGGGGAAAACTCATCTTAAACGATAGAATAGAATAGAATAGAATAGAACAGAACAGAACAGAACAGAATAGAATAGAATAGAATAGAATAGAATAGAATAGAATAATAACTTTATTGTCACTTTAAATGTACACTAATTGGCATACATTAAAATGAAATTTCATTGCATGCAGGTCTCAAAGGGTTACCACCTCCGATGTACACTACATAAATATGACAAAAATAAATAAATAAATAAATACAGAATTATGCATATAACCACATATATTATATGACACAGAGAAACAACAGTCTAGTTCGGTTTATGTACACATGTGCATGGTGAGAAAAACAAATCTTGCCAGTTTACCTGATGGATGGCGTAGGGAACAAACAAATGATGCCCTGTTTGGAGTGCCTTTGTTCACAAGAAAAGAACTGTCTTCTAAGCTACACTATTTAAGTTAACCCAGCCACAATTAAGTAAACAATGACTGTTATAATATATATCTGCTGGCTGGACACTATAAAAGAAGACACCAGGATGACCATGGCAGATCTGAAGGAGGTATTGCGAAACAGAAGGACATGGAGAGTGCAGATCCATAGAGTGGCAGACAACAATGGCTGACAACGACTGTTATAATAAAACCCTAAATTCATTAACCTAACACAAATCTCACAACTCTTCTTCTTTTAACAACATTCCACAGTAGAATTTCCCAGATACTTATACCAAGTCTGAACATGTGATTATGCCAGATGGTCAGAAAGAATGCATTTTAAAAAGATTAGTCTGGACAGCAGTAAAAATGGACAGTTGTAGAGATGCAGTAACTTTTTTTTTCCGTAGAAGCTGTCAACTCTGGGATGTTATGTTGTGTTTGCTTTGGACAATGTGCATAAGGCAAGACGGCTGCTGATATACACCAGACATGCAAGGATTACAAGTCCAGGAGTGCTTTTTTCCCACTTTCATAACATTTAAAACAATGACCAAGAGAATGAGATTGTAAAAAAACAAACAAAAAACCTTGGATTGCAGTTCTGCTTCCTGAAAGGCTCATGCATTCATATACCAGATGCTTTCTGGCAAAGAGCAAACAGACTGTTAAAACAGATTAAAAGTATTTATGATGACCTGGATAGCCTCCAAAATTTGAAGTCAGAATAGTGCTGATGAGTCAATTGTTGAATCATTGTGAAAATAGTAAAAAAACAACATAAAGATTTTGTTAAATTTGTCACAAAAATCATTTTTAAACCCATCTGTTGTCTTTTTGCTGCAGTTACATGGCACATGGAGATGGTAACTATGCTGAAAAATATGTATAAGGCTTCTATTCTGAGATTTGACTTAGTGGATTTTAGATTTATATTGCAGTTTGACCTAACTTTGAATCAGATTGATGAATTGAATCAAATCTCTGAACTATGTTGGATTTTCCCATTTAGAAACTGTTTTTGAAAGAATCAGATTGACTGTACAGATGGTACATATTGATCCGATTGACCCCATTCAGTTGTTTGAAAGATGAAATTGAATAAACTTGAGTTTTTGATCCAAAAAATGATCAAACCCATGAATGAATGATCTGAATAAACTTGGAGCCAATTCACATGTACCTGATGAAAAACCTTTTGGATTCCATGTGAATAGGGCATGTCAAAAGTATAGATATTTTATTTCAGCCAGGTGAAAAAGTGACAATAACTTTATAATTCATCTATTAAGCAAATTCTTTACTTCCAAGGTTTTCATTATATGTACACCTATATCAAATGTATCAATTACAAAAATGAAATCCAATACTAATATATATGTATGTGTATGTGTATATGTGTGTATGTGTATTATATTATATATTATTATATAATATATTATATATTATATATATATATATATATATATATATATATATATATATATATATAATAGTTAATAATATGAGTCTCGGGTATATTCATATTCAAAATCAGAAAATACAGATCACCAAGACTAAAAAAATTATTAAAACTTAGCTTTCGCCAGTATCTGCTGACATAGTCAGAGTTCAAGCCTTGATTATAGTGTCTGCAAAGCCAATCGTTTAGCTTGGCTTGAGGACAATAAGGAACAGCTGAAACTGCAGCATTACACATAGAAATGTTAAAAGAGCAGCGAGATGACTGCATGTAGACAAATGCATGCTCCACAAGGGCAGGGCGAGTAGAGAGAAGCAGAGTGCCAGAATTCAAACAGCTGTCAATGAGCCCAACACAAACAGGAACGGGGCAATTGATTACAGGAGGGCGGGAGTTGAATAGACCCATAACATGCTCATTAGCTAAATGATTGGCTTTACAGAGACTATAAGAACGTGTTCCCTCAATCCTGGCTTGAACTCTGATGATGCCAGTAGGTGCTGGCGAAAGCTAAGTTGTAATAAATTTTTTAGTCTTGGTGATCTGTCTTTTCTGAATTTGAATACACACACACACACACACACACACACACACACACACACACACACACCTATTCAGAGTTTAAATAAATGCAAATACAATGCAGGCATTCTCCAAAAATATTTCTCTATTTAGGTAAGTAAATAGCTTTAAAATGATGATTCAGTGGGTCATGGGTTGCCTAGTATAACAACAAAACTCCTACCTCAATGCCAGTGGCACATCATAATTCTTCCAATTCTTTGATTGCAATCATCTGTAATGTAATCTATAAACTTATTCTAAATCTGTTTCTAATTTCTACTAATCTGTAACATATAGTATGCAGATTGGTAGCTGCTGCTTTAATGTCCAAAATACAGAGCAATATTTCAGACTGGTTTTTTTTCCCTGACAGATTTAAGATACACATATATAAAAATAAAATTCATTTAATTTTGTAACATCATGTAACTCACAGTCTTTTTTAGGAATTTTCTTTCGTTTTACATAAATACGAGCATAAATTGCTCATGAGACTTTATTAGTGCAAATTATTCAGCTTTCATACTTCAACACATAAATTCACTGATCAACACCTATTGTTTAGCAACTTGTTTCATGTTTAAGATTAAAAACATATTCATTGAAGTTCACACTTTGGTTTATTGGAGTGTGGAGAAAAACGATGAAGATTTTAAAACTTATTTTTAAAGAGAGATACTTCCCATTTCTATTTCACTTGCAGACTTCTAACATTTTATTGTTGGTCAGCAGACACCATGGGGTCACTCCATTTGTGCTGTTTGTAGTATGGGTCTATGACAATTCACCACGGCCAATTCACCATAGCCAACTTGCCATGGCTATCTTGCCGCGGCCAACTTGCTGTGAGACAAGAGTTATACTAATAGCAAAGAAATGGTGGAAGAGAATCATTAAAGAAAGGAGCAAAAGGAGGGACAGAATGAAATGGGAATGGCAAAAATTAAAATAAGTTATTATTTATTTTAAATAATTAAATTGAATTGTTAAATTGTCCTGTGGTTAGTTGTCCTGCAGCAAGTTGGACATGGTTGGCTGTGGCGAGTTGCCCCATTCCATTGCAGTACAGCTACAGGACTGCGTAGGAGCTATCTCATCCTTCCTATAAGGATTTACAAGTCTAACCAACAGTTCAGAGAGCAATATGAGTCAAAAGTCATAAATACTGTCTCCTATCGAATCTCCCAAAATTGGCATCAAATTTCTAATATGACAGGAAAAAAATGATTAAATACAATACTCATATTAGTACTGCTTAATGAAATGAATTCTTAATTTTAAACATAAATATTCATCCAGGAATTATTGAACTGGTGGAAATACCCTTTGGAAAACAGATCCTCATCCAAGACTACTTATTAATTGTATTAAATGGATATATATTAATGGTCCTGGATTAGTATATATTTTTCAAAGATATATATAGACCATTTGTTAGACCCCACATTTTCAGTACAACTAATGATGACAATTGAGCCCAAAATTTCTATTGCTAAGAAAGACAGTTGTTAAGTGAATTTTTCTCCATTTTACAAATTTTCTTTCTTAAGCAAATCACAGCATTTGATAAGTTACTAACATGGTTATTAAGTGAATCTGGCTTCCCCATTGACTTTGCTTGTTAGAAGGTTGCCATATGAACCAGTTCCCAAGCTTTTAGATTTTGATCACATGACCATAGGATTGCTGCAATGGTCATAAATGTGGAAAATGTGCATAATTCACTTTTTTCAATGTGGTTATAACTTTGAATGGTCACTAAACAAATTCTTGTATGTAATTAAGCACTTTCCAAGAGACTTTATAGTCTTATAAAATTATAGAATTATAGACTAGACAACCTGTTATCCTTGGATTGTTGTTTCAGAGATATTTCCTTACTAGATTCCTTGATGATTTCAAGAATGATGTATGTACTGTCCCCACTGGAAAAGCTGGGATACATTCAGAGATGGATCTGCCTTGAAAACAGTCAAGGTTGAACTATATACTGTAGTACTATCAAACGTCAGCACATAAAATGTTTTATGACATTTTTGTACTGTACACTGTTTTATCATAGTATTTATGTCATAAAATGTTTTATAAAATTTGCCCAATTTCAATTTTGGAGTTATGGATCCTGGATTTTGGATGCATTCTGTATGTTAGCCCATTTGTGGGACCTTGGTTTAAAATATTTTGCCCAGTTAAAAGTTGCAGGAAGAAGTATATAGATGTTCAAGCTAATCAACCCAGTCAAGCATTATATTATTAAAACAGAATTAAGCCCAGTGATACCTTGAATAAACTTTATGCCATTCCCTACTAATATTTGTTTCACAAAAAGCACCCAGCTGGCATATTTTAAATTTTATCAGGCCCTTTCTTGTAGTTATCTATTGTTTATCATTTTCATGAACTTCTAATGTTTTCAGAACAAAATTAATAACATACCCTTAAGGCTATTCTTTTGTTTAAAGGATGCATATCCTACCACAGATCATCTCTGCAAACATTAAAAAACATATTTGATTAATTTTTCTCTTAATTTCCTATTCATCTGGAACCAAAGTTAGGGCTTAGCTTTCTGTTTTGAAAACCAATATGTTTTTTTTTCCTGTAAAGGATATATTAATAGTTTGGTTCTGGTTTTGAAAAGATTATCAATGATTTACTGAGACTGGAAGACTTTTTAAATGACTTTGGCAAAGTGCCTTCCATTTTAAATGTTTGATATAAATGCAAGAATGGATTATTGATCAGCTGCCCATTCATCTCACAAGCTACCATAAAACAAGATTCATTTCTCATTTGATTTGAAGAATTTTAGCATGACCTTTGAAGATGTATAACAAAATAATGCCAAGTTTTTTTTTTTAAAAAAGGGGTTTTCTTTCCTTCTTACAACTTTGAAAGATAAAATAGGATTTTATGGAACAAACAGAGAACCTGGGGACAGATTTTCTAATGAAACCACAATTTAATCTTATTGATCTCACATTGTCTCAAACATGACCACTTATATTCTTGTTTAGGTCAGTTCTCAGCAGAATGTATTCCAACAACAACAGTACTTGATGATATACAAGAGATATCTTCACCTATCTGATTAACATTGGTGCCCTGTAAACATTCTCCTATTTCACAGGAATCATTTGTGTATCAATGAACAGATGTCAAGTGGTTCAGATAACATCTAAATGTAATCATTTATAAACCTGTTTCATGGAACCAATCCTGAGAAGGAAAAATAGATGTTAATGGGAAACACAATAAGATCCACCAATAACATTGGCTAAGATGACATTTTTTTTCTGAACAGAGTGAACTTTCCTGTTTCTTTCTTGTTTTGAGGGTATCATATCACAGCAGAAATGGAACAAACATGAAGATTTTTTTTCAACATAGAAGCATTTAACTCTGTGTTTTCCTGAAGAATGGAAAATATTCTATCAAACATTCTATTGAGATGAACCTGAGTTTAAGCTACAACAGAGGTTGGTAAGGTTTTTGTTGCTGAGAATTTATATTAAAAATATAAGTTTGATTAATAGAATTAGTTCATAGTTATGTTGCATATGGGAAGGACTATTTATCAGTGAATTGGAGTCAAAGTAATTTCAGAATCTTCACATATTGCTTAAAATATATTTATTCTAGCTAGTCTCATGAGGATAATAACTGAAAAAATATCACATTAAAATGTGTAATAAGACATACAAAGTTTGTGTGACTGTTGTTCAACTCTCTGTTTAGCATTATTATGGTTGAGGTATACTTTTATGATTGTATGCTTATTGTCATGAATCTAAAATTTTATATTCAACTATTTTATTTACAGTTCTCTTCATAGTCACTACAGCTCTTAGTTCACTGAGAGAATTTTCTCCAAAAATATGGAACAAGATGGAAATATTTGGAGATACTTACAAAGGAAGAATGACTGGTGAAGATGATGGAACTCTCTGAGATGGCCAAAATGACTTCTTTAATTAGAGAATAAAATAACAGAATAACAGAACTGAAAAGACTTTAGAGATCTTTTAGTCCAACCCCCTGCTAAAGCAGGAGACTCTATATCATTTCAGACACATGTTTGTTCAATCTCTTCTTATACTACAGTATACATTGTGTCAGAAGCACTAAAGTGAACTGGAATCTCAAAGTAATTAAAGTGCTTCTGTGGTGAAAGGATTAGCTGGTCAGATCACTATTGCGCAGTTGGAGGCTCCTTTAATGTCCCTGTTAATGAGTCCACCAAGTGGTACCTATTTATCTACTTGCATTTGCATGCTTTCAAACTGCTAGGTCAGCAGGAACTAGACCGAATGATAGGAGCCCACCCCATCACACAGCAGCACTCAGGCTTTGAACATGGGCTTGCAAATTATCAATGCAGCATCCTAACCACATGGGCCACCGCGCTCCTTAATCTCTTCTTAAAAAGATGAGAAAGGAGAAAAGATGATATCTACATTTACTATAGTATAGTATAGTATAGTATAGTATAGTATTGTATAGTATAGTATAGTATAGTATAGTATAGTATAGTATAGTATAGTATTGTATAGTATAGTATAGTATAGTATAGTATAGTATAGTATAGTATAGTATAGTATTGTATAGTATAGTATAGTATAGTATAGTATAGTATAGTATAGTATAGTATAGTATAGTATAGTATAGTATAGTTGACTGGAAACCCCTTATGGATTTTTTTCCAGAAAACAGGAAATATGAAGTTGTGGTTTTGAGGATTAGACAGTATAGTTTATAAAAAGAAGAGAGTCATATTGTAACTTTAGAGACTTAAATGTATAACTGTACTTATAACTGCTGTACAGAAGTTTGGAAGCCACTTCTTTGTATCTTTTCTGCTTTCTTTTTTACTTTTCCCATATACCGGAATGGCATACACATTGTATATAAATAAATCTCCTATGGAGCCAGAGTAAGCTATTTAAGTGGTTGCTAGGAGTAAAAAAAATCATGAATCGCTCACAACAAAGTATAATTTTATTACTAGAATGTAACAAATTGGCCATCAGAAGAGAGGGATACTAGTCTGTCATTGTGGCCAGAGCACTTTACTAAAACTGGTATGCCATTTTAAGGTCTCAATGCTTGTTGTTAACTTGTTATTCATTTTAATTTTTGGAGGTTATTTAATTTTTTAAAAAATATTTTAAATTTATTTTATATTAGTTCATTTCTCTTGGCCCATTTCCTAATGTGACCTCAGAACTCCACTCAGTGAGAGAGTGTGGCTTTCTGCCCCACAGAGGATGTTACTCCTGGTTTATCTAATGAGAAGTTAAATGATTGGATGATGGATGGATGACATGTATAGGACACCTTTGAATGGAAGAGAATGGGCACCAGGTTCATATACAGAATGCCATTCTGTTTGTTTTTCAGTCAAATGGGTACAAAGCCCAATTTGTTCTCCCCCCTTTTCATTATATTACCCTGATTCTCTGTTTGCATCTGCTGAATTCTACGGCTCATGTGAAGCAAAGTTAAAATATTGCAAACAGCTGAGGAGCAATGAGCAGCCCTTAGGATGATTGCTTCTCTTCAGTTCTTTCATCACAGAGCTGCTAGGCAAAGCCATCAATAAAATGAAAGCAGAGCTTTTGTGTTGTCAAAGACTCTGCAGTGTTGCTTGCAGTGAGCATAGTTCTGAATAAATAACATCTAGCATAAAAACAGACAGCTTGACAATAAACGATTAAAGAATGTTTTAGAGAAACTTTGAGAAGCCCACCCAGATACTATTTCCACTATAAAAGAAGCAGTCAGAAGGAACTGCTCAGGCAAGAAGTAATGCTGGCTGATATTTTAGGGAGCAGCTTAATTATAAGAAACTGTGATAGAGCCTTAAATAAGATAGTCAGATACGCCAGCGGTTAATCATCTCTGAAGGAAAAGTGATGAATATTCCAACATAGGCTGACATTACTTAGGTGAACAGACTATTAAGGGTAAATGAATAAAAAGATTTTGAAATTGCTCTGAGTGGTCTTCTGCTTATAACCAGGAAATGAGAGATACTTAGGATTGATGTTTACTTGTATATAAAGTCATTGTTTCTTCTCTGTCATCTGAGGCCTGTCCTCGTTATTATGCCCAAATGTTTTGCAAAGCAATGAAAAAATTTAAGAAGATTCCACAGTAAATATGGAATTTTATTGATATAAGCTTTAGTAACTGAACTTTGAAAGCTTGACAACATTTCACCTTCCTCCTTCTTATGCAAAAGAAAATTAAGTTTCCTTGTAATTTTTCTCTTCCTTTCCTGGGCTTAGCTCATACTTTGGTAACTGCTGTATTCCATCTTTGTTGTTCTCTACAAAGGGTTATTTGCTGGAAGAGATAGAAATAGACGCCAAATGATTCTATGGACTGATTCAATCAAGTTAATGTAAGTTGAATGAGAAAACAGATCTAGAGTAGCTGGAGGATATAGTTGATTCCCATCACTGGTAGTCTACATAATGTCAGGAATGGATTTTGAGGAAGGAAGACCCCCTCAGCACAAGTCCTCAATACATTAATATGAGTCACTCCCCATCTTCAAGTCCTGGATTCAGGATGCAAGAGACAGCCATTGTTCAGCACTTCATCCTAAATGAGTGGTTTGATTTCCACATATTTTCCTGATGGAAAGTATGTATAGAGTTTGACTTGTAAATCTTCCCTAATCAGAGAAGATCATTAATGAACCAGAATATGAGCCATTTTGCAACCAAAATGTCTGCAAGCCCAAGTCCAATCTAGTATTTGCCACCTTCTGTAGCGTAATAGGACTGTGAAGAAATTATGCTAATGTATTTTTTAATGAAATGAAAGAGCATGAACTGTTTCAAAATTAAATTACACACTAAATCACATACCAAAAAGTGCTAAGTTTATTTTCCTAATTTAAGTAAAGTACATAAAAAGTAGATATTCAGAGCTCTCAGGGAAGAACTAAATCAAATCAAGCTTCACAAAGATTATTTCTGACTAGAACCATGTTTCGTATCGGATATATTTCTCTCCTCTACCAAACTTTGCAATAATAATAATAATAACAATAACAACAACAACAACAACATACTCCCCTTTGCAATCTGTCATTTCCTTTTTATCTTAGGTTATTAAGAACTTTCAGTAGAAAGAACAATTGTACTATATGTGGCTGAGTTAAGTTCTAAATGCTCATAATTTCATGCAAAATAATTTAAACTTTCCTTTAACCCCATCTATTTGATTGGGAAGATTTACCCAAATCTTTAAGTGATCTGTCTGTAAATTATAAATAACAAAATTCTCTAAATGACAACACACTGTTGTAAATAAAATAATAATAATAATAATAAAAATTTTGTTGAAGCTTTACTCTCAACATTAGAGTTGCTGTTTCACAGAGTGAATGCCAGTTTTCATCTGGTTCCCTTCTTGAAGTGACACCTATTTCATACAGTGAGAACATGTTCTCACAAAAAATATCCATTCTGTGAAAATTATGTGGTAAAACTGCATTGCTTTATGCAGTTCTTTTATGTCAACAAGCCATCTAAAAATCAGCTAACTGATGTTGGCTACAACATTACATATTAGAACAGCACGTATTTTGAAAATGATTTGCAAGGGGTACTTCAAAATGCACAAGAGTGCAAGTTGAAGGACTTATTTACACCAAAGATGTGGCTGCTTTAAAGCAGTCCTACCTATGTGCTTATATGCATTTCATAACATCTTAAACTTGTATGAACTATGAACAGCCTTCCTGTAGAATTTGGAATATCATTTCAAGGACCTTTCATTCATCTCCCTGTGATGCCCACGACCTGATGGGAAATTTAGACTACTTATTAAATTGGTGGTTCTAAATAACTTCTCTCGTATGAGGGATTTGGGTTTTTTTCTGAAAGTTGAACAATTTAGAAGAGAAGTAAACACTATTTTTTTCTCCTGGCAGTATTGGCACACTTCTTCATTGGAGCACTCTGATTTTCATTATGTTGGTTCTACCAAGATAATATTATCTACTCACAATCCATAGCAGCAGGGATTGATGAAGTAACAGCACTTTCATACTTACTACACTTTGAATTTAGTAACAACTTAGAAAAGAATCTAATCAAGCATTCACAAGAGCCCTATTTTTTTTTTTAAAAAAAAACATTGCCAAAGAAGTAAATTGAAAACAATTATTATAACACAAATGAAGGCAAATAAACATGTCCTGGGATAATGTTGCAGGATCCAGTTTGGGTCAGTCACTGGGACCAGAGGTTTAGTCTTCTGAGCTTTGGGACTCGTACTGGAGCCCATCCTCAGGGAACTTCTACCAAAATGTATAGAGAGAAGTTCCCTGAGGATGGACTTGAGCAGGAGTCCCAAAGCTCAGAAGATTAAAACCCTGGTCCTGGTGACCGACCCAGTTTGGATCCTGTGATTATTATATCTATAATATAAAAGGCTACTACAATCCTTTCTTATATGAATCTTCATTCAGTTTAAGGTTTGGTCCCAGACCATTAAACACATCAATACAAGATTTAAAATACAGAAACACCAGTACAACATGTGCCGGAGTATATTCTTAGTTTTGGAAGTCTTCTGAGCCTTCAAAGGCAGTATCTCCCTGAGGCATAGTTTTAGTGAATGACCTGCCAAACCAATCTCCATTTTGAAGTCCAAGAAGATTTGGCAACCACTGAGGCCCCTGAAATCTCAATGTGCTGTGTTTAGCCATCTTCCTTTTTGCTTCTTCTCCCTGGAGTAAGACCAAGTGATGAGAGGAGGTGGTATTAATATTAAAAGGATTGATTAGGCTGCCTACAAATCTTTTGTGTCTTATGATATAGTATTTCTAAATAAGCTTTTACAAAGTCTTAAAGGAATCAAGCAATTGGCAAACTCTTTCACCATGATATTTAAATATGACTTTCTCCTCAGCTGATCATGGCTTATCCCAAAAGCTATTTAGGAGCAGACCTGATTAGTGCTTGGGTGGAAGATTTCCTGAAAATTTCAGGTTGATCTTGATAGAATCTTCATCTTATTCACTGTTAAGAATATTTTTTTTCTCAGTTCAGCAAGACTTGCAATGTATCTATCCAAAGATAAATTCTATTTTTGTGTATTTGACTGATGATTAGGCCATAAACTTATCTACTTTGATATTCCTTAGCCCAGTACATTTTACTTTAAAAAGATTCATATTTACAATTATATTCTCTCTTTCTGCTCATTGTACAGCTAATCTAGCATAGAAAATAATATTCACATTGCATGATCTAATCTGTTTGAAGGATTATTAGAATATATCATAACAATTTATCACATAATTATAAATCTGCATTCCATTTCACTTTAGCAACAAATAAATAATAATAACCAAAGCCTGTTAAAGTGGAATAGGAGGAGATGTTTTGCAGTTGTTTATATTTTTGATCTGAATAAAACATCTTTTAATTGTAATGGTTCAGATACTGTAAGTGCTTGGCATTAAAGAAAATGCTACTTTTAAATTCAACAAGCAAGCCTAGCCACTTCTGTGATTAGAGACTATGTCATTGCTCAACTTTGCTGGCAGGAGCC
Organism: Crotalus tigris; assembly: GCF_016545835.1. Classification (NCBI taxonomy): domain Eukaryota; kingdom Metazoa; phylum Chordata; class Lepidosauria; order Squamata; family Viperidae; genus Crotalus; species Crotalus tigris. The sequence continues at coordinate 616,054 of NW_024096808.1, read as the reverse complement.
TGTACAAACAAGATTTCATGTGTAGATCTCCAGTTCTAGGGGAAACTTTATATATAGCTTTGGCAAGAAGAAAATCTTTGCTAACCTTCAAATTAAATTACTCTTAATGAGTTGCACATGGAGCTTTGAAGACTGTGGGACAACTATATTAAGTCCAAAATATAGCTGCTAGGCTATTAATTGAGACTGTTCATTAGGAGCATATTTAAGCTGTGTTTAAACAGCTTTACTATCTCCTGCTCTATATCTAAGCACAATTAAATGCATTGGAGTCTGGACACATGGGACATGGATTAATCCACTGACTCTGGCCAACTTTGGAAATTTTGTTTTATAATTTTAAAATTGTAAGCTACCCAGAGTCACTTGGTTGGGTTGGGCAGCTATAGAAATTGAACAAATAAATAAAATAAAATAAATAAAAAGCTTCTTCTGGGTGTTTTTTGAAGTTACGATAGATCATTATGGAGCAATTATAGTTATTACTCTCTTAGAGTGAAAACCATGCATGTGAATGTAATAAAACTGTAACTGAACTTTAAACATTATGATTTTCTTCAACCCAACTCCATTAACGCTAGCATAGCCTGAAGAGTTTTTGTTGCTAATAAGGAATTTTTTGTGACTATATTGGTCACATTAGAGACTCCATTGGTCAGAAAATAATTGCTATAAAATTCAGCTAGATAGCCTGGCCAAATTTTTAAAGGGCTGAATTGACCTTGAGTTAATTTGGGTAAACTTTGTAATGTTAAACAAAAGTGTTTGATTGATTTGACTTTCTACTATCCACAAGGACATAGTTTATGGAGAGATGGAATATTGTTATATCTTCCATTTTAAATTGAAGGGTGTTAAATTAAAATTCAGGAAATGTTTAGTAGTATTTAGGGCAATTAAGGAAGCCTAAGTAGTATGGCAGAAAACTATCTTTGAGATGATTTAAGGATTGGTAAATCCCTGTGGTTTGATTTAGACCCTTTTCATGTTCTCTATCCTTGGTAATTTTTTTAAAAGTCTTTTTAAGATCTGGGAATAACAGATACTTAAGCAATAAACCCTAGAATAATAATATTCTTATGATGTTTCCCACCAATTTGAGCTATAGTTATCAGGGGCTATTAATGGAACCAACCCAACTGAGCCAAGTTAAGTTTTAATCAAGCTAGTAAGATGGCTTGTCATTCTTTGCCTTGAAGGCTAAATTAGGGATGCATCCAAGTAAGAATCTTAAAAATCATTACTTCAAAATGACCAGTTAGAATAAAAATGTAATTGCATTCCATATAACTGTTTTACTTTTATGCAGAGTAAATAATTTGATGGCAGCTGGGATTAAATTCCCTGTCCCCTTTGAAAACGTAGAGTTGTTGTATTCCTTTGGATGAGAGAGGACGAGAGAGGAATAACTTGGGCTGTCTCTTTCTGCTATCCCTTCAAAAATTCTAGTTATTTAAATCATTTAATAGTTCTGTGGTCTGATTATCTTTGTACCATATGTGAGATTTAGTGATATTAAAAAACACTGTGATTTGGGTTCTAGTTGGTTAATATCTTCCTTGAAATCTGAGTAAATGCTTTATGAAGTCTTCTAAAACTAAACTGGATTAGTGACAAAATAGCAGCTTGTATATAAAGTAAAAGTACATTAGGTACTAATTTCTCAAACTATTTCAGAGCATGTATATCTAGGTGTTATCAAATGTTAATAAATGCATTTATAGAATATGAAGGATATTAATGCAACTTTTATCCTCTTAGCAGTTATGCATGGGTTGGAAAACTGTCCAGTATAGTTACAACTGACTCTAATTACTATATTAGTATTACTATATTAGTACTCTATTAGTATGTTGTTTATGTATCAGTAGCAACAAGTATTTGTCAGTGGTGGAATTCTTAAGTTTTTTCCATAAACAGGTTTTTGAAATTAAATCAAAAGTTGTTTTAAAATCTACAAATGCAACTAAAGGTTGGCAGTTTGTACTGAAGATGTACTTTTTAGTTGTAATACTAGACAATTATCTATTGCAGATCTATCCCAAAAGTGCTTTTTCATGAGGCAATTGGACTTTCTTGATTGTTCTTTGAAGAGGTTTCACTTCTCATCTAAGAAGCTTCTTCAACTCTGACTGGATGGTGGGGAATGGAAGGATTTATACTCCTTGCAGATAGCTGGTCACTTGCATTCTTTTAGCGAGTCATTGATGCCCCTGAAGGCTTATCTGTGTCATCAGAGTCATCTGAATAGTGCAAATGGGGATGGAGCCTTCTTGAAACTGTTGAAAGGTCTGTGTTGAAGACTTGAGATAGATGGTGTCATATCCTCCCCTCTGTTGAGAGAAGGCTGTTCAATTTTTACATAGATGGCCTCTTTGACCTCTCTTTTAAACCAGCGGTCCTCTCTGTCCAAAATGTGGACTTTACTGTCTTCAAAAGAAGCACCAAAAATGCTCCACACCCATTTGCACTACTCAGATGACCTTGATGACACAGATAAGCCTCCAGAAGCATCAAAGACTCTCTAAAAGAATGCAAATGACTAGCTGTCTGCAAGGAATATAAATCCTTCCATTCCCCACCATCCAGTCAGAGCTGAAGAAGCTTCTTGGATGAGAAGCAAAATGTCTTCAAAGAAACATCAGGACAGTCCAGTTGCCTCATGAAAAAGCACCTTTGGGACAACCATGACCTGGATGACTGAGAATCTCCATAGATATTGCAGATCTTTTCTAAAGCTCACCTGTTCTCAGTATTTTCTGTTTCAAGCCAATCCCTGAGTTTTCAGGTTAGATAGTTGGCATATAATTAATGATTATATTTAATAGGTCCATAGGTCTATAATTTGTAGGATCACTTGTTTCTTTTTTTTTGAAAATAGGAACAACTCTAGTGAAATATTTATATATAAAAAATACTGGTGCTAAGCCAGGGAACTGCCAATCAACATTACCTTTTATTAGCTCTTCTGGGATAAAGTCAATGCCTGTGGCTTTACCTCCCTTTTACTGATTAATTAATTACTTGGCCTCAATAATTGATACCAAAGGCCAGATATATTGAAGGTAAGCTTAAAGATGGAAATCTTCATTAAAAAAACCCAGTAAAGTGGAACTCCCATTCTTTACATACAGGGTAACTGTGACAAAACTGTACCAGTGTAAACCATTGCATATGTTAAAAGTATGAGGATTCTTTCTCCTTCACAGAATTAATAAATTTTTGCCAAATTAATACCACTGCATCTTTTTTTCTCAAAAGGATTTTATACTTCCTTTTTATTGCATTCATTAAATAACTAGAACTAGCATTAGGGTTCCTTTTATGATAGATAAGTGAGTTAAACATCATTATTTTTAGTAACCACTTTGATGATCAAATTACTTTTTGGAAACTAAATTATGATAAGATAGTTTATGATTTCTCTTATCTTTTTAAATCTTAAAATCTGGATAATCCCATCATATAAATTCCATAACCTTATGGACCCTAGTACCTGGATCTCTTTCTGGATTCCAGATTGGCAAATATAAATTTCTCTGGGATAAATTACACCAATTAACAACCTTTCAATAAACTGTCCACTCTATTTAACCCTCAAGAGCCCAGCTTTCCTCAGTAGGTCAGAATGATGTATCAATGGGCCTTTCCATGCTTCACCTCGACATACAGTAGCTCCCAGGTTTGAATGATAATTTCAAAATGAAAAGCCATGACATTCATTTTCTTTGAGATTACAACCTCAAGGTTAAATGTTTATGATCTAATCAGAATACAGTCTGGCCTGGACAATCATGTTGAGCAGACCCATTCAAAATAGAAAAATCCTATTTAATATTAGTCAAAACATAAACCGAGGGCCAATTTGGTTAGTGGTGAAGATACTAGGCTAGGAACTAGGAGTCTGTGAGTTCTAGTCCTGCCTTAGGTACAAAGCCATTGGGTCACCTTGGACCTGTGACACCACCTCAACCTTAGGAAGCAGGCATTGCAAACCACTTCAGAAACCTGCAGAGACTTATCTTAGGCAGTTGCCAGGAGTTGAGATTGACTTGAAAGCATTAATCCCACCATATAAACTCGCTATATTATAAATATAATCCAAATCCAGTGGCCAGTGCTGAAGATAAGTTAGATTGGATCATTTGGAACCATTCTACTGTTTAGATTTTCTCTAGTAACATACCAGTAAGATAATACTGTTTTACAGAGCACTCATTGAAATCCAATTCTTTTTGCTTGTGAATGAGAATTATGTAAAACAGCATTCATACATAGCAATAAATAGTATCTGAAACCTAGACGTAAGTCTATTACTCTTTGCTGATACATTTAGATGGTAAATAAGGGCTTATCTTCTATTTGAGCTGTTTTGCACTGTTAAGCAAACAGGTTAAGATCCCATTTGCATCTCCCTGTTCAATGCAAAAATGTCTTGAGATTGGGGCTAAGCATTCATAAAGCAAGCCCAAGTCCTCTTACTGCTTTTTAACCCAAGGCATTTAAGAAACACCACATAAGGCTAAAGTCAATAAGGAAGCAAGTGTGATAAGATTTAAAGGAACAGTATATCACAGAGACAGTGACAGTATCATCTTAACAGGGAAAAACCTCTTTACTGAAGTTACCCTTTGGCATGTTTAGATTTTAACTCTAACTCAGAAATCATTAGTTTAGTGTGCTGGATGATAAATTTTAAGCCCTGAAGGTGCTCCAATGAAGACAATTATTAATCTTTTTTTTAAAGTTAGTGACTAAAGTGATTTAACTTACCCTGCAGAAATTTATTCAGCCCTAAATTTTATAGTGTTCAATGGACACATTCATAGTCAGTGTAAACTATGTCACAGCTTTGGTTTCACTAGCACAATTTTTTCTTATTTTTATCTCTTTCTTACAGGATTTTGCTCTATTGACTTAACCTTCATTTCTGGTTCAGTCATTGTGACACTTGTGTTTCTTAATGATTTGCTAACCATTTTCTTCACTTTGAACAAGGAATGACAAATAACTTGTACTTTGCAAGCAGAACTTCCATTTGGCTTCCCTAGTCTCTATTTATACTGTTCTACTGTGGGCTGAGTTTATTTACTCTAATACTGTTTTATTATCTTTGACCAAAATTATTTAATGAATATAAGTTCCCCTGGCAGTCTCCTCTGGGTTCTTTGTGGTTTGCACACCCTCTGTGGCATTCTTTCAAAGTATAATTTCTCACAACACGCTGCTTCTGAATGACTTACTGTGTGAACAATATTCATGCTTATTCTTTTTCTGAAAGAATTTTAACTTGACATTTCTGATTCAGATGCTAGTTTGGTAGCAAAGAAACATCACAGAAATAATTGCCAATAAAAAAATCATCATGTGAGTTAAATTGCAGAGTGTTCTCTCTTAAGAATCTAATGATCTGTAAAAAATATCCAGTTCTTTTATTTTGTACTTTAATAAGGTAATGCACTGTTTTGATTCATCATCACTTTAAAAATGACTTGTTTTCAATCTCAGCGTTCCCTAATTTAGAGAATGTTTGTGTGCTATACTCCTTAATCTATGCAATTGTGAACAGAAAATTCCTAAGGAATGCCTTTAACACAGATTTCTATATATATATTTTTATTCTAAAAAATAAATCTAGTTGTAGTAGTCAATAGTATAACAAGTGTAGTAGGATCAATACTCCTGAAACTGTATCTCCAATATGTCTGACTAAGGAAAAGCAGCAGCTAATATTCCACTGGGTGCTATCAACTATGGTATGCCTGCATGTATTTTGGTTTCTTTTCCTATTCTGTTTCCATATAGAAGTGCAAACTGTGTTTGTAAATGTTTCAGCTTAAATATATGATATATAAATGTGTGTGAGTCCCCCCCTTCTCCCTCCCTCCCTCCCTCCCTCCCTCCCTCCCTCTCTCTCTCTCTCTCTCCCTCCTCCCCTCTCCATTTGTATTACTTTTAATTAAAGTGATATGGCCATGCAGTTTTCGTTAGAGAAAATAGTGTGAAATATTATTCTAAGCTATTCCTGGTGTGCCTTCTATTCTATTGTTGTTGTTTTAATCTAGAGCAGGCATGTCAAACTCACAACGTCACGTGACGTTGCACGATGTATCAGGACTTTTTCCCCATTGCCAGCAAAGGGGTGGGTGCAGTTTCGTCATGACGCATCCGGCCCATAGGCCAGCAGTTTGACATGCCTGATCTAGAGGTTCCAAAGAAAGAAAGTATAAGAAGTTAACAGAGGAACATTTTTAAATCAGATAATGATACTGTACATCAATATTAGCACTACATGCTTTTTAAAAGACTTTTTGTTCTTATAGAAAGCAGAAATGGACGGGTTAACATAATTGCGTATGCCTGGAAATCTTTCATCTTTTCAATAATTGTGCAACTGTGTTGGGTTTAGGTTTAAATGTTTCCTAGTAGTTAATAGACATGGTATGTCATGCTCACATGCTCCCTTTCCCTCCTTCTAATTAGAATCTGAAAGCTTTAATTTTTCTTTCAAGTAGAATTCTTTCTGATAGTGGATTTTGGGAAATGGGAGTTTCTTTAGTGAGCGCAGGCCAGAATCAAACCATGATTTGGTTAGGGGGCTGTAGATTAAATAACTATAGCTTTCAAATATGGATGTCTTGGGGGAACTGGATTAATCTAAAATTAAATGTGGTTGAGTGTTTAGACTATGGGACGTGGGTTGCAAAAATCTGAACAACCACAAAAATGTATAACTCTTTTCTCCCACCTGGTAGTCATGCAGGCTTTTGCAGCTCAGATGCCTAAATCTTTTGGGGGGAAAGGTGAAGAAAAGAACACATGACTTTTCATAACTATTTCACACAAGGGGGAAGCATTAAATAATGTGTTACACTTGTGCTATGAAAGAAAGTATTTGGATATAGCTAATGGCAGAAAGACTTTTTTTCTTCCATAATGCTGCAATTCCAATAGCATTTTTTTTTTTATTAAAAGTTTTATAAATTTTACAAAAAAGAAAAAAGAATACAAAACAGAGACAACATATACAAAAAAGTAAAACTAAACAATACATATATATATAAAAAAAAAACCCCCCACCCCTCCCAAACCCCCCCCCTCCCTTCCCCCCCCCCTGAGCTTCCCAGAGCAGAATATAGGCTTAAGAAGTAAAAATAAAAATTAAATTAAGAACTTTATATTTATATATATAAAAAGATTATCTATAATATATATAAAAAATAAAACTTATGAAAAAACTATATAATATTTTTGTATACCCAATCTAAATTGTATAAATTTTATCCATTTATCCCAAACAGCAAGAAACTTCTCTTGCGTTTGTTGCTTTAAGAAAGCCGAAATCTTTGCCATTTCCGCCAGATAAGCTACTTTAAGAAACCATTCCTGCAATGTAGGCAAAGATTCCTTCTTCCAATATTGTCCTACTAACAGCCTAGCGGCTGTAATCAAATTTAACATCAAAACAACCTCCTTTGTATCACAATCTGTAACAATACCTAACAAAAATAATTGCGGAGTAAATTTTACCCTCCTTCTAAAAATTCTCTGGATATTCCACCATATTTTGATCCAAAATGCTTTTATCTCTCTGCATGACCACCAAATATGATAATAGGAAGCCTCCTTATAACCACATCTCCAACATTTGGGTTGCACGTCAGGGTACATATAAGACATTTTTTGTGGATCAAGGTGCCATCTATAAAACATTTTATAAAAATTCTCCCTTAAGTTCTGTGCTTGTGTAAATTTGACATTTCTCACCCAAATATTTTCCCAGGTGTCCAATGAAACTGGCTCACCAAAATTCTGCGCCCATCTTATCATACAATCTTTAATTAGTTCCGTTTCTGAATCCAATTCAACTAAAACCGCATAAATTCTCTTAATGTGGGTTTGTCTTGAATCCTTCACTTGCTTGATAAGATTTTCATCTTCTCTAAGAAAACCCACCTTACAATCCATCTTCCATCTGTCTAATAATTGCCTATATTGGAACCAAGAATAAATAAAGTTTTCTTGCGCTAACTCTTCCCGTGATTTTAATTGCCAGTTTTGTCCATCCCATTTAAGTAACTGTCTGTAAGACACCATATCCATTTTAACCCCTCTTTTTATTGCTTCTATCGCATGCCAAGGTATAGCCCATAATGGTACTTTGAAATCACTTTTATAATATTTTCTCCAAATCCTAAGTAAAGAAATTCTTAAGATATGAGATTTAAAAGCCCAATCCATTTTTTTATTGAATATTAAATAGGCATGCCACCCATAAAGTAAATCCCATCCCTCTAGATAAAGTATCTCAGAATTTGTCAAATTTACCCAATCACTGATTAGTGTTAAAACCACCGCATCATAATATAATTTCAAATTTGGTACCTTAAGTCCACCCCTCTCACGGAAGTCTTGCATAATTTTAAACTTAACCCTTGGCTTTTTCCCTGCCCAGATAAATTTATTAAGACCCTTCTGCCACTCATTTAAATTAATCTCATTTTTCAAAATTGGTAACATTTGAAACAGAAAAAGAAACTTGGGTAAAATATTCATTTTTATCACTGCAATTCTTCCCATGAGGGATAATTGCAACTTTTCCCAGTTCTTCAAGTCCTTCTGTACCCTGACCCACAACCTTTCATAATTATTTTTAAATAATTTTACATTAGAAACAGACAACATCACCCCCAAATATCAATAGCAATTTTATTATTTTTCCAATATTGATAATACAGATAATTCCAATGCAGATAATTGTATTAAAGAATAAAGACATGTATATGTATATCCTTTAACTTTCTATGCTTATTTACTAGTATGGACACATCTCTCTCTCTCTCTCTCTCTCTCTCTCTCTCTCTCTCTCTCTCTCTCTCTCTCTCTCTCTCTCTCTCTCTCTCTCTCTCTCTCTCTCTCTCTCTAGTTTTCTTTAGGTTATAATCCCTAAACCTACTTAGCTGGGAGTTAACTCCGTTTTATTCAGCAGATTTATTTCTGAGTAAATACCAATAAGATTATATTGTTAAGGTAGCTGTTGACTGATACACTGTTAAATGTTAAAAAAAATAGAACTACTGATTATTAAAATAAAAGTTCTATTTCCTTGTTATTATTTCCCATCATTCCTTCTAATATAAATTGTATCTTGATCAAAACAAAGTGATGGTGATGTTTGATAAGTTCTGTTATGCATGAGACCAGAACTAACAAACTGAGGCAGTAATCCATTGGCCTTTCAATTAAATTGCTTCTGCAATAATCATCTTGAGGCAAAAACTGATGATGCCATAATTACAAGGAACCAAAGAATCATTACAATGTTTTCCTCTACTTTCCATCCTTATTTCCCTTGTATACTATTTGCTTCTCTTATTGCTTGTGTTCAATCCATACAAGCATACAAGCAAAAATACTCAGAGTACAGACTGATCAACATTAATGTGCAGTGATTATATGACATTCCATGTATAGTAGGAACACAGGTTAATTATTGCTACTATGACAAGTGTAGGCAATTTAATTTCTAAACAGATAAGGATGCTGTACTAAATTCTTCACACTGAACCACAATCCTCTCTATCTCAGTGAAATAGAAATGAACTGATCAGTATGGCTGGGCAAAGGCTTTAAAAGAGCTTCTTTGCAATCTGCAAAAACCAGCTGAGCATGGATGCAGAGGTGGATATGCTTGAGAGTAGCATCAGAAGCAGTTGCTCAAACCCCTTGCAAAGAATATGGCTGCTTTAAGGATTTGAAAAGGTGATTTGCATATACTCCCATGCTTTGAAATGCCTGCTATATACTATATGAGGGGATAGCCAATCAAGGAAAAAAAGTGATGCAGATTTTGCGGGCTAATTTGATTAAATATGCAGAGATTTCAAATACAGTTTTAAAAAGTTATGCAGCTGGATCCCATCCACACACAAACACCTGTTTGACATAGTATAAAGAAGCTCCACGTTTCTTAATAATGTCTCCTGACAATGGAGTTTCCATCTTGTTGCCAGATTAATGGACCAGAAAGAAGAGCTGCAGCCTGGAAAACAATCTGATAAATCCGATTCCAAAGGTTAGGATTGAGGAGGGGAGAGAGAAAATGGCTCAGAAGGGACCCTCCCTAGTTGTCTAGAAAATAAAGGCAGAGGATGGGGGAAGTGCTCCAGACTTGCAAAATACGGTTATTCTACAAAATCAATAAAAGTACAGTAGTATTAATATTGTTCATGGCTTTGGTTTCCTGCCTGAACAAGCTTGAAGGGGTGACATCAGGAGGCAAGCTGAAGTTGGTCCACTATTTTCTGGTAGGAAAGTATCTTTCCCAGCTATTGCAGCAAGAGATCTTCCATCTAGGTAGGAGGACAAAGAGGAACTTGTAGATGGTAACCTTCAGTTTGTCTCTAATAAGTCTAACAGATCTGCTATGGCGCCACCCCTTTTTGCTCAGTCATTAGTTCTGTGCTTCTATGGCCACACTGGTTGTGGCTGCCAGAGAGATTAGTCCCATCTTCTGAAATGCTCTTTTCTTTTTTGTTTTCCTTGAGTTCAAGGATGAGACTCTTATTACATGTACTACCAAATACTGGTCTATCAAGAGGTCAGTGGTCTTTAAGAAAATAATCTATCAACAAGAAGCAGAAACTAGCCAACATGGCAAAGAAGAGCCCCAACAGCAGAGCCTCCTTGCTTGAGTTTGGCTAATAATGAAAGAAGGAACATCTATGCCTACTGAATTGCTTGGCTTGAAGGAGGAGAACCAATGTCTACCCTGCAAGCAATACATGCTAATCTATGAGAGCAGCCACACTACGGACTGCATTGCTGAGGTACAATTGAAGGTAGGCTGTGAGTTCAGGGTTTTTATGTTAGCAAACTTCTCTCCTATATGGATTAATTTGGATAGCCAAATCTGTTGGTTCACTAAGCTAGAAGAATTGCATTAGTATATGGAATCATTCCAACGGGTTTCTGATTAAATTTGAAGATTTTTGGAAGTTTTATAAAAATGAAGAATGTCACGCTCAACTATCTTGACCATTTGCTTTATTACAAGTATATGGAATACATCTTTACAGTCCATAGGTAAATACTTTAATGATTCAGTATGTATTCTTTGTTGAAGAGAAGGATAATGTGATCATAGAAAGTAAACATTGGAAGGGGACCTAGAAGATCATCTAATCCAACTCCCTGCACAGTACAGAAATTCTGTATTTTGTAGGGAATTTAATCCTGTCATACCAGCAAGACATCAGTATTTTTCAATAATTAGACATACATAGATCTGACTGAATTTGATGAAAATATAAAGCTAAATTCTGTGGATCAAGTTGGTGAGGTCAATAGGTATTAGTGTGCTGTGTTATTGTACATAGTTTCCCAACACAATATTATCCATGGACTTTTCTGTATCTCTGTTACAAAATGTCAATATTGTTCATTAAAGTGTCATCTTAATTTACAGGAACTCCCACCTCCCATTTGAACTCTTTGATGGATAACAAAGAGTTGAGGGTTTTTCAGATGAATATTAATGAAGTAGAACTGAAATGACAAAAATGTACCTAGGCCAGAATTTGAAAGGCCAACAGGTGAAACAGAAAAAAAGCATACAAATAAATAGTTTTTAAAAATAAAAGGAAAATAAAGTAAAAAGCAAGTGTTTGCATTATTTTAAAATGAGATGAAGGATTGTGGTCGTTCCTGTTAAGCAGACTGGAAAGAAAGAACAATTACAACACAACTCAGAAGCTTACTAATGGTTTAAACAGAACACAAAATGAAAACTTGGTGCAAAATTATTTATAATATTTTATATTCACCCGATAATCGCAAATACATTTGAGAAGGTTTCTTTCTTATAACTTAATCTCAGATATTCTGTTAATGCTGCTATATACTGGAAACAATTTTAGAAAATCATTGGATTTATGAGTGCTGAGTCTATTGTCTGATATACATTATAAAACACTGGACACTTTTCATAACATTAAAGCAATACTTTGCAGAAATATAGATCAAAGTAGTTTTCTTCACTATCTCCTAATCAGGACACAAAGTACTTCTTCTTTTTTTTTGCCACACCATAGTGAAGATAGTTTGAAGTTGTCTTGATCTGTTCTTATTCTGCTTCCTATTTCTCTACCCCCCTCCCCAATTCACTGATGGTGCGTTTCTTGAGCAAACTTTTCTGAAAAACCACGAGTATGGAGTCTGTAGAGTGCAGAAATAAACCATCTAATCTTGCTTAAGATGCATGAGGTAGATTAACTGAGAGAAGTTTCAAAAAGGGTTTGTGAAGCAGGCAGGAAACAATCACTTGCTAGAAGAAAAATAACAATCAAAATTATATTAGACTAGCAGGAATATGTTCAATGAGTCCAAGAAGTATTTTGGTATGATGTACACATTTTGGATTATGGCTTCTAGCTTTATAAGAAAATATGAAATTCTGCAGATTGTACATCTTTGTGGAAATGGTACTTCAGTGGGTTTGGGCAGTAACAAACACAATTCCTTCATAATTATTTTACACAAAAATAAGACATTTCAACAAAAGCAATTGACAAATATTGTGGTTCAGAGACAGCTATACTAGTGTGTGCTCATAATTAAATGTGCTTACATTGCACTGTATTCTCAGTAGAGTTGTTTACCTACTATTAAGCAGCTGTTATGTTTAATATCTTAAAGCTGGCTTTATCTAAAATTGTCAGTTACTTCAGACTTAAGCAATGTACAGCTGTACTACTGAAAAATGTATAGAATTATGGGTTGTTCATAATTTAATCAGTTGTTCATAGCTTACTATGCAGATGGACATTGTAATTCTGCCCATACGTGCTGCCACTTCACAATTCAGAATACTGTGAAAAAAAATCTGCATGGTTCAACAGTTTAAACCCAGAATATTTTACTCTGTTTTTGCTTATTTTCTTCTATCATTCATTACATAATCAAAATAATACAAGTCACAGGAGTAGATGTGTTCCTAAGTCATTCCCAGTTATGGTAACCTTCAGATAGGTAGATTCAAATTCCCAGAATTTTGAATAACGGCATGCTGACTGATGCCCATGTTTGAAATTTATCAATTTTGGGAAACTGTGATCTAATTCATTAACCTAGACCAGTCGTGGTGAACCTATGGCACAGGTGCCAGAGGCGGCACTCAGAGCCCTCTCTGTGAGCACACACACTGTCGCCCCAGTCCTAGGCCTTTAGCTGGGTTTTATAAAAGCTTTTCACTTTAGGCCTCCGCCACCATGTACAAAAAAAAAAAAAACGTTCAATCAATCAGTCAATTTCAACTTCTTGCAAAGTTGGAAGTGATTGATTGAACATTTTAGTCCCACCCAGTCTGCTGTTACCACTGCAGCCACACCCACCCAATAGGCCACACCCACCCAATAGGCCACACCCACCCAATGGGCCACACCCACCCGGCACCCAACAATGCATAAGTGGGTTTTGGGTTGTAGTTTGGGCACTCGCTCTCTAAAAGGTTCGCCATCACTGACCCACACTAAATTACCTATTCCTGTCTATTGCTATCTGTTGCCCTCTAGATAGGTTTAGTGGTATAATGATTCTGCGATTTGTAACCCTAAGCCATCAGTACACAATGTCTACTGTAATTTTTGTATGCATTTTTATAAATCACACTTACATATGTCTTTGTATTATTTATACAGTTAAATGTACATCCATATAGTAGGGATGTCAAACTGGTGGCCCGCAGGCTGGATGTGTCATGCACAGGCCATGCCCACCTCGGCTCCACAAAGGCAAAAAACTTCCAGATACATCATGATACATCATGTGATACAATCGAGTTTGACACCAATGCAGTAGATGCTTTGTTGTTGCAGAAAATTTTGACTTATCATTGGAGTCTAAATTACAGTACGCTGTATTACTGAGTCACATTGTGATGAATTCTGCATTTATGAGAAAGATACAGTTCATTTCTCAACTGACAGGTTTATATTTGGAAATTCTTGATTTTGGGCCAGCATGTCAAAAAGAATATGGTGGAATTAGTAGTCTTCCTTGTTGTACCTTATAAACCTTAGCATCTTCCTTTCTCAACCAAATAATTTCCACAGATTAAACAATGTATTTAACTAGAACTATGACACTTACAAAAAAACATTCTTCTTAGTTGCTTGAACAGAGAAACTCACAATGCCACATGATTGGGAGCCAATATTGCTCCTGTGTTTGAATCAGATCAAAGAGGTACTACTTTAAATACTGCAGATGTAATTTTATTTCTTTCACTTATTGTCAACTGCCACTGAACTATAAACCAAAATTATTTTTAGCAATAAACCTGTTCTCTCTTTATATTTGTAGTACATCACCTGTAGATTGCTTAACCAGCTATTTATAATTATTATGAAAGGAAGCTCTCTCTGTATATTTTTTTAAATAGAAGACTTTTAAGAGTACCAGCCCTTGAGTACAAGGCTAAAGTGAGTTCTTCTCTTTGTTGCCAAGGAGTTTTCTGATAGACAAGAACAGTGGTTGGGAAAATTATGTCGCCCAGCCATTCAAGGGTGACTGCACTTCATTCTCTGTGAGTTTTCTGTTGAATTTTTGTAGAACAGGGGTATCAAACTCAATTTCATTGAGGGCTGCATCAGCATTGCGATTGCCCTTGGGGGGCCGGGTGGGTGTGGCCAGGGTGGGTGCAGCCTACTGGCAGTCGTGGATGGAGTGGGTGTGGCCTACTGGGTGGGTGTGACCAGCTCTACATCGTTCGCATCAAGGGTGCCTGTGGGGGCCTGGGCAGGAGTGGGACAGATCTGAGGGTCTCTGGCAGAAGATGTGGGACCAGGGCAAGCGCCAAGGCATGGTGCATTTCTTCATTCCTCACAAAGGTGACACCTCCCCAGCATGCACCCAGGGGGCGGGGCCAACGCGGCAGGGGCTGGTTCCTTGCTGTTTCCGGACAGCCTTGTGGAGCTAAGTTTGAATGCATTTCAGCATAGATGGCCACCACAAAATTGTACATTGGCTCCGGTCTGGCCTGGGCCAGGGCCAAGGCAGAGGGGGCTGCTCCCTCACTGTTTCCAGGATGCCTTCGCGGGCCACATGAAACCACTTTGCGGGCTGCATCTGGCCCCTGGGCCTTGTGTTTGACATGTCTATTGTAGAAGGATAAACTCAATTGCATGCATCTTTATTGTGAGGTTTAATGGAGATTAAGCAATAAATATGCACTTAATGTCTCTCAAATAGAGAACAATATGGTATAAGAATAGTTCGTGAGTGACTCCCAAAATATCAAACAATGCAGGAAGGTATGTGTGTGTGTGTATACATATCCTTAACAAAAAAGATTGATGGGATATAAATGAACTTAGCTAGGACAGAGTGAACATTAGAATATCCTCTTCTGTAACAACAGTTTTAGGAGCTCAGTCTATTTTGCCATTTGTGATGTAAATGACCAGATTTCAGTCAGAAGATCAAAGGGGTTTACCACTTTCCCTTACAGGCACATGAGTGTTGCACAACACATGAGTTCTTCTCTTTACTAGCAATACATATTGCAACACTGATCCCCAAATTTATTGAGACTAGAAAGGAGCAACATGACTGAGGAGTTAAGTGGGATTAAAAGAGCATGTTTACAGAGTTTACAGAGACCTTCAAAGAAGGTCTCTGTAAACAGAAGAGAGAGAAAGAGAAACACATTTAAAAAATGTTTTCTCCTGCCTTTTGTTTCAATCCCCAAGCTATTCCAGATTTTAGGCTGAGAAAAAAGCCAAAAGAAGGATTCTGAGTAAAAGAGATTCTCAGTCTATCAATGCTGTATTTTAAGGTGACCAACCGTCCTCCTTTAGGGAGGACAGTTCTCCTTTTTTAAGTTCTGTCCTCCCTCAAAAAGTGTCCTCCTAGAGACTTCTGGTGGATAGTGTTGATGATGGCGGCTACATTGTAGCCGTCCTCCTGGGACGGCGTGAGAACCGCGGAGCACAGCAGAGATCAGCTGTCCCGCGGCTCGAAATCCCCCTCCCGGGTGAAGGGAGGGGGTAGAGAATCACCCAAATAGAGGTAGAGCCTCTTAAACCCCCCAGGATTTTTTTCTGGGGGGTAGAAAGAGAGCTCCCTCAGAGTTCGGGCTGCCTCCGCCTCCCAGCTGTCTCTGTTCCTTCGGGAACAAAACGAAATGCCGCTACCATCTCCGTATGCTTAAAAGGACCGGGTGAGTGATTTTTAAAAGCGGACAGAGCTGGATAAAGGATTGGACTTATTGATTTTTTATTTACTTTTTAGTTTAGGCTGATTTTCTTTTCTTTTTCTTTGTTTTTTGCTTGTGTGGAGAGTGAAAGTAAAATGGCGATTTGAAAGTGCTTTTTTTTTTTTCTCGGAAGAAAGCGAGTCAAACGGAATGTTATGGACTATTTAGTTTTTTCTATTTAAACTTTTTTTTAAGAAGGTGGTTTTGTGTTTTTGAAATAGCTTTTAAACTCTCCTTTGCTTTTTATTTTTTTCTAGAGGATTTTTTATTGTATTTTCTTTAAGAAGGAAGAAGAGGAAATAAGATTTTTCCTTTTTTAAAAAAATGGCTTCAAAGAGGCAAGCAGCTTCTACAGTTCCTAAGGTGGCTTCTTCCCCTGCGATCTTACCGGTACAACAACCTAAAGCTACACCGGTACAACAACCTAAAGTTACACCACTATCTTCTCCTCCTCTGCCAGTATTATCTGTACAAGACATGAAAGATATAATGGGAAATGCTGTATCTCAAATCAGAGAGGAAATGAAGGACCTTTTAGATCAGAACAAAACTGAAATTAGAGGGGAAATGAAGGAGCTTTTAGATCAGAATAAAACTCAAATCAGAGGAGAAATGAAGAATCTGTTAGAGCAGAATAACACTATTCTGAGGCAAGATATAGTTATGGCTTTATCAGGACTGGCTTCTGTGGTTGAGAAGCTTGATTCAAGGGTTGAAGAGGTTGAAGAAAAGGTTGATACCCTGGAAGATAAATTTGAAGGCATGGAAAAAAAGATGGAAATTTCACAAGATGACATTGTTATGTCTCAGTATAGGGAAATGGAATACGCTTTAAGAATCAGGGGTCTGAAAGAGGATATGCAACAAGATCTGGCAGAAATTGTGGTAAATGACTTTGCTGTTATTCTGAATAGGGAGAAAGATGGAATACTTAGAGAAGTGGAAAAAGTTTACAGAGTTAATTCCTGGGTCGCAAAACAGAAGAATTTACCAAGAGATGTGGTGATTTATTTTGCAAAGAGATCTCTGCATAATGAAATTATACAAGCTTTTTATAATAAGAGGTTTCAGATTGCTGCTCAAGATATCATTATCTTAAAGGAGATCCCATCTAAAATTTTAAGAAAGAGAAAAGATTTTGCTTTTCTAGCTAATGAACTTAAAACAAGAATGATGCCATTCAGATGGGAGATTCCGACGGGTATTGTTGTGAGCCATGCGGGGACGCGTTACAGACTCAATACAGTTACTAAAGCAAAGGAGTTTTACAGTTCGGTCCTGGGAGCAGGCTCACCATCATTTATGATGCAGAAAGCTTTGGATGGTAAAGAGGTGGAACAACAGTCTGAAGGACAAGGTGTGATGGTTGCTGGAAAGTCACAGGTGGAGTGGTCGCGACAAACAGAGATCAAAGAGCAAAGAATGACCTGTGCAGCACATAGACGCAAGGAAAAGGAACAACAGAAGAAAGAAGTTAAAGAATCTCTTCAAGAAATTGCTTCATTGCCGGTGGGAGGAGCAAGACCCAAGAGTTCTGCAGCACATTCTTCTATGGCAGATCTTCAAGCAGTCTTCTCCAGGCTCTTGGTTAAGGGAGATGGTAAAGCTCCTGACCTGGAATGTTAATGGCCTTAATTCCCCCCAAAAGAGAAAGAAAATCTTTCATTACTTAAAGCAACATAATAATGATATTATTTGTTTGCAGGAAACACATATTTTATCTAAAGACCAAAAACATTTAGCCAATGCTCGTTTGGGATCTCATTTTGTATCTTCCGCTCCTGGGAAAAAAGGGGGAGTAGTCATTTATCAAAATCTTTTTTAGATTATTATCAAAAAAGGCTGATAAGCAAAACTTATCAGCCTGTTTGGTAGAATCTGATCTTCAAGGGAGATATGTTATGATTGAGGTTGGTTTATATGGGAAGAAAATACTTATAGTGGGGTTGTATGCACCAAACCAACAACAGGAACAATTTTACAGATTGTTACATCAGAAATTAACTTTGTTGGATTATAGATCTGTGATATTAATAGGTGATTGGAATGGTGTATTAGATATACAAAGAGACAAAAAAGGATCTTCTACTTTTTTTAAACAGGCTAAACTACCTAAAGCCTTTTTTGATTTGAAAGAGGACTGGGAGCTGAGAGACTACTGGCGGGAACGCAATCAGGAGGAGAGAGACTTTACTTTCTTTTCAGACAGACACCAATCCTTTTCAAGAATTGATTTTTTCTTGATTACAACTGATTTATACTTTAGGGTAAAGAATGTTAAGATTTTTCCTAGGACTTTGACGGACCACAGTCCAGTTTGGATGGAGTTGGCGGATGAAAAAGAGGAGAGGAGATCATGGAGGATTAATGAGAACTTATTTAGACAAGAAAAGAATGTTCAAAAATTAAAGGAGCATTTAAAGGATTATTTTGTTTTAAATATGCATAAGGGAACATCAATGTCAATGGTATGGGATGCAGGTAAAGCCTTCATGAGTGGGATCTTGATACAAATGAATAATACTCACAGACAAAAGCAGATTCAGAAACATAAGGATTTGGAAGACGAGATTAAATTAAAAGAAAAAAATTTGATTTCAAATCCTACAGATGAAAAGGTCAAAGAGTCTATAAAATTGCTTAAATCACAATTTAATATGTTGATGGCTGATCAAACTGCAACTAACTTACTGTATATGAGACAAAATACATTTTGTAATGCTAATAAACCAGGGAGATGGTTGGCTTACCAACTTAGAAAGCAACAGAGACAGAGAATTATAGATAAAATAAATCATAATGGTAAATTGGTATATCAGAAGGAGTTGATTAAGAAATCTTTTTTGGATTATTATCAAAAATTATATAAGAGTACTAAAATACAGGTCTCAGATATAGATAATTATTTAAATGAAGCCAACTTCCCTAAATTAACAGAAGATCAGAAACAAGAAATTAATAGTCCAATTACTAGTGAGGAAATTGAGACGGTGATTAAAGAACTAAAATTAGGTAAAGCACCGGGTACGGATGGTTTGACATCTATTTATTATAAAACTTTGGTACAAGAGATGATTCAACCTTTAAGACAGCTTTTTAATAATATATTACAGGGTTTAGAGATTCCCCCGTCATGGGGCAGAGCCTTTATATCTTTAATTCCAAAAGAAGATCAAGATCTTACTCTACCAAAGAATTATAGACCTATATCTCTTTTAAATGTAGATTATAAGATTTTTGCAAAAATATTAGCTAATAGGCTTATGAGGGTTTTGTGTCAGATTATACATAAGGATCAAACGGGTTTTATAACTGGAATGAAGAATAATGTCAGACAAATTATTAACTTATTAGAATATCTAGATAAAAATAATCAGGTCTCTGCAGGATTGATATTTTTAGATGCTGAGAAAGCTTTTGACCAATTGAATTGGCAATTTATGTTAAGACTAATCGATAAAATGAATTTTGGAGAAAAAATTTTACAAGCTCTTGGTGCTATTTATCAAAAACAAACGGCACAACTTATAGTTAATGGGGGCTTGTCAGAGGTTTTTATAATAGAAAAGGGGACTAGACAGGGATGTCCATTGTCACCTTTGCTGTTTGTTTTAACTTTGGAAATATTGTTGATTAAAATTCGAGAATCACAGCAAATAAAAGGAATAGAAGTTAACAAAAAAGAATACAAACTAAGAGCTTTTGCAGATGACTTGGTGGTTACCCTGTCCCAACCTACTCACTCCGTAATAGAGTTATTACAATTGATATATCAATATGGACGGGTTTCGGGGTTTAAAATTAATAACAATAAGACTAAAATACTACCCAAAAATATGACTAATATGGATAAGCAGACTTTGGTTAATCTGACAGATTTTGAGGTTGTTGATAAGGTAAAATATTTGGGGGTTACTTTATCTGTCTCTAATGTAAAATTGTATAAAAATAATTATGAAAGGTTGTGGGTCAGGATACAAAGAGACTTGAAAAATTGGGAGAAGTTGCAATTATCTCTTTTGGGAAGAATTGCGGCGATTAAAATGAATGTCCTGCCTAAATTCCTTTTCTTATTTCAAATGATACCTATCTTAAAGAATGAGGTCAATTTAAATGAATGGCAGAAAGGTATCAATAAATTTATCTGGGCGGGGAAAAAACCAAGAGTAAAGCTTAAAATTATACAAGATATTCGTGAGAGAGGTGGACTCAAGGTACCGAATTTGAAATTGTATTATGATGCTGTGGCCTTAACATTAATTAGTGATTGGGTTAATTTAACAAATGTAGAAATACTCCTCTTGGAGGGTTGGGATTTACTTTTTGGATGGCATGCCTATTTAATTTTTAATAAAAAAGTTGACCGGGTTTTTAAATCCCATATTATAAGGATTTCTCTACTTCGGGTTTGGAGGAAATATTACAGAAGTGATTCTAAAATACCATTATGGGCTATACCTTGGTATGCGATAGAGGGGATAAGGAGAGGAGTTAAGATGGATAGTGTTTCTTATGCACAATTGCTTAGATGGGATGGTAAAATTTGGCAGTTAAAATCTTTGGAAGATTTAGCACAAGAAAATATTATATATTCATGGTTTCAGTACAGACAAATAGCGGACAGATGGAAGATAGATCGTAATGTGGGCTTGCTTAGAGAAGATGAAAATTTTGTTAAACAAGTAAAAGATCAGAGACGAACTCATATTAAGAGAATTTATGGGTTGCTAGTAGAATTGGACTCAGAACCAGAATTAATTAAAGAATGTATGATTAAATGGGCACAAAATTTTGGTGAACCAGTTCTACTAGATACCTGGGAAATCATCTGGGTGAGAAATGTTAAATTTACACAAGCCCAGAATTTAAGGGAGAATTTTTATATAATGTTTTATAGATGGCACCTTGATCCACAAAAAATATGTATCCTGACTTACAGCCCAAATGTTGGAGATGTGGTTGCTTGGATGCTACTTATTACCATATTTGGTGGTCGTGTAAAAATATAAAAGCCTTTTGGATTAAGATATGGTGGAATATTCAAAGAATTTTTAGAAGGAGGGTAAAATTTACCCCACAATTGTTTTTGCTAGGTATTGTTACCGATTGTGATACTAAGGAGGTTATATTGATGTTAAATTTAATTACAGCCGCAAGGTTGTTAGTAGGGCAATACTGGAAGAAGGAATCTTTGCCTACTTTGCAAGAGTGGTTTTTTAAAGTATCCTATCTGGCGGAAATGGCAAAGATTTCGGCTTTTTTAAAGGATCAATCGCAAGAGAAGTTTTTTGTGGTATGGGAAAAATGGATAGATTTTATACAACATAAGTTGGATATAAAAATATTACTTAGTTTATCAATAATTTATATACAAATTTTAATATTTTATAGATTGTATTATTTTTTCTTTTTCTTTATATGTTTTATTATTATTTTACTTTCTTATATTTCTTTTCTTCTTTCTTTCTCTTTATTCTTCTTTTTTTTAAGTATCTTCTTTTTCTTTTTTTCTTTAATATTTATCTCTTTTATATATATATATATTATTGTTAATTATTCTATTAGTAGTTTAAGTAATGTATTTAGACTTATCTATGGTTTATATATATTTTTTTAAGAATTCAAGAAAATTTAATTAAGCCTATATTCAGCTCTGGGAAAGTTGAGGGAGGGAGTGGGAGGGTTGGGGTGGGTTGGGGAGGGTTGTTCTTTCTTATTTTGTAAAATTTTAAAAATTTTCAATAAAAAAAAAGTGTCCTCCTACATGTCCTCTTTTTCGATATTTGAAGACTAATCTGCAGGGCTTTTTTTCCCTCATAGAACGCTCAGAACAGAATTCTGGCACCTTTTTTGATGTTTTTTTTTCAACTTTTGCATGAACTGTGCTACTCCCCCTATTGGCTTTCGAAAGCCAATAGGAATTGCTGCTGAGCTCACCAAAACATCTGGCTGGCAACTTTGCACATGTAAGTTGTTTGCAGCGAAGGTGAATTGGCAGGAACTTTGCACCCCTCCCTGCTACCTAACTACACCATCTCCTAGTTAGTCCTGAAGATACCTGGAGAAGACTGGAGTGGCGATGCCACGGTAACTTTCTCTTGATCTTCGGCCCTGTTAGGGCAATAATGGCTGCAGGCGCAAGAGGCAGGGGCGGCAGGGCTGCTGTGGGTGGCAGTGTGAGTGGCGGCAGTGGCCGGCTGCCCCCTGTGCTGTGGGAGCCACGGGGCCTGCTCTACACAGGGGCTCCACAGGGTGGGCAGTGGTGCTGGCGGGGTGGCTGCAGGTGGGGTGTGTTGATGGCGGGCTGCCTCCCGGGGCTGGAGCAGGCACAGCTAGTGCTTTGGGAGCTGCGGGGCCCACTCTACACTGTGGGGTAGCAGTGCTGGCGGGGCGGCTGCGGGTGGGGCCGCGGCATGTAAGCATAATTACAATGTAAAATGTTATTGTTACAAATGTTTTTATTATGCATTTATCATATTATAGTGTATTCTGTATTATTGTTGCAATGAATAAAATGTTTCTTTTATTTACAATATTTTTTTTTCAATTTATTTGTGTTCTCCTTTTCATTGTAAAAAAGTTGGTCACCTTATGTATTTTTTCCTACTTGAACTGTGAGGATTATAATAGAGCCACCACCCCTCTTCATTAAATCAAGACTCCCAGGCTCATAACAACATTTCAGCAGGAATTACATCTATAAGCATATTGAAAGGTCTCCCCTCCTCATTCTAGGGATAGTCAACATTTCTTGACTTATCTATCTTTACCGAAGAAACTTCCAAATATAAAATGCTTGCTTCACCAGAAAAAAATCAAACAGCAAAATCTACTCTTGTCTTCATGTCAGATTGAAAGGGGTGGGGCCTCTTATCATTATGCCAAAGACTGACTTGTAACTGCCATAGCATTAAGTGTACTGAAGTGTAGTGGAATCATGAATTCTGATCAAAACTCAAAAGTTGAAGTATCTGTACTGCATTAATCAATGGAATGTCTAATTCTTACACTGCTAATTGAGTATTACTGTTCAATTCTTCCTCTAGTGACGAGTAGCAGTTCTTTAAAAATGTAGAGATAAGTAGAAACTTCCACATTTGTATAGTTGATGTCCTTCAGGTATATCAGATGACACCTGCTTTTATCCCTCAAAACCTCACAACAGCTGTTTTGGACCCTGGGGAAGGTTTCACTATCTCCCGGAATGACCTTTCTTATAAAAACTTTAAATATATTGGTAATGATTTTTTGGGGAAAATTATTACTTTTTAAAGCTCAGCCACTAGCATCATCTCATTAAAGGTCACTTGTTTAGTGACAATCCTGCTGATGTTCCTTTCTCAGAGTTTAAAGGTCATAAAAAGTTCAGGAGACCTCCAAGCCTTTGGCAGCCAAGGTTTATATGAAACTTTTCTCGTTCGTATGCTACTAGGCCATACCAATGTATATCGTAATGGAGATTTTGGGGGGGGGGGCTGAGATGATGGTCCAGATGTCTGACAGTTAATAAGTGAGCTGCTCACAATACAATTGTACATATCAGCTTTTCAGGGGGAAAAAAAGTATTTGGAGAAAGGTGGGAATTCGCCCACAACATGGATACAAATTTAGTGTCAGTCTCACAAGGGAATAAAGAAAGCCCCCAAAAAAGATTCCATGGATTAAATAACTTATGAAATTTTTTTTTAAAAAAACAGCATTTTTAAAAACTAAAGCAGTTGCAAGCTATAGAAGCAGCTGCTCAGGAAAAGAATAAGGAATCCGATCAGTAACAATACTTTGACTTAAGGCCAAACTAAAATTTCTTAGAATTTCTTATTTCTTTTTCAAGAGAGGCAGAACTTAAAATCCCACTTTCACTTTTTCAAAAAAAATTACTTTGCAGATTTTGTTTTTGCCTCTTTTTTTTTTTTTTTGCTTCTTCAGTCAAGGCCATTCTAACATAGAAAGGGATGTAATTATTTTCATGCTGGTTGAATTGTATGCTTCTTATTATTTTAATAGAGTTGTTTAGGTTTTTTTTTCTGGGCTCATGCCTATCAAAAGCTTTAAAAGCTTGGCTGAATGTCAGTGAGAATTAACATGGGAGAGGAAAGGAAGCTGCCCTTTCAACCCTCACATTTTCACTTGCATTGTCCCCAGAAGTCAGCAACTGAAAAAAAAATAGGGAAGATCATTTTTGGCACTGTCTGCAGAAGGTTCAAATCAGGCAAGCTGGAGATTGCAATATCATGGCTGAAGCTTCACAGTTTTTATATATTCACCAACATCACTTGCATGTAGTAAAAGGTGGCGATTCAATGGTGATACTGTAATCACCATCATGTCCATCTTGACTCACCTGAGATGCTGCTGATCACATCAAAGGTAGTCTTTGTGCTCAACATTCAGTGTAAAGATCCTTTGAGGATGGAAGGAAAAGACTGAAAAAATCTTTTACGAAGTTACATTCCTTGGGCTGAGAAACTATGATGGGGATTGGATATATGGCTAGCTTGAGTATTCAGGTCTGTGAAATTGAATCACAAATTTCTTTCAAGTCAGCCTGCTCCTGAACATGTCCATGAGCCCAAAGAGAACAATGAAGCAAATTGAAATGGTGGCCTAGGGCCAGCCGCCGAAAAACTGCCAAAAGGTGCCATGTGCTTATGCTAAACGTGGATAAATAGGCCTCCATTGAATAGGTCTGACTGCGACATCTCCAATTTGCCATCTGTTTACAGAGCTATAAATGTCAGCACCTCAAACTGATTTCTAAAGTTTGTTTGTGGCCACTATACATGAGTAAAAAAAAAAAAAAAAGTTTAAAGCCATGAATTGCACAAGCTGAAACTTCTGAACAGAAGTACAATTGCGGTTTCAAGATGCAGAGAAAATCACCAGGATGTTCCATATTATTTCTTGAATTTTGATTCACACCACTAAGTGGATCGACTCAGAATCTAAAAAAGTGAAAGGAAATATGAAGACTGCCTTCTGGCAAGAAACCAGACAGAAGGACGTGCTATCTAGTTTGCTTAGTAGGAATAGCAGTCTACAGTTTAAAATTAATATTGCGCTATACTTTAATAAAGAATATTTTACAGCTTTTCAGACTGTCATTATAAAAGGCCAACTTAGATGTTAAATTGTGTATTATTTTTATTGTACTTTTCCAGTCCCTGAATATAAAAGTCAACATAAAGTTGTAAAACAATAATTACCAACACAGTCTAACAAATTATAGCCATTTGAAACTGAAAACTGTTAGTAAAATACCAAAATTATTTTTGTTCGCTAGTTAATCATACTCAGAGGTCTACACAAAATAGTTGCTTTCAAAATCCATATATACAATGAAATATTCAGCACATTCTTTTATAATTTTGCTGAGAAGTAATTATGTTATCCCCTAAAAGCAATAACAAGCCTGTCATCCATATAAACCAGATTTCCTAAAATGGTTCCCTTTTAATAATTGTGTCAGCCCTATAAGGTAGGTCAAACCAAGAAACAGACACTAGGTAGGTGTAAAGATACTTTTATTAGAGTGGTTATATTAGCAGAATGTTGCAAGTTTGAAAGTGCTCTTCTCTCTCTCTTATCTTCTTGAAAATTAGAGTGGCCTCTGTTAGAGACATTTTGTAAATTTATCTCTTTGTACTGGCACAAGTAATGTTTATCTGTTTGTTGCCTTGGAAACAGATCTTCCCTATTTCCATCAAGGTCATCCTCTACAATCTGTACAGCAATTCAGGTTGTTGCTAGTTTCAGTATATCCTACAGTTGGGAGTGATGAGAAAGGAGAATTAAACTATTTGGAGTGGTAGTGTCTGTGAGGGAATGTGAGGGGGGGTGCAACCAAGAAAATGAAGCTTTCCCCCTTTTCTATGTGACACAAGTATTGAAGGAATCAGCATTAATCACTGAGTCATGGCCACCATCTTGATTTCTTGGGTCACCTCTATAGAGGACCATGATTTTGAGAAATGGACCTGCCAATGTTTGCAGCTGCTTCCATCAATTACAGAATTCTAAATTTATTACAGAACAATAAATCCATTGTTTTGCTAATATAGTTTGCTTTTAGTGATATTGTTTATAAAGAGATGTTAATAATTGAGCACCTGCTAAATTCTTTTTCCAAGCAAGATTGAAAGACTGTGTTGGACTGGAGGACCATCAAAGCTCTGAATGAATAATTCACTTCAGTCATTTGGTTAAAAACATGGTGGTGCAGTGTTTAGAATGCAGTATTGCAGGCTAACTCTGCCCACAGCCAGGAGTTTGATCTTGACTCAGACATCCATCCTTCTGAAGTTGGTAAAATGAGGACCCAGATTATTGGGAGCAATAGGCTGATTCTGTAAACCACTTAGAGGGGGCTGAAAAGCATTATGAAGTGGTATATAAGTCTAAATGCTATGGCTATTGCTATTAAAACATTGTTTTGAAGCTGCTCCTCAGAGCAACATCCACCCAACTGCATTTTGAACACTGCAGTGATATAAGCCACACCTTTTCACTTTAGTCCTTTGTGCATGCATTACACATGCCCACAAACCTCTTTGCACAATTCTTGTCAGCATTGGACAAGTTTTCTCTTCATGTGTTGTGCATATACAGAAACTTTTTCTAGCTACTGGGAGGTTTGAGGTGATATAACTGCACGGTCTCTGCACTTCTATGAGGAGAACTGCAATGTCTCTTTACATCTCCTCAATATAAATCAGAGGAGCTTAACAAACGTAATGAGCAACTAAGAGCCAACCTCACATAGTAATTAAGGCATCAGTCTAGAAACCATGAGAACTTGAGTCCTAGTTCTGTCTTAGGCACAAATCCATCTGGGTGATTTTGGGCCAGTCATTTTTTCTCAGGTCTAGGATGGAGGCAGTGGCAAACCATTTCTGAAAAACCTTGCCAAGAATCCAGGCAGTCTCCGAAAATCAGACATAAATGAATGTAAAGGAAAAAAAAACAACTAAAATACTTATTGGTTTTCAAAAATGGGATATAAAATGACGATGGGTGCTTCCTTTAGCTACCAACCATGCCAAGTTATCTTGTGGTACTGTTTTGACTACTGTTTGAATATTTTCTTTGCTGGTCTCTGGAACGTGAATGAATGAAGACGTGTGATGTCATCCATCTCATTACTGGGATAGGAACAAGTTGGTATTCCAGCCAGTGCTCTGCCAATCTAACCTTCCTTGATATATTTGCTTTTGCAATTAGGGGAAACCTCCCCCAAATGACTGTGTGCACATATGTAGAGGGGGCAGTTACCACTGCTCCTTGTCAATAATTCCCAAAAGAAAGTACAATGGTATCTTGACTTGGGGGAGAAGGTAGGAAATCCTGGTAGATGCAGTTGACAAAACAAATATTCCACCAAAAGGAACCATCTGCCCTGCACTTCAGGAGGAAATATGACTAAACATCTTTGCAGTGTTTCTTTGAATAAGTGCTCAATGGATACTTAAGCTTCCCAATACCTATAAAAGTCATATGACCTTATGAAGTTCAGGGAGCTTGCACTGATCAGAGATAAGGACTGCCTCATATGTAGAATAGAGTTATGACAAAGGTTTCTGTAATAAGTCACATTTAGTCCAGAATCTTTTTTCTTCCCATTGTTAACTTCATATTGACTGGGTGCCATGAAGGGGAAGGACAGGACCTTGAAAAAAAATTGGGCAAGATCAGTGCAAAACTCCTATTTAAGGTTCTTTAAAAATACAGGAATAATTGTTATCAATATATTTCATAATTTTTCCCTTTTACTGCATTAAAAATTGTAATTTGGTAGCAACCTTGTAAAGCAGAGTTCCCCAATCTTTCCTGCTTCAGGGACTGATGGGGGGGGCAGGTGAGATGGTTCCATGTGAGCAGCCGGCAAGTGCGTGCAGCTCCATTTGTGCAAGCGGCTGACAAGTGCACTTGCCCCTGACAGAAATGGAGCATATGACCACATGCTTGCCTGCTGCTCGCGCAAGAGGGGATGCACACATGGGTTCATCCACCATTTCCACATCCTGGTTGCAAATGGCTCACAGCCTGGTAGTGGGCTGAGGCCTGGGAGTTGGGAGTTGGGGATCCCTGTTGTAAAGGGTTATGGTAGTTGTACTGCTTTGAGTGGGTCTTTATTTATATTCTTCTGGTTTACCTGTCAGGAACATGGAGTTCATTGGTTTGGATTATAGTCTATTTTCCGTGGGTGTCTCCAACTGCACAAATCTCTTCAGTCTTATTTTTTATTAAGCAACATATTTTTAAAAATTTATTCTCACAAAATATTAGCATTTAAATTGATTTTTACACATTGTCTTTCAGAATAGGCTTTTCTTTTCTAAAAAAATTCAAATATAAATATATCTTGTTTTCATTTGGGATGACTTTTTGAGCTCATACTTGTTTTGAGGAACCATAAAAACATGGATAGCTGAGTCCCAATCTATGTTAATTAACCTTAGGAAATATAAATCAAGCTAGTTAAAATCAGAATTTGCAAAGAATTAAATCATCAGGTATCCCTAAATTGGATATAAAACAGAATATAAGCAGGAAGAAAAACAAAATTTATTCCAGCAAGTTTACAGTGTATAGTCAAAAAACAAGCAAAACAGGGTACATATTTTTATGTGTAAATAATATTCAGTTTGGAGATGAGCATTTAAATAGAAGTCACCTTAGAAGTATTTCAAAATAGTTGCATCCTGAAGATTACCAGGAACATATAGCATACATTCAAAATATTGAATTTTGATCCCATGGTTAAAAAGGATGTGTCCTTAAAACCAGGCAGTATATGCATTTTTCAATAAGCAGGTCTTTGGTGTTCCATTCACAAATACCATAAGCTACAAAGTACACAAAAACAAGAATGGATGCATTTAGTCTATGTCAGGGGTGTCATCTTGCAATGTCACATGACGTGTCATGATGTATCGCAACTTTTTTTCCATTGGCGGCAATGGGATGGGTGCGGTTTCAGCATGATGCATCTGGCCCATGGGCTGGCAATTTGACATCCCTGCTCTATATGTGACATCGCTGAATGGTTATTAATGGAACCAATTGTTCAGGCACACAAAGCTTAACTTCAAGACAAAGTTTTACCAGCCACCTTTGAGAAGAATATTTGAATTCGGGTATATGATTTAGTGAATGGTCAATCAAATTTTATATAACTTATTCATTTCTTTCTATGATACTATCAATTCAATTTTTGGGAAATGCATAATTATCACATTTACTGTATTTTTATAACAATTGATAACACGTGGTTTAACTAGGAATTCAAGGGTTATAAATTGGGAAGTTGAACAATATCCTGAAAGAAGGCAATGTCAAACCATTCCTATACTGTTACATGTCAATGCAGTCACAAGAGTTCAGTTCAACTTGATGGCATCTTTCTTTTTTAATGAACCAACTATTCATGAATGAACTGCTCTACCAAATGCTTGTATTCAATGAACTTATCTACCAAGGTCCCAACATTAAAATTTCTTCTGACTTATCATTCTGCAAAGTGCAGGAGATGAAAAAGATGCTCCATCTTTGCTTATCATGGGCATGGTTACTAACATCATGATGGGCTGCCCTGTGTGTTCTTCCACAAAAACTATGTAGCTGCCAGTAAAATAAAATTTTCTCTTTGCCAGACAATTATCCTCCAATCTCAAATTATAAAAAGGGATGGAAAATTAGGGAAATTCTCTCTCTATATAAAGCTAAACACTGTTTCTAAATAGAATTGATCTCAAAATACACATTACTAAAATATTCCCTCTTAGATCAGTCATTTTAAATTTTCTCATTCTGAGAATAGTTTGGCAACAGGCAAAGGATTACAAACATTAATGATTAGCTATTTCTGAATCTACATATTTGTTCAAGTCAGTTCAGTGTGATCTAAACCTTGAAGTATGTCTAAAATGCAGTACTCATTCAAAGAAGTATTTTCTGTCCTCAGGCACACACAAACACCTCACTTTTACTTTCCTTCCACAATAAACAGTTATGAGAAGTTACACAAGCAACTGCATCCATGATCTGTAGCATCTTTTTTGAAAGCTGAGTGTGTGTGTGTGTGTGTGTGTGTGTGTGTGTGTGTGTGTGTGAGAGAGAGAGAGAGAGAGAGAGAGAGAGAGAGAGAGAGAGAGTATTGGAGAGTTAATCACCCAAAACTAATCACAGTAATAAAAAAATATTTTATATATTTGAATCAAGAAGTGTCAATACCTCTAAGATGGCTAGATTAGCAAAAAGATGCAGGACTAAATAAGCAACCATGCCATGGAAAAAAGCAGAAGGTTCCTTTTACCTTAAGGTCAATGGCATCTAATCAAATACTACATGGCTGCTTTTTTACTGGACATATGCATAACAGTGAGAATTGAGAGACTATTTGAGAGATTTGAGTAGTATATGAAAAATCCATTTAAAATGGTTTTCTTGATGATTTTTATATTTGTAAAAATACCCCACTCTCTTTTGACTAAAAAAAAAATGGATTTATTAAATCCTTACCAAAAAAAACCCAAATTGCAAGTTCAGATTTTGGTGTCATATGTTTAAAAAAATCAGGTTAACACCAAGCTTTCTGTCCCTGATACTTGGGAGTAATATTTCTCAACCTCAGCAACTTTAAGACATGTAGACTTCAACTTCATACATCTTAAATTTGCTGAGGTTAAAAAATATTGTCTTGGAGGATCAATGTCAATCAATGTACCCAAAAAGGCCTGATTAAGACCAACTGGTAGTTTAAGCACAGCCAAACAATGGTGTCTTTTGCTCCTACTTGTCAACACTGCTAACATCGGATGTTCTTGCTTTGACAACAGATGAAAATGCAGCCATTTTCTCTATATTTTTAGAATCAGTTGGTGCAGGGGGGGGGGATTGGGATGAGAGTTCAGTTAGTCATAATAATAATAATAACTCTGGGGAATGTGATTTATGACTGTGTATTGGGGGTGGGAATTGTACTTTGTTGCTTTGTATCCAGGGGAGGGGAATTTAGTTTTTGGGTTCAACTATGTAGTGCCGATACTTTGTTTCCTGAATAAAAGATTCTTTAATGCCTCGAAGTTCTTTTGAAGGGTTTCATCTGTTGGAACCATGACACTACTATTGCTTAACTCACAAGACATTTAGATTCAATAAGTGATGAAAACTAACCTTGAATGTAGCAATGAAAGAGTTAAGAGGAAGATAGGGGAAATAAGCACCTGTTTATTTTGCTTAATTGATGCAGAGCTGGTGCCCATTATTGATCTAGACGGAGAAATCAACAAAACGTTTGCCTGCATATAGATCAATTCCTATGTACTTTTCATGCCAGTTTCAGGACTTCATTGGGTTGAGGATCTCATTGTTCCACCTTCATTTTCCTCCATCCTTTGCATTCCTTATTTTGAAGTAGGCTTTTTCCAGGGTGGATACCAGGATGGCTGTTGCTCTAAGGTGGCTGACATCTGTAACTCTGATGGATGATGTGTTAGCAGTTCAACATACTTCACTGAGAAGCAGAAGCAGAAGCTGAACAAACTGAATTAAACTTCTTTGGTGCTGGTCAAGTCAATATCTATATCTGCTTATAGGAAGGCCTAGACTCTCATCTGACTATAACAAAGCTGTTACACATTTTGGTATAGAATTACGATTACATCATAACTCTCAAATAAATTTAACAACAACTGCAATGAATGCAGCTATCAATAACACATTTTCTCCTCATGGGATTACATAGACAAGAAGAGCAGTCTCCATCTGAAGATGCAATACGTAGCAAGGTGAATCTTTTTTTCTTTTATAGGGCAATCAATGGTTGAAATCAACCTCTAGTTTGAGACTGAGTGGGACAAGCAATCCTTGGGGAGCGCAGTAGAAAAATTGCCATTCTGTAAGGCAAGTACATTATCTCCTCCTCAGATATTTTCCAGGAAAAATAGTGTCAGCTCAGCCATAAGACACTTAGAAAGCCAAGGAATGTTGACAGGCCTATGAGAAGATATTAAAGGTAAGAAATAAACTACGTTCATGAAATACTATCTTTGTTCTCTCAACTACATCACTGTTTTTTTTAACTACATCTCATAGAATCCAATGCACAAATATCCCACTAAAACCCAAGGTGTGCTGCTATAACCAATCATATTCTAATTTTCATAATTCTACATAAAGGGTCATACTACCATGTCTTCTTAAGCTAGCTTTGCTGCCTCCAATATCAATACCATATTGTACTATTTATGCTTCGGTGAACTCTGATGGATGTTATTTAAGAAGTCTGAGGAGAAATATTTTCTACAGGACCTTTTCACTACTTTGTTATTATTCACTCTATCCCTTAGCAGCAGAAGAAAGTATAGAACAGCAAGCAACATCCTGTATTTCTCCTGGCACTCTGGTGACCTGGTGGTGGCCAAGTCATTAAAATCAACTTTGCCATCAGCTATATTCCTAATGGTAAATTTCTCCTAGCTGCATATTTGAATCAAATTTCCTAATCTGAAAATAATCCATCAGTAACTATAGTAATTCCTGTTTCAGTGGAAGTCAATATTTTATTTAGATACTATGCCTAAGCAGAAAAAAATAATTATACGAGTCTACTAACACTACTGCTATATCCCCAACATCATCTGTGGGTGGTTTCTATTCATGTTCGTACAAACGTAAGATCCTTGATCGCTCAGTTTCTGTTCTCTCTGACTTGAACCAGAAGGTCTTGAGAGCACTGTATATATATTAACAAATGAAAGTTACATGCAAGTAATCCAAAACCTAATAAAACAGGATTTAAACTCATGCAGCAAGTTATATGAATGAATGGGAGTACAGCCCCACTTTCGAATCCATTTTGGTATGGATTGAAATAGAAAATCAAGCCTGTTAGAGATTGTTGAGAATATTTATAGTTTGGGTTGTAGGTTTTGGCAGGGGTCTGTTCTCCAAGCTTGCTGTTTATCTCCTAGATATTTCATTATCAAACTAGTTAACATCTACAGTCCCACTCAGGACCTACATAAACAAAAAAGTCACTTCACCCAAAATCCTGGCTGAAGATGTTACCTAGTTTGATAATGAAATGTTCAGGAGCTAAACAGCAAGCTCAGAGAATGGACTCCTACCAAAATCCGGACACTGTTTATTGTGATGAGCATGACCAGATAGAGCTTGTTCAGTCATGACTACCATATAAAAATTCAATGGTGCTTTACTATCATTTCAAGACTGTTGCACATAGCTGAACACCCCACAATGTCAGAAATAAATATTTTTATTCTATTCACAGCAGTATTTTATTTGCTACTTTGAGCACATGGTCTGGTGATGAACATAAAACAGTTGTGCACCTACTCTGTGGGCCTCACATATAGCTAGGTTTGTCTCATTTTGCATAAACAGTATTTTAAAGCAAGGAAATGTTCCTCTGAACATCCCAGCTATTGAATTTGTATTCTAAATCCATTTTAAAACACAAATATAGCAGATGGGGACCAAGTGCATTCATATATTCACCTTATGTAATCATAATTCAATGAAATAATGTTATCGAAGTTAGGGGATGGCTCAGAACTCAGTGACAGAATATAAGCTTTGAACGAATAGTTCCCAATCAGGTCTCTGGCATCTGTAGATAGGACTAGAAAAAAGTCTTATCTGAGAGAGTATTCACTACATTAAACATACTGTCATATTGATATTAAAGTTACTAACCTAAAAGAGAGGGTGGTAATAATGAAAAAAAACAAAACCCTGCCCCAACATTATGGGCAACTCGTTATCCATTCTCCTAATATTTTTGCAGATGATGCACAAGACCTAACCCTTTTAATCTGCTATTTTATAAAGATAAGCTCCATCTGCAGACATATATCAGGAAAAAGTGTGATAACTAGCATAACAGCATAGCTGTTAGATGGTAGATCTCTGAATCTTGTTCTATGATCCAGATAGGTCATTGTAATCATTTTGGAAGAAGAATATATTATATATCTAAAATCAGATTCTGATATAATGAACACCTTCTATTACTAAAGTTTAGTTCCTAAATGTGGATATCTGTGTGTTATGGGGGAGCATTTGTACATTAAAGTTATACTTCAGATTTGATATCCAAAAGCTGTTTGGAGCATGAATGTAACACTTCTCCTTACCTGCTCCTTAAAGTAGCCACAGAAAGATCCCAGAAAATGATATGTCTGCTTTAAGGTGTAACATAGAAGGATGTTTGTACTCCCAGGGCTTTTTTTCTCATAGAATGCCCAGAACAGAGTTCTGACACTTTTTTTGGATGGAACCTTGTAGGGTAGACAAGGCGAGTTGTATGACGTGTGTTAGTTCCGGCACCTTTTTTTTTTTTTTTTGAAAAAAAGCACTGTGTACTCCTATGTACTACAGTAATACAAAGTACCTTCTGGAGACCAAATCCAAAGTATTGCACCAACCTAATGTGTGTGAATTAATCTTCCAGAGGTGGGGGTAATTAGACAATTTCCTTACAGAAGAGACTCAAGATCAGGGTTCAGTCATGTGAAAGTTATTTATTGTTTATATACAGTCCCTTTTATATTTCAAGTTAGCAACTTTATGTCTTCCTGAATAAACAGCCCTACAGATATATAGGTGAATAAACCTCTGAAGAATGCAGGATTTTGCAGGAAGTTCTGAGTGAAGAAGGAAGGAAAGCATTGGCAGCAACTAAAACAGTAATCTGCTAAGATAAATAGAAAGGATGAAAAAAAATTCAGTAAATAACTGACTATACAATGAATAAATAGAGAATGATATGTGAAAATTGAAAGCCAATTTGGTGTAGTAATTAAAAGCAGATTGTGAGTTCTGCCTTCTGGATGACCTTGGGTCAGTCACTCTCTCTATATATACCCTAGGAAGAAGGTAATGACAAATTGTTTCCCAAAAATCTGGCCAAGAAAACTGCAGGAGCTTGGCCAGGCAGTCCCCAAGACTGATTCAAAGGCACAAATCAAAACAATCAAAGTAAGAATTAGGTGCATGTCTTTAAGAGGATATCATGTATAGGGATTTAACTTCCTCAACCCAACCTTGTAATCACAGTTGATCTCATAAAAGAAAGAAAATAGCTTTGGAAGCCGAGGCATATTAGCCACAGAACTAACAATACAAAATGATGCCTGAAAAGGTAGAATGCACATATATATAATAATAGTAAAAATATATCCAGCCCTAATTCCATGATAACATCACAAGAACACAAAATTTATCTGGCCTGAATTTTTAGGAAACTTGAAGGACAAGGAAGAAAATATTTTCTCTTGGCCCCCATCCATTCCCTTCAGGCAGCACAGCTTAGCTCAAACTTTGAGCCATGTGAGCTGATCTAGAAAGAGTCCAGGGGCGTAGCATGCATGACTGCCTTGAATCCATCAAAAAGTAATTTATCAGAACTAATGCTACTACTATCAGTTTACTGGCTGAAAACCAGATTTATAAGTTGGCTTTGGCTAAGTGAACTTGAAAATGACCTCTGGCTGGCTTTTGTATGAATTTGCTCATTGTAAATGAAGGGCTCGCTGTAGAAATATGTTGCAATGTGTTGCAATGGGACATTTCTGCACAATGCTTATAGAGATCATTTTGCCCGCAGGAAGAGAGTCTTAAGTAGGGCAATGCCTGCCATAAATTATTGCCTGCAATCTTCTCAAATAAATCAAATTCTTCCCAGCTTTTTTGTATTGGCTTGTGTGCCATTTTTAAGAACATGTACTTTGGATGTTTATTTCATATTTTTTGTTTCATCAATATTAAATTAATTAGATTTATTTCTGTTTTCCCCAGGCAGATTTGTAGAGCACCAGGGATCTTTAAAGAACACTGAGCAATTCTTCTAAATATTCAGCCCAATGTAGTCCATGAATGAACAATCAAAGAAAAGGTGTAGCACAGACAGATGGTATTTACTTCCAGAAATAAACAGGATCAGGAATGATATGATGTAGGGTGAGGTGCCTCGGGCAGCTCATTTTAAGTACCATGTTATATTTTAATGCTAGGGACAGAGAGAAGTACTTGTGTAATTTCTGTTTCCTATCTTAATCTGATTTGACCAGGATTGAGGTATTCTGGAACTTAAATTAGCTGTACAAGTGTCTATCGAAATTCTCAGCCATCCAGTTCATGGTTGTCCGAAAGGTGCATTTTTTACGAGGAAACTGGACTTTCTTGTTTTTCTTCTTTTTTTCTTTTTTTTTTTCTTTCTTGTTTTTCTTGAAGACATTTCACTTGTCATCCAAGAAGCTTCTTCAGCACCATCCAGTGAGAGCTGAAGAAGCTTCTTGGGATAGCTGTAGAAGTATTAACTCAGATAACTAGACGTCTTAGTCAGTTCCCCAACATTGAACAAAAGCCAAATATTGCATAGTAAGCCAAATGAAACACATTTTAAAAAATGATAGGATGAAGCAATAGGAATCAGTGAACTGTGAACACAGCTTATCAACTGAGTAATGTAATGCACATTTTATTAAATGTATATTCAAAGCTCCAGCTATTACTCTTAGCATTAATAGTTTGGTCTACAAACCTGCAACTGGTGTTGTACGGCTAAGTGGACCATCTGATCATAAATATTCTCTTTCAAACTATTTCATAGTTAGCTACTTAACAAGGTTTACAGTTTTGCTTTTGGCACTTGAAGCTCTAAACAACTTTGTACTAGGTTACCTAACATCATTTCCCTTTATCTCCCTGTAATTACTCTTAGGTAGACATTTATCTATGGTAACATTTTTAAAATTAATTAATAACCTGTGGTTGACCTTTTTTAATGCCTACTGCTCAGGGAATTAATTAATTAATAATTCTATGTACCATCAACCTCATTTCCCCCCTGAGTAGTTTATTTCATCTGCCAGTATGAAGGCCACCTAATTCTGTGTCAACCACAGCTTTTCAGTGCTCTTTAACAAGAACCTCTGCCTACCCTGGAATTGATAAATATAACTCAGTATCATTTACAAACTTCTGATACCCAATTTCAAGCTATCAGTGACCTTACCAGTGGCTTTATGTTAATGTTAGAAAAGAGAGGAGAGTCAACATTTGTTGCATCCACAGTGAAAGACCTTAAGAATTTAACTGTCATCTTTACTATAATTCAGTTTGATACCATCAATCATCGTATCTTTCTGGATGGCAGAAGGTGGGTGACAGTGTATTATGCTGATTATCCTCCTTTCTCTGGGGCTGTTGGTGTTGATAGAGGGAGAGAAATCCAGCCCATTATCCCTACTTTTTGAGGTGCCTCAAAAAATAGGGTTCTGTTCTTTCTCCCCTTCTATTTAACATTCAGATGAAACTACTTGGTGAGATGATCCATCAGTTTGGGGTGGCATATCTTCAATATGTAGA
The DNA here is from genome assembly GCF_016545835.1 of Crotalus tigris. NCBI lineage: Eukaryota > Metazoa > Chordata > Lepidosauria > Squamata > Viperidae > Crotalus > Crotalus tigris. Next base: position 578,409 of record NW_024096808.1, on the reverse strand, counting down.
TAATACCCAACTTTTTATCTCTACCTCAAACCCTTTGAATGATGCTGTGGACCTCCTCTGCCAGTGTCTGGAGGCTGTTGAGCACTGGATAGGCCTCTAAACAAATAGTTTATTTTCTGAAAATATTTTCCAGATATTTGAACAGGTATTTCTTCCAGTGTATAAATTAATATGAGAATAATACTGTTTTTTTTCCTTTTCTTTTAAAAGGCTACCCCTTGACTTTCCCCACCTATCTAAGCATCATGCCTCACTCTACTCAATAACTATTCAGTTCAGTAATTCTTTGCTGAACTTTGTAAAATGAAAAGAGGGTAAGAACTTTATAATTTTCCCAGCAGTCAGTTTCTATAATAGATATTTCAGGATGTCCTTCAAAAATGTGGGCTAGTGGAAAAGTCTGGCCTTTGGAGTGTTAGGTTTGTTTTAAAAGTTGCAACAAACCATGCTTGTATTGGGAGACTTCAAAAACTGTATGTCATTGCCATGTTTTAATCACAAGGAAAGACAACATCGCAAGCTGTGTTGCAGTAGCTCTTTTTAAAAATAAAATATTGACATTTTCAATACAGATTTTATGACAATAACAACAATGTTACTCTTTGCTTTTAGGAAAAAAATTAAGCTTGTTAAAAGTTTCACATATTGTTAAAAACCCAGCAAACTGGAAAGTAAGTATTTTATATCCATAGAACATAATATATAATGATTCTGCTGGGACTTGTATGGTGTTATGGATTTGGAAGGCACAGTCCATGACAGATCTATATTGACATAATTCTCATTACAAACAACTCCTCCTGCTGTTGTATTTGTGCAAGCAGAAACTGAACCCAATCAACCCACAATTAATTACAATCGATATAGCCCTGAACTGCTAACTGATGCATACTGTAAAATTTACAATGTTGTGTAACATACTAGGCCTAAGTAAAAGCAGCACCATTTTGTTAACTGTCAGTTGGAAAGCTAAGAAAGAGCTTAAATATACACACGAGTGGGAAATCAGGAAGGGGAAATCAAGGTCCCGATTACCTTGGCAGAGCTCAGGAAGTAAATATGCAGTATGTACCCCGAATCTGCCCAACAACAGCTTCTGGTATGAAAATAAGAAGAAAAGAAGGAAGTGCTTTTCCCTTCATGTTTGCCCAGTCTGGTTGAGTGGTCCAGGTTAGGTACCTGCGTATATCTTTGCTTTAATTTTCACTTAAGTACTGTGAGCTGTTTACTCACCCTTGGTAATGGTATGTAGGAATGACCTTGGGAGACAGGTAGAAGAGCTGAAGCCATGGTAATGGGTAGATAAGAGGTAGTTTATCCCACAAAAAGAAGGTAGGTATACCAAACATCTCAGAAGGGACCCTCCTTAGTTTTGGGGTATAAAGGTCACCAAGGAGAAATATATTTTCAGATTTTCAAGATTCTGTTAACCTTATAACAAGGTAGAGCTAGTATTTCTGAGGATGCTTCTTATTGAGCAATCTCGCAAGACCAACAACCCCATTCAACTGTAACACTTGGAAACTTTAAGGTTGTGCAAGGGAAGGCTTTGAAGTACTCTAGATGAAAGCTTTTACGCTACTTTGAGGCTACTTTGCTTTGTAGACTATAGCAATTTCCCAGGACATAAACCAGACACCATCACAGTAGCATTCAACCGTAGGTCAAAGACAGGAAGGACTAGTCAGCACCTGGTCCAGCTATGATCCACATCTACTGGCTAAAGAAAATAACAGCAGTGCAAATGGACCAGCTGCTAACAGTAGGTTTCCACCCAGATTGGCTAATGCAAGGAAGGACAGTGTAAAAGACACCCAAAATGATAAAACAATGTCCAACTATCAGCCAATAACTTTCCTCCACACACATGGAAAGTCCTATCAGGCATCATAACCACCAAGTTATAGGACTGTATGGGTAGGTTCTGAGCATAGCTCAGAAAAGCATTGTGAACAACACCAGAGGCTCAAACATCAGCTGCTCATATAATCATCCAGATCTAGACAGGCCAATCTAACATGGCTCTACAGTAAGAACATTGGAATGTCCTTCAGCCTTGAGAAGTGTGGCTGGATGATAATCAAGAAAGGGAAGGTAATTAAGACCAATGGGATAAAATTACCAGAGGCCTATAGCAGGCATATAGACGAAGTATCTTGGTATCCCATACATGTAAGAATCACAACAAGAAAGCAAGGAAAACAGCAATAACCAAGTACAACCAAAGGATAAGACAGGTCCTAAAGAGTCAGCTCAATGACAAAGCAAGATCCATATATGTCCTACCCATCATCTGATAACCTGCAGGTGTAGTGAGCTGGCCAAAAAAGGGCATGGAAGCTGCTTACAATGTATGGAAGTTTCTACCTCAAGTCCAACATCCAGAGATTTTATATAAGCCAGAAAAAGGGCAGGCAGAGTTTGGTGAGTGTCACAGCCACTGTCCTGGATGAAACCCAGAGCATCCATGAGTATATCACAAAGATGGCATCCAAAGATGAACTGGTGAGAGAATGCCTGATGCAGCAACAAATATGGATGGAAGATCAAACAGAGGAAGTACTGTGCAAGACAAGACTCTGCTTGGTATGAAAGAGAAAGAGCTATATGGCACAGTGATTAGAATGTAGTAATGCAGGCTAATTCTGCTGACTGCCAACAGTTCGATTACTACTGGATCAAGGTTGATTCAGCCTTCCATCCATCCTGGGTAAAATGAGGACCCAGATTGTTGGGGACAATATGCTGAGTCTGTAAACCACTCAGAGAGGGCAGTAAAGCACTGTGAAGTGGTATATAAGTCTAAGTGCTAGTGCTAGTGCTACCATTGACAGATAGCTGAGGTGGCAGACATTGGGAAATCCTACCATAACTGGAAAGGAAAAGGACTAAAAGACAACACTAAGGCCCTGGCCATAGTAGCACAAGAACAGGCATTAAGCACACAAAAAAGCAGGGGTCTACCACATTAGACAGGACCCATTATGCAGACTGCATTTAAGAGACAATCCAACATATAGTAGAAGGATATAAGATTCTGGCAGGGACAGTGTACACTGAATGACACAACCAGTAGCTGGTATTATATACAGGAATATGTGCACAATGTATGGGTTAGAACCACCCAGGTCCAGATAGGTGATTTTACAAAAGGTCATGAAGAATAAAAGGATTAAGATCCTGTGGGACCTCCAGATTCAGATGGACTGGCAGATACTGGCCAATCAACTAAACACTGAGGTGATAGGCAAGGACCAGAAAATAGAGGTGGTGATAGATGTAACAAATGATAGCAACATTAGGAAGAAAGAGTATGAGAAGCAAGAGAAGTACTAGAACTTGAAGGAGGAAATTAGAGAGAATGGGGAAAGCCAAAATGGTCCCAGAGGTGGAAAGATCAATTGGGACTGTGACTCCTAAGCTGAGAGAGTGTTTCCAAAGGAACTAGGAATGATGTTAGAGCTGTCTTTTAAGAAAAGTGCAGTACTAGGAACAACTAAGATTCTATACAGATCCCAGACTCCCAGGCCTCCGGAGAGCATCCAAAATTGAGGAAGAAACATACCACCCATAGGGGTGAGAAGGGATTGATTTGTTAATGTTCCATTTGTTTGTTTTCTTGATTATCTGTGGTATTCTCCAAAGACAAAGTTCAAATATGTCAACACTCTTCCTAGTTTCTTCTTTAAAGTCCAATTTTCATTTACATAAAGTATCAGAGGAAATACCATTGCTTGCACTATTTGGAATTTTGTACATATAGACACATCATGGTTTCTGAATATCTTTTCCAATACTTTTATAGATGCTTTTTCAAGTAGTAGTCTAAGTCAGAAAGCTACATTTTTCACACTTATGACCATTTTAGCATCCCCATGGTCACATGAAAAACATTTGGGTGCTTGATAACTGGCTTGTATTTATAACAATTGATGTGTCCTGGGGTCAGGTGATCACCTTCTATAACCTTCTGACAAGCAAAGTCATCCTGCATATGAACATTTCCTTCATCTCCTTTAGGAGCAATGAATTGGAATTTCATAAACGGGCAAATCCATAGTGACATAATTCATAATACTGTAACAGGGTATTTCATATCTTCTATGAGTTGAGTGTCTTTTTTAAATTTTTAGTGGCAGACATTTTAAAAATAGCTCACAGATATAACACTGTATTCTTGCATGCATGAGCAGATTAAGATATGAACTAGGATGAATTAATAACAAATTATTTAGGGAAGAGGAAATATTTGATCTTGATCATATTTCTATGAAATTACAGCTCTGATGCTCCTGCTGAACTGTTACCTAAGTGCTTCCTTTCCTCTGGCACAGACATGGCTTTTATTCTACTCATGTTTCTGCTCCTTACTTTTTTATGAATTTCCGTTTACTACTTTTTCATTGCAAACTGGATTAAGGAGTTGTGAATGGATATGGGGCAGTGATATGTGCCATCATGTTGGATAGAGCTACATAGTTACTAACTGTAAATGTGCAATTCAACTTCTGTTAACAGAACATCTACCCCCCTGCCCCTCAGTACTCTGTAGGAAGCATTATAAATTACAAATTTTTCATTATGCATTTTTATCCTCCCCTCCTCTTTTTTTCTTTCTCCATGGACAAATGCTGACATTAGGTAGTAGCTGCTTTGCATCAGCACACTGAGTGATGCACTGATCTTTAAAGTTGCAGCTCAATGAAAACTTTGAATAAGATTCCATAGCATTCTAAGCAGCACAATACAGCCTTGGTTTCCCGTCATCCCCACCCTGTGCCCCTTTTTTCTTCTTTATGGCAACGAATTGACAAGTCTTTAAAATGCATTATTGACTGACTTTCTCTCCTCTCCAAGCATATGCAATGGGAGCAAATGCATTATTTATTTATTTAGAGAATTTTTCTGGCTGCCCACTCACTTTCAGTGACTGTACATACACATGTGTTAACGTGAGCTATTTTGTTTTGATTTTCTCACCTCAATTATACAGAGGTCATTCCTTTCTGGATGAAGGTGAAATATTTTACTTATTGGTTTCCTGTTAGTTTTAACTTCTTCTTTGTTGGCATATATATATATGCTGCTCAAAGCACGAAGCTGAAAACACCAGCCTGAAGATGATGAATGGGACTTCGTCGAAACGTCGCCAAGACACTTCCAATTTTACACGGGAGAAAACCCGAACAACCAAAGACCTACATATATATATATATATATATATATATTCAACTCTACAGCTTCTCTGAAAACCTTAATTAATCTTTTCTGCAGCTTATAAAAGTCTGACTTCTTGCCAAACACATTTTCCCTCAAGTTCCTATTAATTTTTTTTTAGATTTCCTGAAACTCATATGCATTCATTATAAAGTTAATAGCCTGTCTCTGTAGCCAATTACATCTGCCGGTTCACCTTTATGACATACAGATTTATTTATGGTCTGAAAGCCTTGAACTTTACCCTGGGAGCAAAACTATCAGCAATTGATATAGTGTTATAGGAATGGAATCATAATTGTTGCCTGGTTATTACTGCAGTTCACAGGAGTGTCACTAGACACTATGGGTCAAATTAGAATGCACACATCCAGACATATGGGAGGGAATGCAAAGAGGAGAATGTAAATCAAAAGAAGATCCCATTCATTTTATACCCCTTCTGTCTTTCCCATCACTCCTAACCCATCATTCTTGAATGGAGAAATACCCAATTCCAGCAGAGTGGTACTCTGTACTTCCAAATATGGAAGCAGTAACAACTATGCTCAAAAACAAGCTCTGTACTGCTGTCTGATAGACTTTCCTCCGACATCTATATCAAACTGCAAGAAAGTCCCAAGTAGGAGGTGGAGCCAGAAACTTGGGATATGCCACGGTCAGCTCTCACTCCAGAGAAGTCAGAGGTAAGAGACATTCATCGGAAGCCTTGCCTTTGGGAAGATACAGCATGTTTTCTGCTGGATTTTTAAGAATTAAGAGGGAATGTGCTGGCCAAGGCTAAGTCTGTTAAACTACTGGTTCTGGGCAACATGCTGTTCTCTTTTTTTCACTAATGAAATCAGACTCAATCCTCAATCCCCATTGGTTACAGAGGTTACAGCTTTATTAGAAATCTTAATTGTTCTGCATTCCCCTAAGGGTTTACCTGGTATGCAGGAACATATCTTTGCCTTATGGAGAACCAAAGTAGGCTACAGGAAGTATATCTTTGTGGTCTCCTTTAATTGGAATTTTACCAATAGAACTGAGTACAGATTTTTTCCATTGCTGAAAGTTTAGGGATACATGCAAAAATCATTGTAAAAATAATTTCCCTTCCCATCAGGGCTATGAAAGGTGAAGTTGAATTCTTAAATGTTGTCATACTCTCATTTAAGCAGGAATGACAATGTAAAACACTTGTGTGAAATATTAATGTTTAATTGTGCTCTCATGATTCTTAACATATTCTATAGCGATATCGTATTTGTACTAAACCAGAAGGCATAGATACAATATCTTAATGCAAGTTTTATGTTCTAATGATTTAATTGTGCAAATCATTATGGGTGAGTGTAACTCCTGAGTACTTAGCATTATGCAAATATTTAATTTATAAGCTCAACATTTGACCTTCCTTTGGTCTTTAAATTCTAAGAATAAGTTTCCTTCAAGCAGGGGTATGACTTTCAGAATTTAGAGCTGAGAGAAGAAAGGCATCAAGAGCCAGAGATTGCTTTTGGATAAATTCCAGAGTAAATTTAAAAGAAAAGTGGCCATGATTTAGACTGCTTTTAATTATACTTATTGAAACCAAACAGACCAGGGGTCTTCAAACATGGCCCTTTTATGACTTGTGGACTTCAACTCCCAAAATTCCTCAGCCAGGGGCATAGACTCATTTATTTTGCTCAGAAAACTCAAAGTACCTCTTGAGCATCATGACTACTTTATCTATTAAGGGATTAGGATATTATGTGAAAAAGAGAGAAAAATATGTCTGAGGAAGAGGGAGGGACAAAAAGTCTCTTGCTGGCTTCCTAGTATGACATATTTTGTTTCTTCAGAGTGGCCTTGTTCTTTATTGAGTTGTTGGACCTCCAGAAACCTAACCCAGTCCTAAGCTAAGGGAGTGGAGGAGAGGCGGACATTTAGCCACTAAGAAACCTAGTTTTTAATAGGGTTAAACTCACTCATTGGTTATGCTGTGAGAAATCCAAACCCAGACAGCTGTCCTAGTTTACTAACTTAGTCTTGCAAAAACTGGAAAGAAAGAGCAGCTAAAAACAAACAAATCCTAATACCCTATTTGGAATTTGATTTTCAGAATCCTGTCAGCTAATAAAAATGCTTTCCCAAAACTGATCAGCTGCAAAAGGGCCAACCAAGCCATTTCCCCTAAGCTACTTTCAAGAACTCCTCCTGCAAATACTCACAACCACCTGGATCTCTGAAGCAAAACTTCTGCAGATCCTCTCAGGGATAACTCTGAAAACATCTATACCCGTGGTGGTAAACCTATGGCACGTGTGCCACAGGTGGCACGCAGAGCCCTCTCTGTGGGCACACGCACTGTCGCCCCAGTCCTAGGCCTTCAGCTGGGTTTTATAAAATCTTTTTGCTTTAGGACTCCGCAGCCATGTGCAAAAAAAAAAAGGTTCAATCAATCAATCAATTTCAACTTCTTGTGGGGGAAAAAAGTTGGAATTGATTGATTGAACTTTTTAGTCCCACCCGGTCTGCCATTACCACCGCAGCCACGGCCACCCAATGGACCCTGCCCACCCAATGGGCCACACCCACCCAGCACCCAACGATACATACGTGGATTTTGGGTTGCAGTTTGGGCACTCAGTCTCTAAAAGGTTCGCCATCATTGATCTATACCCTCCCAAATGTAAACAGTACTATTTGGGATCCTGGGTCTGCAGAGTAGATAATGGAGGTGGAGGTTTCTCATGTCTGCTGCCAGTCCCATCTACATGTGGGGAATAAGTTCTGCTCTCTGATTTACCTCTGTGATTTTTCTATTTCTTCCCTCTTCTCAGTTTATTTATGCCCTTGTGATTCTTGCTGTGGTTGATGCTAGGTCTCTTATTTCCTCGTGCCTTTCTTCCTAAAGACTTTGTTTCCCTTCAAGGACTGTGAAAGTTTTCTTAAGAGCCATTTTGTGAATATTGACCTGATCATTCTGTCTGGAAATCCATCACTAGAAAATTGGGAGGAGGGATGATACTAGACAAAGGCGTGGGTTGTGCTAGGGAAAAGGATTGTGAAAAGGGAGAGGGACATTAAGTAAACCAGAGTGACTGAGGGTTGTATGCTTTTGTGTGAGTTCAGATTTGGTGCACTTTTATTCCTCTCTCCTCTTCCTTTCTTTTCCACATCCACTGCTATCTGCCTAATGAATAGAGAAAGAGCTGATGATGCCATGAATCCTTGTCATTCGTTCATTCGTTCATTTGTTCATTCATTAAAATGTGTATGCCTGCCCACTCACTCTCACTTTTCCTGGTGTTATGCCTGATGGAATACTGGACATGTCTAGAAGAAAATGTGTGAGAGACTTTGTGTTCACCAAAAGGTGACTGGTATGTTGACAGAATTAATGTCTTAACTTATTATGGGAACAAAGCCGATCAGTTCATTCTGACTATGTTTAAATATAAATTTGGGCTTATTTGTCTACAGTATACCAAAATTTATGAGTCAACCAAGCAGGTACTAACTCAATCATTCCTACAAAAGAACTTCAATCTATTCTTTTATCTGTGTCTAGAGTGTCTATATTTAAAACTTTACTGGAAAATAGTCTTTGGCTTTAGTTTTGGGCCAATTAATATGAATATATTGTATTCACCAATTTCACTTGAATTTATTTCATGAAACATCAGACTCTAAAGATGAGTCTAACTCTAGAAACTGCAATAACTGTCTTTTAAATGTGTGCCTAAGAGTTATTGAAGTGTTATTGAAGATAGAGTAATAGCTCTCATACTTCTGCACGTACAAAAGATTGATTCAATTCTTTTTTAGGCAGATTAACTTTGTTGGACTAGTCTCAAGATTTTCATGTGATGTTGTGTCTGAAGTTACAAAAAGAGTAGAATCTATCTTCTGCATCGTGAAAGACATCTATGAATTTAACCCATAAAGTGCAATGCTTTTACCACTGAAATGTTTTCCACTCGTGTTAGTTTTTATTTTTAAATAGCCATGCAAACTAGTCTAAATACATTTTTATGAAATATAATCCCAGCTAAGGAAGTCTTCAATATACAGGTTCATGGCTAAGTGTGTAATTTTCACATTCACAAATTTCCAATCGATTTGGCATATCAGAACCAATTGTTGTATTATATCAGTAGCTTGCATTGTACTACCATAGTTTCATGACTGACACTGAAAATCTTCCCTTTATCCATGGATTGTTAAATATATATATGGGAAAAACTATGGTTATCACAATTTCTATAAACATGTATTGAATCACATTGGTAGCTTTAATAGTTTTGGCATGCTACTTTTATGCTTCAAGAACATGGGGGAAAAGGTAAAAGATCAACCAGAAGCAAAGGGCTATATCAGATGACTGCAGTTTCAGAATGCTTCCTTCTGGCATGGCACTGTAGACTACAGAAAAACTCTTCAGAAGATAAACAGTGGTTTACAATCAATAAAGTCCCAATAGGCTCCTTTCTTAAATACAACAGCTTCTTCTCAGTCAAAACTGCATCTTGTTTTCAAGTGTACTTGAAAATACACATATTTCTATGGCATGCACATAAGTATTATAAATATTGTTGGTTTATGATGAAAATAAACATATTTATGGTACATAAAACTAGGTCTTAAAATGTTTATTCCAAAGGAGGTCTTTTTTCATTCCCATTTTTCTCCCACTGAGAAACTGAAAGGAAGATTTAAGGGGGAAAATAAGGAAAAGCTTATTTTGTACTCCAAAATGTTGCCCCTACCTGCCTCCACACATTTCTATGCAAGAGTGACTATCTGCTATGTATTTCAGAAGTAGGCTGAGAAGAGTAAACACTATCAAATAATTATTTCTTGATTACCAAGTATTGTTTCTTTCCAATCAAGAAAATAATCCTTAGGAATTATGAATCAGTTAATCTTTATTTGGTTGTAGACCAGCAGATTAAAAAACTCATAATTTAGAGCAGCGGTTCTCAACCTGTGGGTCACAACCCCTTTGGGGGTCGAACGACCCTTTCACAGGGGTCACCTAAGACCATCGGAAAACACATATTTCCAATGGTCTTAGGAACTGAGACACTGCTCTACATCTGTCTCCACATGGCCTTCTCCACCATTTGCAGAGAGAGAGAGAGAGAGAGAGGCACTTTTGCTTCCCTTCTCTCTCTCTCTCTCTCTCTCTCTCTCTCTCTCTCTCTCTCTCTCTCTCTCTCTCTCTTTCTCTCTCTCTCTCAGGAGGACTTACCTTCTGCAGGGCTCCTGATTGGCCCTGCACCCGGGTGTCCCACCCACTGGGAAAAGTGCGGCCAGGGCCTTGTGGCCTTGAAGGCGAGGCCAGGCAGCGCGAAGTCCCAGCAGGGGCGGTGGCCGGGCTGGGGGCGGCAGGGACCCTCGACGATGCAGCCATGCCACTGCCACTGCCACTGGAACCACTGCCTCCCGTCCTGCTCCCCTCCCCGCCCGTTCGGTTGAGTACATGGTGGAGGCTGGGCCAGGGGTGGCGGTGACCCCCAATGATGCTGCTGTAAGAGAGAGAGAGAGGAAAGAGAGAGAAACAGAGCAAAAGAGAGAGGAAAAAGAGAGATAAAGAGAAAGAGAGAGGAAAGAGAGAGAAAGAGAAAGAGGGAGGAAACTGAGAAAGAGAGAGAGAGGAAAGAGAAAAAGAAAGAGAGGAAAGAGAGAGGAAAGAAAAAGAGAGAAAGAGGGGGAGAGGAAAGAGAAAAGGAGGAAAGAGGGAAAGAGAGAGGAAAGAGGGAGAGAGAGAAGAGAGAGAGGAAAGAGAAAGAGAGGAAAGAGAAAGAGAGAGGAAAGAGAGAAAGAGGAAAGACAAAGAGAGAGAGAGGAAAGAGAGAAACAGGAAAAGAGAGAGGAAAGAGAGAAAGAGAAAGAGGGAGGAAGGAGAGAAAGACAGAGAGAGAGGAAAGAGAGAAAGAGAGAAAGGGGGAGAGGAAAGAGAAAAAGAGAGGAAAGAGGGAGAGAGAGAAGAGAGAGAGAGGAAAGAGAGAAAAAGAGAAGAGAGAGGAAAGAAACAGGAAAAGAGAGAGGAAAGAGAAAAAGAGAAAGAGGAAGGAAGGAGAGAAAGAGAGAGAGAGGAAAGAGAGAAAGAGAGAAAGGGGGAGAGGAAAGAGAAAAAGAGAGGAAAGAGGGAGAGAGAGAAGAGAGAGAGAGGAAAGAGAGAAAAAGAGGAGAAAGAGAAACAGGAAAAGAGGAAAGAGAAAGAAAGAGAGAGGAAAGAGAGAAAGAGGGAGGAAAGAGAGAGAAAGACAAAAGAGAGAAAAGAGAGAGAGGAAAGAGAAAGAGAAAGAGAGGAAAGAGAAAGAGAGGAAAGAGAGAAAGAGAGACAGGAAAGAGAGAGAGAAAAAGAGAGAGGAATGGCGTTTCTCCAACCAGGCTGGGCGGAGCCGGCAAAGCGGCCTTCCTGCCCCCCTCCTTGGCCAGCTGGATGGGGGGTTGGGGGTCACCACAACATGGGAAAAATTCTATCAATGGTTAGCAATATGACAGAATGAGAAAAGGTTATGAAATTAAATAGGATAAATGATACTTTTTATTTAAATTTTATGTTATTTGATTGCTGTGAATACTCTTATATTTCCAATCTTATCTATAAGTAATTATAATTAATAAGTAATATATCAGTATTTATAAGTAATTATACTCAATTAGTAATATATTATTAATAGTACATTAATTATTGTTATTCATAGAATGAATGATATGTATTGGTTAATTTCTCTTTCTTATTATTAGTGATAAATCTATTTAACATACCTGTTTAATATTATATTAACTATAGACATTTAATATGTATACCCGGATGGTAGTTTGCTTGCTGAAGTGTTGATTTATTATTGGGGGTAACCCCACTATTATACCTATCCCTACCCTTGGTTTAATCCTTGTTCTGTACCCTATGTTATACGCCTACCTATTTCATTCCCTCCCCATCTCTATAAAATCCAATTATATATATATATATATATATATATATATATATATATATATATATATATATATATATATATATATATATATATATATATATATATATATATATTGTTTTCTGAGGTTTTCGCGGGTATTTGTATGTAGGTCTTTGGTTGTTCGGGTTTTCTCCCGCGTAAAATTGGAAGTGTCTTGGCGACGTTTCGACGAAGTCCCATTCGTCATCTTCAGGCTGGTGTTTTCAGCTTCGTGCCTCGAGCAGCAATGTGTGGTCTTAGCTGTTTCTTCCTTTTAACTGCCAGTGGGGGTATGAACTGATTGGGTGGGAGCTTGGCTGTGTTCTGATTGGGTGGAGGTGTGTTCTGATTGGTTAGGGGCTTGGCTGTGCTCTGATTGGCTGGGGGGTTGGCTGTGCTCTGATTGGCTGGGGGAGTGTTCTGTTTGGTTGTGCTCAGGTTAGTCTGAGTTGCAGAGGGATTCAAGATTTTGGGCTGCCCTGCCATTCCTTGGCTTCGCGTTCGTGGTCGTGCTTCCTCTTCATGGAGGGTGTCAGTTTGCTTCATGTATGGATTGGGGGGGTTTAAAGTGGCTAATGATGCAGCTGTGGTCTGGCTTCTGGTTTGTGGTCGTGCCTCATAGTCAGTGTGGCTTTGGGTTTGTTTTTTGCGTGGATGTTTGGTGGTGACCTCCTGTGTGGTTTTTGTGAGTGTGGGTCTGGTATCATTTTTTGTGTTAGGGAGTCGTTTGTCAATGAGGGCGGGTTTCCAAATGGCTGGTAGGCGGGAGGTATCATCTCGCTTGTTCATGCTGTGTGGGCGTTTTTCTATCTCGATGGCTTCTCTGATTATTCTGTTATTAAAATGTTCACTTTTGGCAATGGTTCTGGTATTTTTAAAGTCAATTTCATGTCCTGTGGCTTTAAGGTGTTGGACCAGGGAAGATGTTGGTTCCTCTTTTTTGATTGAGTTCTTATGTTCTTCAATGCGTGCACTTATTCTTCTGTTGGTTTGTCCGATGTATGTGGTGGGACAAGTGGTGCATGGGATTTCGTATACTCCTTGATTTTCTAATTCAATTTTATCTTTGGGGTTTCTAAGGATGGTGGATATTTTTCTGTTTGTGCAGAATGCTGTTTTGATGTTGTGTTTATGGAGGATCTTACTGATTCTGTCTGTGATGCCTTTTATGTATGGGAGGATGGCTTTGCCGTTTTCTTGTTCTTTGTCTTGGATTTTAGTGGGGGTTTCTTTTTGGATTAGGTTTGTAATCTTATTTCTATGGAATCCATTGGATGTTAGTACATTGGTGAGAGTGTGTAGTTCGGGTTTTAGGTGTTGTTCGTCAGCTAAGCGTTTTGTTCTGGAGATGAGTGTCTTGGCTACAGAGTTGATCTGTGCTGGGTGGTGGTGTGAGAGAGCGTGCAGATAGCGGTTTGTGTGTGTTTTCTTCTGGTAGATGGTGTGTCCTAGGGAGCCATTGGATTTCTTGTAGACTAAGACATCCAGGAAGGGAAGTTGGTTGTTAGCTTCTGTTTCCATGGTGAACTGTATTTTGGGGTGTAGGCTGTTGAGGTGTGTGAGGAAGTTGTCCAGTTTTTCTTTCCCATGTGGCCAGATTATGAAGGTGTCGTCTACGTATCTGAGCCAGAGTTTGGGTTTGTGATCCGATTTTTCTAGAGCTTGGGTTTCAAAGTGTTCCATGTAGAGGTTGGCAATGACAGGTGAGAGGGGTGATCCCATGGGTGCTCCTTCTGTTTGTTTGTATTTTTGTCCATTATAGATGAAGTATGTGTTGGATAGGCAGTGGTTGGTCAGATCTAAGATGTGTTTGGGGGGGTTATATTTGTTTTGGATAGCTGTCAAGGCTTCTTTGATAGGCACTTGGGTGAAGAGGGATATGACATCGAAGCTCACTAGTAGGTCGCTGGGCTGTAAGTTTTGTTTCTTTATGATCTCTATAAACTGGAATGAGTTTTTTACGTGTGAGGTAATGGATTCTGCATAGGGCTGTAGTTGTTTGGCGAGAAATTTGGCTAGGTTTTGTAGAGGTGAGCCTATGGAGCTGACTATAGGTCTGAGTGGGGTTCCTTCCTTGTGTATCTTGGGGAGACCATAGAGTTTGGGGCATCTGGATGATTTCTCTCTGGGAATGATTCTTTGCTGGATCTCTTCGCTAATGGGGGAGGCTTTTATTTTGGATCTGGTGGTTTTTTCCAGGTAGGTGGTGGGATCTGTATTTAGGGGTTTGTATGTGGAGTCTTGGAGTAGGTTGGTTAATTTGGTTTGGTAGTCAGATGTGTTCATAACCACCGTGGCGTTGCCCTTGTCTGCTGGTAGGATTATTATGCTGGTGTCTTCTTTAAGGTTACGTAGTGCTGTCTGTTCCTCTTTGGGTAAGTTGCTTTTGGGTGGCTTGCTGGTGCAGAGGATGTTGGTGATTTCGAGTCTGATTCTGTTGGCGTCGTCGGGGTTGATTTTAGTCAGGCTGGTTTCAACTCCACATATAATGGTTTCAGTGGGGATGTGTTTGGGAGCGACTGCAAAGTTGAATCCTTTGGAAAGGACATTGGTTTCGGCTTTGGTGAGGATCCTATCTGAGATGTTATGCACTGTTTGCTTCATGTGTGGCTGTGAGGGAGGAGGGGTTTGTTTCTGGCGTTCTTGTAGTCTTCGGAGTTTGTTGGTGTGTGTATCTGTCTTGAGGGTGGTCTGTGTTTCGGCTCTCCAGACGGCAAGTTGTTTGGATTTGTCCCAAAGTGCGGGGTGGATCTTGTTGCTGAGTTTGAGGTGGAGTGTGAGGAGATCTTTGTTAATTCGGTCTAGGAGGAATCTTTTTGTGTGAAGTTCATTTCTGATTAGGGCCAATTCTGTTCTTTTCAGGATCCGTTTGGTGGCTGCAGAGTTGGAGTGGAATTTCAGTTGGAAACATGTGGGGATTAGATTTTGATCTCGGCAGTTGCGTAGGAATGCGAGGTCGCATAAAATGGAAGCTCTTTGGACTTCAAGTTTTTCATAGGTCCTGGTCAGATGGTGGATTTCCTCCCTGTAGAGGTTCAATATTTGTTTTCTGAGGTTTTCGCGGGTATTTGTATGTAGGTCTTTGGTTGTTCGGGTTTTCTCCCACGTAAAATTGGAAGTGTCTTTTACGTGGGAGAAAACCCGAACAACCAAAGACCTACATACAAATACCCGCGAAACCTCAGAAAACATATATATATTATATATATATATATATATATATATATATATATATATATATATATCATAATTGATGAGGATAAAAAGGAAAAAATATAATTGTTCTAAAATATCCAAAAAGGATTAGAATAATAGAATCATAGGGTTGAAAAGGATCTTGGAAGTGTTCTAGTCTAACTGCCTGCTTGAGCAGGAGACTATATACCATTCTGGACAAATGGTTGTTCAATCTCTTCTTTAAAATCTCCAGCAATGAAGCACCACAGCTTCAGGAGTCAAGCTGTTCCACTGATAAATTGTTCTCTCTGTCAGGACATTTCTCCTTGGTTCCAGGTTTGGATCTCTCTTTAATGAGCTTCCACCTGTTACTTCTTATCCTGCCCTCAGGTGATTTGAAGAATGTCGAAATCCTCTTCTCAAGTACTGGAAGATAAATACTATGGCATACTGTGCAAACTTTAGAACAGTACTTGCCTGTGGAGAAGGAAATAAAAACAGATTGATCTGATAATAAATTAAGATAAAAACAAATCAGAACAACCAAGATGTTTAGGAAAGAATGGAAATAATAATTCCTGGTGAGCACCTCCATCAAGAGGGCAATACCTAATAACATGTTCCATTGTTTCAATTATTCCTCCGCTGTATGGACACTGTATCTGTTCAAAGGGGATATTTTGGTGTCTTAAGAATTATTACTTATTATTATATCCTTAAGGTGTAAATGTATTGGTATTTTTTGGAAGGGGAAATAAAGGTGTTGAAAATGAATCTATTGGAAAGAACTGAAGATAGATTTGTAACAGAATTTCAGAATCTGAAAGCAGTTAAACTATCTTTTCCAAAGCGATCCAAGATTTTTCTCTAACAGCAAAGACTTCCAGAAAATTGATCAACTGCCAGATGAAATGGGGATGTCAAAGCTTACTAACCTGTAAACTGATTATTTTAGCAAATGGTGCTTAAAGTCTGAACCAACACAGAATAGTTGCAACAGGGACTTTTCTTTATTTGAACCAATAGAGAAAGGTTGCAGCAGAAAATTTATTCTTGAGAAAATCTAATAGATGTGTGGTACCAGCAGTGGGCTGGTAGATGATAAATGTCAAAGATGATGTTGTTCACATATCACATTCAATATGACTTCTTGTATTTGCACGTATATTCAACAATCAATCAATCATCAGTCAAAGAAGCATATTTCCTAGCTGAAGTGGACCAACATTAAGTCTGCTGCTTTTTTCAAAAAAGGAATAAGTTAGTGATATAGTTACCAATTATAGTGACCATAGTAGATACAGTAGTATCATTTTTATTCAGATTAGAATGAATGTACTAAGAATGTAAACATCTTATTACTTCTATTCTTTTATCTTAATGTATAAAAAGAACCCAAATTAACCAATCCCCTTATATATATATGCCTTTAATAATTTTCTAGTTGAAAAATCAGAACTCCTATTATCAGAAATAATCATGATAAACCTGAAATAATCATAATCATAATTAATTTTGAATGTGGAAAAAGAAAATAGTAGCAATACTATGCTACTGCTTTCAAAGATCTGAAAAAGCATTTGAACATTAAAATAATGTATAGGATTTCAACTCAAAAAGTTGAATTATTTAGAATAGCATGATATATTACAATGATACCTTTAACTATCCTAGATCCTAGGGAAGGATCCAATAGTAAAAAAATACAAAATCCAGTCAGAACTATCTGGTACACTATATATAAATAACTACTACTATTACTACTATCACCATCACTACTAGTAATAGTATTTAGTAGTATTTAGTATCCAAGCCATTTCCAAAGAAATCATATATGTTTTCAGACATAGGGGTGTTTTTCAAATGTATCTAGAAATTTGGAGTATGGCTTTCTTACAGGAAGTTTAATCACATGATCAATCTCAACTGGATAATCCATTCCCAAAGAAAGAAACTTTCTGGAAAAAACATCTTCCTTAAATTTAGCTCCATATCTATCTTGCATTGAGACGCTTTCATTTGACATCTTAACTAAGAATAGCAACCTCTGATCTGATTTAATTTCCATCAGAGTTCATCTCTAGGGATTGAATCATGTGTTGATTTAGAGTTCTCAAATGCTACATTAAAAGCTCCATATGAAATAATAATATATTTCTCCACTGAATGATGCAATACTGTATAATACATGAATCTAACATGAATCTCCCTTTTCTGAATCAGCTTTGCTCATTTGTTGAAGACAGTTTCAAAGTTTCCAGAATAGACAGCATGTATATAATTTGCAGGTAACCATGCCAGTTTTGTCTTTTTTTTTAAATAGATGAATGTCCATCTTATAGAAAGAACTATGATGAATTGACTTCTTATTTGCATCATGCTGTGTGACAGTAAATGTCAGAATAGAAGCTTCCCAACTGCATTTGTTATCAGCAGTTCAAGAAGAATCTAGTTCACTTTAGGTACATTTTCTTGTTTTAATTGCCTAATTAATTTGATATATTTTTAATTTTCTTTAATTTTTTTTAAAAAATATTAGCGATCATTTTGGAAAGTTAGACAATTTGTCATGAAAAAGGACATATTGTCATAAGATTGTTCTCAGACATTAACAAGTATTTTGTCATATGATCTAATCTTTCTGTTCCAGTTGTGACTTACACAAGGCAACTTCAATGCTTGTACATTGTTTGAAAATGAGCAGTAATATCTCCACATTCTTGGTTCTCCGAGAAAATATGCAATACAACCATTTATTTGTGGTGATTATTGTATTAAAGCCTCCATATATGATAATACAGTTGTAACTCAACCTTAGAAATGGAAAATTGAATTTAGACTCATTATGTTCCACAAAAGTAATGAGACACCTCCTGATCAGCATACATTTTTTTCATGCTTACCAAAGAAAGTATCACTTTGAATTTCCCAGATTCAACATTATTTACATACCTTTCCTTATCAGCCCCAATTAAGGACAGAAAAATCAGAGATAGAAAAGTTTTTCCTCTTGATCTTTGGGGACTAAAATATTGAAAGTTTAATTTTATTGACATTTAGTTTAGATCCATCCTGTTGAATTTCTGAGAGAAGGTGAATAAAGTAATTTAGACTCTGTTCTTTGTTCCTTTATAAATGCCCTAAATTATAAATCACAGTTAGAAGACAAAAAGATGATAAGAAGTTCATTTGAAGCCCACATTGGTCTGACTGTTTGTCTTAATTCCTCTATTCCTGATAAAAGCAGTGTTTAGTCATCTTCATCTTCAAGCTAGAAGAATTAATCCAATTTTATTCAGTGAGCCAAGATGAAGTAGGGGTTCTTGGCTGTCAAATTGCCCAGCCAAAGAAAGTATTAAACTAGCACTTTGGCAGAAGCTCTTTGTATTTTGTGATGCATTCCCCAGATCAATTCATTCTCTGAAATAGCTGGAATCTATCTGGCCATTATTCCTATAAAATAATCACTACATTTTATTATTTTTGCTCTACTTACTCGTGCTCTCTCATGAAAAGACCCAGGTGAAAACACTTTTCTTTATTCCATGATGTCAACTCTTTATTAATTGCTCTCAGAAAAAAAACTTGATTATAATTCAGAAAATAAAATACATATTTAGGAAGCAGAGGGGTGTCCCATTCCTTACTGAAAAATTAGCTAAAATTTCACGGATTATTAAATCTAAATGCACAAAACTCTTTATGCTGCCTCTGCCATAAAGCTTCACAATACGTATTCTTCTAAAGCAGATGCCAGGGAGCCTGGAAATAGAGGACAGGCAGACTCATATTTTAATACATGCTGTGGGAACCTAATTGAGAAATGTTTTACCAACAAGAAACTTATTAATTGGACTTTTTTTTTCCATCAGAGGAATCAAATGAAAGCACAGATCCAAGATTCCAAACAGTAAGATAGGTACCGATTCAATGACATGTTATTGCTTTTGGTCCTAAGAGACCCTGTACAGCAGGGCTAATTCTAACCCAGAAGATAATTAATCTTTGTAGCCTTCAGTGAAGCTATTGTGTGTGTGTGTGTGTGTGTGTGTGTGTAACATTTCATTCTTCAATTGTGCCATATTCTTACCATAATTACTGAGGAAAAGAGAATAAACTCACAGAACTGGCTGATATATATTTTTTTAAAATTGGGTCTGAGATGCCTATAGGGGAGGGAAGAAGAAAGTTGTGTGCTACTGCGATAAGGATCACTCTAATAAAGGAAAGGAAGTAATTATTTTGTCCAGTTGCTGGTAGACCACAGATGGAAACGCTTCTCAAAAACTAGAAGCAAATGTTGCAATCCTTCTTTAAAGCATTGCATTTAAGTTCTGTTTTGGAGGTCACCTCAACAGGTGGCAGCATCTTGCAAGACTTGTCTATAGCTAAAGCTAAATAGCACCAGATTAGCCTTGGAATATTCCTGCTGTAAGAAAGCTAGAAAGTCAGAAAGCAATGACAAATCGCTCGTGTACTGTTGCCAAAAAAACCCTACATCAACATATCCATGAAATTATCAAGTGAAGCTTCGTTTGAAGGACAGTTTACTTACCTTGTAAGCTAGAATTCCCAATGGAATACTTTTAATTCCCTGGCATTGCAACATCTGGAATTTCCAGTCAACCTAGCCAAATCATCTGGGAATTGTGTCCATTACAGCTATGATTTATCTAGAGGGCAAGTTGTCTGCTTCCTTATTGCTATTAACAATTGGGAACTTTATGAGGTTTCAAGGAGTATTTTCAAAGGTAGTTGGTTTCCTACAAGTTTCACAGCAGGACATATGTTAGAGCAGGGGTCCTCAGCCCCCAGTCCGTGGACCAGTACTGGGCCGTGGCACACCGACAACTGGTCCACACAAACAAGCAAAGCCCCATCCTTGAGATGCAGGCAGCACACAAAACCACACACCCTCCAGGCTGCAGAAAAAGCTCTCTCCATGGAACTGGTCCCTGGTGACCAAAATGTTGAGAACCTCTGTGTTAGAGCACTTTCATGTTGTTTCTTAACGTTGCTTATTTTTATTATAATAAAAACTCCCTTCTGCAATTCATCCATAATAATTACAAAGTTTTATAAGGTTTGAAACTCTTGCTGCATTTGTTCCATATAATGCTTAAAGTAATCAGAATAGGTGTGGTGCTCACCATAAAACTAACAGTAAATCACAATAGCAGATTAGTGTGGGGAAACTATTCTCCCTATCAGAGGAAAATTAGAGACAGAGAAAGCAGTTTCCAAAGCTATGCCAAAGATACGTCCTAAGGCAGGAAGGTGATACCTCACTGTATTGAGATCAGTTAAAAGATGCTTTAAAAACAAACACACAAACCTAGGTGCATGGATTACAGAAATATTTTTAGATATAATCACAAATTGTAGAACTTTTCCATTTTGCTTGCTCCTCAATTTATAGCATTGTTATGCCATTAAAATTACCAAGAAAAATCATTGCTATTGTCATTATTAATAACAGAGCATGCTGCTCTATGGCTCAGTAACCTGGCTGGCAGTATGCTTATAATGGAGAGTGAATACCTCTTGGAGTAGATGCCTCATTTATATGAAAACATTTTCTCTATGTGGAATATCATCTTGAATGTGATATACACTTTCATTAGTACAGATACAGTTGTAAACTATCTCTGTGCATTGTCTTGGAGATGTTAGTGCCAAATAAAAAAATCTCCCTATACAGTACGTTAACGCATTTTTTTCTGGGTTTCTAAGATAATGATTACTACTTAAGATAAGCTATATTACTTTTAGCCTTCTGCAACTTTTCTGCCTGCACATCTCAAGAGACATAACTAAAGTGTTTGCATGCTACAATTTTGCAGTACAGTTCAGTCTGAAATGCTGCAATTTTGTAGTATGGTTCTGTCTAAAATGCTCCGCTACACAGATGCATCTGTTTATTTTATTTTATATCTTGTCTGATTGCTTGCTGGATTTTTAAAACATTTTCTTTCTGTTCAAAGTGATCTCTGCCCCGAATTAGTTTTTGCTAGGTTTTTTTTTTAAAAATTCACTTGAATGTATTGGTTGCAGATCCTTGCTTGGTGATCTATATCTTTCTGCACTTGCTAATCAGGGATCTCTTTAATCTGATGTGAAAATAGAGAAATGGATGGACATTTCTGTTGGAGCCATCTAGAGGCTGCTCTAGTCAGTGCAATTGTCTGGAAATCAATATATTTGCTCATGATCTGGAACAGAAGGCTGTGGTCACTTTCCATAGAACTGGCTTGTTTTCTTTATTCTTCCAGGGCAGGGATAGGTTACCTTGGCTCTTTTATGACTCGTGGACTTCAACTCCCAGAATTCCTGAGTCAGCTTGGCTTAGCTTGGAAACCTCTCCTTTTCCCCTCAGCATGGCTGGCTCAAGAATTCTGGGAGTTGAAGTCCACGAGTCATAAAAGAACCAAGATTGCCTACCCCTGTTCAAGGGCGTGAAAAGATAGAATGTTCTTATACCAGGATTCCCAGTATGGCGACATACATTTCATTATGAATAGTATTTGTTTTACATTTTGTGGTACGTGGTATGATGGCCATATAAATTAAATTAAATTAAATTAAATTCACAAATGTTCACCAAAGAGGAGTGAACATGCTCCTGAACTGAATTGTTTCTGTTTTTTTTTTTCATCGCTCTAGCCATTTATTGTTTTTTTGATCAGCTGGAATATTCCTCATATTCTGTCTCAAAGCTGCTTTGTTTTGACAAATTCAGCAGAATCAGGGAATCAGAAAATTCTTTAGGACTCATCTTCAGGTAGTCCTTGACTTACAGCCATAACTGAGCCCCAATTTCTAAGCAAGACAGTTATTAAGTGAATTTTGCCCCATTTTTCAACCTTTTTTACCACCATTGTTATGTGAATCACTGCAGTTGTCAAGTTAGTAACCTGGTCGTTAAGGTGAATCTGGCTTCCTGATTGATTTTGCTTGTCAGGATGGTGCAAAAGTTGGATCACATGACCCCAGGACACTGCAATTCTCACAAATACATGCCAGTTGTCAAGCTTCTGAATTTTGATCACATGGCCATGGGGATGCTGCATCGGTAAGTGTGAAAAACAGTCACAAGTCACTTTTTTCAGTGTCATTGTAACTTTGAATGGTCACTCATAAGTTGAGGACTACCTGTACTTCAAACTGCAACTCTGTATAGAATCTGTATAAGCCAGGATACATGACCTATGATTCAGAGAAGCCCATTAAGTAATTGGTCTATCCCCAAGAACTGCTCAAAGGTACTGCTAAACCAGTGTTTCTCAACCTTGACAATTTTAAGGCATGTGGACTTCAACTCCCAGAATTCCACAGCCAGCATTGCTGGCTGTGGAATTCTGGGAGTTGAAGTCCACATGCCTTAAAATTGTCAAGGTTGAGAAACACTGTGCTAAACAATCATATTAATAGGATGGAGTATATATTTTAACCAGTTTATATGTAAAATTTTTGTCCTGCCACTTTTACCTTTTTCAGTACAGCCCTAGATGAGTATTAAAAAACAGCCTATCATCTCCCAAGTGCATCAGTTCAATAGTTGAATTGCTTTCCCAGTTCTTTTTTTTTTATTAATTTGTTTTAAACTCTTTGATGTTTTCATCTGGATCTCTGACACTTCAAAAATTCTTGAAAGAAAAGTCTGGAACAAGGTTAAAAAGTAGCTGGGGAATTGGCTATTATTTTTTGTAGTCATAGGCCAAAGCAATCAGAAATTTAAGGTCATCTAGTCATTCTGACCTTGCTAAATGAAAATATAGCCAGTGCTCTTGGCTCAACCTTAGTGGGTGACATAGTTTGTAAGGGATCATCTCTGGATGCTAAGCATATCCTTCAGGAAGGAGAAAAAAATACTTGCTTTTTCAATATAGTGCCCTAACTCCTTGCTTCTTAAGATATTTCAAAGGGCACTATGTAGTATATTTGTAATTTAGTCATCCATGTGATAGCTAACTCTTTTAATGATCAAATGCTGTATAAGGTTTATTAGCCAGAAACATACCATTAGTTTTTTATCCTTTTCTTTTTTAAACAAACCTAAGTCATTTGCTTAAAAAGCAGATGCTGAAGACTTAGGTAGGGCAATGTTACCTGAAATTATATTCACTTCGGAAAGAAAAAAAACCCCACATTTTCAGAATTGAGCCTTGCTATTATCATTTCAATGTTTTATGAAGGACCTTTTGATATTTAAGAAAGTAGAAATTTAAAAATATGAAAGGTGTGATCTAATAGAGCTGTGAAAAGCTTGATGCGTTGCTTCAAGGAGGCCTTGAGAAAAATAGGTCTTTGAAATTGCCTTATAAAGGAAGGCCAACACATTTGGCCTGTATGATTTCCAGAGATTGGGGCAGGAACTTAGCAGGATAGGCTGTACTGTAGGCTTACTTTTTCAGAGGTTTTACCAGTGTATAAGGAACAAAACGGAAAAGGCAAGCATATGGCTGAATTCAATATGTGGCTAAAGGAATGGTGTAAAGGGGAAGGGTTTGGTTATATTAGTCACGATGTCTGCAGATGGTCCAATGAAAAACTGTACAAAAGAGATGGTTTGCATCCATCAAAGAAAGGGATTATGTTACTTGGCAATAAATTCACAGATTTTCTGGAGAAATGTTTAAACTGAACAACGGGGACAATGAGTTAATTGCTACAGAACATTCCTGTCCCTGGCAATCTAAAAATTATAGGGTTATCAGTGCATGTAACATAGATATGTGTGCAGATAAGAATATCAACCTTGCTATCAAGCAAAATCAAGCTTTTAGTATGAGTGCCACACCAAGTGCACTAATCAAATAGGTGGTAAGAAAATAGGGGAACTCAGGTACCACATAGGTTATATAGAAAGTAAACACAGGGTCAGTGATAAAGGAGTCAATACACTAATACAATACACTAATACAATAAAGGAGTCTATACACTAATGCATAGAGTATGCTGAATAAACAGGGTGAATTAGAAATTCAGGTAAATGAGGGCAGATATGATATTGTTGCCATTATGGAAACTTGGTGGGATGAAATCCACAAATGGAACACACAGCTAGAGGGATTTAAATTATTTAAAAGAAACAGACCACATAAAAGAGGAGCTGGAATTGCTCTCTATATAAGAAATAACTACATCTCTACGGAAATTGTTGTTGTTAGTTGCAAAGCTGTGTCTGACCCATCGTGACCCCATGGACAACTTTCTTCCAGGCCTTCCTGTCCTCTACCATCTTCTGAAGTCCATTTAAGCTCACACCTACTACTTCAGAATTTCCATCCAGCCATCTCATTATCTGTCATCCCATTCTTCTATTGCCTTCAATCTTTCCCAGCATTAGGCTCTTCTCCAGGTGACCAAAGTATTTGAGTTTCAACTTCAGGATCTGGCCTTCTAAAGAGCAGTCAGGGTTGATCTCCTCTAGGACTGACTGGTTTGATTGCCTTGCAGTTCAGGGGACTTGCAGGAGTCTTCTCCAGCACCATATTTCTATAGAAATAGAGCACAACAATGATAAAACTGTCTTGAATGCATTTGGGTCAATATAAAGGGGAAAATGGCATTGCCATATGTGTATGCTATAGGTCATCCAACCAAACAGAGGAAATAGATGAACTTTTTGCTAGTCAATTAACTAAGGAAGCAGATCACAATAGTAATGGGGCACTTTAATTACCCTGACATCAACTGGGAGACAAACTGCACCAAGTGGAAGATCAAACACATTCCTAACAAATCTAACAGACAACTTTGTCTCCCAAAAAGTAGAGAAGGGGACTAGGAGATCAGACATATTGGACTTAATTCTCACTAACAGAGATGAAATGATAGAAAGTGTTGAAGACACAGGAATCTTTTTTGGGGGAGAAGTGATCATGCAATATTGGAATTCAACATTATGCAAGCACAAGCAATAGAATACAGTCAAACTAGAACCTTGGATTTTAAGAGAGCTAATTTCAACAAACTTAGAAAGAGCTTGGGAAGGATTCAATGGATGAGAATCCTCAAGGGGAAAACAATTCAAGAATCTTGGGAAATTTTGAAATGTGAGATTATAAAAGCCCAGTCTAGCACAATACCAACAAAGAAAAAAATAACAGCTCTCAAAAGAAACCAGCATGGTTGCATAAAGAACTCTCTGATAAATTGAAAGACAAAAAGGACAAGTGTAAAAATTGGAAAGAGGGGCACATAACTAAGGCTTGTGACAAAAGTAAAAAATGTAAAAAAAAAACAAGAAAAAAGTTAAGGAAATGATTGGTCCATTAATGGGAGAAAGTGGCAAGAAGGTGACAAGCAACAGGGAGAAAGCAGAACTACTTAACTTGTTTTTTGCATCTGCCTTTATACAAAAGTAAAAACAGTCCAACCTATCAAAAACAGCACCATAAAAAATAGATTAGAAATACAAGTTAAGATAGGTAAGAAAAAGGTAAGTGTGCACAGTCCACCCTAGACAAGTTCAAATCACCAGGACCAGATGGATTACACCACAAGGTTGTGAAGGAAGTAACAGATGTGATGTCTTTCAAAGATCCTGGAGCACTGGGGAACTACCAAAGGATTGGAAAAGAGTTGATGTAGTTCCCATCTTCAAAAAAGGGAAAAAAAATGGATCCAGGAAACTACAGACCTATTAGCCTGACCTCAATAACAGGGAAGATCTTGGAAAAGATAATCAAGCAATGAATCAGTGAACACCTAGAGGCAAACAAAGTCATTATCAAAAGCCAACATGGGTTTGTCAAAAACAGATCATACCAGACAAATTTTATTGCATTGTTTGACCAGATGACAAAATTAGTGGACCAGAGCAATGCTGTGGATATAATTTACTTGGACTTCAGTAAGGCATTTGATAAAATAGACAACACCCTACTACTTGATAAGATAGCAAAATGTGGGTTAGACAGCATCATCACCAGATGGATTTGTATCTGGCTGACCGACCATATTCAGTGTGTGGTCCTCAATGGAACTGCATCTACATGGGGTGCCCCATGACTTTGTTCTTGGCCCAGTGCTCTTTGACATCTTCATCAGTGATTTGGATGAGGGGACAGATGGAGGATTCATCAAATTTGCAGACAACACCAAGCTGGCAGGAATAGCCAACACTCCAGAAGATAGGCTTAAGATACAGGAGGATCTTGACAGACTTGAACATTGGGCACGATCTAACAAAATGAAATTCAGTGGTGAAAAAAGTAAGGTTCTACATTTAGGCAAGAAAAACCAAATGCATAGGTATAGCTGCTACTCAATAGTAGTAACTGTGAGAGGGATCTTGAAGTCCTAGTAAACAATCACTTAAATATGAGCCAGCAGTGTGAAGTGTTAATACCACTTTACAATGCCTTGGTAAGGCCACACTTGGAATACTGCATCCAGTTTTGGTCACCACAATGTAAAAAAGATGTTGAGACTCTAGGAAGAGTACAGAGAAGAGCAACAAAAAAGATTAGGGGACTGGAGGCTAAAACATATAAGAAACGGTTGCTGGAATTGGGTATGTCTATTTTAATGAAAAGAAGGACTAGGGTGGCATGATAGCAGTGTTCCAATATCTCACGGGTTGCCACAAAGAAGAGGGAGTCAAGCTATCCTCCAAAGCACCTGAAGGCAGGACAAGAAGCAATGGATGAAAACTAATCAAAGAGAGAAACAACCTAGAACTGAGGAGAAATTTCCTGACAGTTAGAACAGTAGTTGTGAGTGCTCCAACACTGGAAGTTTTTAAGAAGAAATTGGTCAATCATGTATCTGAAATGGTATAGGGCCTCCTGCCTGAGCAGGGGGTTGGACTAGAAGACCTTCAAGGTCCCTTACAATTATTATTGTTGTTGTTATCATTATCATTGTTGTTGTTAGTTGTGAAGTCGTGTCTGACCCATCACGACCCCATGGACAATGTTCCTCCAGGCCTTCCTGTCCTCTACCATCTTCTACTGCTTCAGTGACTCCATCCAGCCACCTCATTCTCTATTGTCCCCTTCTTTTATTGCCTTCAATCTTTCCCAGCATTAGGCCCTTCTCCAGTGAGCCCTTCCTTCTCATTAGGTGGCCAAAGTATTTGAGTTTCAACTTCAGGATCTGGCCTTCTAAAGAGCAGTCAGGGTTGATCTCCTCTACGACTTACCGGTTTGATCGCCTTGCAGTTCAGGGGACTCGCAGGAGTCTTCTCCAGCACCATAGTTCAAAGGCCTCAATTCTTTGGCGCTCAGCCTTTCTTATGGTCCAACTTTCACATCCATACATTGCAACTGGGAAAACCATGGCCTGGACTATATGCACTTTTGTTGGCAGGGTGATGTCTCTGCTTTTTAGTATGCTGTCTAGATTTGCCATAGCTTTCCTCCCCAGAAGCAAGCGTCTTTTAATTTCTTGGCTGCAATCCCCATCTGTGGTGATCTTGAAGCCCAGGAAGATAAAATCTGTCACTACCTCCATTTCTTCCCCATCTATTTACCAGGAATTGAGAGGGCCGGATGCCATGATCTTGGTTTTCTTAATGTTGAGTTTCAAGCCAACTTTTACACTCTCCTTCTTCACCTACATCAAGAAGCTCTTTAGTTCCTCTTCACTTTCTGCCATTAGAGTGGTATCATCTGCACATCTTATCATTATCATTATTATCATTATTATTATTATGCACAGCCACGATGTCGCATTGTTTCATTTAGCCTTGCTTCTGGGTGCTCCTCCTGTGCTTCTAGTTGTCTTAATAGACTTCTTATTATATTGGAAGCTGATTCTGGATATTGGGAGTGTTGGATAAGGCCACCAAAGTGATACAAACCTACTCTGTAAGATGAATTGCTGAGCAAAATGATGCCCATACCAACTCTGTGGCATGAAGTATTTTATTTCATTAAGATGAAATAAAGCCAACTTGCACAACCATATCATTTATTATTGTGACACCATTCTATATACATCTATTAAAATATAATTTCATATGTATAAATATGCCTAGCATTAGCTTAATTTAATTTAGAAATTGTTTATGGAGTAGAATTTTGCACATGGATTTCTGCCACATCCAATTTTAAAATACTAGATTCTCTTTGATTAGCCATAAAGGTACTGCTTTAGATTAGTTAGAAATTCTTGCCAATTGTTTTTATGTTATTATTAATTTGATTATCAGTTCTTATGTTGGGTTTTTTTGTCAATTTTTGGTTTGTTTTTAATGGTTAATATTTATTATTAAATAGTGGGAAATTGGCATATGATTTTCTTTATCTGTTTACCTTCTATTGAAAACGCATCCTTGTTTTATTTTTCCACTTTTCCATTCCCTCCCCCCCCCCAAATAAGCATAATTATGAGAAATTCAGCTGGTTACTCTTTAAAATATCTGACATTACATCTCTAAAGCAAGTTTGTGCCATTTTTATATAAAACTAAAATGGCCAGCAGTAAGGAAAGTAGTATTATATAGGGGGAATAACCTCATAAATAAAAATTGTACAGGAAACTAATATTAGGGAATGTACTGAGAAATGGGAAGAACAGAGGGAGGGAAGGAAGGAATTGATTATTGTCTGCTTATTCGTTGCTTCATAAGTGTAAAAACAGTTAAACAATGGCACACATTTTCTACAAAATCACTTTAGAATCTAGAATTATGTAATCATAATAGAGTAGCATATTATTCCATTCCAGTTCCATGATTTATTACAAAAAGCCAACCTATTTAAGATAGGCAGCCATTTACTGCAAATCCAATAAATAAATGGCAAAGGATATCCTCTGAGTTGTGACTTTGAAGTAATTGATCATGTACCAAAATATATCAGCTGGACAAGCAAAGATTTTAAAAGCCAACTACCAGCCATGGAAGTCAAATGCTGACCTATCATTGGTCCCTAACTTCTCTGGGAGAGATCTGACCTGTATAATTCATTTCAGATAGAACTAGATTTATATTGCAGCTACATGATTCTGAATGCAAACTTTTGTTGTTGTTGTTATTTCTGTCTTCTTCTATCTGTCCCAGTAACATCAGTAAGAACAAAATCATAATATAGACCAGGGATTCTCAACCTTGGCAACTTTAAGACTTGTGGACTTCAACTCCCAGCTTTGCTGGCTGAGGAATTCTGGGAGTTGAAGTCCACAAGTCTTAAAGTTGCCAAGGTTGAGAACCCCTGATATAGACCCTTCCATCAATGGTGGGATTCAAATATGTGAACAATCGGTTCTCTATGTGGATGCCGCTTCCGGAAGTCCATTCTGGGCCTGGACAACAAAAATATTAACTATTGGTTCTGTTGAAGTGATGCGAATCGGCTGAATTCCATCACTGCCCTTAATTCCTAGTGAAAAAAAATGTAACACAGGATAGATGGCTGCATTAATTAATCTCATAATTCCAGAAATGGGAGCTGTGAATGCATGTGTGCATGCATATGCATGCATGTCTGTTCACACAAGCAGACATACAGATAAAACTATTTCTCTCTATACAAATTGTCCTCGACTAACAACAGTTCATTTAGTGACCATTCAAAGTTACAACATCACTGAAAAAAGTGACTTATGACCTTTTTTCACACTTACAAATACTGCAACTTCTCCACGGCACATGATCAAAATTTGGATGCTTGGCAACTGATTCATATTTATGATGGTTGTACTGTCCTGGAATCATGTGATCACTTTTTGTGACCTTCTGACAAGCAAAGTCAATGGGGAGGACAGATTCCCTTAACAACCATGTTACTAACTTAACAACTAAAGTGATTCTCTTAACAACTGTGGCAAGAAAAGTCATAAAATGGGGAAAATTCACTTAACAACTGTCTCACTTAGTAACAGAAATTTGGGGCTCCATTGTGGTCGTAAGTCGAGGGCCACCTGTATAGATTGGTAGGCAGAGTGCTCACTGGCTGGTATTACTCTGGCAAAACATTCTTCCCTTTTTTGCATTTAAAATGAAAGAGAGGCACATGATAAATAATATAACTTATACTTAACCTTTGACATTCTGTGTTGTGTGTGTATTTGTGCCTGCTTGTAATGGTAAATAGCTCAAGTAATTTTCTCATTTAACTTGCCAGTTGGTGGCGTGTTAAATCCTTGGATACACTGGAAGCTAATTAAAAGTCTAAGCGTAGCAATAATATTGGGGTTACACAAGACCAGACTCATGAACTTCCTGTCAGCTTTCATTGCTCCATGGCTGATCAAATTGGATCTTTCACTTACCTTACAAGATAAACGGAAGCAAACTGCAAATGTTGACATTTCAGGTTTCAGATATTGTACTTTTACATTTGCTTTCAGGAACTTTTTTATAGCGTTGTTAAGTGATATCACAAACCTCAGCTTAACTTTACCTTTTGTCATATGGCATCTGCTCTACAGACTGATCAGATGGAGAAGGTCACATAATAGGCTACAGCAAAATAAAGATATGAATGAGTCAATTAAACATATTATTCAATGGCCCATTCTATGTTCTTCCTCTTCCACTTATTTTCTCATTTTGCTACATAAAACCTAGTTAGCATAGGAAGGTATGCTGAGATCTTACCCTTTCCAGGGCAATATTTTCAGGAAATGTACTAAATGGTTACCTGGAAAATAGCCATTACACTGATGAAAACCAGGATGCTATAGTAGTGGAGATATTTGACTAGAATTGGAAAGTCATGTTCCTCTATTGTGGGAGGTCAATGGGTGACTTTGGGTCAGTGATTATTTTTAGACTATTTCTACTCCACAAGGGCAATATGTGGGTGTTATGCAATATCATTAGCTTTTCTACAAATTATGTAAGAATTGTATTTGTATAAAAGGTTACCTGAAGAATTGCACTAATCACTTCATTGATTGACTATATTAGCAGACTTTCTTAGTACTCTATTTATGAATTCAGAATAACTAAAAAGGCAAGGCAAAAGAGTAGGATGCTAATTGTCCTGCAGCTATAATGTATTTGATAATTAGTGAAGTGGTTTACATAACTGGTAACTCAGGTTACATACTGTGAGTGTCCATCTCCATCTTCAGGAGGAGTCTATACTAAGTTTAATTTGGGAATCTTTCATATCTTTTTTCCCATATGGTCTGATGATGAGCTTTGAATAATGTGAACACCTGAAACTACTTTATGGTGTTGGGGTAGTTGTGATAAATGCATTGTAGAATTATGGGTTTTCATTTTTTTAAATTTCATGGACTGGTACAGTTTTCCTCTTATTTAACATGAATTTTTTTTTTTTAGTTGTTCAGAATTACTGTATGTACATCTTGCTTTTTTTGGTTTTTGTATTTTTTCTTCTGTATGCCATTTGCTGCCTCTACATTGCCAAGTTCAAATATCAATCCATTAAATTTTTAAATGCAAACAGTTTAATAATAATAATAATAAAATTGGAAGGGACCTTGGAGGTCATCTAATCCAACCCCCTGCTCAGGCAGGAAACCCTATACCATTTCGGACACTTTCAGTAATGGCAAAGGAAATTGAAATTATAGGCAACCCAAAATGCTGGTTTATGAGAATGCTCTCTTTGCCCCAAATTTACACCAAAGTAGAAGTTTTTCCTTATGATATGAATGGATTACATATATGCTATATTGTATTATGATTAATATCATTAAAAATTGTAAAATGTTTTTCCACAATTATTTACTCGTAGAATTTATTCTCATAGGAGCTGGAATGCAGAAAACAAAAACAGGACCCCTCAATTAAGTTGACATTTTATTTCATTTTTATTTTAACTATTTTCCTTTTTATTACAATATTATAAACTTGATACACTGTATTGTTTCAGTACAAAAATATTTATACATTTTAGTTAAAGTTAATAACATTTAATTGTGTAGACAGAGTATTAGAAATAAGCAAAATGAAAAATATATTGTATCAAGATTAAGTAAAATTTAGAATATTAATATTACAAGCATAAATTATTTGACTTTTTTTCGCAGAACTAGGTGTATTCCCCATATGTGATTCTTTATTTTATTCATTCTCCAATGAATGTAGATACAAACTGTAATTTCCTTTTTGTTAATTATTCCAGCACCGGGGTGAGTGGAGAAAAAGGGAAGCTGAAGAAAAATCATTAGGAGGCGAGCAAAAGCTAAAGCTGTGAAACTGCTTATTGTACAGGTAGTCCTCACTTTGTTGTTGTTGTTAATTGCGAAGTCGTGTCCGACCCATCGCGACCCCATGGACAACATTCCTCCAGGTCTTCCTGTCCTCTACCATCTTCTGGAGTCCATTTAAATTCACACCTACTGCTTCAGTGACTCCATCCAGCCATCTCATTCTCTGTCGTCCCCTTCTTCTATTGCCCTCAATCTTTCCCAGCATTAGGCTCTTCTCCAGTGAATCCTTCCTTCTCATTAGGTGGCCAAAGTACTTGAGTTTCAACTTCAGGATCTGGCCTTCTAAAGAGCAGTCGGGGTTGATCTCTTCTAGGACCGACCGGTTTGAACGCCTTGCAGTCCAAGGGACTCGCAGGAGTCTTCTCCAGCACCACAGTTCAAAGGCCTCAATTCTTTTGCGCTCAGCCTTTCTTATGGTCCAACTTTCACAGCCATACATTGCAACTGGGAAAATCATGGCCTGGACTATGCGCACTTTTGTTGGCAGGGTGATGTCTCTGCTTTTTAGAATGCTGTCTAGATTTGCCATAGCTTTCCTCCCCAGGAGCAAGCGTCTTTTAATTTCTTGGCTGCAGTCTCCATCTGAGGTGATCTTGGAGCCCAGAAAAATAAAATCTGTCACTACCTCCATTTCTTCCCCATCTATTTGCCAGGAATTGAGAGGGCCGGATGCCATGATTTTGGTTTTCTTAATGTTGAGTTTCAAGCCAACTTTTGCACTCTCCTTCTTCACCCGCATCAAGAGGCTCTTTAGTTCCTCTTCACTTTCTGCCATTAGTGGTATCATCTGCATATCTTAGGTTGTTGATATTTCTCCCGGCAATCTTAATTCCAACTTTTGATTCATCTAGCCCTGCCTTTCTCATGATGTGCTCTGCATATAAGTTAAATAGGCAGGGCGACAGTATACAGCCTTGCCGGACTCCTTTTCCAATTTTGAACCAATCAGTGGTTCCGTGTTCGGTTCTCACTGTTGCTTCTTGACCCGCATATAGGTTTCTCAAGAGACAAATGAGATGGTCTGGTACTCCCATCTCTTTAAGAACTTGCCACAATTTGTTGTGATCCACACAATCAAAGGCTTTTGCATAGTCAATGAAGCAGAAGTAGATGTTTTTCTGGAACTCCCTAGCTTTCTCCATGATCCAGCGTATGTTGGCAATTTGATCTCTAGTTCCTCTGCCTCTTCGAAATCCTGCCTGTACTTCTGGTAGTTCTCGATCCACATACTGCTGGAGTCTAGCTTGTAGGATTTTAAGCATAACTTTACTAGCATGTGAAATGAGTGCAATGGTGCGATAGTTTGAACATTCTTTGGCATTGCCTTTCTTTGGAATTGGAATGTAAACTGACCTTTTCCAATCCTGTGGCCACTGTTGAGTTTTCCAAATTTGCTGGCAAATTGAGTGTAGCACTTTTACTGCATCGTCTTTTAAGATTTTGAATAGCTCAGCTGGAATACTGTCACCTCCACTAGCTTTGTTGTTGCTCAGATTTTCTAAGGCCCATTTCACTTCACATTCTAGGATGTCTGGTTCGAGGTCAGTGACCATCTCATTGTGGTTATCTGGGATGTTAAGCTCATTCTTGTATAGTTCTTCTGTGTAGTTTTGCCATCTCTTCTTAATCTCTTCTGCCTCTGTTAGGTCTCTGCCATTTTGGTCCTTTATCATGCCCATCTTTGCATGAAACGTTCCCTTCATATCTCCAATTTTCTTGAAGAGATCTCTGGTCCTCCCTGTTCTGTTGTTTTCTTCTATTTCTTTGCACTGTTCATTTAAGAAGGCATTCTTATCTCTTCTAGCTACTCTCTGGAATTCTGCATTCAATTGGGTGTATCTTTCTCTTTCTCCTTTGCCTTTCGCTTCCCTTCTTTCCTCAGCTATTTGCAAAGCTTCCTGAGACAGCCATTTTGCTTTCTTGCATTTCTTTTTCTTTGGGATGGTTTTAGTTGCTACCTCTTGTACAATGTTGCGAACTTCCATCCATAGTTCTTCAGGCATTCTGTCTATCAGATCCAGTTCCTTAAATCTATTTGTCACCTCTACTGTATATTCATCAGGAATATGATTTAGTTCATACCTGAGTGGCCTAGTGCTTTTCCCTACTTTTTTCAATTTAAGCCTAAATTTTGCAACGAGAAGCTCATGATCTGAGCCACAGTCAGCTCCTGGTCTTGTTTTTACTGACTGTATAGAGCTTCTCCATCTTTGGCTGCAGAGTACATAGTCAATCTGATTTCTATGTTGACCGTCTGGTGATGTCCATGTGTAGAGCCGTCTCTTGGGTTGTTGGAAAAGAGTGTTTGTTATGACCATCGTATTCTCTTGACAAAATTCTATTAGCCTGTGCCCTGCTTCATTTTGTTCTCCAAGGCCAAACTTGCCTGTTATTCCGGTTATCTTTTGGCTTCCTACCTTAGCATTCCAATCCCCCATGATGATAAGGACATCATTTTTTGGTGTTAATTCTATAAGGTGCTGTAGGGCTTCATAGAACCGGTCAATTTCATCCTCTTCAGCACCAGTGGTTGGGGCATAGATTTGGACTATTGTGATATTGAATGGTTTGCCTTGGATTCGAATTGAGATCATTCTGTCATTTTGGGGATTGTATCCCAGTATTGCTTTTCCTATTCTTTTATTGACTATGAAGGCTACTCCATTTCTTCTGAGGGATTCTTGCCCACAGTAGTATACCTGATGGTCATCTGAGTTAAATTCACCCATTCCTGTCCATTTTAGTTCGCTGATTCCTAAGATGTCGATGTTCAGTCTTGTCATCTCTTTTTTGACTACGTCTAGCTTGCCTTGATTCATGGATCTTACATTCCAGGTTCCTATGGAGAAAAAATCTTTACAGCATCGGACTTTCCTTTCACCACCAGATATATCCACAGCTGAGCGTCCTTTCGGCTTTGGCCCAGTCGCTTCATTCTTTCTGGCGCTACTAGTACTAGCCCTCTGCTCTTCCCCAGTAGCATATTGGACACCTTCCGACCTGAGGGGCTCATCTTCCAGCGTCATATCTTTTTGCCTTTTAGTACTGTCCATGGGGTTTTCATGGCAAAGATACTGGAGTGGTTTGCCATTTCCTTCTCCAGTGGATCACATTTTGTCAGAACTCTCTGCTATAACCTGTCCGTCTTGGGTGGCCCTGCACGGCATAGCTTATAGCTTCATTGAGTTACGCAAGCCCCTTCGCCACGACAAGGCAGTAATCCATAAAGGGGAGTCCTCACTTAATGACCACAATTGGGACAAGCAACTCCATCATTAGGTACTAAGTCATTAAGTGTGACATCATGTGACTGCAATGAGCTGAGGTGGCACAGCAGTTAGAGTGTAGTACTGCAGGCCACTTTAGCTGACTGTGTTCAGCAGGTCAGCAGTTCAAATCTCACTGGCTCAAGGTTGACTCAGCCTTCCATCCTTCCGGGGTAGGGAAAATGAGGACCCAGATTGTTGGGGGCATATGATATATATATATATATATATACATTGCTTACTGGTGTACACCGCTTAGAGAGTGCTTGCACTTAAAGCGGTATATAAGTCTCATAAATAAATAAATAAATAAATAAATAAATGGACTTACAACCTCACCTCCACGGCAATCATGAAGCAAATCACACACAGCCATTAAGAGAGACATTATGTGGCTGCAACTTTCGATTTTTACATATAACTTCTCCATTCACTCTGCTTGTTGGAAGCCAGCTGCATAGTGCGTAAATGACGATCACATGACCACCAATCATGTGATCACATTCTGTGATAGTTGTAAATGCCCACTGGTTGCAAAGTGCCCACACCTCAATCTTGTGATTGCAACGATTGTTAAGTTTAATTACTGGTCATAAAATTATTTTTTCAGTGTTGTCCCAAAGGTGCTTTTTTCACAAGGTAACTGGACTTTCTTGCTTTTCTTGAAGACGTTTCGCTTCTCATCCAAGAAGCTTCTTCGGCTCTAACTAGATAGTGGGGAATGGAAGGATTTATACTCCTTGCAGACAACTGGTCATTTGCATTCTTTTAGCAAGTCATTGAAGCCACTGGAAGCTTATCTGTATCATCAGGGTCACCTGAGTAGTGCAAATGGGTGTGGAGCCTTCTTGGAACTGTTGAAAGGACTGTGTTGAAGACTGGAGATAGATGATGTCATATCCCTCCCCCTATGTTGAGAGAAGGCTGTTCAATTTTGACAAAATGGATTTGTTGACCCCTCTTTCAAACCAGCGGTCCTCTCTGTCCAGAATGTGGATTTTTTTCAGTATTGCTGTCACTTCAAACACCTGCTAAACAAGTCAGTCATTAAGCAAGGATTACTTGCTGTCTTGTCAATTACAGGCAGCAGCTGCGGGGCCCGGGTGAATATTCCAAAGGGTGTAATATATGTCCAGGTTAAGCCTGAGGGAGGGGGGAGGTCATGCACATCATTAGTCTGGAGTCTCTAAGAATCTGAAAGATAACTAAGTCCAGCCTCCCCCCCCCCCAGAAGTCCATTGACTCTTATCTGACACCAATTTGCCTCAACTGTTAGTAGATCAGATTCTTGTGTATAGGTAGCATGGAAATAAAATCTCAGTGCTTTTGGCTTCTGGTTTCCTGCACAAAGTGTGGGAGAGTGGAGAAAAGGAAAACAGTAGAACAGAAAAGAGATTTATTTGTGGGAAATACATTGTAGGGACAGGCAAAGCCCAGCAATTCCTAACTACATCCTACCAGGAGGAGAGGCCAAGAGGATGGGTTCTTTTATGTATATATCTGGGAAAGAAGGGTAGAAAAGAGTGACCTCAAGCAGTCCCTTAGAGAGAGAGAGCAGACAGAGCAATAGACAAACAGGGGCACAAAACAAAGCCTAAATTCTCTGTCTACATAATTGTGGTCTTTAGATCATAAAAAGCTGAAGAACTGGGGCCATTAGGTTTTGGATTTACAACAAAAGTAAGCAGAACAAGTATCAATAGACCAGAAAACATAGGAAAGTTCATTTGTTTTTTAAGCCACATTTGTTGTCAAATAATGTAAATATGCTTATGGACCAGCAGGAGTTACAGATGTTTTCTGATGCTGATCTTTAGGATTTTTAAATGGTGAAGAAGTACATGGGGGCTGTTGTGAGAAAGGGAGGGAGAAATGGAGAAAAGCGGAGGGAAAGTAATTCCATCAAGGCTACCAGCATTTGGAAGGTATCTTTCATCTTCCTCAAAGATTGTAGGCTTCTGCTTGCAAAGACTCATGATTTATTTACAAGTTTAATTAAAGAAAAGAAGTTGTTAGAACTGCCTGCTTCCAGCATCTAACATCTGCTGACTACAGCTAATGATTTTTACAACCTAATTTGCCAGTAATCCATTTGAAAAGTCAGCCACAAGGAAAAGAATGAAAGGACCAATGAGGAAAAGTAAACCATGCTTGAAGCAATCAATAAAAGCCAGAAAAGTGGGGCTAGTGTCCATCCGTGGCTCCTTCTCAACTGCAGAATCGGAACTACCATATGGAAGAGAAGGAAACCCCCATGCCTTTCCATATGAGGTGTTCATATGGAACCTGCTGGAAGATTCCACTCCATCTCTCCTAGGTAAAACATCAAAGGTAATGAATTAGCCATGGATTTCATGAGATAAACATGTTGGCTACCCTTTCCAAGTTATTTCATGAGATAAACAGTTGGCTACCCTTTCCAAGTTAAGCCTCTCCCAAGTGTCAGCATGGTGTGAATCTATTTTAGTGTCTGAAAGGTATAACGGAGAAATATAAAGCATGTGCCCTGATAAGAATTTCGCTCATTTTATTATCTAACATCATTGTATGATTTAAACTCAGTTTAAAACTTTAGAGGCAAAAATTAGATTTTGGCATAAGTGAGCTGAGCAGCCATCTATGCTCTTTTTTCCTATTACTTGAAATTAGGAGACCCAGCCAGACAAGAATCAAATAAATGAGGAGAGTAGTCAGTGCTAAATGAAATTTTATAATATATGGGCACTGTTGTTCCATCAGTGTGATACAACTATGAACCTGGGCTTTTTAAACTAGTGGTATACTATATTAGATGCATGCAACATATATGTACACTATTTTTTAATAAAAAATGAATAAAAAATAGCAAACAAGGGACATCAGTGGAAATTTAATGTTCCCCCCCCCCCAGCAACTGAGAACTAAGGGAAAACTGACTAAGAAAGCCCATACAGTATTTAATTTATTTGGTGAGAAAAGTTTACTGCAGGTCATATTAGAGAAATGAACTCACTTTCATTTGGCACATGACCAATTTTCTTGGGCACATTTTTCTTGCAGTAACCTTACACATAGTATAACCATTTTTTTTAAAAGAAATCCTTTTGGAACAATGTATAGCAGCATAATAAGCACTTACAGCAGTTAATGCATTCCCCTCATTCCAGTTTCTTTTTATGAACTGGCAATGAGCTGTAGTCTTATTTTACTTTTGCGGTATTTTGGCAGTGTCTTTTACCATGCTCAGTATGATTGCAGGCATTTTGGGTCTTTGAGAATAAGCAACAACAATCAAGCTTCATTCTGCATGCCATCACCCACCGCTTCTCCCTAAACACTATAATTAAAATGTATTTTTCATGTTCCACACCTCTTCTGTTTGTTACCTTTTACTCCCATGAAAAAAAATACACCAAAATCTATTTTGAATTTTCAGTTCTGCTATCTGAGAGGTATTCTTTCATCCCATCTTCAAAGTATTCAGTGTCTCTTTGACAAGATCTATAACAAGAGGTATAAAATAGTCTACTGCGATTGGTGGTAATGGAGAAGTTAAGAGTATTCTTGCTGCGTGGTATGCTAGGGTTGGCTATTTATGAAAAAATAATTTAGAATATATTCAGCAATAATTATTATCTGCTCCTAGTGCACTTGGCAAAAATTGCATTTGAAGAGCTGGATATAATTTCAAGTTGTGGAGAGGGGGAGACAGCTAAAAGTTCCAAGATCATTGAGATATCCAGGCAAAAACTGGACAAAATGTTAGTTTTGATGCACACCATGTAATTTAGGATTGGGCCAGTCAATTAAACATGCACAAAATAACACAATATTCCCCAAATGTCTCATAGTCAATCATTAGGAAGCATGTGTGTGTGTTTTCTCACAGCCTGGAAAAGTTTATTCTTAGTGTAAAAATGTAAGAATTAATTGCCTATGACCAATATGTCATCTATATTTCCGCATAAATTATTGTTCAGAAAACATGCTTTAATCTGAAAAACTCAGTCATGATACATCTCTCTATTATACAGTATACAGTTACCAAAGACAGCTTCTCTGATATAAAAAAAAACATTTTGCTCTACCTCAGTTATGTCTGAATTACATAAAAGTTCAAACTTACCCTTGAAAAAGATCAGTGCCAGAATGATGGGATAAAATCGTATTTTCATGGGCCAAATTGTGCATTTGAAAATTTTGAGACTATGTTATGGGCATGTCCATAATGATTGACATAGTAGAAGTCAATCACAAAATAACTATATCCTAGAAGGCAATGTCTCTGGAATCTATATGTGGCCCAAGGGCATTGTTGGAAATACTTGCTATAGTTGAGGCTAAAGCTTTTCATCAAAGGAATCTGGAAAAAAATAATATTAGATTATGCTAGGGACTTAACAAGTAAACCAAGGAACTTCTTAGCATGTTGGGGACCCAGGGATTAGATCAAAGAATCTTCAACTCAATATACATCTAAGCCATAGAGCAAACATCTGTATATCCAGCTTGTAGTAAGTTCCTGAAAATGTGCAGTTTTTGACTCTACATTGTTTCCCTGTATCCTAATCTATTAATTCCTCCTGAATATGAAGGGCTATAGGTTTGGCCTGAGATATTTCCTCTATAACAAGTTTTTTCTAGAGTTGAGTATGCCCCTTGGCTGACAATTGATATAGCTGCTTCCCCCAATATGCCTCATCTCTTAGGAAAAAAAATCAAACAATATGAATGGTTCTATAGTTCTGGGATGTGTGAAAATGGGCATTAGCATGGTGTTAGGCCCATTCTACCATTTGCAAACCCCTGTGTAATATACCAATATCTGTCAAATGCCCAATGACTTTCTTAGGTTGTCTGGAGTGCTCATGTTATAGCATTGGTTAAGAAGGCCCACCAGAGATTATATTTCTTGAGACTTCTCAGGAAACAACAACTGAATGAAAAACTGCTGGTCACCTTCTACCATTGCTCCAGAGAGAGCATTCTAACCTATTGCATTTGTGTGTGGTTTGCCAACTACACAGTAACAGATAGAAAAGGGTCTTTACCATTACCAGAGGATTATTGGCTGTCCTCTCCCCCTGCCCCCCAGATGAACTGTACAGTTCCCACTGTCTTAGGAAAGCTCAAAACATTCTTAAAGACTCATTTCATCCCGGATATTCTTTTTTTGAATGATTACCATCTGGCAGACAGTATAGGATAATAAAAACAAAGACAAATAGACTGAAAAATCATTTTTATCCCAGAGCTGTAACCCTATTAAATACTACTGTATAGTGCAACATTGAAGTGCAATATTAGGGGCAGCACAATAGTGAATAGAATGTGAAGGATGTGTGTATATAATGTATGTTTTTATTTGTGGTTTTTACTTGTGTGTAGCGTGCACTTAATTTCATTGTGAGTTACACAGTGACAATAAAGATATTCTTTTCTATTCTATTCTTTAACAAAAAACTTCAGAACTTCAGAAACGTATTTAACAAAAAACTTCACTCAGCAGAATCCATCTGTCAATGCACACATTAAAGATGTGTTGTAACTGTCCAAAAAATAAAAGTTAATTAAATATCAGGTCATATGTATAAGCATTGGTGATTACAGTAATGCTATATTACTGCAGACAAACAATTAGGCTTTATTTAAAATTTATTTGCTGCTGGTTAATACGATTTCCACCTCCCTGGGTTGTGACCAGATTACCACCATCCACACCCTGTTTTTAAACATGCACACTATAATTTCAACAGAGAAAGCCAAGCTCATTAGCAACAAAGATAACATTATAGAGCAAGTATTTGAAATAGGATTATTCAGTGGACAGCCCAGCTGACACAATGTAAAAGAGTTGAGGTTGCATCAGTCTAACCACTGCATGCAAATGGATCCTATGAAACCAGCTGTCATAACTAATGGAATCTACAGCTGCACTCCACACCTATAGGAAGCATAAAAATTGTGCCCAGGCAGGAATAATCTCTATCACATTTCCTCTTGTCAGCTGAATGCAAAATCATTAGTATGGACCTCATACCAGCAGCATTCCTTCTAGGCAGCTCAGAAAATGCTAATATTTAGCATTACTTCCCTGGTGGTGACTCAATTCCCACCAGGGAATTGTCTAGTCTAAATTCAGTGCTTAAACTGTAACCTTAAAAGACTTAAAAAGGGTAGTATTCAGGTGTCAAAAGTTAGAGGTACCTTCTGGATCTGGGCAAAGTCTGAATTTCAAAGCAGATTGAGAGAATTTATAAAAATTGAGATTTATCTGTAGCATATTGGATAGCTCTGATGTGTTTGGCCATGAGACATAAGCATTCATTGTCTTGCTCTGAAGTAGTGGTGCCATGCCTAGGGAAGTCCCAAGGAAGGAAATTGGTCACCAATTGAAATATTATGGCCAAGGCATAACATATACAGTGTCATCAAATCTAAGATAAACCTGTGAATAGATTACCATAGGTTGCCTCAATCAATGTTCTGGAAGAATGGTAAGATCACAAGTACTTATTGGGGAGTCAAGAGAGAACAAG
Organism: Crotalus tigris; assembly: GCF_016545835.1. Classification (NCBI taxonomy): domain Eukaryota; kingdom Metazoa; phylum Chordata; class Lepidosauria; order Squamata; family Viperidae; genus Crotalus; species Crotalus tigris. Next base: position 536,148 of record NW_024096808.1, on the reverse strand, counting down.
GAAGTCTGGGAATGGGTCAGTTTCAATCATATTACAAGTACAAGCTGTTATTTGTTCTGGAGAACCTATGAAAATTGAGATTCATTCCAGAGGAGAAAAAAAGTATAATCAGATACCTATTTCATATCTGCTAGGCTCAAAGAGTTGAATTAGGACTCTGTTGCAGGAACAGAGGAGAAGACCAAGATGGCACTTTGGGAGGGGTAAATTAATCCTTAGCCAATAGTAATAGACTATTACCAATAGCAATAGATGCCTTGTGGGCAATCTGAAAGCATCTGGAATATCACTTGAATACCATTGGCATTGACAAAGTCAACATCAGTCCATTGCAAAAGGCAACTTTACTTGGAAGAGTTTATATCTTGTGACAATACCTTTAGTACCATTAAACAACAACAACTTTGGTTTCCTGGATCAAGGACTGCATTTCCTTTGCAAAGGACTCTTGGCAAGGGATGGGCTGTACCTCACGAAAACAGGGGAAAATATTCTCAGAAAAAATCTGGCCCAATTCATCAGGAGGGCATTAAACTAAAATTGAGGGGGAAGAGTGACCAATCTTCAGAATCTCTAAAACCCAAAACCAATCATAAATCCCAAGAAAACAAATCAAACAATGAGGTGGACAGAGATGAAAAAAAAAAGAAAAACACAAACAATATTTAGGAGGTACAGGAAACATACCCATGCACAGGCACAAAAGCCTTAAATGGTTATATACAAATGCTCAAAGTTAGGGAACAAACAGGATGAACTAGAAGCAATAGTACCCGAGGGAGGGTATGACCTACAGTAGTTGATATTACAGAAACCTGGTGGGATGAAACCCATGAATGGAATGGACTGATGGATGAATACAAATTGTTCAAAAGAAACAGGTCTACAAAAAGAGGAGGGATAATCAAAAAAACAGATCTGTGAACAACTAAAAGCAAACAAAGTTATAACTAGTAGCCAGCATCGGTTTGTTAAAAACAAAGCATGTCAAATCAATCTTATTTCATTCTTTGACAAAGTTACTAAACTAACAGACCAGCGAAATACTGTGGACGTAGTGTGCTTAGACTTCAGTAAGGCATTTGATAAAGTAGACCACTACTTTACTTACTCCTTGGTAAGCTAGAAAAAAGTGCAATAGACAACATCACCACCAGATGGATCTATAGCTGGCTGGCAAACCGAACTCAGCGAGTAGTGGCACTACATCCACATGGACAGAAATAAGCAGTGGGGTACCAAAAAGTTCTGTCATAAGCCCAGTACTTTTCAATATCTTCATTAGTGATTTAGATGAGGGAATTGAAGGGGAACTCATCAAATTTGCAGATGACCCCAAACTGGCAGGAGTAGCCAACTTCCCAGAAGACCAACTAAGGATCCAAAAAGATCTTGACAAACTTGAACAATGGGTTCTATCCAACAAAATGAGTTTCAATGTGGAGAAAAGCAAAGTTTTACATTTAGGCAGGAAAAATCAAAGGTACAAGTACAGATTGGGCAAGACCTGGCTTAAAAACAGTAACTGTGAGAGGGACCTTGGAATCCTAGTGGACGATCACTTAGCCATGAGCCAACAGTGTGCAGCAGCAACCCAAAAAGCTAATATATTCTTGGGTTGTATAAACAGAGGCATAGAATCAAGTTCACATGAAGTATTAGTACTACTTTATAAAACATAGTAAGACCACACCTGGAATACTGCAGCCAATTTTGGTTACTATATCACAAAAAATTCGGAGCAACTAAGGTGATCAAAGGCCTGGAGACTAAAACATACGAAGAATGGCTGCAGGTCTTGGGTTTGGCTACTCTAAAGAAAAGAAGAAATAGGTGAGACATGATAGCAGTATTCCAGTATTTGAGGGGCTGCCACAAAGAAGAGGGGGTCATGTTATTCACAAAAGCACCAGAGGGCAGGACAAGAAACAATGGTTGGAAACTGATCAAAGAGAGAAGCAACCTGGAATTAAGGAGAAACTTCCTGACAGTGAGGATAATTAACCACTGGCACACCTTGCCTCCAGAAATCGTGGGCACTCCATCATTGGAGATTTTTAAAAAGAGTCTAGACAGTCACTTGTCTGAGATGGTATAGGTTCTTCTGCTTGAGCAGGGGATGGACTAGAAGACCTCCAAGGTCCCTTCCAGCTCTATTCTATTCTAAATATCTGCCTATCCCAGGTTCTTGAGAAAGACTCAATAGATGGAATAAAATGTCAAATCCAATCTAAACATCTGGCTGACTATACAACAAAGCATAACAATAATTCAATTTTAATTTTCTTTGGTACAGTATATTAATACACATACATAAAACATCCACCGTAATTAGCATGCAATTTATATGTATTTCTCCTGGTGTATATCAGCTGTTTGTATGAGCTTTTCTTATTAAATACATTTTAAGCAAATGTTTTTCTCTAATAGGTATTTTAAATGTGCTTTCCAGTTAGATGGATAGGAGCGTTAATGTCATGCATGCTGATTTGTGCATGGCTCATACATGAGGTAAAGCACAGAAGTGAAAGAAGCAGGGAAACTGAAACCACCTGATGACCGTGGCAGGGAAGAAAATGGATAATTAAAAATAGACTGTTCTTTTTTGGTTGTTCAGAAAGTAGTCAGTGTATGGACATAATAAATAGCACCGTTTTTTGTTACATGCTGTTGGTGTTTGTAACCATCCTAGCATGGAGCCTCCTTAGTAAAGTGGTTTGTAGAGATACTTGGCGAGACAGAGTAAAGTCTTCCCATAGTATTATTAGATGCTACTTTCTGGTTATAAAGGTCATAATATGCTTTAAACTATTGTTGAAAGAAAAATCTTCATCAGAGTCCAGTCCAAGCCGGGAATAATCAAAATGGAGACTGCTTTAGAAAGAAGCTTGTAGTTTATTGAAGAGGAGAGTCAGACTGAAAGGTGGCTCTGGGACAACTGACCATATGTAGCAGGGAGTGGTGGGCTTTTATACCTTCTTGAGCTTTTGTTTGGAGTTGTTCCTGTGGCATGAACTTTGACCTGAGTCTGAGTGTGCTTTTCTACTTATTCTGATGGTGGTGGGTTAATCCTATTATACCCCAAAGGTCATATCCTGCTTCCCTTAGGCTTTGGCTGATGGCTGTTGGATTTTTGGTGTGAGGGACTGTTGATTCTAGGGATCTTTCTTCCTAATCCCAGATTCCTGGGTCCAATTTTTCTGACACGATTATCACATCTGCATTTCTGCAGACCTGATTTCTGTTTGGGGCAGAGAGACTTGGGGGTGTGTATGTGTTGGTTTCTGCCTTTAAGATCTTTGGGGAAATATATTCTGCCTTTTTAATATTTCCCAAATATTTCTTTCTCTGGATTCTTTCCACACTATATTCATTCCTATGTAACATTTCAGATGGTATATAAGCTGTAAACCTGTTTAGTTTGAGGTTCTTTTGCAATATATTTCTGGAAACCTAGTGAGTGCTGTAGTTGTTCATAGTTTGAAAAGACATTTTGTTGCACCTCTGTCCAAACACTCTGGTTCCTTATTTAAATGGGCATTTCCCCCACAAATACATATTTCCACATTTAAAAACAATTTTAAAATGTACCTCAACATTCAGAACATTTATATAGAAAATATAATGTTGTATTTTTATTTGCATATAGATACCACTAGTGAGCTTTGGATAAGTTTGCCTTAAAATAGTTCCCATCTTTAGACTGAAGACATGTTTTAAATTTCTTCCCAATATTAAGCTAAAATCTTCCCTTTTTCAAACATCTCCATTTGACGATGTTCTTCTACACATATCAACTATGCAAAAAATAAAGCTTATGCATCCAACTGTTCTACGAAAATCTGCAGATATATACCTTTCTTCTGACAAACCTCTGAAAGAAATGACTGTAAGTACAATGAAGTTTAGAACTTGTCTACCGTGTTGTCTTTTAAAGGCTAAAGGACAAAATATTTCAGTAAATACAATTAGAAAGATACTCTTAATACTTCAATCAGTAATTTCTTCTGAGGGTTAAAATTAAACTTTAAAGAGTTTTACACAAGAAAGAGTTTTGCTACAAAGAAGAGGGGGGGGGGCAACCTATTCCTCAAAGCACCTGAAGGCAGGACAAGAAACAATGGATGGAAACTAACCAAGAAAAGAAGCAACCTAGAACTAAGGAGAAAATTCCTAACAGTGAGAACAATTAACCAGTGGAACAAATTGCCTTTGGAAATTGTGGATGCCCCAACACTGGAGGTTTTAAGAAAAGATTGGATAGCCACCTATCAGAAATAGTATAGGTCTCCTGAAAGAGCAGGGGTTGGACTAGATGATCTCCAAGGTCTCTTCCAACTCTGTTACGGTTACATCCTTATCATGCTGAAATTATCACTTTGGGATCTGAAAAGGAATTTTGCATCTTAGAATCATATATGGAAACCATCTTCTTGCTTAGTATGGCTTCTCATTTTTTTCCTAAGTCATGGAAAATTCTCATTTCATATTTATCTGGATCAGACTCTAAATAGTAGTAGTAGTAGTAGTAGTAGTAGTAGTAGTAGTAGTAGTAGTAGTAGTAGTAATGATAATAATAATCTCCCAGTGAGGCACTACCTTGATGTGGTTGTGAGGCTTGTGTACTCTGAGGAAGATGAGAGCTATGCCAGAGGTTCAACCATACTGGATAGGTCTCATCAGAGGAGTCAGACAAAGAGTGTCTCTCCCATAAAAAATATGGTGAGACATAAATTGCAGAATGCCATACCGGCTCGGATGTCGCCCGGGTTAACAAGGTCTGTGCTAGATATTGGAGTTCCTGGATATCTGGTGAAAAATGGGTTACAGGATTCAGGACTGTTGGCTGAGCAACCAGGGCCAGCAGCTGCAGAACTACTGGAAGAAAAGGTGTTTACCTGTCGCAGATACACAGTGATGGAAAACAAAGAAATAATGATCTGTTATTACAGATCAAGTCCAACAAGAAGAGGATATCTAAAACGAATGCACCAGTTCTGGAAAGAACAACATCCAGAATCAGAAATAACAGAACAGAGACTAGCAGATCAACGCCGATTTATAACACGAAATAAAGTATTCACAGAAACAGAATTGGACGAACTGCAAAGGTTTACCCAGGGCAAAGAAATCAAAGCCTTACCAGAAGTAATTCAGAATGTAGAGGCAAACCAGGGGGAGTTGGCAGTGAAAGAATCCAGTAGAGATATACAACTGTTCTCATTTGGAAACCAGGCACCTCTTCCTCAGGAAGAACAAAACCCTCTAACTAAAGAAATAAAAGAATTGAAACAAAGAATAACTGAGCATCTAGAACAGCACAAAAACAACAGAATAAGGCTACCTGCATTGAAGCTTGTTCCAAAGAAACAGCTAGCACAAGCATTAAAAGATGCAAATACTGCAATATCAAGTATAAGCACCAATTCACTGCAAGAAACAAACCAACTAATGTACAGCACAGCTGCAGTTATAACAGAATACCTGGGATGCAAAATCAACAAAAAAGAAAAACAAACAAACAGTGCACCAGAAAAATGGAAGGTTAGACTAGAAAATAAGATCAGCAAGTTAAGATCACATGCAAGTAAGCTAGAACAGATGAAAGAAAAGAAGCTGAAGAACAAGAAGACCAAAGAATACCTAATCAAGAAATACCACTTAGAAACAAGGAAGATCAAGGAAGCACTGGAAATAATAAAGCAACAAATAACAGCTATAGCAGGAAAATCAGTAGATATGAAGCTCGAATTGCAAACTATAGGCAGAACCTCCAATTTCAATCCAATCAGAAACATTTCTACCAATCCATCAATGGAGAAACTGCAAGGAATCAGTCAGTACCTGACAAGGAAGAAACAGTGCAGTTCTAGAAGCAGATATGGGATAACCCAAAGAAATACAACAAGGATGCGGCTTGGTTAAAAGAGGTGGATGCAAATAAAACAGAAGTTGAAATGAAAGAACTAGTAATAACAACAAAAATGGTAGAAAAAAGAGCAAAGAAAATCAAAAATTGGTCAGCACCAGGTGAAGATGAACTGCATGGGTTTTGGTTGAAACATCTAACTGTTATACACCCACTCATTGCCAAACAGTTCAACAATATACTACAAGGAGGAGAAATTAAAAAGTGGCTAACAACTGGGAAAACCTACCTAATAATGAAAAATCCAGCAAAAGGGGCAACACCAGGTAACTACAGGCCAATTACCTGCTTACCAACAACTTTCAAATTACTAACTGGTGTAGTAGCTGATGCAGTGCAACAGCATCTAGTTGAAAACAATCTCTTTCCACCTGAGCAGAAAGGAAACCGCCCCAATAGCAGAGGAACAAAAGATCAACTCCTAATAGACAAAATGATCTTGGAAAACTGCAAGAGAAGGAAGACCAACCTGAATGTGGCATGGATTGACTACAAAAAGGCATTTGACTCTCTGCCACATGATTGGATAATAAAGTGCCTAGAAATAACAGGAGTCAGTAGAAACATCAGAAAATTTGTGCAAAGATCGATGGCACAATGGAAGACACAGTTGCAGATCAATGGTGAGAGGCTGGGAGAGGTTAATATCAAGAGAGGAATATTTCAAGGAGATTCATTATCACCATTACTATTTGTTATTGCACTGTTTCCTCTGTCAACAATACTGAATAACTCAGGACATGGCTATCAAACATCAAAAACATCTGCCAGACTATCCCACCTCCTTTATATGGATGATCTGAAGCTGTATGGAAAAACATCATCTGAAATAGAATCGCTACTCAACACTGTCCGTATATATAGCCAAGATATTGTAATGGAGTTTGGCTTGGACAAATGTGCCACACTTACTATCAAACAAGGAAAAATAATGAAAACTGAAGGAATCAAGATGCCCCACGAAAATAACATTAAGAGTCTGGATGAGGAAGAGTACTACAAATACTTGGGTATCCTTCAAGCTGACAACATCAAGCACACTGAAGTCAAGAAAAAGATTAGAGGTGAATACATCAAGAGAGTGAAGAAGATCTTAAAGTCCAAACTCAATGGAGGAAATACCATAAAGGCAATCAACACCTGGGCAATCCCAGTCATTAGGTACACAGCTGGAATAGTGGACTGGACTCAAGCAGAACTAAAAGCAATGGATAGGCAGACCAGAAAAATAATGACAATGAATCATGCCCTTCATCCACGCAGTGACATTGATAGACTTTATCTACCAAGGCAAATAGGTGGGCGTGGAATGCTACAAGTACATCAGATGGTTGAAGAAGAAAAAATGGCTTTGGAAGAATATCTGAAGAACAATGATGAAGATGCACTGAAATTAGTATATCAGGAAGGCTTACTAACTACTGGAGAGACCAAACTGGCCTACAAGAAAGACCAAATGAAGAACAGAATAGAGGCATGGGAAGACAAAGCACTACATGGCCAATACATTAAAAAAATAGCTGGGAAAGCAGATAATAATAAAACCTGGCAATGGCTAAGAGCAGGAAAATTGAAGAAAGAGACCGAGGGACTAATTCTGGCTGCACAAGACCAAGCCTTAAGGACAAATGCATACAAAGTCAAAATTGAGAAGACAGCAACAGACAGTAAGTGCCGCCTATGCAAAGAAGCTGAAGAAACAGTGGACCACTTGGTAAGCTGTTGCAAGAAGATTGCACAGACTGATTACAAGCAGCGGCATGACAAAGTAGCAACAATGGTGCATTGGAAGATCTGCAAAAAATATCATTTGCCTGTAAGCAAAAACTGGTGGGATCATAAAATAGAGAAAGTCATAGAAAATGATAAAATTAAACTGCTCTGGGACTTCAGAATTCAAACAGACAAGCACCTGCAACATAACACCCCAGACTTAACAATTGTCGATAAGAAAGACAAAAAAGTCTGGATAGTGGACGTGGCAGTGCCTGGAGACAGCAGAATAGAAGAGAAAGAACTGGAGAAGATAACAAAATACAAAGACCTACAAATAGAAATAGAAAGACTGTGGCAAAAGCAAGCAAGGGTAGTACCAATAGTCATAGGCTCCTTGGGTGCAATCCCAAAACAACTGGAGCACCACTTGAACACCATTGGCATTGACAAATTCGCTATTAGTCAATTGCAAAAGGCGGCCTTACTAGGAACTGCTTCCATCCTGCGACGATATCTGTAATACCATCAAACATCCACATCTGCCTATCCCAGGTCCTGGGTAAGGACTCGATAGGTAGACAAAATGCCAAATCCAGTCTGAACATCTGGCTGACTGTGCGATGATCAATAATAATAATAAAGTCCTAGAAAGTTCCTTCCTAGCTAGTGACTCTCAAGCAGGAAGACGGGAATTGTGCTTATACAAGAATTTAGCCAAATGTCCCTCCTGGGTATCCTTATTAGAGAAGGAAGGTACTAGGTTACAGTTACTCCTGCCTGCATCTTCCTTTAAAAGAGCCCTCTGGAATCTGCCTTGCTGTTGCAATTCCTGTTCACTAAAATAATATCTGCAGTTCTATAAAACCCTGTGGACTTTATTCAGGAGATCAAGGCAGTACAGGTAGTCCTCAACTTACCACAGTTCATTTAGTGACCAAGATTATAACAGTACTGAAAAAGTGACTTATGGCCATTTTTCACAATTACGACCTTTTGAACCATCCTAATGATCATGTGATCAAAATTCAGCTGTTTGGCAACTAGTTCATACTTATGACCATTGCTGTGTCCCAAGGTCATGTGATTTCCCCTTTTCCAAACTTTTTGACAAGCAAAGTCAATGGGGAAGCCAGATTCACTTAACAATCGGGTTACTAACTTATCAACTGCAGTGATTCACTTAACAACTGTGGCAAGAAAGGTCGTAAAATGGGGCAAAACCTCAAATGTTTCACTGAGCAACAGAAAGTTTGGGCTCAATTGTGGTCGTAAGTCAAGGACTAACTGTATACATAGAGATCCTCCTTTCCATTCCCCTCCCCTTCCATGACAACAACCATGAGTCTTCTATCTTCTGAGGAGACTTGCAGCTTTCCAAAAGGCATCACTTAATTTTATTTCTTTAAAAATTGTTTTCCTCCTAAATAAAGCACATAGTAATTTGACCTTACTTAGAAGCAAATAATCACAGCAATTCTGAAAAACACCCAAATGTTACCAGCCATTTCTGTTCCTGCTGATCTTAGCAGAGCTTCCCTTGGTTTCTGTCCTTCCCACCTCCCCCAGTTCTGGAGAAATGTTTCATCACAAGTGAATTCTGTGGAGAAAGCCAAACCTGAGAACGTTATAAGCAGCTTCACTGACTAAAATCGGCCTTCTTTCCATGGGCATCTTTCTCAGTCACATCAGGCAACAAAATTGTTTATTGATTCCTGTAATTTATATTTGATGATTTTGAACTTTAGTGAAAAGGTTTTCAATAGGCTGCCTTGGATGCTTATTTAGACATAGCACTTGTGTAAACCACTTTGAGTGCTTGAATAAGCAAAAAGACAAGGTATAAATTTAATAATAAATCATAAATATTGTATACATTGCATTTAATCCAGCAGTCTGTGTTTTATTAGACGTGATAATGTATGCATTTTTTACAGTGTAAACCTTCTGGATTTTAGCCAGTATTCTTGCCTTGAAACCTCTACGTGTGTGTGTGTGTGTGTGTGTGTGTGTGTGTGTGTGTGTGTGTGTGTGAGAGAGAGAGAGAGAGAGAGAGAGAGAGAGAGAGAGAGAGAGAGAGAGAGCTTCTCTAGTTAATTCAGCAAACGGTATTGTTGCCAAAATCATTAAAATTGCTACAAATGGTAGAAAGGCTAAGAAGATAGATCCACAAAAAAGAGCTTTCTCTGGCTTTTGATATTTCAGACAAGCTAAAAAGGGGGAAAAAAAGAACACCTTGGCAAGGTGAGGTGAACACAATGTGGGTGGTGACCTTCAACAGCATTGCTTCATTCAGCTGCCTGAGCTAGAAAACTTCTACTTGGCTTTCATCTTATCTCCAATCCTAGATCTTTGTTGGTAATGATACATTCTTATTTCTGAACCCATTCAGGATGTGTATAGAGAAATATCTGCTTCCTTCTTTGTCCCCACCTCCTTTTTTTTATGTAGGGATAAATCAAAAAAAGAGGAAAGCATTGAAAAGATTGCTGCTACACTACACGGTAATGAGCAGCTGTTCTCTGTGAACACTACTGGATGCAACTGGATGCTTTAATTAAAACAGCTTAGAAAAGAAAAAAAGATCCTTTTAGACACTATTGTGAGGATCTAACAGCCATTGTTGTAAAGGATAGAACTAACAAAATAAATTGCCAATAGAAATAGAGGCATATGGTCCCCAATAACAGATGAAACAAAATTGCTCCTCTGTGAAATTTTGTGCTGGATATTCTCTGGATCTGTCAATATTTGGAAAACATTCACCATATGTTTTATACCTCCATTTAATGAATGTTGCTATTCAAATTTGTAATTCCCTTTCAACAGAGCTGTAGGTAGGTGATGTTAGACTCTGCACTTATTGATCTTACAAAGGCCATCTTCCCCAGATGGTAGGGTTGTATTACTTCATTCAAAGTGTGGTAAAATAGTTATCCTGTATTTGTGTCTCCCAGGAATGGTGCCTGGAGGTGCCAGCTTGGCTTGAGAAGATTGCTCTCTATATGTCAGTCACAGGAACATTCCCAATGTGTATATATCACAGCAAGATATGGATGAGGCATTCCCACATTCCTTCTGGATACAGCAGACTAGGAGAACAGCATGCTGGGTGAGGAATTCTAGGAGTTGAAGTCCACAAGTCATAAAAGGGCCAAGTTTGAAGACCCCTGATCCAGGCAGAGCAAAATAGCTGTTCCCCAACCAACAGTGCTAGGCTGACACTTCATCACGGACCACCATAAAAGATGTCAGAATTCATAGACTTGAAGAAGACAGAGAACTACAGCCACATATTCCTTCCTGATGTGGCAAGCAGCAGAGCCCCTTTCAAGTGGAACATCACCTCAGAACAACGGCCTCCATGGATTTACCATCATAGGTTTGAATTTGCCACAAATTAAAGCTGGCCAGAAATCAGAGGACAAAAACAAGCCATTTTGTTTCACTGATTTCTTTACAAAATAAGATTTATTATGTGAGATTATTTATAGTGAGAAAATTATTCTCACTTTCATTCTTCTATTTTCTAAGTTGCTTTTCTGTTCCTTTTGGGGGAGGTGTCTACTTTTCTCAAAGTGCTTCTTTTGCTTCTACCATATATCATGCTTGCTTAAGCTCTTACTTTGGTTTTTCCCTCTGCCTGTTGCTAAGTAACCCTTCACAAGGCACTGATGGTTTTATTTATACTTATTCCCTCCTGGCTTTCATAGGAAAATTCTCTTAACTTTCAGTTAGACTGACAGAGTTGGGATATCTTCTTTCTTATCTCTGTCGGCTTCCAGCTGAGCTATGGCACACAAAAACAAACTTGCCAGTTGTTCTCCTGTGTTGTCCATGACCCTATTTGTCTCCTTCTTTCTCTCTCAGAAATCTGTGGGGTTTTAAAAATACGTTTTATTGAAAGTTTTAATAAAAATAGTAAAAGAAGATACAAGCTAAATTCAGAAAGAAGGGAAAGTAAAGAAAAAAAGAGAATAAAAAGTATACAGAAAAGAAGACAAGAATGAAAAAGAAAAAAATATTTGAAATAGCTTATTATCTTCATTACGTACAAACTTAATTCATCACCATCTATAACATTAGACGCAAATATCTCTTCTTCCCATAACTTGTCCATTTGCAAATCTATAAATCGTAAGGATTTCAGTCCTGGTGTCAGCAAAAACAACCATTAAAGGACCCCAAATTTATTGAAACATATTTTAACCTTGATCAAATAAACCAATTTTTGCTACTTCCTTTTGCTTCTAACAGCCTTAATTTTTAGTTCATTTGGATGCTGTTGTAGGATTTGATCTCTTTTTCTTTTTCTTTTTCTCATCTCAAAGATTTCTTCAAGGCTTTAACCAACTTCTTTTGTAAATCCATTTCAAAGTCACAATCTGGGTCAGTTTCTTGCCTTGTCATATTTTAGGTTTTTTTCTGTATTGTATAGTCATTTGTTTGTTTGTTTATTTATTTATTTATTTATTTATTTATTTATTTATTTATTTATTTATCTCCAGTAGTTTTGCAAATTCTTTATGTTCAGCTATTTCCGCATCATGCAAAATGTATTTCATCTCTTGTAAAACTTCATAGATATTCTCTTTCACATTAATTTCTTCTTCAAAATATTTTAGACATAATCTATTCATAGTAGCATTCTTCATTGCTGAATCTGAAGCTGCTATTTTTTGTCCCATTTGTCAAAAATCTCCTGAAATATTTCAAACGTTATATAGTGTATTCTGTTACTTTGCAAGTTCCAATGCTGACCAAAGACAGAAGATCAACTTTTTACTTTTCTTCCCTTTCCCTTTCTGTCTGAAATATTTACTCCTTTAGTTCTTCTTAAGTCTTTTGATTCTTTGTCTCACTTAGAAGAGATAGGTTTCAGTGTGTAGTTCATGTAGTTTAGGGTATATTTGACAGGGACAAGCTGCTGTGACTGAAAACTCTGAGGCATCCTGGCACACCTGCAGGACAGGTTAAGTGTATCAAGGGGGGAAAGAGCATCTACAAGGGAATATCAAAATGAGCAAGATGTAGGAGGTAGTGTTAAGATTAAGCTCCATCTTTTTTGTACATGTACCTGATATTGATAGGGGGATGCATAGGTTCCAATGCTGCATCTGTCATCTTGCCCCTTTTCATTTGATCCCATGCACTGTAGATACGAATTGGATTGGGCTAAGAAGCAGTGTGCTTGCTGTAAATCTACTAGAAATGAGATCACAGGCTGATTCCCCAAGAGAAGTAATACAGGCAGTCCTTGACTTTCAAAAGTTTATTTAGTGACCGTTCAAAGTTACAACATCACTGGAAAAAGTGATTTAATGACCATTTTTCACACTTATGACCATTGCAGCAATCCCATGGTCACATTATCAAAATTCAGACAGTTGGCAATTGACTCATATTTGTGATGGTTGCAGTGTTCCGGGATCATGTGATCACCTTTTGCGACCTTCTGACAAGCAAAGTCAATGGGTGAACTAGATTCACTTAACAAGCATGTAATTAACTTAGCAATTGCTATGATTCAATTAACAACTATGGCAAGAAAGGTCATAAAATGGGGCAAAACTCACTTAACAAATGTCTCACTTAGCAACATAAATTTTGGGCTCAATTGTGGTCGTAAATCGAGGACTACATGTATCTCCTGAAGACAGATAAGAAGATGGTTCTATTCAGGTACAAAGTGGGTCTAATTCAGAAGATGAAAGAGAGAAAGTGCCTCCAAATGCTCATATAATGAACTCCTTTGTTTTATTCAAATGCAGGCTCTACTGTCTTGGTAAAAGAGGGGAAATGGGAGTGGTAGGGATTAATCTAAAGGATGAGGACCCCAATAAAAGCCAAAGGATATAAATGAAATTAGATGTGGATGGCAAGGAGTTGTGCATGATCACACAATCATCAGCATGACTAAGTTTCATAAGAAAGGCAGATCTTGTCTAGATAGTGAAGGATGTTATTATGGCCACTATGGATTCTGGAGACAAAACATGAAAGGCTGTGCTGGAAAAGGTTCCTATGGTTTAATGGCAGTGTCTATGGGGTAGAGCCAAGCACTGACCCATTAAAAAGTGGCATTTGACATTGATGGCTTCCTCCAAGGACTCCATTTAGTTTTCACTGAGTTGCTGCTGGCTATGAATTTTTTTGAGAGACAGCGCACATACCTAATGCACTCACTTAGCACTTTAAAGATGAAAATTGGAAGGAAACAATTGACAGCTTTAGGGAGCTCTCCTCTTCAGACCCAGGAAAGGGGGCATGTAATCTGCATATCCTATGCTGGTTAGCAATGTGTCACTCTATTTTACATCAATAGAAAATTTGGGGCCTTTTTTAAGGGTGGTCCCACGTACTGTGCAATTAATAGACAACTTATAATCAAGGCATAGATGACTGTTGCCACTTAAAAAATGAATCACAAACCAACCAGTAACTTAGCTATTCTAGAGTTTCCCTTACCTGGACCACCACCTGAAAACCCAGTGACAGCTGGGGACGAAGGAACATTCTCAAACTGACTTTTCTGGAAAACTACCTCCCTGTCCCAGGCTTCATCTTGGTCTCCAATTCCCCCCCCCCCATCAACAACATCTCCATCTTATTTAGATTTAATTTCCAATTGTTCTTCCTCATCCAGTTTGTTTAGAAAGAAATTAAGGAAATAACAAATTCCCTGCCAGCAATCTTTGCAGAATCAGGATTGCTATGGTTTGGTCCAGTTGAAGCCATTGTATAGAGAGTACATTATCAATTCCCCGGGTGTAGAAGGAATGTTTTTATGGGATAGCAAGGTAGTTTGGGAAGAGGTGATTTTGAAGGAGTTTGTTCCTTTGGGAACTCTTTAGGTTATCAATCAGTTTACATTTAGATAAGAGCTGCAAGAAGGTATTTCTGTTGACTGATTTTATTAACTGTTTGGTATTTATTGGCTTTATTAACATAGCTTGATATTATGAGAGCTGTTTGGGGTAGTGGGGAATTGAACATGGTGCAAGAATAAATACTAAGGTAGTAACTAGCAGAATATTACCCTATCCATAGTCACTTAATAGCGCCATTGTGTTAGATTTAAAGGCTGTTCCTCCTTGCAAAATATGAGTTTTTTCCTTTAGTGGAGAGAACTAGACTACCTATAATGCATTGGATCATTGTTTCAAAGATATTTCCTTACCTGAACAGAATGACCATGGGCAGGCAAAAAGGCTATAGGAGCAACTTCCAACTTCCTACTGGCTTCTTCATTGATGTTGTTTATGGGAAGCTGGGAGGGAGCACTGGAAATCACTACCCCTCTTCCTTAGTTGACCCACAGAACTGCCTGCCATTTTGCCAAGGGGAGGGGGAGAAAAGGAACCATGGGCCAAGAAGGAAAACTGCATCCCTGCTGTTCACATCCTGAGGGGACCTCTCTGCAAGGAGCAAAAGAGCCCACCTTTTGACTACCTGCAAACCCAACCCACCAGTCCTACCTCACAAAGCAGGCATCTGAGTAAGAGATATCAGGTTTCAGCCTTGGTTCTAAAGCAGCCAGTTGCCACTAGTCTGTTGGGCGTCTACCACCAGCCCACTTGGGTGCAGAGGCCAGAGAGAAGCATTAAAAAATGGCAGGGATACTGCCCTCCCATCTTCCCTTTTGCCACCCAACCTGTGGGTTTCTGGAAAGTGTAGCCGGAAAGCACAGTGGTGCTGAAGTGGCCACAACTTCCCCAAATTTCATTCCCATGGGGAGTAATGGGTTCCAGCATTTCAGTGATTGAGCCAATTTCAGTTACCTGGGTTCAATGATTGAAGGTTGCAGACAAAAAGACACAAGGATTTGAGTAGTATATAGATTCTCATGCATCAAACTGCCTGATGGTTGACATGGGAAGGTTCTTAGACATCTGAAGAAACAGGCAGCTTGACTAAGGAGGGTACCTGACATGGTGCCATCACTTTCTTTTTCCCCTTTTGTCTCTCATCCTCTTTCTTTGGCTCCCTATTCTGCAAGAGTAAAACACATTTTGAATAACTTGATAGCGTTTTGTGACTGCATGTAATAACACTAATATTAGAGATGCAACGCTGTTTTACATGTAACAACAGTTGGTAGAAGTTTACCCTCAGTTATATTTAACCCTATGGACAGATTCTAGCTTGCATTTCTTTGGAGTTAGATATCTAATAAAACCAGTGAAGCTATGTAGGTGATTTTGAAAAGCTTTATTACCAGTTTGCAATATATAAATATCAGGTTCAGCAAATCGCAATCTACTGACTGCAGTCTCATACCTATGGAAATGTTAAGGAAGTTTATGAAGATTAAATCTTTAGGGTCCAAATTTATCAGTCAATCAATCAGAATAGAGCTGGAAGGGACCTTAGAGGTCTTCTAGTCCAGTTCCCTGCTAGTCAAGATAGCTAACATTTTTTTTTTTTTAATCTCAGGAGCTTCATGAACAGCCGCAATTAGAATATACACTGCCTTGGCATGGAACCAATTCCTTTCCATTTCTTTTGAAAATCTCAACTAAGAGCTTTGGCTCACTCTAAATTTGATTTCATTTCAAGAAGGAATTTCCAGATCCTGTTGACTATTGATCCTTTATTCCATCAGTCTTGGCATGTGGCTTGTTGCGTATCCTACTTGCAAACTTCCGAGTGCTTTTCTCTGTAAACCATTCCTCTGCTTTGTTTGTTGCTATGGTTATATCTTGTTTCAATACATAGGTTTCTTTATATATTTTTAAAACTCAAAACAGACAGGTCAGTTTACAGTAAATAATTGAAATGAAGGAAAGGGAAAACAGCTGTGAATAAAAAAAACATTTAAAATTGGGAAAATTGCACAACTCCAGAGAAATTAAAAAAAAAATTCTCTTCATGGCAAAATAAAAAAAATTCTTAGGGCAGAAAATTCCAGAAATATTACAGGGGAATAATTACTAGATCAGGAAGTCACAAATTGGTGCCTGCCAGATTATCTGCCCCACCCAACTTTACATTCATAAAATAGTTTAAAAATTAAAATTAACCTGAAAAAGTACATGCTATAAAATGCCATAATTTAATATCAGAATGTCATCTGGTATATTGAAGCCCCAGAGACATTTTTAGAAAGTAAACATGTATTTATCCTCAAGGCCTAAAGACTGTGGCTGGAACAACCTCACCAGGTTTTGAACATTTTGTGACTGACCACACCCTTGAGACAGCTATTTTGAAGGTGACTCAAAATTTCAATCATGCTTACATTCCCCAGAAAGTTCTGAACCCCTGTTCATATATTTAAATCTTAGTTGTTTAAGATTTTACAGGCAAAAGCCATCTTTCAAAATCATTCAGAAACCAATGGATTCCTTTAAGCACCAACTAGCTATGTTTTCAACTCTGGTGTCAGCTATTAACCTATCACCTGTAGTTTCAATTAAAGACAGTTTCCTGGCAATTTTTTTAAAGTAATCAGCAACTTAACTGAGGATTGTCAGAATTCAGAGAGCAGTGGAAAGCTTATCACTCTTTAGTGATGCTTCTAGAAGTGATTTAATATTACAGGTTGTCCTCAACTTACAACCACCATTGGGACTGGAATTTCCATTGCGGTCGTTAAAAGAAACATCAGCTGACCATGTCACTTCGCAGCTGCAATCCTGGCATTCCCAGTTGCCAGCATAACTCCAGATGCACAGATCACTAAGCAGAGGGAGTCCCAGATAAAGAATGTGGGGATGTTCAGAGGGGGGGGAGGTCCTGGGAAGCCCTCCACTATCTGGGCACAGGTTAGTGTGGTGGGGATGCTGCAGTGTGATGCATGTGCAGGAAATTGAAGAAGGAATATGCACCAGCCCAGGGGCGTCTTGGCATGTTGCAGTTTTAGAGCTGCAAGAAGTCCCTAAGCTGCAGCAAAGCACAAAGCCACAGCCACCCCTGGAAGCCACAGCTACCCCAGTTCAGCCCAAGAGGAGAACCCAAGAGGAGAGGAGAGGAAGAAATTCATGTTAGTGACAGATCATCTGTCACTAACATGAATTTCGTCCTCTCCTCTCCTCCCCTCCCCTCTTCCCTCCCCTCCCCTCTCCTCTCCTCTCTCCATATCCTCAGTCAATTGTTAAATTGCCAATTCTAATACAAAATCAAATATGATAATCCCCTTCCCATAACAATAAAATTCCAAGATAATAAAATGTCAACCATGGAGTATGTTTAATATGTAATTTCCAAACATTCCCACCAATGATAAGCTATACTTTACATATACCTATGTATATACCTGTTCCCTTTGCAGGAGAGAAATGCCTGATCTGAGGGAGAGATCTATTATTTTCAATGGATAGATCTGGAGAGAATGTGAATCATAAAGAATCTTTATGAACTGCTTCTATTAAAATTCAGTCTCAGGCTGTGAGTATGCCCCACTGATAGCACCAATTTTGGAGTAAATAATCCTGTGATCCCAGTACATCATAAAAGCACTTCAGTAGGTAAACTGCTAGAGCTCCTGAACTATAAGATTGTCTCATATATGTTCTTGGTGATCTTAGGAAAGCTTCTGTCTCTTAGTTTTATTTAACTCCCAGTGACCATATGGAAAGAAAAATGCTGCCCGTCTTTATGGACTGGAGATTGCTCAGGTCATGGATCTAAAGCATTTTTAATATTTGAACTACCTAAAGGCAGTGTTCGCAAACTTATTTTTTCACCAGCCACATGAACATTGTTTGTTGCCTCAGCAGACCACTTAATATTCATTTTCCCCTTTGTTCTTCAAATCAAAACACATAACTCATATTTTAATAGCATTCTTTTTGTGAGCAGTTGCAGCATCATAATCAAAACCGGTGCTACATTTAAAAAGGAATGACTGGCCACAGACTAGACTGCTGAGAAGAGTTCCTCAGATAGGTAATTTTTAAAAGGGAAAAATAGTAGGCTGAACTTGGGGAATGCAGGTTAAACATTTGGCCCTCATTATAACAGACTCAAGTGTGTTGAGAGGCTGATATCGGTAGAATTGACACTTTGCAACTTTTCTACAGTCCAACTTTTCTACAGTTGGGGGGAGGGGTTGCTTTCAAGTCAATGTTGACTCCTGGCTACTACCTGGATTAAGTCCTAAAGTTTTCTTGGCAAGATTTTGGAAGTAATTTGCTATTGCCTCTTTTCTAGACCTGAGAATGAATGACTGGTCCAAGATCTCTGGACTGGTTTTGTGCCAACGGCAGGACTAGAACTCCCAGTTTCTAGCCTGGTGCCTTAACCTCTACATCATATTGTTTTTCTGCAGCTAGACATACTGAAAGCTAAAAAGGAGCTTGAAGCAGAATCAGGCATGCTATTGGCATTTTCTTAGCTCAAATTGGTATTGAGTAGCTTTCATGAGAATCCAAGGAAGAACTGTAGGCACTGGGAAGTGTAGCATGCACACCCATGTTTTCTTTGCCTCTGAAGCAGCTTTGGGGGTTTGAAGGGCTGCACATCCCCATAAGACCAGCAAATTGAAAACTTCTCAATTGCAGTTATATATACATGCTAGCGCCAATCTGAAAGCTTCCATGCCAAATTCTGAGTTGCAGTTCAGAACATCTGGACAACATCTAATTGGGGAAAATGGATATACAGTGAGAATAGCATCTTTCCAAGATTGTAGACACACTTTTTAAACAGCTTGCCCACAAATTTTACAAATTTAATTTAAAAACCAATTCTTCAGTCTTTATGCTTGTTTCTTTATGGCAGCTTTATAAGAATGTAGCGATATTCTTCACCATTTAACAATGAAAAATAACTTTTCCCTTAAGCAAACTTGTTGAACAAGTGTCACAGTTTTCTCTGACTGACTTTCAACTTCACATGCCCAATTTCCAATTAGCTTTTCCATGAATATGTCAAATTAAATCTGTGTTCCCATAAGCCAAAAGTGATTCTGTATCTTTTAGAACTTCTAATTGCTGTATTTTTCTTCCTTTCATACATATACTAGATTTATAATTCATTTTTTAGAAATGGATGTAATCAGAGAGTAAGGCCTCACTTTGAAAATGGTTGTCATTATCTGCAGCTCCTGAATGGCTACAGAATAATTACCTTGTCAATGCTGGTAGTGAAGAGGTGCTAAATCCAGTCTCTTATGTATTATCTAGGACTGCAAGCAATATACTTAATGGCTTATAAAAGGATATTTTTCATCCTGTTGCTTTCTGATTATTTTAACAGTAGAGATATTTCAGGAATGTAATGAACAAGTCAGATATAAGGAGATTTAAGGGATATTTATAGGATTAGATCGAGACTGGATTAACTCAAATGCAGGTAGCAGTATCTAACTGACCTTGACTGAATTTGAAAAGCTAACAGGGTTGGACCTATTTGGTTTTTGAATGGAAGACCATCAGGATTTCCCAGGGATGTAAAATAGATAAAGAACTCAAAAAAATATCCCAGGGAAAGCAATAGCAAAATTCTTCTGTTTTATAAAACACACACACACATACACACACAACAACAATCCAATAGAGATGCTTCCATGTAGACCAGGAGACCAGCTTGACTCAAAGGAAACTATATTGATTTCTAGTGAAATGGATCAGAATAGAGCTGGAGATTTGGTAAACAAAGGATCATGCCAGATTCATACCCAGAACTGGTGGTCATGAAAATAATTGGGCAAAAAAAAAAAAAAAAAAATACTAAACATAGGTACTGTAGAGGCAACTCCAGAGAACCTGGAAGTTCAGGTGGTGAAAGAAATAGATTACCCAAGGCATGCCAGCAATCTTAGTAACAGCTTCTAGAAACCTGGCAGCAGCTTCAGCCAGCTGCTTTTTTTGAGGATTTATTTGAAACAGGAGCCTATCATAACAAGTCAGCATTTAGAAATGATAGGTTCTGTCCAAATGCAATGCAAGGCATATACTTTGAGGGGACTGATTTGTACTCACATAACTCTCATACAGTATATATCTTTGAAGAATAGCTCACCATGCTGATCTAAAGAGGGCTGCTGCTGAACCAGCCTTCCTTTTCTACTAAAAACTGTTGTTCTGGCAGCTAGAGTTGTAATATCTCAGAACGAGAAGGCAACATAGCAAATGCAGGCTGGATAAAAGAAGGTCCAGAAGTGCATTGTTTTCAATCCATCGTAGAAGAGAGATTGGTTTCATTGAAAATAAACATTTGCAACATTTCTAAATTGTTGCAAATATAGAAACTGATGCTTGGCTTCAGAGACCTTTTTTCTCAGTCTGGCTGGAGAAGCCAGGGACTGCCCCAGAGAATCACTACCTGCAGTTTAAGCTCTTTGAATGAGCCAATTTATTTTTTTTTCCCTTCTGTCACATTTTGGTGACCCAATGCAGATTTGAAGTCTATTGGCTATGCATTTATGCCAGCTTATGGCTTGTGTACATAACATGCTCCCATTCTAGTTCACTGCAGAAGTTAGATGGGGTAGCTAGATTATCCCCACTTCTTGGTGGACCTCCTTTACAGTAGATAGAAATGTTCTGAGTTTTCCACTCATGTAAGTAATATTCTGAGGCAATTAGGGATGCTTTCTTAACAGTGTCCAGCTCCATTGGTAGTGGATTTCAGGTGCCTCGTCCTACTCATTTCTATGTTATGAGGCAATAATTCCTTTGTTGTTAATTATTTAACAATTGAGATGAGTGTAGAAAAAATCATATTCATTAGTTTTCCTAGTGACTCAATTGGAAAAGTAGACAGAGCCTAGAATGAAGGATTTCTAAGAGGGTTTTATATTAAAAAAATAACCTTTTGAAAGTATTCCCTTTTAATTTATCTCTGGGTTTGTGAATGCTAAATCAAATGCTGTGGTTTCTACATTAGAACTGATAAATTAGGACTCCTCCATTGTTCCATATTTTTTTTATTTCTTAATTGACTTAGTCATAGGCCTTTTGCATTTTGAATTTTCCAATCAGTAGCAGAATTAAGTATCTGAAGGGGTAGGGGAGATCCTTCTGTTCATCTCCATCTCTGCATAGACTCATCATTTGTTTATCGGGAAAACCAACCAAGTGGTGCAGAGTATTCTTTCAAAAATATTACTTAACAGATTATCCGAGCTGATGGTGGTCTCCATTTTTTGAAGAAGAAAGATTGGTAATCAAGAGTGAAGTCCAAGTATTTTATAATATCATGAATCACCTAATAATCTTGAGAATTTGTGGAAATGAAGGAGATATTGGTTAGATAGCATCCTTTCCTTTTCAGTAAGAATTGGCTTTTGTCTGAAATAGTATAGGGTTTCCTCCAAGGTCCCTTCCAACTCTGCTATTCTATTATTCTGCTTCCCTAATGCCCTTTGCAAATTGAGGGGTGGAGACTAACAAAAGAAAATATCTGTACTTCCTTTGTTAGCAGCGATGTATTGGAAAAAGCTCAGGTCATTCATTTTCTAAGAGAATGGAGAGACAGCCTTGACTTTCTTGTAATTTTGTTAACGTATTTAGCTGGGGCATATTGTTGTTGCAATCTTATTAAAAACAAGGTGGCATTGAAATTTCCAACTCTATGGAAATGTAGTCATCTTACCTGAATCATGTAAGCATGTGGGTGGGCAGACAGAGGAAAGAGATAAATTAAATTATTTTGCTGGCCTAAAACCAATTCTAAGGACTGTTTGACTGATTGCCCATAGCTTTAAGAATAGTTCACTTAAAGGGAGTCGTTTGGCAGAAAGTACTGTATTATAGAATATAAGATAGATGGTCTGACTTTGGCCTTTTGTAACAGCTTTTGATTATTATTATGGATCTTTCTTTATAGTTAAGGGACACAGTGCATTCACCAACACAGCATCTATACAATAGTATAACATAGATAACATATCAGGGAACAGAAACTTCAGTATGAATGAATGGATGTTATTAAAATCTTACATCTGACCTCAACTGAGCCCAAAATTTATGTTGTTAGGTGAGATATTTGTTAAGTGAGTTTTGCCTCATTTTATGACTTTTTTTGCTACAATTGTTAATTGAATCACTGCAGTTGTTACATTAGTAGCACGGTTGTTAAGTGAATCTGGCTTCCCCATTGACTTTGCTTGTCAGAAGGCCGTAAAAATGTGATCACAAGATCTCAAGGCACTGCAAAGGTCATAAAAAGGAATTAGTTGCCAAGCAGCCAAATTCTGATCATGTGCTATGGGAAAGTCACAATGGTCATAAGTGTGAAAAATGGTCATAAATCACATTTTTCAATGATGTTGTAACTTTGAATGGTCACTAAATGAACTGTTGTAAGTTGAGGACAACCTGTACTTGGTCAGCATAGTTAACTTTTCTGCCTATCCTAGAAAGTGATGAAGAATATTAGTTAGAACATCACCTAAATGTGCTTGCTAGTCATCTTCTTACCTTCCTAGATTGAGTGTTTCAAAGTAGATGGAGATGCAATGGTTGCATCTGTCTGCATGTCTTTAAAGCAGTTGCACTGTATATACTGGGATGGTTCTTTTGGAATAAAAACTCTATATTGGATTATATTGGTATCCAAACCTTGATTGTGAAATCTTAGAAGATCAAGTAGTGACTTACAGAAGTAGATGCTTCTCCTTCTCAGTTGGCACTAAGCGGCTAAATGGGAAATAGACCAGTCTTTTGAGAAAAAAGGCAAAAGCAGAAACAACAACTGGTCTCTTAAGTGCTTTGATGGAGAGCAGTGATTAAGCTCAGGAGATTATAATATAACAATGATCAGCAGCAAACCTTTCAGTACTTTAGTTGAGTGCAAAGCTAAGCAATAATAAGCTATTCAGCAGTTACGTTTAGGAGACGGATAAGTAGCATCAGATTAGCTTCCTACTTTGATAGCAATAACAGTAAGATATAGGAAGCCAGGTAGCACTTTGAATGAAGAATGATTATCTCAGGCTTCAAATCTGATACCTGTGTTCATTGAGACCTTGTCCTTCCTCTTCAGCTGAATATTATATATGTCTATTATTCAGGCTATGTTTGATTGAGCTAATCCCCAGACTTCTTTCATAATGCCTACATCAGGGAAATATTTATAGAAGGACATGTATATTATGTATCTATATACTATTAAAACTCTTGTGTCTGTCTGATAGTTTTCAACCTTCAATTGGATGTATTTGGAAGGTATAGCGCAGGGATAGGCAACCTCAGCTCTTTTATGACTCATGGACTTCAACTCCCAGAATTCCTGAGTCAGCATGGCTGTCTCAGGAATTCTGGGTGTTGAAGTCCATGAGTCATAAAAGAGCAGAGGTTGCCTACCCCTAGGGCAAGTTAATGGAACCAAGGTAACTCAAATAGGTTGAGTTACAGAATACTGGGACACTTGATGCCTGCAAGAATGAAATTTGGGAAAGCTGCTGCTGATTTAGCTTTATGCTGTTTATTAGAAATAATCACTGCTATTTTAAAATAATATTGATGAATGGGAACTGCAAGTCAGATATGGATATGCTTTTATAAGTATTTACTTAATTATTTGTTAGTTGTGTATCTTGCACGTTTCATATAAGAGTTCAAGGTAGGAAACAGCATTCTCTTCTTTTGTTTTTCCCATCAAGAACAACCTGTGAAGCACTTAGGTGACCTTGAGGACACAGATAAACCTCCAAATGGTTCTCTAAAAGAATGCAAATGACCGGCTGTCTGCAAGGGATATACATTCTTCCATTCCCCACCATCCACTCAGAACTGAAAAAGTCCAGTTGCCTCCTGAAAAAGCACTTTTGGGACAACCATGACCTGGATGATTGAGAATCTCCATAGAATGCTGTGAAGTAAGTGAAGTACTCAGTAACATTTGTGGTTGAGGATGAATTGTGCTACCTGGGTCAGCTGTGGTCACATGATCCTCATTTTCAATGTTCCTTGCCATCTTCCCACTAGCATCTGGCAGAGAATCTGGCAGGAAAAGTTGCAGGTTGCTCAGGTAAGTCGTGGGTATTCTCTGCCAGTTCTTCTGTGCTTGTGCTACACTAGCCACTTTCATACTCTCTCACTCTCTTCTCCACCAGCAGCAGGCACTTAGCTTTCTGCTTGAAAGGTAGGGAAGAAGGAACAAGGGAGAGAGAGAGATAAAAGGAAGGAAGGAAGACATGAAAAAAGGGAAGAAGGAAGGACCAAGGAGGAAGGGGAGAGAGAGAAAAACAGGAAGGAAAGAGGAAGGAAAGAAAGAGAGGGAGTGGGGAAGGAACTGGGAGGGAGGAAAGGTGGAAGGAAGATAGAAGAAGAGAAGGAAGGAAGGAAAGAAGGAGAAGGAGGGAAGAGAGAAGGAAAGAAGGAAGAGAGAGGGAAGAAGGAAGGAAGGAACGTTTCCAACATTCCCTGCCAGCTTCCACAAGCAAAGTCAATGGGGAAGCCAGCAGGAAGTGGAAAATTCTTCCACTCCCAATGTTTCTTTACTTGCCGGTGATCATTCTGTTTGGTTAAGTAAAGACATTTCTTTGTTTAAAGATGCTTTAAATGGTGCTTGGAAATTGGGTCACATTTTTTTTTAAGATAAACTAAATGTGGATTTCTATTTAAGATCTTTTAAAAATAACTTGAATAAGAAAACAAGACAAAATGATTTTTTTTCAAAACATGGAAAATAAAAATGAGATAGAACAGATAGATATATTCGTGCTTTTATGAGCATACACTTATTGAATCCCATCAAACTCTGTAAGGCACATACACCTATAAAATTGAGCTCTTATCCTTAAGTGACAAAAGAGTAATCCTATGATCTTTTCCCACATAACACTGGGCCAGAAAAAAGGTATCCCCCACAATATTTTGGGTTGAATGGCATTTTAAATCCAAAAGAAATTCATCACGTGTGTGTGACAGAATCACTGTTACCATGCCTAAATACAAAATCCAGCATTACCCATAGAAGCTTCCTATTAGAGAGGAAAGTTGAATTTCCTTTGTTAACCTCAACAGAGAATAATGGAAATCTGCCCTATAGAATGTGGAACTGTGTTGTGGAATCATCTGGGCCTGATGCCCATTTGTTGTATAATGCTGCACTGTCATATGGCTATGAGGTAGTTGATGTGGGAAATAAGCTTTTCTTACTGTTCTAGGCAAATGCAGGCCTCTAAATAAATGAGTGATGCATTGATTGAAACCCACATTAAATGGGTGGTGTTTCCTGGGCCATATAAACTAATCCTATCCCACGCTTAGTGTGATTGCTCTTTTACTGGCATCCAACTGCTTTCCATGGAACAGCCCAGACAGTTTCTTCCTCCACTTCTTCTGAGAGTACTTCAGTGTTGTTGTCTCTGTACTCTTCCTCTCAGAGTAACTAAGTCTTACTAAAGTTGATAGAGAGGTTACAGCTATAGTGAGTTAGTACAGTTTGAGTGCCTAGGACTAAATCAAAGATATCTCAAAAATGTCAAGAAACACAATCAAGAGACTCGCAAGGCACTCAAATAGAATAGAGTTGGCATATTTTACAATGTTCAGCATGTTTATGAGCTTCTGGATGATTGTGTAACTCTCTTAGAATGTATTGGGAGATGGGCATTTGTAGTCCTCCAGATGTTGCTAGACTAAACTTCTATCAGTTTCTAATCTTCTATCTGTCAGAATGTCAATTGGTAAGTGTTGTATCCTGAGCCTGCAAAGGCAGGCTTGGGACATTGCAATGGTCCCGGGCAGTTGCAAGCTGCCCGGGACCAGACTGAGTGGCGCCGGCTTCGCACGCATGTGCGAGGCGCAGAAGCATGCCTGTTTGTTACCCTTTTGCCCGGGGATTCTATTAAAGTAGAAAGAGAGGCCTGCAAGCCTCAGAGCTGTGTTGGAGAGAGAACTATTGAGAATAAAAGGCTGATGGAATTACAGAATGTGTTCTATTCATTTGCCGTTGACTCGGGGACCCAACACTGGCGACGAAGGTGGGATGGCTTACAAAAACAAAGAAGAAGAATTGTAAGCTTACCCCAAGAGTCCTGGGGAGAGGAAGACGGCGTTAAACTCAGCACCTGGCCTGCCAGTACAGCGTCGCTGGCTGATAGAGTAAGAAGCAAGAATGGTGAAGATAGGGAGACTGTCTGAATTCGATGTTACTCACCCAGAAAGATGGGAGTCGTATGCTGCTAGAGTAGAAAATTACTTTAGAGTAAATCAAGTAAGAGAAGATGGCTTGAAGGCCGCTACTTTGCTGTGTGTCTGTGGTCAAGATGCATTTGAAATTGCAGAAAATTTGGCAGCCCCTGCTCCTCTTGAATCTATCACTTACACAGATTTAAAGAAGTTATTGAAGGAACATTTTCAGCCCAAGTTGTCTGTTATTGCGTGGAGACACATGTTTGAACAGAGGGATCAAAGAGCTGGTGAATCAGCTAAAGAATACATTGCAGCCTTGAGAAGAGCAGCTAAGCTTTGTGACTTTAAAGATTTAGAAGAAAGGCTGAGAGACCGATTTGTATGCAGGCTTAGGAACAGAGACTCGCAACAGAGACTCTTTGCAAAAGAGGACATTTCCTTCCAAGATGCCTTGAGAGAGGTCACTGCAGAAGAGGCACCAGGTGGGGCGGTCAAGAATATGAGGCCTATCAGGAACAACCCAGAAGCAGTCTCCATGCACCATGAGGGAGTACAGGAGAGCTCGGAGGAAGATCCTGAAGATGAGGTGGATCATCTCTACCATCCAGAGAAAGGAAGCAGAAGGAAGGCAAAGAAAAGTCTTCAGCTGTACCCAAGTGCTTCGGGTGTGGAGGTCGCCACAAGAGGACCGACTGCAGATTCCGTTCTGTAATCTGTAGAGCATGTGGCAAGCAAGGCCACATAGCAGTTGTGTGTCTGGGTCGTCAGAAGGTACAACCCCAAGAAGAATTGGGCCTGAAAGGTACCAGGGTCCCCAGCCAAAACAGGGTGGTTTTCTGTGCATCACGTAGAAGCATTTATAGGACAGGCACACACAGGCCACTTAAAAAGAAACTGTCACTTAAGGTGAAGTTTCAAGGAGTTCCATTGGTTATGGAACTGGACACTGGGTCTGCCCTTTCAATCATTTCTATCCACACTTTCAGAAAGATTTGCTCTAGCAGTGGGTTCCAGGCGAAGCTTAGGCCATCCAATATAGTCTTAACAGACTTTCAAAATTCCAAGGTGTGTGTTAAGGGGGAGGCCACCCTTAAAGTACAATATGAGGATTTTGAAGGTTCATTAGATGTATTGGTAGTTGGGGGTGAACGAATGAATCTCATTGCACTCGATTGGTTTGAGGCCTTGGGAATACAAGTTACAGGGCTACACAATTTGCAAACGTTAGGTCTACAAGAAGTCTGCAAAGAGTTTGCAGATGTTTTCAGCCCCCAGCTGGGAGCCTACAAAAGCCCCCCAGTTTCTTTGAAACTGGACCCCACTGTCACTCCCATTAGGGTGAAAGCAAGGAGAGTACCCTTTGCCTTGAAAGGAAAAATTGATGCTGAATTGGACAAATTGATCCAGCAAGGTGTTTTAGAAACTGTTGACTCAAGTCCATGGGAAACCCCCATAGTTACGCCTCTCAAGGCTAATGGGGACATTCGCATCTGTGCAGACTACAAATGCACACTAAATAAGGCATTGCAACAGCATGCATATCCTATACCTGTAGTCAGCCATATTTTGGCCTCCCTCAAAGGGGGGCGTGTTTTTGCAAAGCTAGATTTAGCACAGGCTTATCAACAGTTACCTGTTGATGAAGCTGCTGCTGAAGCACAGACTATTGTAACTCATAGGAGGGGGGCATTCAAAGTCAAAAGACTACAATTTGGAGTAAATGTAGATCCTAGAATCTTCCAAAGTGTAATGGAAAACACCCTGAGAGGTATACCAGGGGTTTGCCCCTATTTTCATGATTCCTTATTGCAGGAGAATCCACTCAGAACGTAGCTGAGAGATTGAGGGCTGTTCTGCTGCAATTCAGAAAAACAGGTCTCAAACTTAAAAAAGACAAATGCAAAATTGGAGTGTCTTCTACAGATTCCCTGGGATTCAGAATAGATGCCAGGGGTATTCATCCTGCTGAGTCTAAATTAAAGGTTATACTGCAAGCTCCTAGGCCTAAGTCTAAAGCTGAGTTACAAGCTTTTCTGGGCCTCTTGAATTTTTACAGTGCATTCATACCTAACGAAGCTAATGTAGCAGAGCCACTTCATAGATTCCTAGACAAGCAGGCAGTGTGGCAGTGGTCACAAGCACATGAAAAAAGCTTCAATGAGGTCAAGTCCTTACTTACATCAAATGATGTGCTTGCACATTTTAATGAAACTCTTCCTGTGTGCATCGCTTGTGATGCTTCTCCTTATGGGGTGGGAGCTGTACTTAGCCACTTAAGAGCTGATGGAACTCAGGTTCCTGTTGCATATTACTCCAGAACATTGTCTTCTGCTGAGCGAAACTTACGCTCAGATAGACAGAGAAGCCTTGGCCATTGTTGCTGGAATTAAAAAATTCCATGATTTTCTATATGGCAGACACTTCACGGTCTATACTGACCATAAGCCTCTGTTGGGGTTGTTTACTACAAACAAACTCCCCATATCATCTCCCCTAGAATGCTGAGATGGTCCATCTTTCTGTCAGCCTATGACTTTTCATTGGTTCACAAACCTGGCAAGGAAATGGGCCACGCTGATGGCCTAAGTAGATTACCTTTACAAATGGTAGAGGCTGACCCTGCTCCTGCCATCAACATTCTTTCCATTCAGGCATTGCCTGAGTCTCCTTTAAATGCCAGGGATGTGGCTGCTGAATTAGCCACGGATCTCACACTCACTTGTGTGTTGTCATGGGTTTTGTCTGGATGGCCTGAGAGTTGTCCAGGTACTGAGTTCCAGAGTTTCTGGCTCAAGAAGCATGAGTTATCCACTTTCCAGGGTTGTCTGTTGTGGGGCAGCAGAGTTGTTATTCCTACCTCAATGAGACCTAGGGTCTTAGCTTCCCTTCATGAGGGTCATCCTGGCATTGTCAGGATGAAGGCGCTTGTGCATAGCCATTTATGGTGGCCAGGTTTAGACAGGGAAATAGAGGCCCAAGTGCATGGATGCCACTTGTGTTAGCGCTCACGCCCTGAAATGCCTCAGGCTCCACATTCACCTTGGTCAAGGGTGCATGTAGATTATGCTGGGCCCTTTCAGGGACAATTCTTCTTGGTCCTTGTTGACAGCCATTCAAAGTAGCTTGAGATTGTTCCTGTCTCTTCCACCACTGCTGCCAAGACCATTCAAGTACTGAGAGGGATTTTTGCTGCACACGGCCTCCCAGATGTTCTGCTTTCTGACAATGGTCCTCAATTCACTTCTTTCGAGTTTCAGGCTTTCTTGCAGGCCAACATGATTCGTCATGCAACTTCTGCACCATTCCACCCTTCCACCAATGGTATGGCTGAGTGGATGGTTCGCATCACCAGGGATGCTTTAAAGAAACTGACCTACGGGGACTGGCACCACAGGTTGGCAGACTTTCTTCTTGCTTACCGCACCACACCTTCCACTTCCACTTCCACTGGGAAAAGCCCAGCTGAACTCCGCTGGGGGCGCAAACTGATCACCAAACTTGACAGGTTGCATCTGGACAGACTGCCTCCTAGGGTCACCCAACCCAGGGCACCGTGGTGTTTGCAAGTGGGTGCCCCAGTATGGACCCAAAACTATGGGCCTGGTCACCTGTGGGTTCCTACTGTAGTATGCAAGGTCACTGGTCCATTGTCCTATGAGGTTTCCTTGGACGATGGTCGTGTCCTTCGGGGGCATATCGATCAGCTGCGTACGAGACTGGACTTACCCTCTGCAACTCCTGGGCTTTCTCCAGGGGGGGAGGGGGGAAGGGAAGGGTGTTGGCAGCAGCCGGGGCCGAACGGAGAGGCCGAAGAAGGCCTGTTACAAGGTTCCACAAGTGTTCCTAACAGGAATTCAGGGGAACAAGAAATAATACAGACACCAGTGCCTACTCCAGCCAGGGAGTCACCCAGGGGGCATACTCATCATTCACAACCACAATTCAGCACTCCATTCAGGGAGAATAACTGGGAGCATCCAAACAACCCAAACAATGCAAGAGAACTGGCACATAAACAATTAAGCTGGCCCAGTACTGCTACTGCTTCCAAAAGGAAGTCTTCACACAGAGAGGTAGTCAGAGAGGCAAATCCTGATTCTGGCACCTCAGGCATAGAATGGGGGGCAACAGAGTATTGGGGCACTGCAGAAACCCCAGACAATCCCGTTATGGGGCTTAGGAGTGAAGGGATGCGTTCCCTTGTTAGGTCCATTGTGGACTTGGAGAGTTCTACAGAAATGCCAAATACTGGTGGGCACGTAGAGGGGCCCAAGAGCCTACAGTTAGGCAGGTCAACCAGGTTCAGTGGGAGCAAAGTCCTGGTCTGACGAGCCCGGTGGGCAAGCAAGCAGACCAGGCAACAGGACACAGTTCACGGGGACCACCAGGGTTTACAAGGGGAGGCAACTCCTCTCCAACCTCTGCACAAGAGGAATTAGGGGGTTCTCAGAACCTGAGGAGATCACAGAGAGTAAAAAGATCTCCCAAGTACCTTGAAGATTTTGTAACCTTGCTGTCAAAGCAAGGAAAGTGAGAGGGTGCCTGCTGTTGTGGGGGAATTTGAAAGTGCGAGTGTTGGGCACTTAATTCCAAAACAATAGCCTGGTACCATGCTGTAGTGTGGCTAGTGAGTAGCTGCAACAGATGTGCAGGTTCCTTGGGTTGGCACACCATGCTCGTGTTGAGATCACGTATAACTACCTATATAGTTAATAAGTCTCATCTGGGGGGAAGGCGTGTTGTGTTCTGAGCCTGCAAAGGCAGGCTCGGGACGTTACAATGGTCCCGGGCAGTTGCAAGCTGCCTGGGACCAGACTGAGTGGTGCCAGCTTTGCGCGCATGCGCGAGGCGCGGAACTGCACCAGTTTGTTACCCTTTTGCCCGGGGATTCTATTAAAGTAGAAAGAGAGGCCTGCAAGCCTCAGAGTTGTGTCGGAGAGAGAACTATTGAGAATAAAAGGCTGTTGGAATTACAGAATGTGTTCTATTCATTTACCGTTGACTTGAGGACTCAACAGGAATCCTGGGAATTTAATTAAATAACATCTGGAAAGCCACAGATCCCCCAGCCTGCTACAACTTTGGATGATACATTACAAGATATAGAGAAGATAGGAAAAGGACACCAAACCTAAACTTAAGTTATAAAAATGATACAGAAATAATAAGAGGCACATGTGCAGAGATCAAGGAATTGAACTATATATGTTCTAAGGAAGAAGAATACTCTAAAGCCAGGGTCCTCAACCTTGGGAACTTTAAGGCTTGTGGACTTCAATTCCCAGAATTCCTCAGCCAGCAAAGCTGGCTGAGGAATTCTGGGAATTGAAGTCCACAAGCCTTAAAGTTGCAAGGTTGGAGACCCCTGCTCTAAAGAATCAATCTGAGAGTTAAGGAATACCTTTAAGGTATCAGTACAAATGAAGGGAAAGAATAATTCATATTTTTAGAAGCTAGCTGAAAAAAGAACCACAGCCTGAAGCTATGGAATATGTAACGTTACATTTTTTTCAAAATTTTAATAGTTAATAATTAATAAGCAAATGAATAAGCTCCCTAAAGAGATGGTCAAAGATGATCATTATTTAGAAACATTTTTTAAAAGACATTAAAGGAGTGCTCAGTTTTCAAACTCATTTAAACTTATTATAGCATAATGTATATTTAATAATGATAATGACATCTATTTCAAGATGATTGATTCTTGATCGTTGCCTACAGAGCCCCAATCCAAATTTGAAAATGAATTCCAGCCCTAAAAGGGAATACAAGGGAGAACTGCTCCTTTCTCAGGATCTGAGTGAAAGACTCTAGTTTTCATGTCCTCTTGAGAACATGTACACATGTACATACAACCCCTCTGAAGAACAGAATTGCCTAGCTGGTTTAAAACTCATTTCTATCAGTACCATAATTGAGTCATAATTCCTCAGGCTGTTCATAGAAATATATGCCTTCAGAAAAAAAGTTGTGCTCATGGAGTAGATGTGGAATCTGTGATGAATCAGGGGCAGATATTTTTCTGATGCCTGAAGAACCACTTCGTACTCAAAGGTTTAATTTACTTCAGCTGCTTGGTGTAATGCATGGCTCAGCTTCAATTTGCCTTTTTTCCTTCTCCCATCACCAGGAATTAATCCAGTTTGCTAATATGTGTTTCCTTTGCTCACTTCATATATTTTGTTTGAAACCGGAGAGAGATCTGAGTGGTACGTGGACTTTATTTCTTAAAATACATGTACAAGTTTTGTACGAGAAGCCTAGTTGTAACCTGGTATTTCAAGGATCTTACTGAGGCTAATTCATTCATTATATCACCTCCCTTCTGAGATAAATGTAATTTATAGCTTTTATAACTCTATAATTATGACTTATACCTTTAACATGGGGCCTAATTTTCTTACTCCCCTGCCTGCTTTTCTTCATTCCCTGCTTTCCATATAGTCCAACACAATGAACAGTTCTGAAAAACCTGAAAGCTTAATCATTCTTTTGTGACATCCAGAGCAGGTTTTGAGGACACACAAGAGGGATTTCAGGTGAAAGATAAATCATTCCTTCTTGATTCCTCGCAGTGTTTCTCAACCTTGACAACGGGGATGGAAGCGGTTCTATCAGCTGGAAAACTTCAGTGAAATTCTTTTTATGTATTGTGAAATTATAGAGTTTTTCTGTGGAACAATTCTGTTGTCCCTGCTCTTCTTTGAGCAGAAGCTTCTTCTGTGAATGGAGTGGAAAAATGGAATCTGTGCTCTTGTCTCTAACACTGGCAGCTGCATGCCCTTGGAAGCTGACAAACAAAAGTAGATTGTTGATAGCTGTTTCTTGCCGACTGTGACCTACTGCTCCTAGCCGGTTTTTGCTAATTTGTGAAATCCACCCCCACCAATTTCAACTGCTTTAAGATATAAGTAACCATCCCTATATTTTATGGAGAACAATTCCATGAACTAATTACATGATGTGTAAACGATTTCCTTTTTCAGTATTCAGCTAGTTGGCATTATAAATCTGGCTGCAGCATAATGGCCACCCTAATGGGCTGGGTAAAACATTCTCTTAATTCCAACACTGAGATTTAAATAATTGGATTTTAGTAATCCATATTAGAGCACATTGATAGTTAAGGATAGCTATTAAAGTGTAACTAATCACTTAGCATGATTATGTCTCATTTAGGATAAGACAGCATTTTACTGGGGCAGATAACAATAATGATAACAATAGGAGAAATGTACTGCTGGAAAAGGCTTTTATTCCTGACTGGGCTTCAGGACTACCATATTCTCTTAAGCTGCACAAAATGTGTTCATTATAGAAAGTAATGAAACTGAACATTTCAGAAAAATTCTAAATGGAAACTGCAGCCTTTCAACTAAGACAATTATATTGGTAAGAACATAACAGAGCTAAGGAGAAAGAATGAAGTAACTAATGGACAAATTAGGTGTTGTTTGTCAGGGACTTTGATAAGATGGGCAGGGTGAATTTTGGTATTCCTTACTCAGTATTAGGGACTTGATGATGCTTGACAAGCACCTCTTCTTCAGCAAGATCATCAACATCTAACCGACCTCAAAGAGATGATCAGAGAAGGCTTAAGCCTCAACTACAGTATATGATCCAGATGAATTTGTACAAGTGTTTATTATATTAGTATCTGATTTTCTTGTTATGTTTCTGCAAATGCATTGCAAAATCCTCTAAAAAAACCAACTTTCCTGCAGTTGTCACCAGGGCCTCAGGTTGAGAGGGAAAATATTTCTCTCCCAGTTGAAGGGCAGGAAATGGGATAGAAAAGGAGGGAGGAGGCCAAAGTTTCTTCATCAGGCTCAAATTAGTGGAAGGAAATGGGTTGAGGAGAAGTCTGTAAAGAAGGATGAGAGTCTCCTCCTCCTTCTCCTCCTCCTCCTCCTCTCTAGTTGGGTTAATATGAGGTAGAACCTATGAAGACCAGGAGCTGTTCCTACCAGCTGCATCTCTTTTTCAAGTCCCATCAATCCCCCTTCAGGTCTGGGGAGAGAGGGAGCAGGAGAAGGGCAAAATATAGGTGGATTTTCAAGTTTCTGTGGAATATCATACAAGTGGTTTTTTCATACCTAATGCAGATCAAGAGTACATAGAGAGACTATTCAGACCAAGCTGGAAAGTAAAATTTGCATACTTCCATTGATTATAGTGGAAATCTAAAAGGTAGTAATACTTGTTACCTTCTGCAGAGAGTGAATTAGCTGCATAAGCAGGTTCTTTTTTTCTATTTGAAGGTATCAGATTTCAACTAAAATGGAAATTTGTTAATGGATTCAGAAATATAACTGAGTTGAAATACTGTGACATTCTTTTTTGAGGATTGGAGATATTCCATAGCAGAAAAGATTTATTTATTCTGTATTAATAAAAAAAATCCCCTGAATTTGTATAAAGTGGAGCCTCAGTTAACAGACCTCAGTATAATGGACTTGCAAGTTAACCAACCAAATTTACACAATATGTCATTGGCATAAATGTTACCCTTTATGAAGCATCTTCTTATTAAACAACATTGCATAATACTTTCCCCTTAGTCGTTAAAATGAAGTTTCACTATAATGACTTCCTTGCTGTTTAGTGTAATCAGTATAATGTAGGCATTAGTGTAATGCCTACTTACTAGGACTAAGAGAAAGAGATTGGCCCATCTGGTTTTGCGCCAAGGTGAGACTGGAATGCATTCTACTGGTGTGCTTGTGCCTTAATCACTACACTAAACTGTCTCTCTTAAAAGTAAACTTTCCAGTACAGTACATTAATTAAGAGATTGTCAGAATGAATTTTGATTGGAATATTGGAGAATGATAGGGCCAAACACAACTTAAATAATGTTTTACAGCTTGAGACCCTATATGAGAATTTCCTTTCTTCTATATTAGATAGCTGAACTTCTATATACAGCGGGATCTTCAAAAGGACTTCTGCTAATCTAAAGATCCAGGTAGGTTCAGAGTGGTATTGCAAATGGCATTGCAAATAGAAAAGTAATATTACAAATAGCAAAGCTCAAAGTCTTTAAGGGTTTTAAAGGTCAGTAATAATGCCTTGAATTGTATCTGCAAAGCAATTAATAGAGAGAACATATCTTCAGTACAGCACTCTATGATCCTTGTACTTTGTACTAATCAATTTAATTATTACATTTAGCACCAATAGCAATTTCTGGATGCTTTTCAAGGTCAGTTTTACTTACATTAGATTGTAGTAGTCAAGACAGGCTATAGTCAAAGTGCAGATAACTCTGACTAGATATAAGAAAAGGTAAATTGCTAACTTTAATTTTGGAAAGTGTCTCCTTGCCACAACTGCCATTTGCAAATTCATTGACAGGTAGTGTCAAAAAAGCTCCTGAGTGTTTACAGTTCCATCCAGAGCAGACCTCGTCTTGATCCCAGAGTGCAGCCATTATCAAGATTGGTCAATGCTCAAAAGTCCTGATTGCTGCTTTGGTAAACAAGTACTGTACAGTGCAGTAGAATCAGGTGTCCTCAACATGTAAAAGGCATTCCTCCCTCAGCAACTTCATGGTGATGTTGAACAACAGAGGGTCAATATAGAATTCTTCAGAGACATTATAAGGCAGAGTCTAGAATGATAGAGTTCTCACAACACCACCCCCTACACAAACCACTACAAAGGGAAGCCTTTTTGAGCAGAGCTTTATAATAGCATTGTTTAAACAGATAGAAAAATCCTGTCCTTAAGGATACGTTTATCACTTTCCCTAAATAATGTGCCAGACCAGACTGCTGATTTAATCAGCCAGGAGGATCAAGAATCAAAGAAACAGGTGGTAGTCCTTATGTCTGATGCATGCTGTCAACATTCTTGAGATCTGCAAGCTAAAATGAATATGTGCATGCACACAGATGCACACATACTACTTTGCTATCCCCCCTGTTTCGTTTTCCCTTTTCTGAGCTTTTAAAGGAACAAATAAAAGCAGAAATGACATTTTTAGAAGCTGAAATGAAGCCACAGTAATCTGAAATGATGTTATTAGGATTAGCTCTCTTTTATTTGTCCCAGTACTGGAATCCAAGTCAAGGCAAATCTGACCAACTTTGTAAACATCTATTAAAGTGGGTCCATCAATACTGCACCCCCTGTCAATACAAGAAAGCATTGCTTGCCTGTAGTGACACAGTGGAGGCAGAAAAGAGTACCCTGCTCACTGCACTAAATGCTAAAAACTAGGATTTCAGCGGGGCCTAAAAAGATTTCCCTTCTTTATCATATGGTCTGGTTCCTCATGGAAGTTCCTTCACTTGCTCTCCGTCTGTCTGCTGATCAACTTCATTATGTCATCTCACTGAGGAGCCCACTTGCTCCAAGAGTTCTGTTAGAGAGAAGAGAGTAGTTAGGAACCATAGCATCAACCACCAAAGCAATATTTATTGTCTACAAATCAGTCAGGACACCAATAAATGAGGTGGGAAATTCCCCGAGTGAATCCAGGAAACCACCTGTTTTTTGAAGCATCTGGCCAAGCCATTTTAATTGGACTTCTGTTCATAGAGAGGCTTGTGCCATGGGTCAATCTTAAAATGAAGGGTTTTAGATAAGTTCTTTAATATCAATAGTACTTAGACTCATATATCACTTCATAGTGCTTTACAGCCCTCTCTAAGCAGTTTACAGAGTCAGCATATTGCACCCAAGAAAATGAGTCCTCCTTTTACTGACCTCAGAAATATGAAAGGCTGAGTCAACCTTAATTCTCTCTTTATTAAACAAATAATTAAATTTGGGGAAAAATTGTGTTGAATTTTTTAAAAAAGAATTCACATCTCTTCACGAATTAACTTATATTAAATATTTTATTATTATTATAATATTATTTATTATTAAATATTAACTTATATTAAATATTTTATTAAAAATTAAAAAGATTAAAAAATATATTCAAAATGATTAAGGCTTTTATTATTAAATAAATTCGGATCTTAGATAAGTGGTGTTCTGTGAATTGATAAACTATATTTTCAATATAAATTCATGTGAATGGCTTTATTTATTAGTGTTGCTATTGGTTCCTATATGACAGCTATTAGCATAACATGAACAAAATATCAGAGTTCAATTGATAAGTAATTATGAATATTTATAGAAGGTACTTATTTATTTTCAATTAAATATTAGGAAAATATATTTTTTCTTTTCTGGAAGGCATTATTGCATTTGAAATAATTTCTTCTAAATAAAATTTTAACAAGGTTAATTAATGTACAACAGTTAACAAATGGCAGTAGATTTTATTGACATTTAGCTGGAATAGGAAAAAAGCAATGTGTTATATTTGCCCTCTCTCCTGATCAGTCTTAATTGAGGCTATCAAGATAGATAGGAAAAATAAGCAATTTGACAGACCATAAAATATATTTTTTTAAAAAATCCAGAAACGTCTTATACCTAAATTGTGTACAGGTAATCCTTGATTTACTACCTCAAACATTGTTTTTTTCCCCCTCTGCTGAATCTGATACTCTTAATTCTCCAGAATATATTTCATTGTATCTAGAAGGGAACCGAGAAAGAGAGATGTATCTATTTTATAAGGATTCACCCTAGAATTTGTAATCCTGGGATTTAATAAAGAAATTATTAGGCTACAGGTTAGAAACAGAGATCTACAAAGAGATTTAAGTCTAAATCTCTTAGTTATCATAATTTTGATGTCATTAGCAAAAATGGTGTTTCAAGAAGGAAAATATTGGAAGAATAGATTAATGGATTTGAACTTGAGGAAAAATGTGTACATAGTGGTTGAAAGACAAGAAAGCCACAAGACGTTATCCCATCCAACAGATTCGGTCAGAGACTTGGTTGAAATTTTAGCACAATATGGACAGGTCTCTGGTTTTAAGGTGAATAAGAATAAAACTAAAATATTATTGAAAAATATGTCTATGAAGGGAAAAGATATTATAGCTGAAGCAACAGGTTATGAAGTAGTTAATAAGGTTAAGTATTTAGGAATATATATTACAACATCTAATGGAAAATTGTATAAGAATAATTATGAACGCTTATGGGTTAAAGTACAAAAAGATTTAAATGATTGGCAAAAATTACAACTATTGTTACTAGGGAAAATTTCAGTAGTAAAGATGAATGTTCTACCAAAGTTTCTTTTTTTGTTTCAGATGATACCTATTTTAAAAAAGGATGCTAATTTGGATGAGTGGCAGAAGGGTATCAATAAATTTATCTGGGGTGGGAAGAAATCAAGGGTAAATTTAAGATTTTACAAGACGCTCGAGAAAGAGGTGGACTTAAAGCACCTAATTTGAAATTATATTATGATGCGGCCACTTTAACTTTAGTAAGTGACTGGCTTAATTTAACAAATAAAAATATTCTTGCTCTCGAA
The DNA here is from genome assembly GCF_016545835.1 of Crotalus tigris. Classification (NCBI taxonomy): domain Eukaryota; kingdom Metazoa; phylum Chordata; class Lepidosauria; order Squamata; family Viperidae; genus Crotalus; species Crotalus tigris. Next base: position 497,072 of record NW_024096808.1, on the reverse strand, counting down.
GGTTGGGATTTATTATATGGTTGGCATGCATATTTAATTTTTGATAAGAAAGTAGATTGGGTTTTTAAGTCACACATTTTAAGAAATGCTTTACTTTGAGTTTGGAAGAAATATTATTATAAGTTAAATTATAAAATACCTATTTGGGAGATTCCTGGACAAGCAATTCAGGGGGTTTCTAAGGGGGTGAATTTTGATAATATTTCGTATAAAGAGTTACTTATTTGGTCGGGTACTGATTGGCAACTAAAGTCTTCAGATGTGCTAAGGCAAGAAAATATTTTACAATCATGGTTTCAATATTTGCAAATAGTGGAGAGGTGGGCCTTAGATAAGAAAGTGGGAATAACTTTAGTAGATGAAAATTTGGTAATTCAGATTAAAGATCAGAAATATGCTCATATTAAAAGAATTTACAATGACCTTAATAAAACTGGATTTGGAAACAGAGTTAGTAAGGCATCTGGATCCTAAAAAGTTGTCTTTTATGTACCCAAACCTGCAACCTAAATGTTGGAGATGTGGTTGCTTGGATGCAACCTATTTTCATGTTTGGTGGACTTGTAAAAATATTAAAGCCTTTTGGATTATGATTTGGTGGAATATTCAAAAGGTTTTTAAAAGGAAGATTAAGTTTACTCCCCAGTTATTTCTTTTGGGTATTTTTGTGGATTTTGATGCTAAAGAAACTATCTTAATGTTGAATTTAATAACAGCAGCAAGATTATTGGTGGGTCAATATTGGAAGAAGGACTCTCTGCCTTCTTTAGAAGAATGGGTATTTAAGGTTTCTAATTTAGCAGAAATGGCTAAAATTTCTGCTTATTTAAAGGACCATCCACAAGAGGTTATTGTATGGAGAAGATGGATAGAATATGTTCAGAAGAAATATGGAACTACAAAGTTTCATTTATTTTATGAGTAAGGGATTTGTTTATAAACTTATGATGTTAAAGTTTGAAGAGAGTTAAGGGTTAGTATGATTTTGGTCATTGTATAATTAGTAAACTTAAATAGATTATGTTTAATATGTTTGTATAACCCTGTACTTGGCTCTGGGAAGTTGGGGGGGAGGGGGGTGGGGGAGGATGGGTTGAAGCTTAAATAGCTCAGATAAGTAGAAATAGTTTTATTGTATATAATATTGATGTTTTAATTTGGAGAGAGGAATTGCTCGGGCATTTCCCCTGGACTGCATCCGGAGTAAGAAGCTAGGAGGAAGGGGAGAAGTAAGTAGGAAGCTTGAGGAGAAGGAGGAGAGGGGGAGAGTGAGGAAGAAGAGGGAAAGAGGGAAGTGAGAGAAGAGGTTAGAGGGTGGATGCGGTTTGGGGGGGAAAGGGTGAGCAATACCGAAAGCTGTGTGTATAAATTTATTTTACTCTTTATCTGAAGTATTTTTATGAATGTAATGTAAAATTGAAAATAAATTTTTTTTTACAAAAAAAAGAAAAAGAAAAGAAAGCCACAAGACCAGTTTGAGTAACAGCTACCGTGCAACAAGTCTCAGTATGCAGCAAATCACAAGGAAAGAATCTCTCAAGACCAGACTAGATTCAGATGGACAGTTACCAAAGATGAGAATTGGCATACAAGCAAGTCATCTAACAAAAAAGGCTAGGGTGACAAGGAAAAGAATGTGTGGGACACTGCTGGTAAGAGATTAAAAAAAAAACTTTAAGGGACCTTGACAGACTTTACAGTTTGTACTTTTTGCCATCAGATATTAGTATCTCGTCTTTTCCCTTGTAAACACAATCCAATTTGCAATCGGTACAAGTGAATAAAAATGTGTGCATGTGTGATGCCTAAGCAAACTATATTGCACAACACATTTTGTGTAGCTTTAAAGACTCATCCTGTATCTCCAATAAAAATTCTATCCACCAATAGGATTCCCTCCCCACCCTGACCAAGACTATGCACTATAAAGCCTCAGATGCACCTATTTGGATTAGAGATAGTGCAAACAAGTGGAAAGTACATTTACCTCAGCAGGCTACCTGAAAATAAAGGTGAATGGATTACAGTATAAATTGAAGAATTATGTTTAATCTCATCAATCCAAATCAGAGGAAATAATTGATCAAAACCTGTTCCAGGCTTCGGTTCCGGATCGCGGCACTGGAGGACGATAAGGAGACCGCTCTCCCCACCGTCCGGTTTTCCTTCTTCAGGAGACCCTGGAAAGGGTCGAAAGTTGCCCTGGAGGAGCGACCACTGTTGGGGAGGACCCTCTCTAGATGGCGGATGGGCGGCAGCCCCTCCATTTGATCTGAGGCAGCTCCTCAGGACCGAAGAAGAAAAGAGTGGCCATTAACATGGCTGCTCATTAAGTCACACCAGCTGAAGTCCAAAGCACTATTAAGCAAGATGAAGCAACTGGAGGAGCTGGGTGAGACTTTATTTTACCTTTTCTCTTTCCCAACTATTCTCCTGTAAAAGCCCTTGGAAATACCCTCTTACCCCAGCTTAATTCTGCGGCTTTTGCCTACTCTGGGAAAATAAAGCTTAAAAAAAAGAGAGAGACAGACAACAAGACTAAATGACTACATACCTGGATCTGTAATTTCTGGATACCTGGGCTCCCTAAAAGTTCTGTATTTCTACAAATAAGTATTGTTTTATTCCTGTGCTAAGCTGGAAAAAAAGAGGAATATTTCTTTCTTCCTTCTCTCAAAGAGAAAAGCTCTATTCTGTATGTTACTGGGGACATCTTGTGGCAAAATCTGGTACAGCAAGTGATTTTTTTATTTTTTTTGACTGGGAGACTTCTGGGACTAAAATTTGTCCTTGACATTAACAAAAAGATAAGAACTTGAAACAGCCGGGTGGTGAAAATAATTCTTTATAGTGGAGGTGGACAGTTATTGACTTTTATTAAAAATAGCCTTCACTAAAAGACTATTCGTAAACATTACAGAAATGAAGGAACGCCACCCACAGCTTAATTTCAAACTTATACTTGAAAAAATCTTAGAGGCTACTGAGCTAACAAATGCTAGAATGAAAGATATATGTGCCACCTTAAAGCTACAAAACACAGCTTTAACTTCAATGGATGAACTTACAACCCAAAAAAGCAACAGAAGGAATTAATAACAAAGTGGATTTTAAAGAATGTCAGCTACAAATTACTCAGAATTCTGACACTCAAACTTTGACCCCATTTAAAGATTCTACAACTACAACAGCAACAGAAACTGAAGAAAGCAATATTAAGACGGAACTTGTTGAGGACTTACATACAGAAGATACTGAGATTCTAGACAATCCAGATGATCCAAAAATAACTACAACACTGAAAATGACCTTTCATCTAAACCAGCTGAAACCAGAAGAAGAAGAAGACCAGCCTAAATGCATGATAAATATACTAAGTCAAATATGGAGATTTAAACTATTTGGCCAACAATCTAATGATTGTGAAGAGACTTGCTTCCTTGATAGGCTGATGGTTGGATGATCTCCCTTGATTCAAATGGTATATGCAGGAATGAAGGGAGAACCACCTGAGGATCTAAAAGCTCTTTTATGGAAGCTGGTTTGGCACAAAAGGAAGGCCAGAGTTAGACTTAAAAAATGGTTTTCTTTATGTGACATTTAATGGAAGAGTAATGGGATAAGGAGACTTTAAAAAATATTATTTGATTTAATTTTTAGGATTTATGTCTATAAGGGAAACAAATTAGTTACTGATTTATAACTAACTAAAATAATAGTTTTGAATTATAAAATAGAAGATGGATCTAGAGGATAAAGGTTATTTTATGACTAAGCAATGATATTAGAATGAGAAGTAGAATATGATTGTGAAATAAATCAAGAATTTATTTGAATAAAAAATAAGTGTTTTTTAGACATGACAATTATTCTGTAATGAATTAAAGGAACCATGGGTTATCCGTAACATAAATACTATGGACATTAAGCCAACAGTAATATTGTAATTGAAATTAGATAAAACTTTAAAACAGGATTTGGAGACTAACAAATTAAAAGTTGTTGATAAATGTTTAAAATGATTGAGTTATAACTAGCAATGTATTAATTTTAATTTGTTATAATAATTAAGGGAAACAGAGAGGAAATTTTTGATGATGTACACTGATATATGTAAGCGTGTTATTGGACAATGTATTACCCAGCCACCATGTTGCTTCCTCAATACTCAAAGCTTTGTAAAAATGGAAAATTAATAAAACTTGTTTTAAAAAAACACCTGTTCCAGTCTTCAGTCCTACATGAAAATGAAGTTGCTATTTTGAGTGCATCTTCCTAGGTAGTTTGAAGAAAGCAGAGATAATGGCTTGTGTATTGTTGTATGGTTTTTATTAATGGAACAGCTCTTTGGAAATTATTGCTTCTATTTTAATAAATATTGCAGTTAGAACAGAAAAAAGCTACTTGTGCTCAGTAGCTATAGAAGGCAGAGATGGTAAAGCTTATCACTAGAAAGGCCAGATTTGATTATGTTATGCTGATATATTCAGTTAGAAATCATATTTAAATGGCTACCCATCTCACAGAACATGACTCTGTTGGGCATACAGTAAAACCATAAAATAGCTTTTTAAAACAGAATGCCATTGTTTTAGTCTGATTATTTTATTTAAATTTAATGTAAAAAATTTATAACTAAATTTTATATGCATGTTCTCCAGATAGAGCTTGTTCTGATTAATACGCACATTTTACCCTGATTAATGATTGTAATAAATGTGGATTGACAAATATTTTTTAAGTTACTACAGGACAAGAGGGAAAACAAAATGGCAGTAAAGTAAAAATGCTGGAAATGGTTGCACCGAGGGCTCATCTTAAAAAAGGATGAGATGATTTGCATGATTAGCTTTTTGTGGTTGTATACAGCTACTGATTCTGCATACCATTTACTTTGGATTCAGGATGTCATCCCTGCTAATCAGGGCAATGCTACAGTATCACAGAACTATTTAGGTTTGATAATAACACCATCACTAAAGCTGTGAGGTAGGATTGCCTTAACTGTAAATGTAAAGATCAACATTTTCCTATAAGTAGAGGGAACCAAAGAATAATCTCCCATTTACCTCACTATTCATTGTTATTCATTGTATTGTGTAACAGCACAAGCAACATATTCCAAATATATTAAGGCAAATAGTTATTTTTCATTGAGTTAAAGATATTTTAGATATTTAGGTAATCTAAGTAATGTTTTCAATATTATAATCTCAGAGAAATTAGATTTACTGGTTAGCAGTGTCCTGAAATAGATGTGATGTGCTGTTGCAGCAAAAGGTGCAGAGATGGAAAGACTCACAAATACCAACAATGGGGAAGTTAATGGAGTTAACTTCTTTGATTAAAGGAAAACTTTGTCTAGCTTCATTTCCATTTGAATCCACTTTTTGATTTTTTGCTTGAAACTGGAGAAAAAAAAAAAGAATTATCCTTGGTATTTGTTGACCAAAACTGTTTACAGCACAGAAGTACTGTATACTCTAGTTCAGACATGTCAAACACAAGGCCCGTGGGCCAAAACTGGCCCACCATATGATTGGATGCGGCCCGGACAGCTGTCCTGGAAATGAGAAAGGTCCGGCCCCCGCCGCCTTGGCGCTGGCATGGAGAAAGCAAGCAAACGTGGGCTTATGGAGCTCAGCAACAGTTGCAGCTCATTTGCCCCTCTACCAGCCACTCATTGGCCCAGCAGTCAGGCTACTCTGCCACTTAGCAGCAGTAGCAGCAACAGGAGCTCTGCCCCCTCCTCTAGCCCAGGAAAGGTAAAGTTGCCATTGTAGGCATATGGTAAGCCTGTAGCTGGGCTGGAGGGGGCAGGGCTCTAGGTAGCCACGCTGCTGTCTGAGGGAGAAATGGAGCTGAGCTGGGCTGGAGGAGGCAGGGTGAAAGCTAAATTTTGGATGGATATCTCAGGGATTTTGAGCTCTATTTCTGGGCTTCATGGACATAGGAGAGTTGTTGGAAAAAGATGGAGCAAGTGGTTCCTTGGTTCCTTTTTAGGAAAGCTGGATGTGTCTTGATTCCCCCCCCCCCCCCCGCAATCAGAGACTGGAAGGCAGCCCTGAAAATATCAGAATCTGATTAGAAATGGAGGAAGCTTAACTAGAGAGACTGAGTAGTCCTTGTGGCTGATAGATCAGCTTTGGAGTGATGGTGCATTGCTGATTTTTTCCTCCATCCATTCAGAATCTCTCTTGTATAAAACATATAATTTCAATTGTGTCAAAGAGGGCTGCAGTCGCTTGCTTTCTCTCCATAGATGCTGTGATATTGCTAAACCTGTTCAAAACATCTGGACTTGCAGCATCCTACTGAGCCACCAGAGTGGATACCTAGTGTGCTCACAACTGCTTGCCTCACACCCACCTGGGACTTTGAGCTTTCTGTCCAGTCTCATCCATATATACATCTGCAGGGAAGAAGACCTGCGTGCCAATATTTAACCCCCCAAAAATGGCTAAATGGAAAGTGGACTCTGAAAAAAAGATGCTTTCAAAAGAGGTGGGAGGCAGAGTACCTGTTTATTGACATTGAAGATAAGGCTGTGTGCCTTTTTTTGTGGAGCTACTGTGGCTGTATTTAAAGAATATAACTTGAGACGGCACTATGAGACCAAACATCAAGACAACTACAAAAACTTGAACATGGAGCAGAAGGCACAGAAGGTAGAAGATTTGAAAAAGAGCCTGATGTCACAGCAGCATATGTACACAAAAGCAAAATCACAAAGTGAAGCTGCATGAAAGCTAGTTTTATAGTGGCAGAAGAGATAGCTAAATCAGCCCGGCCATTTACAGATGGGGAGTTTTTGAAGCGCTGCATGATTAAAGTGTGTGAAGTCTTGTGTCCAGACCAAAAACAATCTTTTTTGAATGTAAGCCTAAGCAGAAATATTGTTGTTGATCGGATATGTGAGCTTGCCACTGATTTACAAGGACAATTGGTTGAAAACGGAAAAGAATGTATTGCTTATTCCTTTGCTGTGGATGAGAGCACCGACGTCTCTGACATAGCACAACTGACAATCTTCATCCGTGGAGTGGACTCAAGTTTGTGCATTATGGAGGAACTTCTGGCTATAGAATCAATGCATGGCACTACCACTGGAAAGGACATATTTGAAGCAGTATCCAACAGTATAAATGATATGAAACTGCCCTGGGACAAACTTATAGGACTCACAACAGATGGAGCACCTTCAATGTGCAGGGAAAAGAATGGATTAGTAGAAAGGATGCGGGAAAAAATGAAGAGCGAGAATTGCACAGGTGAGCTGATAGCATATCACTGCATCATACATCAAGAAACACTATGCAGCAAAGCCCTGAAAATGGAACATGTAATACACACTGTAACACAGACAGTTAACTTTATAAGAGCCAGAGGTTTAAATCACCCTCAATTTAAGTCTTATCTTGAAGACATAAATTCTGAACTTGGTGATCTCCCTTATCACACAGAGGTGCGATGGCTAAGTCGAGGGAAAGTGCTCAATAGATTTTTTGAATTGCGTATGGAAATCTGTCAGTTTATTGAAAGCAAAGGAACACAGCATTGCAGGATGAAAAGTGGCTATGTGAATTAGCTTTTCTATGTGACATTACTAATTATCTCAGTGTACTAAACCTTCAGCTTCAGGGACGGGACCATGTGATCACAGACATGTACGATTCTGTGAAAGCTTTTCAAATAAAGCTGCGACTGTGGGAGACTCAGATGCAGCAAGGAAACTTGAGTCACTTTCCCAGTTGCCAAACAATAAAAAACCAAGTCTCCACCACTGTGTTCTCAAGTGCTCAGTTTGCTGATAAACTGAGCACACTTCAGATGGAATTTACACGTCGCTTTGTTGATTTTGAAAGGCAGAAATTCAGTTTTGGATTTCTCAGCAATCCATTTTCAGTCGAAGTAGAGAGCGTACCTGTAAATATCCAGATGGAACTGATAGACCTCCAATGTAATAGCACGCTGAAGGGAAAGTACAATTCTGTAGGACCTGCACAGTTCACCAGGTTCATCCCTGAAACAATGCCCCAACTCCGCCTACAGGCTGCTCGAATGCTCTGCATGTTTGGGAGTACATACCTCTGTGAGCAACTTTTCTCTGTCATGAGGGTGAACAAAAGCGCACACAGAAGTCTGCTCACTGATGCACACCTCCACTCTATCCTGAGAGTATCCACAGCTCAAAACTTAATGCCAAACATGGATGAACTTGTAGCCAAGAAAAGATACCAAACATCCAGTTCGGACAAAATGGCATGAGAACTAAAAAGCTTGTGTTTTTCTTTGTTTAAAATTTGTTTTTGCAGATTTATTTGAAACAGATAATTTATTTGTTCATATTTGAAATTTTAATCCTTTTTGCCCCACTTCTTAGACGTAAAACACTTCTGAACTAATATGATACAATAGTCTTACTACATGCAACTGGTCCTTTGAAGGCAACCATGATGCTGATGTGGCAAAAGTTTCCAGGAAGCAGTTTCCTCCAAGTCCAACTTCTGCCTTGAAAGATCTCTGGAGACGAGCAGGAGGTGGCAGGGAAGCTGCATGAGGGAAGGCTGCTCCAACAAGCCAGCATCCTTACCATGCATGATTGGAAATGGGGATTCCCTTTCAAGAAGGGCCAGCATCCCTCATGCATGACTGGGAAGTGCTGCTCCCCTGCCTCCTCCTCTTGCTTTCTAGAGATCTGTCAAGGAAGAAGAAGGAAACTACACACACACACACACACACACACACACACACACACACACACACACAAACACATTCCAAGCTTGGAGACTAGGAGGCTATCCAATCTGAGCTAGCAAACTACAATCATGCCTAGGCTTGGAAAGAAGGCCCTTTCCATCCTCTGTGGATAAAAGTCCCCAAACTTAGAATGCAGTGTGTGTGCGTGTGAATGGGCACATGCTTGACTGCCAGAAGTTTGGGGAGATGAAGAGCTTGTGGGGTGAGTTGTCCCTACATCAAGTTAGCCAGTGCAACTTGTTCTGTCCTGACCCAGGTATATCGAGTCAGCTGTGCTGAGTGAGCAGCATTGAGCTGGCCATGCCCACCCAGCCACACCCACCCGGCCATGCCCACCCGGCCACGCCCACCCGGTCCTTTGAGGGCAACCATAATACTGATGTGGCCCTCAATGAAATTAAGTTTGACACCCCTGCTCTAGTTCAAAGGTCATTATATTTCATGTACCAAAGAAAATTGAATGTTACTCTTTTTTATAGCTTTTTTCTCTTCTTGTTTGCACCTCCCATTTTTGCTTTTTCCCTGTCTGCCTTTCTCCTTCCATTTTTTTTCTTTGGTCTTTTGTATTTTATAGTTTTTTGAAATTCAATAAAATTTTGTGGAAAAAAACAATTGTGCAGCAAAGGATCTTTTCCTTATTACATCAGAGTTTGCCATTTTCCTGCATCCTTCTTGTATATTCTGCATAGAGAGTAGAATTGTAACTACTGATTTTCTTTCTGACTTTTACATATTACATAGACATGTGAGAAAAGATTTCAGTTCATGACAACTGTGCATGCGAGATATCCTCTGTGTAATCAAGGATTGCATGAAAGTTGGGGATGGAGTCCACTCTCCATGCATCTGGTATACCATGGATAGAATCTCTCTGTCTTTCTCTCTCTCTCTTTTTCTCTCGCCTATCATTTTCATCTATCCATCTATCCTTCCATACTCCTATCAATCAATCTTTATTTGGTCCTAGACCAGGAGTGGGGAACTATGGCCCTTTTATGACCATGCTGGTTCAGGAATTCTGGGAGTTGAAGTCCAAAAGGCATAAAGGATACATACTTCTCTACCTCTGTCCTAGAAAAACAGACCACGGATGGATTGTATGCAAAAAGGAAAACTATTTAAGAGTGTAAGAAGAGCCTTGTGGAATATGTTCCACATTTTCAATCATTTGTCCCAAATAGGTGCTTTTGACAAGCTCAGAAGTAGAAGCAGGACAGTGATAGCCTTCTTCAATTGTTGTTTCCAAACACTTGTCTTTTATCACGGTGGTGCTTGTTAACCATTAATAAAACAACTACTCAAAACTTAATTCTTTGTTTACCTTTGCCATAGTGAAGAGGTACCTGAAACAGGAACACAAGAACACAGCAAAGGTTCTTTAACTAGTTCATTAATTTTGCTTAATTTTATAATGCCCTCTTGGTGTTCTGCTACTTTAGATATCCACTTATGAAATTTCTAATGAGCATGACTAAAGGTGAGAATTCCTGAGGTTGTAATTGAAGGCATCCAGCCGTTTAGGGAATTCTAGCCTGAAAACTTATAAATTTGATCAATGCAGATTAATTTCAGCTACCGGAAAGACTCCAACAGGATCTGCCCAAATCCTACACTTTCCTATGTACTGAGACAACCTAAGGGTATTATTTAGAAAAGAGAATGGAAAGTAACTATTTTTTAAAAGTCTATGGTTACTCTGGACAACTAATCCCAACTTTTATCCAAGGTAAGAACTAAGAAAATCTTGAAGTTTTTCATATCTTTCTTTAATGAGAAATGCTATCCTTTTTTTAAATATCTACATAGGTGAGCCTAATTAAAGCTTGATATCTGTTTTAGCTGGTGAGGACTTAAGCCATGCTGCCTCTGTGGTTTTGAAGCAAAGCATCTTTATTATCTTTGATGTTAGAAACATAAATATGGTCTTAAATGTGAAAGTTTCTGTTCAGATGAAGTTTTCTGATGGGGAAATCCCCAATTTTGTTCCAGAGTTCTTTTTGAAATGTAGTATACAAAAGGAGCATTTCAATCAAACAGGCCCTAGTTCCTACCATCAATTTTCTCATTCAGCTTCTAGGTTTATGCTTTGTTGTTGGGCCATCCATTCCCCTATCCACATATGTGTATTTTAACAAAAGTTTTCATTTCATTTCTTTCTTTCTGTTTCTTTTTTTAAAGCTTACACCCTTCAGATGAATTGAAAAGAACAACATCAGATTCCTAAAAACAGGACCGATGTTTCACAATTCTGCTTTACTGTACCAGAAAGAAGAGGTACAGATGATGGCTTCCAGTGAGAATTGTTCTGTGTTCTCTTTGTTATGCAAATGAACTTGAAAAGCACATAGAAAAGATCCAGATTCTGTGAAAAATGACCGGAAAGCAACTTCGTAGATATACAAAACAAGCAATGTGAAAAGAATATAAAAGTATCAGAGTGGTTTGGGTACAGCACTAATCCTGAGCTGTTTTCTGGGGTCATTTTTATAAATGAGCTTTAACAGAAACATTGTTGTTTCTGATAACTAAGTAAAAATATATATTTTCATTAATATAATATTATTTATATAATAATGTGTATATAAATTCAATAGAAGAATATATCTACTCATAATACTCCAGTGTTTTATGAGTTGAATATTGTTGTCTTGAGAATTTTTTCATTGCCATATTCATATATATATATAAAAATCAAAGTAAAAAGTTAATTTTGATCGATTAAATTCCAACTGAAATTGATAGGTGTAGGAGAAATTGGGTAGATCAAGCTAAGTCTGAAAAACATTTGTAAAAAAGATTTATGCATATGTCATTTATGAACTGCCCCAATCTAACTGACTTTGGCTGGTATAATATAGAAGCCAACAATTAGAATACTTAAAAAATTAAAATAAAAACAGAAATACAAAGCAGATTTCTGTGGAAGCCTATTGGTAATTAAATAGATTCAATCAGAAAGATTCTCCCATGTAGGCAATGTAGATAATATTTAACTGAAATTGCTAATAATTCAGCTTTTAGTTTAGTAAACAATTTTTATTTGAAGATAATTTTAATTGTGTTTAATTATATAACTAAATTTTTAATTATATAAATTATAGGATTTAGCATAAACAAGTTGCATTTTTTTAATCAACACCATGTCACTCTTGCAACTACCAGAACATAATATTGGGAGAATACCATTTGGCGCTTTGGGAATTGCCCTGTAATCCCATTTTAGTTCAAGGTTCCATCTGATCTCCAGTATTACTTAAATTTTGAAGACTCTTATTTGGATTTAGAGCAGGTTTCCAAATTACCCTGTACTTTCAGGGATGGATGTATCAAGAACTAAACTGTAAAAACTGGATATGGAGCAAATTACAGTTAAATTTGAAAAAGAAGGTTTTGCTAAATTTGGGTGCCAAATTCAGGATTTAGGTAGGAGATATGATTGCCACAGCAGCCTCAAACCTTTTGGGCACCAGGGATTGGTTCCATGGAGACTGTTTTTTCCATGGACTGGAGGGGGTGTGGTTTCACATGCTGCCTGCATTCTGCAGATGGGGCTTCCCTTGTTTGTACGGACCAATACCAGTCCATGGACCAGGGGTTAGGGACCCTTGACCTATGGATCAAATTCACAGCCTAAAACATGCCTCATGTAGCACTGATATGGACAACTAGAGTATATACAATATAATAAGAACTTCGCCCTTTTCTTGACTATAACTCTGTGTTATAGGACAAAGGTTGAAATATAAATCTTTTTTTTTTCTCCTAAGATATTTTCTTGAGAATAATATCCAGGGTTTTTCTCATTGGGTTTAATTGGGTCCTATTTCCATTCAATTCTATGCACACAAAGGAGAAAAAACTGATTGTAGAGAACATGTAGCTTTTAAGAAAATTTTTTCTTTGGAAATGATATGAATAGATTTGGAAACATGTTGCTAGAATTAACTTCACCTTTATCCATATCCATTTCTCTGATATAATCTGTCTCTTACTCTGATGTTTCCTTCTCTTTCTCTTGAACTGTTATAGCTCCATACAGCTCATGTAAAAATTTTCTTCACTTTATGAAGCATTAGAATGGCCGGAAAATCAATGTTCTAATTCCCACAAAGCACAAAGTCTATAAACTCATAAATAATAATAATAATAATAATAATAATAACAACAACAACAACAACAACAACAATAAAGTTGGAAGGTACCTTGGAGGTCATCTAGTCCAACCCTCTGCTAGGGCAGGGCCCTATACCATTTCAGACAAATGGCTGTCCAGTCTCTTCTTAAAAACCTCCAGTGTTGGAGCATTCACCGCTTCTGGAGGCAGGTTGTTCCACTGGTTAATTGTTCTAACTGTCAGGAAGTATCTCCTTAGTTCTAGGTTGCTTCTCTCCTTGATTAGTTTCCATCCGTTGCTTCTTGTCCTGCCTTCAGGCGCTTTGGAAAATAGCTTGACTCCCTCTTTTTTCTGGCAGCCCCTGAGATATTGGAACACTGCTATCATGTCCCCCCTCGTCCTTCTCTTCGTTAAACTAGACATACCCAGCAACCATTCCTTATATGTTTTAGCCTCTTGGAGTTTTGGCTTCATCCCAATGTTTTCACATACTTTTGTGACTTATTGTTAACTGTTGGCTCATCTTATCCATGTCATACTTCTCTAAGATTATATCCTAGTAATATCTCACTATTGCAGTCTGCTATATGTTGAGATTTGAAGGTGTGTTAAAAATGAACATGACTCAGAAGTCAGTTGTTGGAATGTTAGTTGTCATGTTAGCTGTCAGCAAATTGAAATCTTTTTCATTCTAATCATAATTTCAGATTAAATCTTTAAATTAATTTGGACAAAGGTATCTCAAATCATTTGATCTTTTTTTTTTGCTTTTCGAAATTTAACAGGTAAAACCTTCTCTCACAGGGTGACAAAAGTATTAATCCTCTTTTTCCACATTCATTTTGTTTTTTTCTCAGATGAAGAAATTTGAACAGTTGTTTATGACTGAGATATCTTCTCTCTCCCAGTGGTGGGATTCAAATATGTGGTTCCCTGTGTGGATGCCGCTTCTGGAAGTCCATTCTGGGCCTGGGAAACAAAAAATTAGCTACCGGTTCTGCCAAAGTGGTGCAAACCGGCTGAATCCCACCACTGCTCTCTCCCATTAGCTCTCTTGCTTATTTTTGAACCTGGAATAGATAGTCCCTTCCTACTCCTTGAAAATGTTGCTGTTATTACCAAAAGACATCAGGGTTTTGAACCTGGAGATGCTGAGGAAATTGCAAGGATCAATCATTACAGATCATTCCAAGAGGAAATGTAGAAACTTTAAAATGAGTAAAATTGGAGACCAAAGTTTATACCATTCTGCTTCTAATGAAATACTACTTAGATATTTAGATGTTGGTTCAATGAGGTTTCATTACACCTGAGATATCTTAACAAAGAATTCTCATGTGTATTATAAGGATTAATATTATTAGACTGAACACTGTAATAATTTATAATATTGGTTTTAATTGCATACTGTAGAGCAGAGGTCCCCAACCTTTTGGGCACCAGAGACTGGTTCCATGGAGAAAGATTTTTCCACAGACTGGAGACTGTGTGGTTTTGTGTGCTGCCTGCATCCCATGAATGGGGCTTTGCTTGTTTGTGCAGACTGGTTGCTGGCATGACACAGCCCAGTCCCGGTCCACATACTGGGGGTTGTGGACCTCTGCTGTAGAGGATGTATTTTAAAAAGAGCCAAGGTGGCACAGCAGTTAGAGTGCAGTACTGCAGGCCACTTTAGCTGACTGTGTTCAGCAGGTCAGCGGTTCAAATCTCACCGGCTCAAGGTTGACTCAGCCTTCCATCCTTCCGGGGTAGGTAAACTAAGGACCCAGATTGTTGGGGGCAATGTAAATATATATACACATTGCTTACTGGTGTACACCGCTTAGAGAGTGCTTGCACTTAAAGTGGTATATAAGTCTCATAAAATAAATAAATAAATAAATAAAAATGGATACTATTAAGTCTTCCAAGACACTGCAGATAGAGGGGGAAGAAATAATAGAATCAGAGCATGTTACACAGAACCATATGGCTACAGGATTGTAACTGGAAAATTTGTAAGAAAATATCACACCTTAGATATTTGTGAAAGTTTTGGCAGAGCTTCTTTTACAACAATTTCAACAGGTTTATTTGGACATCCTAATTTATTCATAAAACTTGGTGCTGTGTTGATGGATAAGCATTTCTAGCTTTATGACATAAGTTACTAAACTTTAATAAATGCAGAAGAGGGGCTATATTAGAGGGCGATGAATGTTCAATTATGCAAAACAGGATTCAGTAGGACATTTCCCATGGACCCTTCACACATGCATATTCACAATTCATCAACTTACAGGCCATTACACAGTGAACATCCCAAATTGCAATTTCATATTGTCTGTTTACCATAGCATTGTACTACTTAATTCTCTTGGGCAGATCATTGTTTAATACATTTCTATACAGTTTCAATAATTTAATAGAAGACCATGTCTCTTTCTAACAGAAAGTTGTAGCTTCGGTCCTTGGTAAAAAGTCATTTGGGAAAACCTGTGGAGAGTCATTACTGAATAAACAATACTATAGTTTCCTAGGGAGTTTAAATAATTATTTCAGAAAGCATCTAATTAAAATGAAGCTGCTCAAATGTATATAATAAATACACAGCTATAAGCCAAAGTAAATAGTTTGCTATGTAAATGATTTTGTACTATCAAGTCATTGTTAACTTTTAGTGACCACAGAGGTATTTTTTTTTTCAAGATGATCTGTCCCTAACCTGGTCCTACAGATCTTTCAAAAGAGCACTAATGACCACTGTGATTGAGTCCATCCAGCTTATTGCTGGTCATCCTCTTCTTCTTTTTCCTCCCACTATTCCCATCATTAGAGCTTTTTCTAGAGAGCTGGGTCTTCACAAAATGTGTCCAAAATAGGATAATTTAAACCTGGTTAAAAGATATCTAATATAGTCATGAAAATAAATCAAATCTTAGTTTGACTATTTCTAAAACTTACTTCTTTAACATATTTAACCATTTTTATGTAAATCCAGCAATAACCAAGCTCTGAGAATTAATAGAGAAAAATAAACAAAAATATTCAAAATATTTTTGAAATCAAAATCCCCATTCCATATAGGGTGGGTGTATATAAAATTACATTTGTAATCAAAAGGAAACTACATATAACATTATAATTATCCATATTCAGCATTGTTGCATAAAAGAACTTTTACATAAAGGGAAAAATTCCTAAGAATGTCTTCATGAATATAACTATTATACATGAGTGAAAGATTCTTCAACACCATTTGCTATTCTGTTAATTTTCAGCCAATGCTATTTCCTACACCATAAATTCAAGGAAAGATGTTTTAATTTTTCACTGTTTTACCTGATAGTTTACCACAGTGTTATTAGCTGCCCAGTTTTACAAGTTTTTGAAAAATATACAATAAGTCTAAACTAAAATTAATTGTTAATTAACCGCCAGATGTTTTTGTGCAATTTCTCCAATCAAAATTGGAAATCTTGGGGGAAACCGATGTTGCTACCAAACATGTTATATGTACATTTCAGTTAATATAATGAAATAACAACAACTATAGAGTTGGAAGGAACCTTGGAGGTCTTCTAGTCTGACCCCCTGTTCAGGCAAGAAAATCTATACCATTTCAGACAAATGGTTGTCCAATCTCTTCTTAAAAACTTCCAGGGTTGGAGCATCCACAACTTCTGGAGGCAGGTTGTTCTACTGATTAATTGTTCTAACTGTAAGGAAATTTATCCTTAGTTCTAGGTTGCTTCTTTCCTTGATTAGTTTCCATCATTGTTTCTTGTCTTGCCTTCAGCTGCTTTGGAGAATAGCTTGATTCCCTCTTCTTTGTGGAAACCCCTGAGATATTGGAACACTGCCATCATGTCACCCCTAGTCCTTCTCTTCATTAAACTAGATATACCCAATTCCAGCAACTATTCTTTATATGTTTTAGCCCCGAGTCCCCTGATCATCTTTGTTGCTCTTCTCTGTACTCTTTCTAGAGTTTTAACATCTTTTTTATATTGTCATGACCAAAACTGGATGCAGTATTCCAAGTGTGGCCTTACTAAGTGGTATTAACACTTCACGTGATCTTGATTCTATCCCTCTGTTAATGCAGACCGTATTGGCTTTTTTGATAGCTGCTGCACACTGCTGGCTCATATTTAAGTGATTGTCCACTAGGACTCCGAGATCCCTTTCACAGTTAGTACTATTGAGCAAAGTACTGTCTATACTGTACCTATGCATTTGTTTTTTCTTCCCTAAATGTAGAACCTTACTTTTTTCACCATTGAATGTCATTTTATTAGATAGCACCCAATGTTCAAGTCTATCGAGATCCTTCTGTATCTTAAGCCTATCTTCCAATAGTGTTGGCTATTCCTGCCAGCTTGATGTCATTTGCAAATTTGATGAGTTCCCCATCTATCCCCTCATCCAAATTGTTGATGAAGATATTGAAGAGCATTGGGCCCAGAACAGAGCCCTGGGGCAGTCCACTACACACTTCCCTCCATGTAGATGCAGTTCCATTGAGGACAACATGCTGAGTATGGCTATGAATCCATCTGGTGGTGATGCTGCCTAGCCCACATTTTTCTATCTTATCAAGTAGTAGGTTGTGGTCTACATTATCAAATGCCTTACTGGAGTCCAAAATGTGTTACTGAAATCCAAACTTGTTGATAACTCAGTGGGATGAACAACAAGCAAAATATCTGACAAAAAAAGACTTATTACTTAAGCTTCTTATCTAGAGGAATTAAAGATCAACAGGAGACTGAGGGCATATCCAACTTGCTGTTTAAGTGCTCTACTTTTTTATGCCAACTTTGAATCTAAGCCAATTTAATAATACTGCATTCTCCCTCAGCTGAAACTCTTTGGCTACAGCTTGCAAAATATTCATCCTGGATAGCAGGTTACTGTGTCCTCCTTTAGGAGTGTTCCCTGTTGCTTTGCATGATTAAACCCCCAACTCTTTATTTAACATGCATCACAAGCACATGAAAAGAAGTGAGCCTTCAATCCCTTAGACACACTCACTATTATGATGTCACTGACTCACTTCCATCCCTTTGTGGATACCACTGTCTCCAAGAAAGTATTTGCTGCTAACTTGCCTTCTTATTGGACATATGTACTTTTGTTTATTTGAGTGTCTGTTAAGTACAATTGATTTGATAATGTACAAAAATCACATGTTAAAATGCAACTTTTTTTTAAAAAAGCCATTCTTTTCTCACTGTCCTTTTGGTCTCTGGTGTCTTCTAGAACTACCTTTATCAGCTCAAATAGGCAGATGTGTTTAGGTGGCATAGAGGGAAAAGAATTTTACAATTGCAGTGGGAAAATGACCCTAGCAGTCACATTTGCAATGGAGCAGAGGTGAGTCCAGTACGACACATCAGCTCCTGTCCTCCAAAATGATTGCCGAACCATTCTCATAAGGGGGCAACCAGGCAGTATGAGTAAGCCCTGAGAATAAGTTATTGATGGTTCTTAAGAAGAAAAAATAAATAAATAAAAGTTTCACAATGCTAACCCTTTGCATAAAATTTGAGTGCTTTTGAACTTCTAAATTAAGAAATTGGATTTGGCTTTCAACCCTAAGTTGAACAAGACAGTTTCCAGAATTTACGGTTTAAGACAAAAATACAGTCTGAACTCAACAGTGAATCTTCTGGGTGGTACAAACTTCTACCAAATATGAATTTTGGCCAGTACCTTTTTCTAGCACAAGGCTATGCATATCTGCTCAGAAAACAATGTCACTGGCTTCAGCAGAACTTATCTTCAATGAGGTGCATATGTGGCATTGTAATCCTAATGATTCTTCTATGAGGTAATCTAAGTAAATCACAGGCATGGCAATTGTGCTTAGCTAAATGTTGTCTTTTAGATTTCTCAGGGAGAGATCTTTTTAAAAAAAAAAAACAAATTAATCTAGGAGTCTATAAAAGAGTATAAGATATTCATAGCAGAATATTTAGAATGCTTGATGAGCCTTCAAAACCAAATAAAGCAGTAACTCTAGTGAGGGAGCAACCACAACTTCTGAAGACAAACTGTTCCACTGATTGATTATTCTAACTATTGGGAAATTTCTTCTTATTTCTAGGTTGGATCTTCCTTGATTAGTTTTCATCCATTGCTTCTTAGCCTGCCTTCAGGTGCTTTGGAGAATAACAATCTCTGTTGTTGCTTTCCTTCCATCATTGCTCTACAAAACATGCAGGATAGTTAGAATAAAGCACCACAGTGAATAGATTTCCTTTGTAACAGTCCTCCCAGCTTGTATACAAGAAGTTGGTGAAGGCAAACTTAGAATATTAGATCAAATGCTCACACCATAATTTCATCCCTTGTACGTAAACTGGATAATTTCACTTGCAATTGTGCAAGCAATTCCATATTATCTAATGTTAATTTAATAGTGTTTTGCCTCTGGTCCTTCTCATGCTTCTTTCTTGGCACATTTCATCACCCACTAGGAACCAAGTATATGATTTTACTACCAGCAATTTGAAATGTCAACATAAAATAATGGGCCTTCCTTCTGTATTTAAGGCAGACATTAAAAAATCCAGCTGAAGTAGTATGTACAGCAACATCCTTTTCTTTTTCTTTTTAACATTTCTACTGGGTAATAATACAGACCTCAGAGCTATGACACAGTAGACTTTCTTTTAAATTAAGTATGACTCTGGGTTATTCATGGATTGCAAGTATTTTGGGAACAATATGAAAGTAGTATGCCATTAACTAGGTTTGACCCTGTTGTTGTTTTTTAATCAATCAAGATCGGCTAGAAACTAAGTTATCACTGCAAGTCTATTTTTGAGGGATATTTTCTTCTGCCTGAAGAAAAGTTTGGGGGAAAATCAAAACAGTTAATCAGTGAAATGACTTGCCTCCAGAGGTTGTGGGTGCTCCAACACTGGAGGTTTTTAAGAAGAGATTGGACAACCATTTGTCTGAAGTGGTTTAGGGTTTCTGCTTGAGTAGGGGGTTGGACTAGAAGACCTCTTAGGTCCTTTCCAATTCTGTTATTCTGCTTGTAAATTCAAATGGCATTTTTCCCATGACCTAGCAAGGTATGAGTTTTGCAGGTCTTATACATGGCAATTTTGTCATAATTATTCTCAAAAAAGATTGTCTTCTGTCTTAAATGGATCTTTAATGCTCTTTATACCTCATTTTAAAAAAATCTTCTTATTTACTGGGTTCTTTTTCCCCCCAAATGCATTTGGAATATTATTGTATTTCATGCCATTTTAACATGGTACATTGGAAGTTGAAGAGTATACAGTCAGAAAGTGACTATATTTCCTTTTGTTCCATTTTATGATTGATTAGCTCTGATCCCAAAACATGCCTTTGCCATAGTAATTGTGGTTTGGAGATGTGGGATTGCATAAATATTATCAATCCATGTGAAAAATTATTAATCTAGTCAGTAACATACCAAAACAAACAACCCCCCCCCCCAATATCCATCTTATTTTATTTACAAAGATTCCCTACAGTTAACTGGAGTGTTGATTTTAATGAGGCAAGTTTGATTCATGAGTATATTAGTTGTGGTAATGGGTGACTTCCTACATCCCTATAATAATAGGATACTGTTCATGAATATCTTGTGAAGTGAAGAGATATGAAGGAATTACAATTACTGCTTCTCTTTTAGCACACAGTTCCTGTGCTTTAACAATAAGAATTTATAATGCCAGAAAATAAAAATGCTAGATTATACTGGCCATACTATATGTATCAGGAAGGAGAGGTTAGGTGATTTTTTTTTTTTTTTAAAGGTACAGGGAAATGGGATATATTTATTCTAGCATATGCATTTGATGTACTCCAGTATATTTTTCTGAATGTTTTTGATGACAATTATCTGTCAGGGCCCAATGACTTTACAGAAACCTAATACAAAATGTTTATACAGGGGAGGAC
Source organism: Crotalus tigris (assembly GCF_016545835.1). Classification (NCBI taxonomy): domain Eukaryota; kingdom Metazoa; phylum Chordata; class Lepidosauria; order Squamata; family Viperidae; genus Crotalus; species Crotalus tigris. The sequence continues at coordinate 476,269 of NW_024096808.1, read as the reverse complement.
ACTTCTACATACTGACATCCCCACCCCCCACCCCCCAAGATTTGATTTCCCCTCCTTGCATCCTGAATAGACCACTTAGCTTTCCCGTCTTGTCTATCATATTTCATATTTCTTCCATTCTTTTTTCACTATGTCAGCCACTTACGCTTCCTGTGAGTACTGATGGGAAAGCTATTTGAGTTCAGTGGGCATCAAAAGAAGAAATAGATTCATTTACTAGATTCATTTACTATTAACAGGAATTCTTTTAGGAGTCCTTGTCTTCAAGAGAATTCTAGTAAAATAATAGGAATTGATCTATAGGTGGAAGGAAGGAAGGAAGGAAGGAAGGAAGGAAGGAAGGAAGGAAGGAAGGAAGGAAGGAAGGAAGGAAGGAAGATTATTAATGGGATTTTCATGTGGGCATGTATGAGTGCCTTTGAGTTAATGTTGATTCTTGGTGATTGCCAAGTCAAGTCCTTTTTTTTCATGAGAGAAAGTGACTGGCCCAATATTACCCAGCTGGCTTCATATCTAAGGCAGGACTGAAAAAAATAGTGTTCCAATTTCTAGCCTGGAACCTAAACCTCCCATTAATAGGATAAAAATATGATTTAAAATGTTATTCTCATTTTTTAGGACTCCTAATTTTTATAACACACATTTTTTTAATGTGTATTATAGATGACCTACTCTTTGCACGCGATGTGTTAAGAAAGAAGAATGAATTATGGACTTATTTCTCTAGGACGACATGACATTTCCTCCAGCTAATTTTTAAGACAGAATGGCATTCTTTTTAGAGCCAAGAAAGTTACCATGTTTATGTAGGCATAATTGTCACCATAATTGTCACCAGATTTTTAAATTAAGTCAAATTCTTAATATTTTCTACAATAGGACTGGGAGAGTTTGCAAGAAGAGAGACCATCTGAGTTTTTAACTTTAACTTCTTTTTTAAAAGAAAGAAATATTTGCAAATATATTTGTACTTTAGACTACCCTTGATGAATAATTAGATATTCATAGGTTAATATGAATTAATCTTTGCTGGTTGAAACAACTAACACAAGAAATTATATACCAATTTAGAAACTAAAATCTGTCTTTGTTTCTTGGTACAGTTGCTTGACTACTCATAGGGACTTAGCAACTGATTATTGAAGTTGGTTTAGCACAACCCAAAATAGGCTAATAAACCTGAGTTAGATTAGTTCATGTGGAAGTAGGAAAATAACGCAAAAGAACTCTTTGGAATCTACATGAAAAAGCATGTTGAAGGAGTTTTTCACTCACTGAAGAAAAAGTGGGGCTGAGGTTGATGGAAGATAAAAAAAATTCAAAAGCTGACCTGCCAGAGAAGACCTAGCACAAGACAAACTGCCAATTTGATTCACGGATGTCAACCAGTATAACTGATTCTTTCTTAACTGTGGAATAAAATAGTTCTAGTTACTTACCAACCCAAAGAAGCATATATGTACTACTTTTACTACTTAAAATGGCTTTGAGCTAAAAAAAAAAAAAATAGGATTCTGGGTGGGGACAATTGCTTGCAAAAGAATGCAAAGAAATTAGCAAAGAATTGAGAATATGAAACTGCTTGATTGTTCTGATAAAAATTGACTGAAATTACTTTCTATTGTCTCTTCAATGAATAAATGGGAGTGTGTGTGCTTAAATTGTGAAGAATTATGTAATCCTGCATGTTTTATTCAGATTCCTCAGATCTGTGGATATACTGTACCTTTTTACATGTACGTTTAAGTTTTCATTTAAGATACAGATAATCCATGTTATAATCATAACTGAATCTGGAATTATGGTAATAAGTCATGGAGGTCATTAAGTAGGCTACCAGATGACTGCGACCATTTTTACAATTCTTTTTCTGACAACTATTAAGTGAATCCATTTTCTGCAATGGGTTTTTTTGTGGAAACTGGAAGCAAATGCCAGAAACCATCAAAATCTGCCAAAATCATGGCCATGTGTTTGTGGGATGCTGCAAAGGGCTGTAAATGTGAGCCAGTTGCCAAGAGTCCGAAATGTGATCATACAAAGTGTGAAGCCATTGGAACTCGAGTACCAGGTTATAAGTACATTTTGGGGGTCCCATTGTAACTTCAAATGGTTACTAAGCAACCAGTTATTAAATGAGGACTACCTATGTGATAACAATGTGATAGCAGGGGCTTTAATTTTGTTGATTTTCAGCTTTATCACTAACTTTATTATTTTGTCTTCTATTTTTCTATGAAATTCAAGTGACCAAATCTAAAACCCTGGTAGATGTAATAGTAAAAGAAATGTGCATTCACTACCACCCAGCTTCATAAAAGAGCTTTTTTCTAATCAATACTCTGCTATATTTCTGGCATTAAAGGCTGCAGTGAAAGGTCTTAGGATAAAAGTGTAATTCTAAGCCTTATTCACACAACAAGTAACATTTCAGGAAAATCTCCCTCTTTTTTGTAAATTCATAGCTAATAGGGTGTTAATACTTTAGACCAGCTAATCGCCAGATTTTAAAACTATTTTGAGTATTCCAAGAGCATTGTATAAAACAGTCTAATGATAATATAGTCAATTAAAATAATTTTTTGATTTCATAGCTTGGTCACATTAGCAGCATATAAAACTCACTAAGTACCATCAGCACTGAAATGCATTCTAGATGATTCCAAATCCACAATGTTTTTGTAGACAATTAAATACTCCTGTTGGCTATTATTTATTTATAGGAACTTTAAAATATACCGTATGAATTAAGTAATGATTAAAGGTCTTAAAAATATTAAATAAGTTTTTTTTGAGCGTCAAGAAACTAACTCAACAAGGGAGTTCTTTCGCATGTATTGAATATCTCAGAGAGTGTTTAAAAAAGGTAAACTGTCAACTTACTTTGTGCTGGAAAATAAAATGATAAAGAGGATGTATATTGTATACATTCTTGCCCCATTATCTTATTTTGACTGAATTTCAATAAGCTCATTAATGTGCTCTATGAAAGGTAGTACAATTTAAAGATGTGACCATGATTCTGAATTATATATCAAAAGTTTGGAGTCTATCGTTACACGAAGAATTATGAACCTATTGAGACTCAGCAAAAAATATTGTTCTTTTTGAGCGGAAAGAGAGTTTCACCTATTTTAAGGTCTTGGATTAAGAATATGTCTTTGCTCTCTGTTTAAGAATCAGCTTTCTATTGACATAATCAAGAGTGGATTAATATTGCTTCATGTGAGGTCATGGCTAAATGACATGTTGGAAACTGAGTTGTTTTCTTTTGATGCAATAATATATATTTGTCCTTTTAAAAAAATTATTGGGTTTTTTTTTTAAATTTCTTTATATTATAACAAATTTTTAAAAAGAACATGAGCATCTGCATTCCTCTTTCCTTAATATGTGCATATCTCAAGGGCTTTTTTTTATCATAGAACACCCAGAACGGAGTTCCGGCACCTTTTTGGGATGGAACCTTGTAGGGTAAGCAAGGCGGGTTGTATGATGTGTGTGAGTTCTGGCACTGCATATCTCTATGCAAATTTTCTCTATACTGTCTGGTTCCTCATCTCCCTATCTCTCCTTGATTTCTGCCACCGTGGTCAATTTGCTTGGTCTTTTTTGCCACTTGATCTCTATTCTTGGCACCCTCACAAATTATTTTGACTCTTCTGGATATGATCTTTAGCTGTTCAGATAACTATTCCTACCATCCAGCTTCCTGTTTTTTCTATCCTTTATTTTTTCTTTTTGGCCACATCTGTTTGTTTGTGATCAGTCCCCTTTCCCTTTATCCTCATGGTTCTGATTTGAGTTTCAATTTTTTTTTTTTTTGCTTAAGTTTCATCTCTGCTCTTTTATTCCATAAAGGAAAAAAAAATCCTTCCATCAGTGGTGGGATTCAAATATGTGAACAACCGGTTCTCTGTGTAGATGCTGCTTCCTAAGGTGACCAATTGTCCTCCTTTAGTAAGCTCTGTCCTCCCTCAAAAAGTGTCCTCCTACATGTCCTCCTTTTTGATATTTGAAGACTAATCTTCAGGGCTTTTTTTTCCTCAAAGAATGCTCAGAACGGCGTTCTGGCACCTTTTTTTGATTTTGTTTTTCAGCTTTTGCATGAGCTGTGCTACTCCCCCGATTGGCTTTCGAAAGCCAATAGGAATTGCTGCTGAGCATGCCAAAACACCCGGCTGGCAAACTTTGCATATGCAAGTTGTCTGCAATGAGGCGAATTGGCAGGAACGTTGCATCCCTCCCTGCTACCCAACTACACCATCTCCTAGTTAGTCCCGAAGATACCTGGAGGAGACTGGAGTGGCAATGCCACGGTAAGTTTCTCTTGATCTTCGGCCCTGCTAGGGCAATAATGGCTGTGGGTGCAAGAGGCAGGGGTGGTGGGGCTGCTGTGGGTGGGGGTGTGAGGGGCAGCGGCGGCCAGCTGCTCCCCATGCTGTGGGAGTCATGGGGCCTGCTCTACATGGGGCTGCGCAGGGTGGGTGGTGGTGTTGGTGCGGCGGCTGCAGGTGGGGTGTGTTGACGGCGGGCTGCCCCCTGGGGCCGGAGCCGGCGCAGCTGGTGCTTTGGGAGCCACGGGGCTTGCTCTACATGGTGGGGCAGCAGTGCTGGCGGGGTGGCTGTGGGCAGGGGCACGACATGTAAGCATAATTATAATATAAAATGTTATTGTTACAAATGTTTTTTTATTATGCATTTATCATATTATAATGTATTCTGTATTATTGTTGCAATAAATAAAATGTTTCTTTTATTTATGATATTTTTTTCTTCAATTTATTTGTGTCCTCCTTTTCATTGTAAAAAAGTTGGGTCACCTTATGCTTCCAGAAGTCCATTCTGGGCCTGGGCAACAAAAAATTAGCTACCGGTTCTGCCAAAGTGATGCAAACTGGCTGAATGCCACAACTACCTTCCATTCTGAAAGCTTTTAAATTTTTGTTTTGGTCCCACCAGATGGAAGTCTTTAGCAGATGGGACCTGCAACATTCCTCTCCTGCTAGATCTGATGACACAAGTAGATGTGATCCACAAGTGATCACATTTGCATAAATACTGAAAACTTTTTGCTAATGATAAGTCTGTTGAAAACATTGCGATCTTTGGTGCAGTATAAATAATATAACTTAACTACATTTAGTTACTCTTTTATATTGAAAAAAAAATTAATTCAGTAACAACCAGCTCCCTTCACCGTAGTGAAATTGCTCCCTTTTTTTTATATTGCTGTCACAAGAGAGATATTTTGCTAATGATAAAATGAAAACTATTGTTCAAATTATACTGAGCAATGCCTTGCAGAAATCAAGTGAGCCTATCTAGTTTGGTTGTTTAGTGGGGGCTGTTGAAGCCCCACAGGCAATGGACTTTTTCAGTGGAACTTTTGTGGCCCCTTTTATGGAATACTGTATTCTTGGAGGTACAGAGGGGGCCTCTACTCCACAGATATTTCGAAGAGAAGCCAAAGCTGCTCTGTTCCAAGTGGAATGTGGTTAATCAAGTGGTACTTTGGAAGTACCTTTTGAAAACAATTGTGGATTATTATTTATATATGTTTTAATTGGGTGTGGTTATTGCACCCAGAGTCCACCTTCCTTAGGAATATTTTTTTTTAAAAAAAAATACAGTAACTTGGGCCATTGATTACAGGAGATAGACAATCTGCATCCAGCTTCGTTGAAGAATTTAATTTGGAACAACCTGAATTCCTGAGTTTGTATCATTAAGTATTTTAAAAGCATTGCTAAGCAGAACTCAGAGGGAGGGAAGCAACCACTATCCATGTATAAATTTTGCCATCTCATCTAGAAGACATCTCTACTTTTTTTTTTCTTTTCAGTCAGATTCAAAGGCACCCTTTCCTATTTTAACATTTCTTATTGCCACCCAGCAATAAAATTTTGGAATCTTATAACACACAATAGGGCATAGCAATTTAATTAAATGGCAGAATATTAAATATGCATTAGGATACAGCTAGAGGCTTAACATGTCTTGGAGTGCCAGTTGTTTTCAAAGCCAGATTTCAAGGTACATTGAAGCACATTGCTAGGAAGAGCACAGCAAGGCATTTTAAGCAGCCTTTTCAATTCTTATTTGCACACATCTGAGATCTGAAAAGGAAGCATTGGGGGGAAAGGGTTGAACAGAATGGGGAAATAATGACTAGGAATGGGAGTGGGAGTCAAAGTGTGTCCGTGTGTGTGTGTGTGTGTGTGTGTGTGTGTGTGTGTGACAGAGAGAGAGAGAGAGAGAAACTGTTTGAATATTCTGATATTTCAGTGAACTTTTTGCAAACTTTTATCTGAGTTTTTGCATCAAAAACTGAACAATAGTACACTTGGTGAAGAACCATCTTTTAATCAAGCCAAAGATGATCATTTCTTAAAAGTCCAATCATTTCAGTAGAAATGCCAAGCACATGCCTTAAAATGTCAACTGTTGATATTAACGAGACTTCAAAAACACAAACCTTAAGTGGACTGTATAATTTTAATGTTCAAACCTTCCTAGAAATGTGAAGCACATTTCAACCGAACTTCCAGTCCTTCAAATCAAATCTTCACAAATGTCAGATGTCGGCGTATGTTCAATGAATCTTCCCTGACAAAAAAGGAGCAATTGTACCTGTCCAAGAACATCTACGTACAGTCCTTCTGTTTCTAACATTTAGCCATTGGATTATATTTTTGTCCTTCATCTTTTTTTCCAAGAACTCAGGTAGAGGCACCAAACTTTTTCTTATTTTAGCCCTAAAACTTTTCTGGATAAATCTTCAAATTTGATTCCAAAACTTTGCTTCAGATTGCATGGTGACATGAATATATTGTCTTCCTGCAAAACTTCAAGGACCTCAGGTACAGTGGCAATGGATGCCTCATTGGAAGAGATAAAGAGTTAAGTTGAGGACAGAACATCTTGGAGACAGGCTTATTCCAATTTAAGATGCTGTGCTTCTATTTCTCTGCTCTAAGAAGCAATCTCTCCTGCTATATGAGCTTCTCAAACCCAATCACTTTGTAAAAACAAGCCAAAATATTGTGAGAGCATTCCTTGTGCCCTTCCCATAGGTATCTAGTCGGTCAATTTGGGAAAAGGGTGCTTTGGACTCACCAGCAAGATTCTTTAGATATTTTTATTGGACATGGCATAAATTAAAATATGATTCACTTTATCTGCATTAAATGTTTGCTTATTAACAACAAGCCTAATATAATTATGTATGTTTGTATTTAACTGGCACATACAACAAGTTTCTATTCTTTCCATAAGGCTTGCAGATCTGATTTTTTACACCCACAATCCCTAAATGCTGAACTGGTATACCAATGTCATGCAAAATTTAGTTCAATAAATAAATAAGATTGAGGAGGCTAAGAGTGCTTTAAATGAAAGAAATCCTACTCCAAAACCCATGAAAAGTAACTGATAAAAATATAACCCTCCATCAATGTCTTAATGCTCCAGCTTGACATTTTTAAAGTGTCAACTTGTTTGCCAAATCATTGAACTTTCTTGGATTCTCTTACTATAACATGCTCTCACCAAATTTAGGAACCATTTCTACCTTTCATTTTTTTTTTTAGTATGTGTGATGGAAAATTAATTTAGATTTTTTTTAAAAAAAAAAGTCTACCCCTATTTAACAAATAGAACATGCCAAGTAGGAGTGAAATATTTAGGATGCAAAATGATGTTATAGCAGAGATCCCAAAGTACCATGGCTGCAGTCAACCTGCCTGAAATAGTGGAACAGTCTGCATGCCAACTCTAAGGCAAACTTTCGTTAATCATATTAGATTGGTAAATCTTTAGACTGTAATTAGAAAATGGCTTGCAGCAGGTCTCTTTCTGATTTGTAAATGAAATTAGACAAAGCAACAGAATTTATCTCAGTAATTTGCTTATAAGGTTGTTTCCTTTGCATCAGGTCTCCTAGATAAAACATTCCTGTGAATCAAGAGCCAAAGCTTTCTTTTCTTTAGAAAGCATATTGATCTCCCCACCGAACAAACAATGCCTTGCATGAGTTTCTTCAGGAGGGGATGGGGTAGGGATGGACGTCATCTACATTTTGGTGCTATTCTGCAAATGACATGAGTGACCCGATGTCATATTTTTGGCAACTGATACAAATTATGCATGACATTATTGTGGCTTCCAACGGATGTCTGTGCTGCTTTTGTTTTTGTTTTAATGGTAATTTTAGTAACACTTAACATTTAAAAAGATAAACAGTAATGCAAACTAAAAAAAATAAAAAAAATTAAAGAAGTTCAAAAAAGAAAAAAAAAGAATTCCCCCTCCTCTCAAGCTACATCCATACTGACAATAACTTCATCAGCCCACTATGGATTTTCTCCCCAATCTTTTTAAAGAGGGGAGGAAGTTATTTTCCTGCTGTCTTGTGTTTTACTAGAGATCTGTGTTCATGTACTGCCAAACCATGCAACTATTTCCCACAAGTTAATGCCAGGCTGGATTAGCCGTGTCATGAGAATACAGCCATGTATAGGAGAAACATGGTCAATACTACTGTTATATTTAATGTAGTTCTCAACAGCTTTGTGACATACCATCAGAAATACCTAACACTAAGGTATAGGATTTTGTTATGCTAAACACAGAATACAATTGGGTTGCATCTGCTCACATTAACCTAATTTAACATGATTGGAAAAGATGGTTATTTGTTTGTCACTTACAAGGTAGTTTTTTTCTATGCAATTTTGTACATTAGCAAACCAAATCAAGAAGATGAGAATAAAACATCCATATGAAAAACAAACTAATTATGATAGCTGGTGTTTTGACTATGAAATATAATATACAACATAAACATTTCTTGGAGCATCAAAGCATGAATTCTAAGCAATTGCTTTTTTAATATAATTTTTTTTATTAAAAGTTTTATGAAGAACATAAAAACTGACAAACTAATAAGGAGTAAAGCAGTGAAGAAAGAAAAAAGCAAAAGTACAGAAGGAAAAAATAAAAAGAAAGAAATAAACTTAATTTCATTTGCAGCAAATACGTATAATCATTTCTATGATTGCAAAAGAAAGCTCACTCTTTTTTTCCTTAATCATCAAAAGTACATGTGAAAAGTACATTTTTTCTGTGCTATGCAAAAAAAAAAAAAAATCTATAAAGGGTTCCCAATAAGTCATAAATGTAGATGTTTTGTTTTTTTTTTCTCTAATGAGAGATTAATTTAGTCATCTCCACAAATTCCCTCTTCTTCACCAACCATTTCTTCACTGTGGGTAGTACTGAACTTTTCCACCTTTCAGCACACAATAGTCTTGCTGCAGTTGTCATTCATAAAGCAAAGTGCCATGACTAGTGTCCTGTCCATTAGTCTCAAAAGAAAAGTCTCTGGTTTCACTTGTACTTTAACCTTTAAAATCTTCTGAATTAATGCATGTATTTATTGCTAAAAGGAAAATAATATTTTTCAGTTTGAACTATGAAGAATCCTTCCTTAAATGTAAATGTCAACTTCTGTACAAACCTGGCTGAGGCCATCTTTGACGTTCTAAGTGGCCACAAAAAAGAGGGAGGGAAGAGGTCGTTTTTGCTAGACTAAACATAGCACAGTCACGTGGGAACCCAGACCCGGAAGGCGGAGGGAAGATCTGTCAAGAAGCCCACCAATTAGTCTCATTGGATAATGTGATCAATAGCACAGCAGAGGGAAGGGAATTGTTACATTTTATCATGTTGAATCCCTGAGGGTTTCACTTTTGACCATACCTACACTGTATATCCAATAAACATGTTCTTTGAGGAAATCTCAAGCCTCAGGGTTCTGATTTATTTGGTTCCATCAGTCGGAACCTTGACAGTAAGATATAGAGAAAAATTGAATATATCCTCTAACAAAATCTAGGATCAAAGATTCCAAATGCATTAAGTGATCAGCATTTGTATAGAAAAGTTGTCATCATTGGTTTTTATTTAATTAATTTTCATGCCTGGTGATCTTACCACACGATCCCAAATTATTAAGTTTTTCATCCCTCCTTTCTCTATGCACTTATTCTTCATGTTCCACTCATTCCAATTATGTTCCAGTCTCCCATTTGATTTGTATAAATTAGGTCTATGAGAACTAGTCATGAATTATTCTAGGAGGTCTTTCATTTAGTTGTTTGAGAACTCCACTTCCTTCTTAATTAGGATCTCCTGCGGTTTACTTTGATTATACACTCTTCCTCTGACTTTTTTACCATAGCATGAAGCAGACTGCAGTACATTTCAGTACAGGAGCACTTTCTTCATCCTGTAATCTTCAAATTTATAGTTTCAATTACCTTTTATAGAGGACCTTGGGAGAACTTGATCCCAGGATTATAGTTAAGTTGATTAGACAAAGACCACCCAAGATGGTTCATACAATGTACAAGAATTGAATTAAAACTAATGCCTCCACCTCCCTAACTTTAAATAGAGACATTTTAATAAATGAAACAGAAATTCAGTAAATATTCTCTCAAATAAAACTCAGCTCCTGGTAATGACATAGACATAGACAATCCATGTCATTTTCTTGATTACCATTTGAGATAGTTTGCAGTGCATAATATTTTAGCAGGGAACAGTTTAAATATGATTAAATTTTCCAAATCCATTTCAGATATAACATAACCTCTTTTGGCAAGGAATTCTAAAAGGTACAGAATCATTGCTGAAAATGCTATATTTTCCAGGACTTAAATTTGGGCTGTTTTCAGAGCAGGCACAGCTCACATTATTTTTATCTTCAGATAAAATTCTGGCTTCCCTCTCTTGGGCCACATCAAAGTAGTGATGGTGATGTTCCATAATTAATTACTCCAGTTGGAACCATGCTGTATCTTGCACCATCTTTTTTGCTCCTTCATGGACCTTCTGTCATTTTCTGCCACCCTCCTTAAACCCACCCTCATATGCTCCTATGGATCAGTTCAAAGCCAAAATCTTTAGAGATGGCAGCTGAAAAAGAGATTACAGTCAAAGATCCTTGTCCATTGCTGTAAGCAAAAGATGCTGCATAAGGTCAAACTAGAGAAACTGTAGCCTATAATAGTATTTCACATTGTAAAAAAACAGTCCACTTGTGAGCATAAAGATTCTCAGTGTGAGATGCATATCACTGAGTACTGGTCACTCATAAAGAGAATATTTGCAGCTCAGGGTTGAAATGAGAGATCTTTGGTGCTTTCTGAGCTTGAATGTTTTCTTGCAGATGTTTCATTACCCAAATTGGATAATACCATCAGGTGCTAGTAAGGAGCAGGATTTGATCTCAATTTATATTCTAGTGCAGGCATATCAAACTGCTGGCCCATGGGCTGGATGCATCATATTGAAACTGCACCCACCAAATTGCTGGCAATGGGGAAAAAGTTGTGATACATTGTGCAACGTCATGTGACATCACGAGTTTGACATGCCTACTGGCTTACCCTGTCAGTGTTGGTGGGGGTGGTCTTAGAGGTTCTCTAACCCAATCAAGAAACTGCCAAATAGGCCAACAGTAAACAACACAACTAAAGCAGCTCAGAAAGCACCAAAGGACGCTCATTTTAGTAAGAGGAGAAATGAGGCAAACTACTTCTATTCTTATCAACTAATATAAAAATACATTCAGGAGAGGCTTTGCAAGCATCCTTAAGGCATAAGGAAAACATATTCAAAGAATTGTGCTTGGATGTGGAATAGAACATGGTCTTAAAATTTTCTGATGCTACCATTGCCAAATGTGTTCATTTTGGAGAACCGATTAGATAAGATTTGTAGATCAGGTTTAGTAAAGTATCAAGGAGTGAAGGAGCATTTCTTTTTATTTTTAAGTCACTAAGATTGCAACTTTAAATGGAACAACAATATTTGCAGACAATATTTGCACACAGGCCAATTAATAAGAAAGATTATCCTATCTTGTCTGTCTAGCTCTACACTGCTAAGGAAAGATCAAGAAACAAGAGCATCCAGATTTCACATAATGTATCTTTTAATGCTATTCTTGTGTAAATGCAGAATCTTAGAAACTTAAGAGAAATATCGACCAATCATTTCCAGTTAGCTCATTAGTTCAGTAATTGAAATGCTTCATAGGTTTCTTGTTACCTGGCCTAAGTTACCTTTTTTTGAAAAAAAATTGCCACTGCACTTTCCTTGTCTCTCTCTCTCTCTCTCATTTAGGTGCATTTTCCAACCTCCCCACAATTACTTACCTTGCAAACTCAAGTGATATGCTATGAGTTTCAAGCTTCCATAGTAATCTCTCCTAATTCCCAGTCCCTGTTTTAAAATCACCTCCTCTGACCTTCTGGACTGGCCAAAACTGTTGGAAGCAAAAGGCTTGTGATTGTATAATAAAATGACCTAGTTCTTGGAAAGAGTCTGAACTTTTCAGATGTTCTTGTAAAAGAAGGAAAGAGTTGCAGTTTACAACTGTGTATTATTTTGATTGTGCAACTGATCTATTTTTTTGGCAATGGATTACATTTAATGAGTCAGTGTTAAAAGGTAGATAAATCTTTAAAATAAGGCCAACCAATGCACAAAAATATAATTAGAACAAAGCCAGGTGACCTTTTCAAATAATTGTAGCAATTCACTAGAGCATTTGCTGAGTGTGTAAATGTACATGTACACACACACACACACACACACACACACACACACAAACACTTATGGAAATTAGGTGTCATTTGATGGAGCTGTTGCAGTTTCTACATGTTGTGGGTCATTAGCTGTGCAGTTTTCCAGTGTATTGATGGATGCATTATTTAGTCATGTCTCCTCTTTCAAAATGGCTATTTTGTCTAATGAACTAAATGGCAACAAATTTGTACTGAAATAACTTTAAAAAGAGATGCTATTAAATTAATTCACTTTTGCTACATCCTGAGATTAAAACTGCCAAAGGTGAGCCTGAACTCTAATTTGAAAATCTTAGCTTGTGTTCTGACACCTACTGGAATTCTCAACAGGAAAGGCAGAAAAGCTAAATTCAAATCATCTGCTTTAAACCACTGAAGTATTTGTGCAGAGCAGAAAAGGACATATGGAAGCTAAACTGGGTTTTTGAATAACATTTTGTTTACAAGACACGCTTCCTTTTACACACCCAGTGGATTCGCATTTAATCTACCCAAAGACATAATATAATACTTCAGTCTTAGCTGACATCCTGTTACCACCAAGTTGGAGCCTTTTTATGTCACACCACATGGCAGCTGAGCCTGCTTGATTCAGCCTTAACATGCTGGGGTATTATGTGCTTTGGACAAGATTCATCACACTCAGATTACATTCAGATTTACCTGAAATTGCTAGTTGTGTGTGTGCGGCTTAGTGCAATCCTTTGATGAGCATGAATTTCACTATAAGGCTCCTAGTTCCTTAGAATTAAGAACTTCTTGTTCAAGGTACTTATAATTGCAAATGGTTTCAAAGAGGTCTGCCATTTTTCCATGTTCCATAAGAAGCCCTTCTCTTCTCCTCTCCTCTCCTCTCCTCTCCTCTCCTCTCCTCTCCTCTCCCCTTACCCTTACCCTTACCCTTACCCTACACAATATAAAGCAGAATAAAGAATTGATCTGCTGGGTGGGATGAGAATCCGACTGGAATAATGTAATTGTCTGTGTAACATTTTGCTGTCCATAGATGCATTAAATTATAGTTAAAATTGATATTGCTTTTTGTTAAGTCCTTCATTTAATGGTGAATGAAGATCACACATGGTTGAATCAATAGCTCTTTATTTATCCTTTTGCTCACTCCAACAACAACTGTGAGACTCGCAGGTCTCTGCTTTTGTGTCCGGATCCCCAGGCAAAACAGTTACAGATAATGGCGCACTTTCGCACCTCGCGCATGCACGCAAGGCTGGTGCCGGGCAGCTTGCAGCAACCCCAGGACCATAGCAATGTCCTGAGCCTACTTTTGCAGGCTCAGGACACAACACCCCTTCCCCCCAGATGAAACTTTTTTCCGCACACATGTGCGACCTCTCTGAAGGGATGTGGTATAAGATTCCATTAAATCAAATGCATTGACTGTGGATATTGACGTAATTCATGGATCACACCCTTGTGTGATACCATGCTATTGTTTTGGGAATAATTGTACCTGACATTCCCAAAACAAACCAATAACTCCATTCATTTATGGCATTACTGCCTTGTTTTTCCTGTGACTTGACAGCCACTTTACAAACTCCCTAAGGTGTTTGTGTGGGTATTTAACCCATTGTGACCTCCTCGGACCCAGGGAACACCCTTGGCTTCCCTGCTCAATTACCGGGTTCTGTTGCCTGGCCTGCTTGCTTGCCCACCAGGCTTGGCAGACCAGGACTTTGCTCCTCTCCCTACCTGGTTGACCTGCCAAATTGTAGACTGGCTGGACCCTCTGAGTCCCACCCAGTGTTCCTTGGACTTGTGGTATTCTCCAGGTCCACAATGGACCTTCCTTGGGAACACAGCCCCTCATTCCCCAACCCAGCAGATGGATTGTCTGGGGTATTCGCTGTGCCCCAATACCTTGTGGCCCCCCATTCAGTGCCAGAGGTGCCAGAATTAGGATTCACCTCTCTGTCTATCCCCTTTCCCAGTGACTTCCTTCTGGGAGCAGTTGCGGAATTGGGCCAGTTCCCTTGGGTTGATGCCAGTTCTCTTGTATTCTTTGATTTGTTTGGATACCCCCAGTTAGTCTCCCTGTCTGGAGTGCTGTATGGTGTGTGTGAGTAGTGTGGGTAACCCCTGTGTGAGTCCCTGGCTGGAGTAAGTGACGGTGTGGGGAATGTTCCCCGTCCCAATGAATTCCTATTGGGCACACTTGCGGAAACTTGAGATGGGCCTTCCCCGGCCTCCTCAGTGGCCAGTGACTGCTGATAGCGATCCCCAACATGCACACTATAACCCTCCTCCCCCCCAGAGAAAAGCCAGGAGTGGAAGAGGAAGAGTCCAGTCTCGTACGCAGGTGGTCTTCGTGCCACCGGAGAATGTGGCCGTCGTCCATGGACACCTCATAGGACAAAGTTCCAGTGACCTTGAAGATCACAGCTGGAATCCAAATATGACCAGGCCTGTAGTTCTGAGTGCAGACCGAAGCACCCACTTGCAAACACCGTGGTGCCCGTGGCTGTGAGACCTGAGACGCCACCCAATCAGGGTGCAATCTGTCAAGCTTAGTTATTAATCTGCGACCCCAGTGGAGTTCAGCTGGGCTCTTTCCAGTGGATGTACAAGGTGTGGTGTGGTGTGCAAGAAGAAAGTCTGCTAACCTGTGATGCCAGTCACCGTAAGTCAGTTTCTTGAGGGCATCCTTGGTGATGCGCACCATACGCTCAGCCATACTGTTGGTGGAGGGGTGGAAAGGAGCCAAAGTCGCATGATGGATCATGTTGGCCTGAAGAAAACCCTGGAACTCAGAAGAAGTGAATTGAGGATCGTTATCTGAAACCAGAACATCTGGAAGGCCGTGTGCAGCAAAAATGCCTCTCAACACCTGGATTGTCCTGGCAGTAATAGTGGAGGAAATAGGAAGAACCTCTAGCCACTTTGAATGGCTATTAACAACAACCAAGAAGAATTGCCCCTGAAAGGGCCCAGCATAATCTATATGCACTCTGGACCATGGTGATTGAGTTTCCTCCCACCTATGAATTGGGGCCTGAGGCATTTCTGGCCATGAGTGCTGGCACAACTGACACCTGTGCACCTGAGCCTCTATAGCCTTATCTAGCCCAGGCCACCAGAGATGGCTGTGCGCAAGCGCTTTCATTCTGACAATGCCAGGATGTCCCTCATGCAGAGAGACTAAGATTCTAGGCCTCAATGAGGCTGGGATAACTACCCTGCTACCCCACAACAGGCAACCCTTAAAAGTGGACAACTTGTGCTTCTTGAGCCAGAAGCTTTGGAACTCCGTACCAGGACTTCTGTCAGGCCACCCTGACAATACCCATGAAAACACATGTGTAAGAGTGTGATCTGTGACAGTTTCTTCAGCCACATCCCTGGCACTGAGGGGAGATTCTGGCAACTCCTGAATGGAGAGAATATTGATGGCAGGAGCATGGTCTGCTTCTACCAGCTTCAGAGGTAGTCTGCTTAGGCCATCAGCGTGGCCCACTTCCTTATCTGGTTTGTGAACTAAAGTATAATCATATACTGACAGGAAAATGGACCACCTCAGCATTCTAGGGGAAATAATGTGAGGGGTTTGTTTGTTAGTTGTAAACAACCCCAGCAGAGGCTTATGGTCTGTGTAGACTGTGAAATGGCAGCCATATAAGAAATCATGAAATTTCTTAATGCCAGCCACTATGGCCAATGCTTCCCTGTCTATTTGAACATAATTATGCTCAGCAGGAAGACAGAGTCCTAGAGTAATATGCCACAGGAACCTGAGTTCCATCAGCCCTCAAGTGGCTAAGTACAGCTCCCACCCCATATGGAGATGCATCGCAGGCAATGCAGACAGGCAATTGCTCATTGAAGTATGGAAGCACAGCATTAGACGTGAGCAAAGCCTTGATCTCATTGAAGCTCTTTTCGTGGACTTTTGTCCACTGCCAAGATGCCTGCTTGTCTAAAAGCTTATGTAATGGTTCTGCTACTGCAGCTTTGTGAGGGAGAAATACATTGTAAAATTTCAAGAGGCCCAGAAAAGCCTACAGCTCACTTTTAGACTTGGGGCTTGGAGCCTACTGTATGGCCTGTAACTTCGATTCAGCAGGGTGAATACCTTGAGCATCTATCCTGAATCCTAAGAAATCAGTAGAAGTGACTCCTATCTTACACTTGTCCTTCTTCAACTTAAGGCCTGTTCTTTGAAAACGGAGCAAGACAGCCCTTAACCTCTCTGCTAAGTTTTGAGAAGATTCTCCAGCAATAAGGACATCATCAAAATAGGGCAGATACCCCTAAGTGTACTCTCCATGACACTTTGGAATATGCCAGGGGCTACATTTACCCCAAATTGCAGTCTCTTGACCTTGAATGCACTCCTATGCATTACAGTGGTCTGTGCCTCAGCAGCTGCTTCATCAACAGGTAACTGTTGATATGCCAGATCTAGCTTTGCAAAAACTCGCCCCCCTTTGAGGGAGGCCAAAATATGGCTGACTACTGGTACTGGATACGCGTGCTGTTGCAGCGCCTTGTTTAATGTGCACTTGTAGTCTGCACATATGCGTATGTCCCCATTAGCCTTGAGAGGCATTACTATGGGGGTTTCCCACGGACTTGAATCTACAGGCTCTAAAATGCCTTGCTGGATCAATTTATCCAGCTCAGCATCAATCTTGCCCTTGAGTGCAAAGGGTACTCTCCTAGCCTTAACCCTAATGGGTGTGATTGTTGGGTCTAACCTCAATGAAACTGGAGGCCCCTAGTAGGACCCAAGCTGTGGACTAAACACATCTGCAAACGCCTCACAGACTTCTGCTAGGCCAAGCATTTGCAAGTTTTGCAGTCCAGTAACCTGGATTCCCAAGGCCTCAAACCAATCGAGTCCTATAAGACTTGTTCGTTATCCCCAATAACCAACACATCTAGTGGACCCTCAAAATCCTTGTGTTGCACTGTAAGGGTGGCCTCCCCCTTTACACACACCTTGGAATTTTGAAAATCTGTTAGTATTATGTTGGATGGCCTATGTTTGGCCTGAAAGCCACTGCTGTTGCAAATCTTTCTAAATGTATGAATGGAAATAATTGAAAGAGCGGACCCAGTGTCCAGCTCCATGGCTAAAGGAACCTCTTGCAACCTGACCTTAAGTGACAGCTTTTTTTAAGGGGTTTGTGTGTGCCTGTTCTGCAAATACTCCTGCGCAACGCGCAGAAACCCACCCTATTTTGGCTGGAGACCCTGGTACCTTTCAGACGCAATTCTTCTCAAGGCTGTACCTTCTGGCAACCCAAACAGACAGATGTTATGTGGCCTTGCCTGCCACATGCTCTGCAGATGGTGGAACGGAACCTGCAGTCTGCTCTCTTATAACGACCTCCACATCCGAAGCATTTGAGCACTGTTGGGGCCTTTTCTTTGCTTTCCTTCTGCTTTCCTTCTGCTGATTGGTAAAGCCGATCCACCTCTTCTTCAGGATCTTCCTCTATTTCTTCTTGGGTGCCCTCATGGAGCACAGAGACCGCCTCCGGATTGTTTCTGATGGGCCGCATGTTCTTGACTGCCCCACCAGCTGCTTTCTCAGCCGTCACCTCTCTTAGAGCATCTTGGAACGAGATATCTTCCTTTGCAAAGATCCTCTGTTGTATGTCCCTGTTCCTTAGACCGCATACAAAACGGTCTCTCAGCCTTTCTTCCAAATCCTTGAACTCACATGGTTTGGCTGCTCTCCTCAAGGCTGCAATAAACTCCTTGGCTGATTCACCTGCCCTCTGGTCCCTCTGCTCAAACGTGTGTCTCCACGCAATAACAGACATCTTGGTCTGGAAATGTTCTTTCAATAGCTTCTTTAAGTCAGTGTACGTTACAGTCTCCAGAGGAGCAGATTTTCCACAATTTCAAATGTGTCCTGACCACAGACACACAACAGAGTTGCAGCTTTCAAACCATCTTCTCTGACCTGGTTTACTCTGAAGTAGTTTTTTACTCTTGCAACATAAGACTCCCATCTCTCTGGGTGTGACACATCAAACTCAGATAATCGACCTATCTTCGCCATCCTTGCTTCTTGCTTGGAAAGGAGTCTATCAGCCGAGCTTACCTCCAGCAATGCTGTACTGGCAGGTACTGAATTTAACACCGTCTTCCCTTCTTCAAGGACTCCTTGGGTAAGTCTTACAGCTTTTCTTCTTTAAGTTTGCAAGCGATCCCATCCTCGTCGCCAGTGTTAAGTCCTTTGTTTAATGGCGAATGAAGATCACACATGGTTGAATCAACAGCTCTTTATTTATCCTTCTGCTCACTCCAACAACAACTGTGAGACTCGCAGGTCTCTGCTTTTGTGTCTGGATCCCCGGGCAAAACAGTTACAGATAATGGCACGCTTTCGCGCTTCGCGCATGCGCGCAAGGCTGGCGCTGCTCAGTCTGGTCCCGGGCAGCTTGCAGCAACCCTGGGACCACAGCAATGTCCCAAGGCTGTTTTTGCAGGCTCAGGACACAACACTTTTCCTTCCAAATTACTGCTGGAGTCCCAATCTATAAAAACAATCCTCAAGCACCATATGGAGATTGTCATGTAACTTAACTTGCAAGTTATTGTAAAGATTTTTTAAAAATCATGCAAAAAAGAATTGTTTAAGAAGCAAGGTTGTGCAATGATCAGACTGTCCACCTGCACGCACTCAATCAGAAGTCTCATAATTCACTAGGCTATTTTGTATATGAAAGGACCTGTGCAATAGCACTTTAAGCCTTGCCAAAGAAAGTCAGAAAATAAGTGTCATTAGTAAGGATAAAAGCAGGTTAGAGGAATAGTGTATTTAAAATATGTCAATTGTTTATTTAACCTATACTAATATACAATCTTTTTAAGTCCTCAGAATTCATACTATATTGCTACAGTTCTTATAACTGTAAGGAAAGGAAGCTACAGCTGAGAAAAATTGCTGCCTAGTGGGATTATAGCAGAGCCAAGAATCAGGAAATTTAAGTGTTAGGTTTATTTTTTATTCTGGAGTATTATTTATTATTTAAACTCTCAAGCCTAAATCATTCTGTCTTTCTTAATTTCCAGATAATCAGGATATGCTATTAGATCTGCCCACACCATGTGTTAGATTCAGAGGAGAGCAGAAGGAAACAGCAGTGAGAAGTATATCAACAGAAGGCATACACAGCAAGTAGCATGTTGATTAATGCATTAGTTGGCCTACAAGCAAGGGGGTAGTCTGAAAATAATCTAGTTTTAGTTTTCTAAGTCAGTCTCTCCAAGAAAATCCTGTTTGAATAGGTTGAATTAGGTGATTGGAGTCTTGCTTTGCAGAATTTCCTAAACAATGGGTTTCCCAAAATTTGTTTTCAATCCTTTCAGGGCAAACACATTAATTGGTCTTCATAAAACATGTGCATGGGCAAGTGGTCTCCCTCCAGTCCTCTCAGGTGCAGCTAGTGTGTGTTCTCCATTAAGGTAAGTGTTTTTGACCTTGCTAGTCATGTCAAAGGGTCACTCCATCTCATTCACTGGAAATATATTCATTTAACATCAGTTCAGTGATTGTTTGAACTTACAATTGTGCTGAACAAATGATAGTTGCAACTGATACTCATATCTATGTTTGCAGCATCCCTCAAACAATGGGGAAGTCTGCAGGAGGTTGCAAATGAATCAGAATCAGAATAACAGAGTTGGAAGGGACCTTGTAAGTTGATCTAGTCCAACCCCCCCACCCACCCCCGCCCTATGACCGTGTGATGTCCTTGCTTAATGATCTACAGTGATTTGCTTAACAATGGCAACCAGAAGTGCTGGAATTTCCATTGCTAAGCAGCATGGACACATAATATCCTGTTCTATGATTGTGTTGCTTAACAATGGAAATTTTGATCCCAATTGCCATTGTTAACTGAGGACTACCTAACTATGATGTGTTCAGCTAAACCTTATTTAAAATTGCAGCAATAGTTTTAGTACTTCTTTGAATAGCTCATCAGTGCTACATTACTATAGGACAGACCAGTCCTTAACTGATCTGTAAAATAAAGCAGGATTGGGCTTGTACCAGCATGAGGGTCCATCAGAAAACTCCAGGACTGAGGCCATTTCCAAACTGCTGCCAAGAAAACTACAGTCCATGAAGTATTCAGGAGTTCTGTTAAAGGAGATTTTAGCATTTATGTAGCAAGTTTCCTTCTCTCTAGAGGATTTTTCTTATTTACTCTGGTTTTGAGCCAGAGAGCTTCCTTTTCTGGTGCCTTGCAAAGATTTAGCTTTTGTTTTGATATTTAGATGACTATATTAATTACTTGCTTAAGCAAATTTGCCTCTTGGGGATAAGTTGAAGGGAGACTTATTATTGTGAATTCCCAGGCATGCATATTTGTAGGAGGTAATTTTTGATGTATATTTTTACAACAAACAAACAAACAAACAAACAGGATGTATTATTAATTTAAGTCAACTTAATTTATATTTATTAGAATTGTGCTTCAAATGCACTAATAAGTGTGATTTATATTTTGGTTTCATTAGTAAATCATTAACTGAACAGACTTGAACACTGGGTGATATCTAACAAAATGAAATTCAGTGGTGAAAAAGTAAGATTCTACATTTAGGCAAGAAAAACCAAATGCACAGGTACAATATAGGTGGTACCTTGCTCAATAGTAGCAACTGTGAAAGGGACCTCAGAGTCCTAGTGGACAATCATTTAAATATGAGCCAGTAGTGTGCTGCCAAAAAAGCCAACACAGTGTTAGGCTGCATTAACAGAGGCATAGAATCAAGATCACGTGAAGTATTAATACCACTCTACAATGCCTTGGTAAGGCCACACTAGGAATACTGCATCCAGTTTTGGTCACCACAATGTACAAAAGATGTTGAGACTCTAGAAAGAGTACAGAGAAGAGCAATAAAGATGATTAGGGGACTGGAGGCTAAACCATATAAGGAACTGTTGCTGGAATTGGGTATGTCTAGTTTAATGAAGAGAAGGACGAGGGAGGACATGATAGCAGTGTTCCAATATCTCAGGGGCTGCCACAAAGAAGAGGGAGTCAAGCTATTCTCCAAAGTGCCTGAAGGCAGAACAAGAAGGAATGGATGAAAACTAATCAAGGAGAGAAGTAACCTAGAACTAAGGAAAAACTTCCTGACAGTTAGAACAATTAACCAGCGGAACAATCTGCCTCCAGAAGCGGTGAATGCTCCAACACTGGAAGTTTTTAAGAAGAGACTGGACAGCCATTTATCTGAAATGGTATAGGGTTTCCTGCCTGAGCAGGGGGTTGGACTTGATGACCTCCAAGATCCCTTCCAACTTTATTATTATTATTATTGATCATTGCACAGTCATCCAGATGTTCAGACTGGATTTGGCATTTTTGTCTACCTATTGAGTCCTTACCAAGGACCTGGGATAGGCACATGTGGATATTTGATGGTATTGCAGATATCGTTGCAGGATGGAAGCAGTTCCTAGTAATGCCGCCTTTTGCAATTGACTAATGGTGAATTTGTCAATGTTGTTGTTGTTACTATTATTATTATTATTATTATTATTATTATTATTATTATTATTATCATCATCATCATCATCATTATTATCTCTATATTGCTAGGATTTATCTGAGTATCTAAGTAGCTTTGTTCTTTGAATTATTCCAAATAATTGAGTGGACATCTCCTACTCCTTCTCGTTTTCCTTCCTGTTAAGAAATTATGGGCTAAGGCAGTGCTGGCGAACCTATGGCACGGGTGCCCTCTTTGTGGGCACACGTGCTGTTGCCCCAACCTTGCTTCCCCCTGTGACCCCCTCCTCACCAGCAGCCCTCCTGGAAAAGAGTTGCCCCTGAGCGTGGCCCACGTGGAGCTGTACAGCCAAGGACATGGCAGCCAGGCAATGTAGACAAGACTCTCCCCTCACACCCCATCATGCACAGTTGCTGCTGCGGGGTGCGGGCAGAGGGCGTGGCTGCCATGGCGCTGCTGGGTGATCTGCGGTGGGCCCCGGAAATGGTGAGTGGCCCTGTGGGCAGGTGGGGTGGGGGCAGAGCAGGGGCAGGGCAGAGGGTGGATCAGGGGCAGGGCCAGTTTTGGGGCACTCGGTCTCTAAAAGGTTCGCCATCACTGGGCTAAGGTGACTTCACTAGAAAGGGGATTTCTGACTTACAACAGTCTTACGAATTCATTCATAAAATGAAGAATTAATCTATTTATATGGGAAGATTTTGTTTGATTTTTTCTTTGAGAGTTCAGGAAGGAATAGGGATCTTCTTTATTTTAACTCAAGAAGCATAATATGTTGAGACAGTCTTGGGATATATTGACTGACCTAAAATCATCCAGTAAAGATGGATGACTGATGGTGGATCTGACTGTCCTCAATCTTCAACCTTAGTTCTGTACTCTGGTGCTTGGATTTTGGAAGTTACTGTCTTATTTCTGCTCCAACGATAGGTTGTATAACTGCTGTATGGGCCATTTTTTTTAAAGATTGCCCCAACAGGATATGATTAATAACATGGCTGGTGAGAGGGGATATTTATTTGTTCTGTTTTGGTTCTTTTGGGGATGTAAATAATGAGTAGATGGCTATAGGAATAGGATATGGACAATGAATTCTAAGAAATCACATTGAACTCAACTGTACACATTAAAAAATCATACTGACCAGCTCCTCAGAGAATAACAGAGATTTTGAGGAGGGTGAGCTCAATTAGCAATGCCTTTTAGGTAGCATATTGCAGGAGGTAGCTGCATTATATGAGAAGTCAATGGTTGTGGTGTTACAGGAGAAGCTAAAGGGAACAGGGATCACTGGAATCAGATGAATGCAACACCAGATACGGAGAACAAAAGTGGGAAAACAGTGGGAAAGAAAGACAATATAATACAAAAGGATTTTATTGTAGGAGTGGTATAATGGAGAGTTTAGAGCAGGGGTGTCAAACTCAATTTCTTTGAGGGCCGCATCAGCATTGCGACTGGCCTCAGGGGGCTGGGTGGATGCAGCCTACTGGGTGGGTGTGGATGGAGTGGGTGTGGTCTACTGGGTGGGCATGGCCAGCTCTACACCGTTCGTGTCAAGGGTGCCTGTGGGGGCCTGGGCAGGAGTGGGATAGATCTGAGGGTCTCTGGCAGAAGGGGGTGGGACCAGGGCAAGTGCCAAGGCATGGTCCACTGGAGGAGCCTCACTGTTCCTCTCAAGCCATGTGGGGGGTGGTGGTTATGGAGCTAAGACTGAATGCGTTTCAGCATAGATGGCCACCACAAAATTATACATTGGCTCCTGGCTGGTCTGGCCAGGGCCAAGGCAGAGGGGGCCGTTCCCTCACAGTTTCCAGGATGGCTTTGCAGGCCACATGAAACCACTTCGCGGGCCACATCCGGCCCCCGGGCCTTGTGTTTGACATGTCTGGTTTAGAGCCAGGAGGGGGCAGGTAGCAAGGATAGTTTCTTAGACCAAAATCAAGTAAGATACCTGGAGAAGTTATGTGGAAGTCATAGAAAGCAAAATGAATGTCTCCAAGAAAGAGACACAATTGAATGAAAAAAAAGAAACCTACCCATCTTATTCTCCAGATGTTGATAAACTATAGCTTTTATCAACCATAACTGCTTTTGCCAAGGAAACCCAAGGTTTCAAAAAACCCACCTCACAAGTAAAAAAATAAAAATAGCAACATAATAATAGTCTAGGGATGTATCCTTCATATGCAAACACCAGATGTTCAAAGGCAAACTTAATACAATAGTGCTAAGTAATGTGCAAGAGATAGTCAGATACCAGCCCTTAAATCAAACGGACAAGGCAGAATGCAACTGGAATGCTTAAGATTTCTCATTTTTTTTAAAAAAACAAAAACAAAAACAAAAATGAGTACACTGTTCACTTCCAAAATGAATTGTCTGCTTGTGATAATGTCAAGCAGAAATTTTAAGTTTCTGATCTGATATAAAAGATATTCTTCATGAAAGAAAATTGTGGTTTTTTTTTTCTTTTCTTCCCCACTAACAGTCTAGAGTTAAACTATGCTGGTCGTGTTTTGATTCAAGACTTTAAAAGAGACCTTTAACTTAGTCTAATTGAGCTACATCTTTAAAAAGTCAACAAATGCTACTCTGTAAAGTTTTCCCATCTGAGGATTCTACTGTGCTTTATAATTTCTAATGGTCAAAGTGTCAGTTCCTTTGAAAATATTTCACTTTTTCTAAATGAGCAAATTATATTCAACTTAATCTATAGGAACAAAACCTGCTGACTTCTGAAATAGAAGGTAGTTGTCCCAATCTAAAAGTATCTGCAATTCCATGTCTCCTGATTTATTGAAAAGAGAAAAGAAAGATTATTTCTACCCCACTTTTCTTAAAGCATAAACCAAAGTAGTTGTAGCTAAATACCACAAAGATAAAAAAAAAATACCCAAGACAACCAATACCCCTCCACACACAATGTAGAAAAATAAAAATAGGTGCCAAAATGTCTTTGTGCTCAAGTATCAACAAAGAAGTTTAGAAAGAATTGATTTCCTAGTGTCAGCATTTAGGATGGTAGTGGGTCAATCCCAAACTGCAACCAAATTATAAGAGATAATGAAGAACCTTATGCTTCCCAGATTGGCTTTACTGATATAGTTTTCATGTATCATATTCCTCCAAGATTATTAAATTTGTCTGGCTAATTGCACATATTTAATTTTTTTTAAAAAAATCCTCTGTATGTATATGTAAGTTTCATATATGAGCTGTACCAGAACAAGCAATGTTGCTGTTTTTTCTTATTTTATGTACCAATAGTCATTTAAATATATTCAATACAGATGATGATTAATGCTCCCATTTCCACACTTCAGAGAATAGACTGACTTATGGGGCACAGGGGAGATTGTATCACTCTGTCCTTAAACAAAGAACTCACTTCCAGTCCATGGCATATACGCACTTCCTCAATGATCCAGACATCATTTAGAATTAAATCCAGAGTTATCGTCTCTCTGGCTGGTTGTATGAGTTGCTTAATATGTCTAGTCATGTTACTTGCTTTTCATGATTAAAACATGCATTTTCTGTGTCTACATATGTTCACTACTTATTATATTACTTCCTCCTTTGGCTGCTTCTTTGAGTTTTTTTCTTTGCTCTTACTGAAAATTTTAGTTGGAGGATAGCATATCTCAAATATTGTTAGATATGATCTTGAAAAATACTTTCACATTTTTGTTGTCAAAAATATTGTCATTGTTTTTTTATTAAGTAAGTGGTTCTCCTGGAAAACAGAAATGTCTATGAGCAAGTTGATCAATATAGAAGCTCATTAGGCTTGGCCTTCAATTTTTAATTCATGTTCATTAACATTAATTTAAACATATTCCTTTTTAATTAAAGGTTTAGCAGCTAAATTAAAAGAATGGGTCATGTACCTCTGATGTATTGAAATAATGCAGTTCATTACTTTCCCAAATTACTTGGATACCAATGCTGATCCACCAGCATTATATGGAAGAACAATGAAAACACAGTGTTGATGCTGTGTTCTTTTGATATGAGTATATTAAACATACTACATCTCTTGGGTCTTCCATGTAGCAGAAAAAGAAAATGTATTTAGCGTACAATTAATTAATTAATTAATTCAGTATTTCCTGCAGAACTAGAGAGCCATATTAGATAAAAGCTCCATATTTATGTGCTGGGATCTTGGATAAGGGATCCTGAACCATGGCTTCTTTTTATATTCCTTCAAGGCTGTCTTTAGTCAGAAGATAATTCGGCAGAGCCTTAATTTGATTCAAGGTTATTATATCATAAAGTACTTCTTCTCTGGTAGAAAATAATAGCTATGCTTAATTTTGATTGAATGTCACAATGAATAATGAAGAAAAGCAAAGATAAAATTTTTTATGACATTCAGATGGGGATAAAAGATAAGAGTGCTATATATCAGTACTCATTAAAGCAGCCATTCCACTACTAAAAAAGAAAACTTAGTTGGGGCACTGATATAGATGAACTCAAAGGTTTCTTCTGGAGGCATCCCAAAGCATTTTTAAATGTTAAATCTCAGTTTCTTAACACCCTAGTTAACAATTTCAATCCCATTGCTATTTGAAAGTCTGTTCACTGGGTTGAATATTGAATAACTATTTAATAGTTCCTGGATGCTTACTTTTTCTGTAAAAGTAAATACCTGTTCATTCTATTTCCAATAATTATATACAAGTTACTGTAGGAGATAACCAGGTTGAGCCTGAGGGTGGAGTCAAATGCATCATCAGTTTGGAGTTCCTAGGCCCCTGAAAGAGACCTAAGTCCACCCCCTTCCCCCTTGAAGCCCATTGACTTTTATCTGGCACTTATTTGCCTTGAATGTTAGTAGATCAGATTCTTGTATATAGTTAGGATGGAATAAATTTTCAGTGCTTTTGAACTCTATCTGGCTCCTGTTTTCATGCACCTGCCTGACAGTTAAGAGACAGATCTGTAAGAGACAGATCTGGCACTGTGTAGATATTTTCACTGGAGGTATGATATATGTAATTTGTAAAGACTTGATGTTATAGTTAGAAATCAAGATTATAATTCCACCAAAACTCAAATATAAAATAATGCACCATCAAGGTTCATATAACTCTCACATCATCTACAGTAGCAAAATTTAGGCCCATCTGGTCAGATGAAGAACTTCATGAAATGATGGAAATGTTAACAATGTAAATAAAACTAAACTGCAGGGCTATGCAGCTACTTATTTATGATAAGATAATTAGTTATAGTCATTAGGCCTTACTTCCAAGTAGAAATGTATAACACTAAACAGATGTTTCTCAAGATCAAATCAAGTGAAATTCCAAATTGTACTTTGCAAGTCTCAGCCACAGATATTATTTGAAAAAAAAAATGCCATAGGGAAGAAAATTGGAAAGGGGCTTTTCTTTTAATTCTACCATTACTCACTATGCAATTTGATGAATGAATTTCACTGGAAGCTAAAAGAGTTTCATTTGCAATTCACTTGACTTCTTGGCAGCCAGATATGCATCAGCTTCCTTGTCCCAGCTCCTGGCACTCAGCTTTACTATTTAAAAATGGATGATAAACTTATATCTCAAGAAAGTGGCAATAACATCAAGGACCACCATTAAATGACCATTGTCATTTAGATATGGTAACCCTAATATTTATAATTCCTGCCCTTTCCCGGTTTATAAACATTTCTGATATTCATGAGTATTGTTCTAAGAAGACAATTCTGGAAAGAAACAGCATGAGCCATTATGTTATCTCAGGGGTCTTTCACAGCCACAAGCCTATAACAAATAGCATTCCTTTCGATCTTCTTGATACCATCTGCTTCCTTGCCATAGTCAAAAGTAAGCTCCTAATGAGTGCAAAAAATGGGTCACTCTGTTCATCAGGAGGGCATTTGATGCTTATCATGTTATTTTGTAGGAATGCTGATTTGAACTCCTAGAGTTTAAGTACCCTTAATATAAGCAGCTGTAATGCAGAAAGGCTGGCACCATCCACTGAATTTATGTGAAACATCGGCCCTAGTTAACTGCAATAAAATGTTAATTTAGTCTTTGATAGAACATATTAGCATGATAACTCACAGAATAGTTTTGGTATGCTAATTCTAAAATAAAAAAAATGGGATTAATGCAGAAATCAATATGAAAGTGACCGGATACCTGACATAACATAACTGATCAAAGTTGCCCAAATTGTGCATAAATATATTAACAATGATATATGCATATTTTTCTTCTCTTGCCAGAAATTGCGTGAAATTTAATTAGAAATTGGAGTCTATAACAATGAAAGCATAAAGCTATGTTGTTTTTACCTTAAAAGATATTATTGGGTTCTGCCAATACAAATTTTAGAATGTACTCTTCCAAAGAATTGTCACAGAGTCTGAGGTGCTAAAAAATAAATAGATCCTATCCTGATTTTAAAATTATTTATTCTGATGTTTGAAATGCAGAAAAGAATTTTTCACCAAGAGAATACTGTCTCAGTTGAAGCCTTTCCTTCTCTATCTTGCTAAAGCATGGCTGGAATGCTTTAGCAAACTTGCATGGTTGACAATAATGTGTTAGAAGTCAAACAGGGAGCAGTGGCCTATTCTGGCAGACTATTTTGTTTTACTCCAGTATTCTTTGAAGTAATACAGAAACAACAACAGTGCAGCTAAAGGTTTTGGATTTTTTAAAATCTCTACCAAATAAATGGAATCAGCAAGAGAGAAGAAATGGTGGGAAGGAGACAGGATAAAGAGTTGTTAAAAAAGCAGGGGGGGGGGGCAGATCTAGCTGAAGGCCACAGAAAAGACGATTCTCCCAATGCATCCTTAAAGAAAGGAGGAAGGATTGCTTAGAATCCAAGGATAATTGGAAAAATGTAAAATATATAAACAATCAAATAATGTAAATAATTAAATCTAAATCAAGGGAATGAGAAATTATTGTAATCTTCTGCTCCAGGAGCGAAGAAAAACGCGTCTTTAGAGCAAAGAGACTAAGTCTAAAATGGGGTGCAACTGGCAACTGGGGTGGTACTAAGATTCAGACTTAGTCTGATTGGAGCAGATAGATTAAGACAACCCATCCGTGGATTCTCCATCCAATCATGCTGGAGAATGGAAGAATCATCAATATTCCAGGATGTTTCCAAGCTGCCTCTCCCTTAAGTAAGGGTGGGCAACTATGACCCGTTTACATCCCGTGTGCTTCAATTCCCAGAATTCTGAGAACTTCTAGTTCAAGAATTGTGGAACTTGAAGTCCACAGGATGTAAAGGGATCATAGTTGCCCACCCTGACTTAAGGGAGAAGCAGCTTGGAAACATCCTGGAATATTGATGATTCTTCCATTCTAAGCAATCCTTCCTCCTTCCACCTGGTCCCATGATTGAAAGGACAGCTCTTCTTAACAAGCTGGAAAGAATTCCCTTTGTAGTTAGGCCATTTGGAAAATGTCAAAAGGAGCAGTCTTAGATGCCAAGAATAAGCTTCCTCTGTTTTTAAGCACAGGGCTGAATAGAACATAATGAATTCCTCTGATGAACACTGATGGTGATGAGACAAGCCAGCGTCAGAAATAATAAGGGGCCTGAAGGAGTTAGTATGACAGCATGCTAAAATATTAATATGACTGATATCTATAATCTGCATGTCAATTGCTCAGTAGCTGCATTAATTGTGAATTGGTATGATGAGTCTGTGTTTTAATGTACACACCTCTGCATTTATTTTAAACATGTACATTTTCATTTAAGAGGAGTAGCTTGCTTCCTAATAATTTGGATACAGAGCAGGGTTATTTTAAGTTAAAACCAACTATTGAAATGGACAAACATATATGAACTGTTTAAGCTTTGCTTTCAATGTCATTTCTATTTGAACTTGTTTCATTTCCTTAGCAAGGCAAATAGCATATCTGAGAGCTCTGCACTGCCACAAACCTATCCCTTACAATTTATATTATGAATGTTGAAGTATCCTGGGCTTATAAAAACTGCATGACAGCTATTCTAGAATGATGGATAATCTCTTTGCATCTACAGCCTACACGAGCTACTTAGCTCTTTGGCTGGCACATTTAATTAATTGATGAGGATTCTAACTATAGGGAAAAAGGATATGTAGCCCAGCTGGTTGTGCCAAATTGGCACAAAACAGGAAACTTGGAGAGTAAGGCTGTGCGGAGAGTAGTGAGGATGGCAGAAAAGATTATTGGAAGTTAACTTCTTTCTATCCCGGATATAGCATACAAGCGATGCTTGACCAGGGTCTGTAGTATTGTCAGGGATTTTACATATCCTCTCTGTTAAGTCCTGGGAGTGATGGCGAATGAAGAAGACACATGTCTCTGGAACAGCTCTTTATTGTGCTTTATTCAATCTCCAACAACGAGCAAAGCACGCAGGCCTCCTTTTATACGTCCCGATTCCCCGGACAAGATGGCAACAACTCTAGGCACTTTTCATGCCTTGCGCATGTGTGCTTGGCCGGTGCCACTCAGTCTGGTCCCGGGCAGCTTTTCCAATTGCCCGGGAACCTTGCAATGTCCTGAGCCTGCATTTGCAGGCTCAGGACACAACACTCTCCATGACTGGTTTTCTTTGTTACCTTCTGGGAGGAGGCTTCACAGTATCCAAAACAGAACAACTAGATTCTGTAATAGCTTTATTCCATGTAGTACCAACCTTGTTAACTCTCAATACTCTTTCTGATATGTTTGTGTGTGTGTGTGTGTGTGTGTGTGTGTGTGAGAGAGAGAGAGAGAGAGAGAGAGAGAGAGAGAGAGAGAGAGAGTATATAGCATACGTATATGTATTTTCTTTTGAAAGCAGCCATCACAATTTCATTTTTTCAATGTGTGCCAGTGTTCACAGAAAAAAGTGGCAATAAAGATTACCTTATTAGGGAAAAAAGAACTAGGAATTAGGTTCTTTTTAAGTTTTTAGTTTAAGGTTAATTAGTTTTAATAAATTTTATTTTGTTCAGGATATATTTTAACCACCGTCTAAATAGATCAGATAGTAGAAAAAGGAATGGAATTGGAGGGGGTGTTAACCTAGTTTTGGGAATAGGCAGAGTTACCTCAAAAGCATATCAAAATCCAAAGTTCAAGGTGTGGTAAGGCAGAAGAAGGTGAGAAGAAAGTCTTTGGCAACCATTCTCCCTCTTTTTGGGAGAAAGACTACTTCTGAGTAAGGGTTAAGAGGGAAGGAAGTATGATGCATTTCTCCCTGCAGCATGATGGGGGTGCAAACATTCAGGAGTTCAGCCAATTTGGATAAGGAGAAGCTAGATTTGGGGAAGGTTCAAATTTAGAAAAATTAGGAGCCAGGAAGAGAATAAATGACAGGAGACCAGCTAAAGAGTGGAAGTCTTCTCCATTTGTTGTTAGAGAAAGCCTATTTGCCTACAGAAAGGGGAGACTTGGGCTGTACGCTTTTTGAAATACATTGGACCTTAGGTCTCAGAGACAGACAAAGGGCTGGGAATTTCACCCCTGAGTTCAACAGCTTGCTATTGTTTGAAGTTGGCACAATACGATTGCTAAACTGTTTATGTGTCTATATGCTATTTATATTCTAGAGTTGTAAAACATTCACAATTGGAGGTGGGTGGTTGTTTTCCCCCCCTCCAGGAGCTAAATAGAGTTCCTGCTTGGGAAATTTTTATGGGAGATCAATTCTTGATCTTGGGATCAGCTTCTGTTATAGGACAAGGATTACATACATTTTCAGAAACCTTGACACCTGGGAAGTGATCTTGAAAATTATACATTTTTGCCTACCTGTTATTTGCTCTGCTCCTCCCCATAATATCTTGTTCTATAATAGTGCTTTGATATTAAAGTGTTGATTACACGCAAGACATCGAAATATTTATGCATAGGCTAAATCACAGTACTTGTCTGCTTGAAACAAGCTTTTTTTAAAAAAATCATTCAACTGGGACTGAGACAGCACTTTTGACCGTGAAGGTTTATTTTCTGTGACATATTAATGCAGGAATGGCTAGATTGTCTTCTTTTCATTATTCCTTTCCTTAAATTTATCAATTTTACACCAAAGCAACAATAAATAGCATACCAAACCAATGTAGAATGTGTAGCAGGAACATCAAAACTATATAGTATTGTGATACTTTTGCATTTCATTTCTCCTGAAAATCAGGTCGTGGTTTCTCATGAACTGAAATCAGTTACCTGTGAGAATCCATGTAAGCATTGCTTGACTTGGCTTCATAAAGACAATAATTCTAAGAACTTATCTCTGAGGTTCCTTATTTTCCTCTGCCTCTTAGTTCCTTCTTTCTTCAACATTTTAGCTTTAGATTTCAAGCTTGTTTGCAAGGTTGCTTTGTTTATTACTGAGCTTTCTATATCTCTCTAGAAGTAAATGCACAATAATTCTATAATGCAGATTATAGGCATCAGGCCATTATCTATACTATGAGTGTTTGCACAACTGGAGTTGTCTTTAGTAGCCTTCCACTGTCAGTTTTTGCCACAACACCTTATGTGGTCTTTAATCATGAAATAGAAGCACTGTTTTTTTGGAAGGAAAAGTTAAACCATAATGTTGTGGCACATGCTGTTTTAGCCTACTAGCTGCTTAATTTTCATTTCAAGCATCTGTTTTCTTGCATTTTCTCAGCAGCAACCCCCCCCCCCGTTTGCTGATAGTTATTTGTCAAAAGTACAAAAGGGAGAGATTACAGTGCACAATTAAAAAAAAGTATGAAGTTATGAATAAACAAATCATACATAAAACTGGGATTTCAAACTATTCCTTGGGGGCAAATAGATGCCATTTTAATTTTCTTCAAAGCTGTAAATCACTTCTCCACATTTCCTTTCATTATGGAAACTGTTTTTTTTTCCCCTTTAGGTTTTGTAATATATTTTTGCCCATCCTGCTGTTTCTTTTTATTTTAAAGCCATACATTATTTTTCCCGCAAAATATAATTCTGTGTAAAACAAATGTCAATTTTAAACTTAATTATTGAAGCATGAATAAAAACTGTACAGTTCAAATCCACTTCTGTTTAAGTAAGAACCATAGGAATCATTCCAAGTCAGAGCGTATAGGATTTTTTTTTTTTACATTCACAATAGCTTTCGCTTGTTCCTTTGTGTATCAGAAACTAGACTAAAATCTTAGAAGCCCAATCATAAAAAAAATTATATAAACTGTTGTAATGGAAGATTATAGGAGATATGATGTTAAAAACAATTATGGACTGTGTTATGTTTCCCCGTGGATCACTTTAGAGCTGGAATGGGAAGAGTTGCTATTAATTCTATTGGATGCCCTTCTAAGACCAACATGCAAGAGGTAGCATTTTATCTCATTTAGATTCTAATTCTGTGGGTGAGGGGCTATCCCATTGCCTAGGAATATCACTTGATTTAAATTTGGCATGAAAATGACATGAGTTACAGGTAGTCCTCACTAAACAACCATTTGATCAGCAATTATTTGAAGTTACCATGGTGATGAATAAAAGGACTTACTACAGTATCCAGGGCCAAACTTATGGCCATTACAGTGTCCCCACAATCACGTGATTGACATTTAGGAGCTGGATAACCTGTTTGCACTTATGATGGATTGCCAATGCCCCACCCCACCATGTGATCACCATTTAATATCTTCCCTGCCAGTTTCCCCAGAAAATCAGTGGGGAAGCTGGTAAGGAAGGTTGTAAACTGCTGCTATCTGGCTGGTTCCTTGGACTGTATGAAAAAAGTCTTTCCCAAAACCCAAGCTTGGATAGCTGCTTGGACTTCAGGACAGGCTTTTTTCAGCCAGCATCTTTGAGAGTGCAAGAGGTGCTTGTCAGAGGATCTCTGCTCTACATAGGGCTGAATCAATCTGGTAGGCAGCTCTTTTGCTCTCAAAGAGGCTGGCTGAAAAGGCCCTTCTCTGCACAGACAGTGGAATGGGGACTCCTTCACTGGGCTGGCTAAATGAAGCTTAAATCCCAAAAATCCAAGTTCAAAAAATCCCTAAATCCTGTTCAGCACACCTAAAGAAGGAGTTTTCTTCTGCTCTTTTTCTCCATGCCCTTCTTTGGCTGGTAGCTCTTTTTCTCTATATGTGTAAGAGAACTCTATATGTGTAAGAGTTCAGCCCTCTCAGTAAAGGAGTTCTCTTCTGCCCACAGAAGGAAAGAGCTGCCTGCCTTCCTAACAACCCATGCGGTCACTTAACAACCACAAATGTGAGAGCTGGGATTGCAGTCATTGAGTCAAACAGTCACATGGGTGTCTTGCTTAACAATCCTAATGACTTAATTCTGGGCTCAATCATGGTTATTAATTGAGGAATACCTGTGAATCTGCAAGTACAATGTTTCTACATACAAATGCCATCCAGAATAACAGAAACACATTTTACAGGGAGGTACACTATGCATTGATAGTTTTTTTTAAATAGCAAAGATGAGTTGCTTTTAGCACTGCAGCTAAAAATGATCTTAATCTATCACTCCCATGTGCTACATTTCTTGGGCTGCTAGTAAAAAGAAAATGTCATGCATTTAGTTGATTTTCATTTTGAAGAGTTCCATCCTATTCTTCTTCTGTTAACAATGAGAAGCTACTCTGAAAAGTTAGTATTATGGCAGCAACTATTCAAATAGAACCATTAGCAACATCTATGGTTGTTTTTATTGCATTTTAAAGAAGTTACCAAAAATGCTTTCTATTCTGTTTTTTAAACAAATTAAATTCATTTTATATGTACTTTGATTAAGCAGAAATACACGGGACAATTCTAAAGGCTAGAAGATAACAAACGAAATGGTATATCCTTTGGAAGCCAGAAAATTACAGTTTTCTGTACATATCAGAGAAAATCTCTCATGTTCCATATGGCATATTTAAGCTGGCATATTTGAGAGCTAGAATGATACAGTGGTTATATTAGGTTTTGAAAGTACAGTTCATAGAAGTTGGCTTTGTTTACTGTTAGTATTGTTAATTTACTTTTCTCCTAAGAATCAGATTCCATTTATACCTCACTTTTCTCCCAGCCATTCAAGTGGTGTATACAATACTCCATCCTTTATTTATTTTTCCTGCATAATAACCTTGTGGGTAGAAATAAAATTCCCAAGTCTTTCTCTGTGCCTATGGGTACATTTGAATGGTGGTTACCTGGTCCTATTTCAGTACCTCGACCACTAAAAGGTAATAGCAGTATCATATTCCATTTATACAAAGTACAAAAATGATAAGGAATGTCATATTCCTTGCTGTTTTTGCCCTTTGGGAAAATTATAGTGAGACTTCCAGGGAGGATTGGCAGATTGAAGATGGCTCCATAAAAATCAGATCTGCTGTTTGCAACTAAGAATAAGGAACCGATAAATAGATGGTAACTTTGACCCCCTTTGGATAAAGAAAAGATGCAAGATCAACCAAGCTATGCTCCACGTGGTTGTTTCTCATAAGGAAACAGCAAAGTAGCAGTCTCTGGAGGGTGTGAGAACTTGGAACTGAAGAAATTTACCTTACTTGCTTCAGATGCAAGCAGAGTCTTCCAAAAGAATTAAATTTGCATTTCCCTTGCTCATAATTTTCAGAAATTGCCTATTAATTTCTTTAAAAAGCTAGAGACCTTCAAAATGATGAGGCTGGAAACTCTGGGTGAATGTCTTCAATCTGTAATATAAGAAAATGCAGATGTATCTTTGTAATCTTCAAGAATTTAAAATAAACAGTAAAAAGAAAAAGGTTTTGGCCATAGAAAGTTTTCGATGGATTAAAGGCTCAGAAAATATTGGAATAATAAGGCTTGAAGATGTTGAAATTAATTTTTAAAAAATGTGTGCATTTTCATGAGAAAGAAAATCTTTTTTTGTATGGGAGATGTAATAAGACAAGCACCATAAAATGGTGTTCAGAGACATTTTTGAAGAACTGCATTAGGATTTTCAATCAATAATATCAGTTGTATTGTATTTTCTTGGGAACCATCTGTTCCCAGAAGAAAATGCTATAGAAAAAGATATGCAACAAAGTCTATCTGAGGACATCATGAACAAGATTTGAAGAATATATCATTAGACAAAAAGACATAAAAAGTTGGAAAAGGCTTTAAAAATAAAGAAGGAAATAAAAATGATGATCTCAGAAAGCAATTGTTTCTTCTTGCTGGACTTAGAAAAGAAGCTGTTTAAAGTTTTGAAGAAATTTGAAATGAGGATCTGAATGGATTAAAGAGCAAGATTGTTCTACATAAAAAGAAGGAATTTAATTTGGTTTATTTGATCAGAGTTAAATAGGGTACATTGTTTTGGGTGTTTCTTTTTGGATTTGCTGATTTCTGGACTGGAAAAATGTTGTGTGGTGGATTTGCTTATTGTTAACATGGTGTTTAGGCCAATTTTCCTACATTTATGTATACTAATCTTAAACATTTACATTGGCTTTGTATCTAACTTCCTTTTACTTACAGTAAGAATGTTTTGTGAGCTCATTCTTTGTCAAAAGAGAAATTATTCCTCTTTGTCATGTTAAATTCCATCTTCTGTTCACACCAGGATTCCAGGATTACTTTATGCCTTGTAAATGTGGGTTTGCTTATATTAAAGAGTTGGGATATGGAATGATTATTTGAATGAGACATGTTATTTGGGGTGAGTATCTAATTGTCTTTCCACTTAAAATAAGGGATATTTGTGAGCTTGTTCTCTTGAAAGGAACAATTATCCCTCTGTCCTATTAAATTTTAGTCTTTTGTTTACATTAGGATATTGCGACCACTTTATGCCTTCTAAATGTGGATTTATTTGCCTACAGTTAAGACCTGAGATGTGGAATGATGAATGTTATACCTGTCAATTAATGTTACTATTTTAGGGCTCTGTTTGGACTTTTTGCTGACACCTGGACTGGAGAAGACATTACTTATTGGATTTGCTACAGTATAGAGTTGACTTATGGGATGAAGACTTTGATATCTGTAAATTAAAAGGAGGTGAAAAGAAAGTAAAATTGTTTATACTTATCATGCTGAGGTTGGGAGGTTGCTTTCTTAAGGTTTATTTTGATTTTTCTTTCTATTCTTTCTTTTTTTGTCTTTTTGCATCTTTTTCTTCCTTTTCTTTTTCCGTTAGTATTATCTTTCGCTACTGTAATTAAAACTTTTAGTTAAAAATCATTTTTAAAAAGGAAAATTATAATGAAAATGAGATCTCTAATACTAGGATTTGTGCATTGTTGGATACTCTGTTGATCAAATAGTTAGATATGTTTACCTCTTCCCAACTGTAAAATAGAACTGTAGTTGTTTACTTGGCTGATCCAGTGATGAAAATCAAGGCTGATTATGACAATCTTCATTCAGCATGGTTTTTTGCTTATTGCTCATGTATCTATGGACACATACAAACTTTACTCTAGGGAGCAGGTAAGTAAAAACTCGGTGTAGAATAGTTAGCTTAGTTTTTCATAGGAAAATATTTTTATAGGAAAAAGAAAGGCTACTGAGTTGACATCTGAGGCAGAGTCTTTATAAACAGAGAGAATTTTGTATGAGGCAAGGTAAGTCTGGCCTTGGGAAGGAAAAGAAACCAACGAACTATTAAGGGAGGAAAAAAAGGAAACATAGTCTTAGTAACTTAGAAAATGGTATGAGGTGGAGAAAAACTTTGACAGGTATTCAATAAACAGGTTATACTGCTTATTTATAAAAATTATTTGCCACTCATCTCATATCCAATAACTCTGGGCTA
Organism: Crotalus tigris; assembly: GCF_016545835.1. NCBI lineage: Eukaryota > Metazoa > Chordata > Lepidosauria > Squamata > Viperidae > Crotalus > Crotalus tigris. The sequence continues at coordinate 438,369 of NW_024096808.1, read as the reverse complement.
CCTTACCATCTTACAGTAATGCAGAGATCTTCAAACTTGGCCCTTTTATGACTTGTGGACTTCAACTCCCAGAATTCCTCAGCCAGCATGCCTGGCTGGGGAATTCTGGGAGTTGAAGTCCACAAGTTATAAAAGGGCCAAATTTGAAGACCCCTGAAGTAATAGATGATACCAATAGAAGATAATATTTGTAGCTCAGTAGCTAATATTTGAACTCTGAGATCCTTGATGCTCTCTGTGCTTGGTTGTTTTCTTGGAGATGTTTTATTATGAAACATATTTGGGAATGCAATGATGTCAAGAAAACAATCAAGTTCAGAGAGTACCAAGGATTCACAGTAATAAATGATTTCAGGAATCCTTGCTGTTTCTGTTCCTTCACCTTGCCTATCCAAAAGTATGCCACTCTAGAAAGAACTGGAAGGAAAATGTTGATGATGGAGGTCTAATAGCTGGTATGGACAATGTTACTGCCATAAATTATGTTCACTAGACAAACTAGTTATAATAATTAGTTATATCAAAGAGCATGAGGTATTGAGGGTAGCAGTTAAGAGCAAAAGCTTGGGACAATTCATCTGCTGCCCAAATGGATTTAATGCAGATTTTCCTTATAATTATGGATTGAGTGTTGAACCATTCAGTGATTGCAAAGGAGTTGTTGTTTTTTGTATCTCTTGATTAACATTTGCTGGTGGTTCAAATTTGTGCAGCTGAGATGCAGTCAGGAGATAAGGGATTTTAAAGATCTGGAGTTTGAGAAAGGAGTTTTGTTATAAAGATCTACCCTTAAAACATTATATATGGGGGGAAAATCAGGAACTAATGATTTCTTGAGAGCAGTCACAACTGGAAAAGGAATTCCCAGCTAAAGAAAGACAAGGTTTAAATTCTTTCAGTGATAAGTGTTAAGCAGCCAGGATAACTCAGTTTCAGGCTGGTCTATTTCAGGACTTCACACACCTACAGATCAATGGTTTGGTTGACCACTCAATCAAATCATTAAAACAAATACTGCAGAAACCAGATTTTCAATTTCATCTCAGCCAAATTAGTGCTGCCTAATAGATTTTAAGCCCAAGGACCAGTCTGAAGAAGCTTATCCCTCAGTAGACCTACTTATCCCTTATCCCTCAGTAGACACACTGAGCAGATGACCATCCCAACTGTGTCACCTCAAGCCATCTCCTCCATGCCAGAGGTTATCTGGAAGATGAAGTGATATGGCATGTGGACATATTTTCTGGAAATGTTTAGTGGGGTATCTTTGGAACTGAGCAAGTAGCCTGTGAGTATGTTCAAAGTCAAATAAATTGGAGACAGCAAAGCTGCATTGGCTCAATTGGAGCCCATTCTGGTGTACAGGCAGTCATCATTTAACAATTGCAACAGTTTGCAGTTATGATGATGATGATGATGAAGCACTAACTTTATGACTAATCCTTGCATTTACAACCCTGTAAATGCAAATCTGTAAAGCAAAGGAATACTAAAGTGAGATTATAAACACAATCATGATTTCACTTAGTGACCACTTGTTTACTGACTAAGTAGCCAGTCCCATTTGTGGTCACCAAACAAGGATTGTCTGTATATGTGTGTATGCACACACACACATATACACACACATACATGCATATATACACAGGCACACACACATTTTAGTTCAGAGTTAATTTGAGCAAATACAGTATTCATTTTCTTGTGTGAATTGACTCTGTCCATTAGAATGAACACAACAAACTTTGCGGGCAAAGGATTGTGAACATATCAGGACATCTCACTTTGATGTAAGCATAAATCAGAGAATCCATTAGTGAGGAACAGATGGAGTTTTAATGGAAACCACCTCATCTGTTCTTTCTGAAATGTTTCCATTCTCATCTGCTGTGTCTGATAGCAAGATAATTTAATAGCTTTTTTTTCCTTCAAGTTTCAGTTAGTTTAATGCAGCAAATATGAAGAATTTCAATAGCTATCAAAAGGAGCATTTTCCTCAATTGCTAAAATAGCTGTTACTTTCAAACCCAAGAAAGGGTTTAATTCATTTTAAGAGTTGCAGTGACCTAGCCCTGTTCTATATAATCTGAAGTTTATAACAAGTCTTATTTGCTAAAGGGATTTTTCTTTTTAGTTTTTGTAAAACTTTAAACAAAAATACATGAACAATGCCTGAATATATTTCATAGGAATATATTATTGGAAGAGACAAGCTTCACTCTCAGATATAATGCATTCATATATCAGGTTTCTAAATAACACAGTTGCTCTCACTAGCCTGCCCCTAGCTTTTCTTGTGAATGCTGGGAACTGTAGCTTGATGAGTAGGTTGAAAATTCTTTAAGACAGTGGTTATTAATCTGGGAGTAATGAAGCAATTTATAATTGCTTGTTTGTGAGTCAAGGATCCAGTCTGGGTGGCTGCTGTGAGACATTTGTATAAAACAATAGAGCACAGGTCGGCAACCTGTGGCTCCGGAGCCGCATGCGGCTCTTTGAGCCTTCCCCTGTGGCTCCCAGCCTCCTCTGCCTTTGCAGAGAGAGACAGAGACAGAGAGAGGCAATTGCACTTCCCTGCTTCCCTCTCTCTCTCTCTCTCTCTCTGTGTGTGTGTGTCTGGGTGTGTGTGTGTGTGTTTTTTGTGTGTGTGTGTGTGTAAAAGAGAGTGCACTCACAGTGTTCTCCGAGGAGCTGAAAAGCTTTCTGGGCGGAGCTCCTCCCTTTGCTGCATCTCTGAAGGAAGCAGGAAGCAGGAAGGGCAGGAGAGAGCTAGCTAGCCCAGCTAGGCTGACTCAGGAATTCTGGGAGTTGAAGTCCATGAGTCATAAAAGAGACGAGGTTGCCTTCCCCGGAGGTTGTTGGACAACAGTTTGAAGCTTGCCAGGTGAGCAGCAGATAGGAGGGGGGGGGGAGAAAGAGAGAGAGAAAGAGAGAGAGAGAGGGAGAGAGAGAGAGTGGGGGAAGAGGAGTGGCAGACCAAGGGCAGATAGAGAGGGAGGGGGAGAGAGAGACCCTTTTGACATCTAAAATGAAGATAACACTGCATATATCCTTTTTTTACCTGTGTGTGTATGTAATTTTATTCTCTTAAAGCATTCTCTTGGTGATCATTGTTTTAATAGTATGGGTATTCCCAAGAGTCATATTTTTTACTTTTATTTTTAATGTGTATATGTGTGTGTGTGTGTGTGTGTGTGTGTATACACACACACACACACATACACACACACATACACACACCTATAATAAAGGTAAAAAAGGATATATGCAGTATTATCTTCATTTTAGATATCAAAAGGGTTTTGCGGCTCCCAGTGTTTTGTTTTTGGTGGGAAACGGGTCCAAGTGGCTCTTTGAGTGTTTTGGGTTGCCTACCCCTGCAATAGAGTCTGAGTTTGGGGGGATGTGCCTAATGGCATTATTCTAGAGGGAAAAAGAATAGTTGGGTCAAACAGTTTAAGAACCGCTGCTCCAAGTATATCAAAGGCTGGTATAGAACTACTTTCTCAGCATTTTCTGAGGAGAGAAGATGAAAAAGTTTTAAACTATGAAATAATATGTTTCCTCTCTTATCAATGTATTGGATTTAACCAGTATATGATTTGGATTACAAAGGTAGCATTTGATGCCTGTCATGGGTCTCTAGAGATGAAGACCATTACATTCTGGCGTTTGCCACCAGATATATCTTTGCCTCTTAGGAAATACAACATTCAGCTTTCAGAGCTGAAAGGCCATTAGATGACAGCAAATAGAGCTACAAAAATATTGTGTAATTTTCTGAAAGTAAGTTGTCTAGGAATGCAACATTTCTTAAGGGAAATGTTAAGGTTTCTGTTTCTATGTCACAGAGTTTCATTCTGCTTTATTCCACCCTTCTTTTATATGCCATCATCTAATTAACTAACCAGGCTGAAAAAACTACAGTACTTTGTGTGCATATGTTAATAATGTGGATTATCTTAATCACTAACAATTTTATTCCTCATCCCTCACCCAGTTCAAATGCTTTATTGCAGACAAATTTTTGCCATAGATACAACAATTTTACTGATATAAAACATTGCAGAATCCATCTCCTAGATAGATATTTTTTTCCTTGAGGAAAAAAACTCCTAAAAATTGAAGTTCATCTAGGAGAGGACTAAACATTATAGGTATGTAATTAAACATGCATCCCATAGAATGGATGGATATTAGCAGTGTATCCACATGTAATTTTGGAAGCATTTTACTGCATCAAATTTTGAAAGCAGATCTGGGTGTATAGTCATATAAAATAAATGATACATGTCTACATTTTCCAATATGCCTCTGGTTTTAAAACTGCAGAAGCAAGGGGACAATTTCCCCACATAATTATTTCTTTTTATTTGAGGCAATTTAGTTCATTGAATGAAGTTTCCCTTTTTTTAAAAAAATGTCATAAATTAAACATAGACAATACCAGAGATGACAATAATGTATAATAATAATAATAATAATAATAATAATAATAATAATAATAATAATAATAATAATAATAATAATAATAATAATAAAGTTGGAAGGGACCTTGGAGGTCATCCAGTCCAACCCCCTGCTCAGGTAGGAAACCCTATACCATTTTGGACAAATGGCTGTCCAGTCTCTTCTTAAAAACTTCCAGTGTTGGAGCATTCACCGCTTCTGGAGGCAGGTTGTTCCACTAGTTAATTGTTCTGTCAGGAAGTTTCTCCTTAGTTCTAGGTTGCTTCTCTCTTTGGTTAGTCTCCACCCATTGCTTCTTGTCCTACCTTCAGGCGCCTTGAAAAATAGCTTGACTCCCTCTTCTTTGGGGCAGCCCCTGAGATACTGGAACCCAGCTATCCTATCCCCCCCTTGTCCTTTTCTTCATTAAACTAGACATACCAAATTCTAGCAACCATTCCTTATATGTTTTAGCCTCCAGTCCCCTGATCATCTTTGTTGCTCTTCTCTGTACTCTTTCTAGAGTCTCAACATCTTTTTTACATTGCGGTGACCAAAACTGGATGCAGTATTCCAAGTGTGGCCTTATCAAGGCATTGTAAAGTGGTATTAACACTTCATGTGATCTTGATTCTATCCCTCTGTTAATGCAGCATAGCACTGTGTTGGCCTTTTTGGCAGCTGCAGCACACTGCTGGCTCATAGTTAAGTGATTGTCTACTAGGACTCCGAGGTCCCTCTCACAGTTACTACTATTGAGCATGGTGCCACCTATGCTGTACTTGTGCATTTGGTTTTTCTTGCCTAAATGTAGAACCTTGCTTTTTTCACCATTGAATTTCATTTTGTTAGTTAGTGCCCAGTGTTCAAGTCTGTCCAGATCCTTCTGTATCTGAAGCCTGTCTTCTGGAGTGGTGGCTATTCCTGCCAGCTTGGTGTCATCTGCAAATTTGATCAGTTCCCCATCTATCCCTTCATCCAAATCATTGATGAAGATGTTGAAGAGTACTGGGCCCAGAACAGAGCCCTGGGGCACCCCACTACACACTTCCCTCCATGTTGATGCAGTTCCATTGAGGACCACACGCTGAGTACGGCCAGTCAGCCAGCTACGGATCCATCTGGTAGTGATGCTGTCTAACCCACATTTTTCTATCTTATCAAATAGTAGGTTGTGATCTACTTTATCAAATGCCTTACTGAAGTCCAAGTAAATTATATCCACAGCATTCCTCTGATCCACTAATTTTGTCACTTGGTTAAAGAATGCAATAAGATTTGTCTGGCATGATCTGTTTTTGACAAACCCATTTTGGTGATACATTTGTTGTCATTGTTTGGATGAGGACGAGAAGAAGGAGGAGGAGGAAGAGGAGGAGGAGGAGAATTCATTTTTCAGGCTACCATGTAATATATGTTTAATTATTTAGTCCCTTTACAGTTTAACTTGTGCTCTTTTAAGAAAATGGTGCAAAAAAAGCCAACAAAACACAATGAAACTTTAGGGAGTTTATATATAAATCCTATTAGTTTCCCATTAAGTTTAACAATATTATAAGATCTGTTTTGAGCACAGTATCTGCAAAGCATGCGTGGGATGGTCAAAGAGATCAAGTGTAGGTATGGCTGGGAAAATACTTGAAGGCACCCAGGGAAATGAGACATAGAGGTTACTGGACGTTGGCCATGCCAGCAGAAATGAATTACTGATTTTCTTTATGATGCTCTGGACCAGCATCTGAGAAGTATAAAGAAGGAAGTTCAGAAACTACTGGGCAGCAACATTGGGAAAGGAAGAACATCCACCATAGATCTGAGCTCACACAGAAGACTGGAATGTCTCAAAGGTCTCTTGGTTCCATTCCTGCCATTAGCACACAGACTGAGTTTAGGTGTCCCACTATTGTGCAAGATAGGACAGTTGTTGCCATAAAGGTCAGGAGGAATTTTGTAGGATAATTTCTTTCAGCATAGGAATTCATATGAAGGAAGCCAAAGTAACAAACATGCATCACTGTATTTCATGCTATTGCTTTTTCTTGCCCAAAAGAGACATGGATGCAGGTTTCTCTTGTTCTCCTCATTGCATCAAAAAAGTTGCAGAGACATTCTATGAAATATATTTCCAGTTTCTGGATGTATAAAAGTTCATATAAATGAATATGCATATTGAACTCACTATGACTCATTGAACTAAATTAGAAGTGATACAAGCAATATCACATAATCTGTACTCTTCAGCCATAATGCAGCTTGAGTCATTTTAACAGATCACATTTCTCCATTAATTTTTCTTTCTTTCTTTTGAAAAAGTTTGCAAAACTTGATTAATTGTTAAGCTTTGCTGGTTCAAACTTTCAGAACAGCAATTATTATATACAAGTGTGTCTACTGAGCCACAAAGTATTGATTATGTAATTAATGTGTAACTGCTTTTTATCGTGTGCATGGAATTCTGAATTCTTCGTATCACCAAACGGGTGGAAGTATGAACAAATTTTCACAAGAGAGTAATTGGCTCATTCTTTTGAAAACTAATTATGTATTTATTTCAGATTTCACTTAAGCATATAACTACTGCAGATTCTGACCATTTGCACTATGGTCCACCCTACACTCCACTGAATTTCCTGAGTTTACGGTTTACATATCTTAATTGATCTATTCAGTTTAAGTAAAATTTCAGACCTTGAAAACAAAGGCCATCTGCCATCTCTGAGTTTATCTGGTCAAGCTTATCATGTCTTTCACCCAGGCAGAGCTCAAAGTTTTAAAAAGTCTCTACTTAATGTCTGTGTGGCCACAGTCTCACCCTAACTCTATTGCTCCTCTAGTCTACAGCAACAAGAGACAGGAAAGAATAAATAAAGAAGACATAGAAAAACATAAGCATTAGCTGTGTTGGACCAACTCAAGGTTTTTCAGTTCCTTTGTTCCTCATTGGTGTTTTGTGAATTAGCTCCAACTCTGCACACAACTACCTGAAATATTAAAAATAAAGGTTCAGGGCTTATTGGGTGTATCAGGCTGGCAAAATATGGATATTCAGAAAGTAGTGACAAGGAGCTAAAGAAAACTTTTCACTTTTGACTACCAACTTGCACTTTTTTTTCTATAAAATATGGCATGCCTAGAGGTATTCACAATAACATCTATCACCTAGGATACAGTTTCAGAGGGTTTTAAATCACAGTTCAGAGTTACAACCAAATAAAAAATAGTGTTTAAGCATAACTGATCAAATAGATCCCCCGATGAAATGCTGAAAAAAGGAAACCTAAATTCTAAATTTGCCTAAGTATAATTCTTATTTTTTTTTATCTAAGATCTATTTTCTTTAATTCATGTTAAAAACAAAGAATTTGTACTTGACACTTACTTGTTGCCTTGAATTTTTTAATGATACATTAAAGTTGTATTGGTAATGGCAAACCATTTGTAAAAAGAACTGCAGGGATTAGTCCAGGCCATCACCGGGAGTCAATACTGACTTATACACACATCCACACCCACACATTAAACAGCTATCACTACTGTACATACATAAATTACAGAAGATAGCAGTCCACTTATTGATGCCATTTTATTTGACTTCTGTACACTGTATTCTGTGTGCGCAAATTCACACATATAGCTGAACCTATGGCAACAAATATTGAGAACTGAGACTGCTAAAAGAAGGTCTAAATCACTGCACTTAGAATTTGTTGTAGCAAATTTGAAGGAGATTAAAGCTACCAGAAGCTTCCACACCATAAACATGCCAAGGAAACATAATCAAGTACACTTAAGAAAAACCCCAACATGGCACAGAAACATCCGTATCATGATTTTGTGTCTTAGATGTTTCTTGGAGTCCTTAGAAAAAGGCCTATACAGTACTTGATACCTGAATCAGCCATAATCATGAAATATATTTATTTTAATTTACTTTAGGATAAGCAATAAATGTATAGTTACTTTTAATAATCCTTGGATGGAAAAGCTAATACAATAGATTCACTTCAAAGTATTCAACCTATAATCTCTCTCTCTCTCTCTCTCTCTCTCTCTCTCTCTCTCTCTCTCTCTCTCTCTCTCTCTCTCACACTCTCTCTCTCTCTCTCTCTCTCTCTCTTTTGGCATCCTGTCAATCTGTAAAATGCTGACCAAACTGGCTGTATGTATCCTTGGAAAGTCTTGGGCAAGGCTACTCTTCACTTCAAGGATGATCAACCTTTTTATGAGAAAGAAAGAACTGAAGTGGATATGACAATGGTGAAAAAAAAAAATAGAAGGATCATGTTATACACATGAACAGAGCCAGAACATGAACTTCTTAGGAAGGAGTTGAGATGGTTAACTCATATCAAGCCACCGAGAGTAAGAAAGATGATCTTGATGGAGATACAGTCTGCAGGAACTTTTATCCAGGAAAAAGAAGCTAATGCATTTTTAAAGTCCAGACTGAGATAACATTCAAAAGTGTCTGATGCAGAGACCTCCCTAATCTATGAACTATAAGAGGAGGAGATATCAGATTTGGAAGAATCTGTTATTATAGCCAAACTCAGTAAAAGTATCTTTAGCTTTACAAAGGAATTTTTTTTTTCCTGATCTAGTCTACCTTGTGGGATATACACAAGTCAATTTTGGACTTTGCACTCCATTGTTTGCGTGTTTTCTGCCTCAAAATAGCAGAAAAGTATGCTGCTGATCATTACAGTTGAAGAAAGTCTGTGAACTACAACAAAAGATATAATGGTCATGTACAACAATTTTTATAAGGAATATCTGCTCACTGGTATCTGTGGTAAAGGAATAAGAAAATAGCAAGGTGGCAAGCCTTCTCTTTTATGAATACAATGCGTATACAAAAAGGGTGGATTTTTGTGCTTCTGTAACTGCCATCTTGCCTTTCTTGACATCCCCATATTGTAGACACATGGCTCTAGTACTCACAGAAATAAAGTTCCAAACTTTAGCCTTAGCAGAAAAAAGGCAAAAGAACTGGTCACATCCCACTTCTGCCAGAAGCAAGGATTAGCCAGTGACATCATTATTGTCCAGGAGATGCTCAGCTGGAGACTCCTGTCATTTCCCTGGCAGAAGCTGGAGTGAAGGATGTGTGCTGACCACATCCCACAGCAGCACAAGGGTCTTAAATGCAAGCTTGCTAACCTCGAAGACAGCATCCTATTCACATGAGCCACTGTACTCCATAGAAGAACTGGTAAGAAATGGCAACAATTTTATTCAAAATGGAGCTCCAAGATTTAAAACAAATATGTGATTTGAAATTCAAATGGAATCTGAGATCCGGTTTCAGGCCATTACAAGACTTGATGGGATGGAGGAGGGGGAATGATATGCTAAATAAAAAATGTTAAAATAATTAAAACCAGGGTAGAAAGGGTAAAAAAAAAGACAGTTATGACTGCACAATCCTCAAATATCTGCTTTTTTAAAATGCATATTGGGTGTCATTCCATGTCTGTAGCCACCAGTTTGAATTTTGGATTTCTCTAAAGAGGTTTCTGGCTCCATATTTTGGAAAATGCAATGAAAACAAACAATATAATAGACCTAGCAGACTGCAGAACCACATGAAATTTCCACCAGTTTTAGCAGCAAATCTAGGCAACATAGAAAGGGGAAATGACTTTATTTCCAATGCAGATTGAAATATACTGTTGAGAAAAGTTGTTTTCTTTTTTTCCACACTTATTCATATATCTCCTCTGATGCTTCGCTTGCCAGATTCTTCCTTTTCTTTTTCTTTTCTTTTCTTTAGCAAAGCAAGGCCATCAGCATAGCTTCTATAATGCAAAGCTTTTCAGGGGATTTTCAATTAGCTGAAAAGTATTTTAGTTGATTTTTCTCTATCCTTTAAGTATCCAATCAATTCATTAGACCTACACTCATTTTTATATAACCAAATTCTTTGTGGTTTATGTATTATTGAGAGAAAACAGAAACAACATATACTCTTTCACTCACTGTCAGAAGGGAAATCCAGATTTAATATTTTCCTTTGTAATAGAAAATAAAGAATCCTAACTCTCAGCATATTGAGTGAAAAAGAAATTGCACTAGCTGATTAAATTTGTCATCCATAAGCGAATAAACTAAAGCTTTGCTCTACAAACTTACCATTTAAACTAATGAAGGTTGCAGATTGATGAACCTGGAAGCAAATTCACTCAACACAGTGTGAGTTACTTATGAGTAAACAAGCGTGGGCAGAGTTTGCAAGAGTAGCAAAAAGTTTAATTGCAAGCAAAAACGTAAAATTTAAATCTATGTGTTGCAGATGTAGAATGGCATTCATTACAATGCACTCTGTCTTAGGCACTTTGTAATTCAGGGAGTGTTGTATCTTCTTTTGTATTCCTGTTTTTCCAGACCACAGTGATGAATATATGCAGATTCATTTTTTGACAGTGGCTCAGATTGGTTGGCTTCCTCTGTCTTACCTAGTGCCTTTGCCATTCCAATTCTCTACTTGCTCTAATGCAATTTCAGTGCTCAAATGTTACTTGATTATATTGCACCTGTATAAGTTTCCATTTGGAGAAGCAGTTCACATAGTTCCTAATGTGTATCCTAGGCAACTTTTTTTTAACATTGATTCAGCTCAGCATCTTTTTTAAGGTAAAGGTACAAGGAAGAGAGGAGGAAGTTTTAAGAATTCTCAGAATTTTACAGGAAATTCAGTATCCATTCTAACCAATACTGGAATCTCACTCATAAATCGGTTGACCGATCCAGTTTTCCAGAGGTATCACTGGTCTGTTCTCATGTCTTTCCACAATATTTTGGTAGGAATTGTTTTTTCTTATATTTTTAAGAAAATATAATAATCTCAGTTACTAAGAATATTTAATGCTTCTAGTATCATAAATGTTAATTGAAAGCTTATTTTGTGCTTAAACTAACTTTTTGCATTTGAGATATTATACCGCAATTACACACTTCACACCAAGAGAAAAAAAATATATTGTTAGTTGTCAGAACTTTTGTACCCTTTGAAGAAAATTTGCCACTTGAAATTCTTTAATCTACCAAGAGCCTAAGATGACTCTTACCTTAACACAAAAGTGGGAAAAATCAATCTTGCCATTCGTGGAGTTGCACCAGCTGACCTGTGTAAAAATAAAAGTTTGTTATATTGAAGTGACATTTTGTGAAAAAAGACCTTTTAACTTGTCAAATGCAAACTCTTGTTTAATACTCCATTATTATTATTACTAATGAATAATTATTAATCTTTATTAACTGTTATACTGATGACTTGCCTTGAGGGGAATAACAGAATATTTCACTAAAAAGATAACTCCTCAGCCATTTTCTAAAGCTCCAGCTAGGTTGAGCAGCTGGTTTTTCATGGAAAACAGGCACTTTCCCACATATTCTGATAAGAAAGGTATGAAAACACAGCATGCTAACTTAGTTGTGACATCTAACAACAACCATGCTTAGATAACAACACAGGCAAAAGTCACAGGGATGGGTGGAATAAGTTGGAAGTTTAGCCAGGAGCTTGAATATCCTCTTCCAGGAAACACTTTGAAATTGTCTTCCTGGATATCTCTGCTTGCAAGTCTTTCATAGAGCAGAAACTCCTTTTGAAACAAAATATAAGAAAGACATTGGGAGGACCATGAAAAGGAAACCATGTAACATCTATAATAATGCTTCTCAACAATGCTGGGATGTGGTAATATCGTTTTTTTTTCTTTTATTGGTATGGAATTTATATGTTACTTATATGTAAGGGTGTAGGTCCATACATATGTTGTATATAATATGTTTAAATGTGTGTGTCATGTATGTGTACACTCTGAGAGCAAGTAACTAAATTTTATTTTTAACGTGTGCCATTGTGCCCACAGTAAAAAATGATAATAAAGGTTATCTATCTATCTATCTATCTATCTATCTATCTATCTATCTATCTATCTATCTATCTGAACTTGCTTTTAGCTATATTATACATTATTTCATTATTTTGCTCTGTTGAAGAGTCCTTTTGTCAGTTTTCATTTAATAAGAAGTAAAAACTACTTCTGTTCTCCGAAGAATTTAAGTCTTATGAGTTTTCTTGAATGGGTCTTAACTATCCCTTATTTGTAAGAAATACAGCCAAAAGTGAATTTCATACAAAGCTTCTGTACTTGAGGTAATTGTGAGCTGTGTGGCTTTCCTTAAAAATCATCCACAAAAGGTGGAGATTAGGACCTGGAGTCTTGTAAATCCCCTTTACACTGACCAATTGGTCAAAATTTGATTATGTAATTCTGTTATGTAATCCCACAATTGAGGGAAATATTGGATTTTCTTGGAGTAAAGTCAAAGGTAGACATCTACTGCTTTCAAATTTCTTGGAATTCTGTCTCTATCATCTTAGTCATAGGGCCATCAGTGTGGAACTCCTAGTCCAAACACTCAGAGGACACCAGGTTGCCTATATCTGTTTTAGTGAGGTATGGTGTTATCCTCTGTTGGAAGGCAAAAAAACCCTCTATGACACACCTGCTAGCCAGGCCATATACCAACTCAGCCTTTCCTCAAATTCTATAGGCAAAAGCCTCCCCAGCCCACATGTATGGTTACAAAAACCACTTTAAACCATTTTAAGCTGACAAAGCCCAGTCAGCGAGTACCAGCAAATCAATCAGGAAACAAGATCCCATAAATCACAGTGAAACTTATTAAAATCTAAATCATAACATCCAGCCCCAGATCTTTGACATCACACCCCTCATAAAATTCCACAGAAGATTCCACACTTAGAAAAGTAGAAACCTTTTCACATGATCCCCTGGGCAAAAACACTTCAAATCAACATACCACACAATAAAAGCCCACCTTCACTATACATTACTACTCTCAACTTTCCGATTTTATAGCCACCGTCAGGACCTATGTAGTCACTACACTGTCAAATAAACCATCCTCCACCTCAAGCAAGTTGCTCAGAGTGTTTACTTTCATGACCTGGCTTGGAAAACAGACCAAAAGAATTTGGACAGCTTGGTCTAAAGTCATTACCTTAATAGATAAAGGCAGGATAATTTCCTAAGATACCTGGGAAAACTTAGCAATCATAAGAGAAGAGGATTATTATTATTTTACAAACCGGTAAGTGGTTAAAAGTAATAGAAAAGTCTTACCTTAAAGAAACTGAGCCAAATTGATTGGAGAATTATAAGCAAGTGTTTCTTTATTAGAAATACAGTGATCACTAGGCTCCCAGCAAGAGCTAGAGCTCTGGTGCCAAAAGGTTCAAGTCTTATAAAAAATAACAGAGTAATTGAATAATTAGTTTACAACCCTATAGATAAAGAGTACAATAGCATCAAAGGAACCTGACGATGTCTTCTTGTCTGCTGTAGGAAAGTTCTCAGCATGCCACCATCAGCATGCCAAGCCATAAAGAGTACATTGTTTTTACTTTGCTATGATAATAGGATGATTTTCTTCATACCCCCAGGGTGCGGAGATGGCAAATTATTGAATTTTACTGTTTCCTTGAAATAATTGCAATTACTAGAATAATTGCTTGCAAATCAGAGTGTCTACAGGGTCAAGGAATCTGTTATGTCACAGGGAGTGTAGGTACTAAGAAAGATTTATGTCAGTATCTATACAGTCTCAGCTGACCTTACACTTTCAGAAAGCTAATGATATATAGCAGGGCTGTTTCAAGGAGGAAGAAAAGAAAGAAGAGTAGGAATAAGTGCTGATTCCTCACAATGGAAGGAAAAGACCTGTGCTAGTTTCCACTGATCTGTGGAATGCATGGGCTTATCTAAGTTAGTTAACAAAACCTAATAGGTTAGGGTAATGAAAATGGCCAAAGATTAAGAGGGTGAGAATACACTTGTTTTAAAATAATTGTGGATAGGAAAATTCTTATTCATAATAACTACATCTGGGCTATCTGATGAATTTGAACCAGGACAATATTAAATCTAAAGGAAGTACTTCTTAACAGAAACTTGGGAATTTGTGGGGGGAAAGGTAGCAAGGTCTAGCTTGAGCTACTTTTAAAGATCATCACATATTCATAGAGAATGAACTATTAATGGCTAGTAATCATTATCATTAAATTCTGCCCTGGAAAAAAGTAGCATGACACCAAATATTAATTGTGGGTGAACAAGGCTAGAAATACTGTCCACTTTACCGTCCTCCTGCTTGCTGATTTAGTATTGGCATCTGGTTTGTTCCCATGGAAACCAAATGCTAGAATAGATAGGCCTTTGGCCTGATCTAGCATAACAATTCTATAGTTGTAGGTTATTAACATGTTTCATGTTAGGATCTAATGTGTTTTTGGATTCTTCAAAATGATCCACAGTCCTTTATTTTTTTATTTTTTTCAGCTGTCTTAAGAGCAAGACATTCAAATCCTCATAGTCTTGATCATGCCTTCTGACTAGTTCAGGTGTTCATTTACTTTTTAATTTCAAGATTCCTTAAGGACATTTTGATAATGTCTTTTTATTTGTGATTGACAATAACTAGAACAAAATATGAAGGAATTGCCTTATAAGGGTTATACAGGTCAGAAAACTGCAAGACCTTTTTGATGTTCTCTATTTGTCTAGTGTCCCTCTGGGCTGGGAAGATAGGCCTCTAGTTGAAGCTCCCTGGCTCGCCCCCTTCTACTAGGTGCATATTTTGGAAGGAAATTGACGATTTAAAGGTTTGAATGCTAGAGAGCTATAAGGAACGCCTTTGAGAAGTAGCAGGAAGAGTCACTCCAATGATCAGATAAGCAGAACTTGAGCCCTTTTAAAGTGGAAAGAAATAGAATAACATAGAATAAAAATGAATAAGTATAATAATAATGATGATAATGAAAAAAATAACTAAAAGCAAAATGATGTGTCTGCATAATTCCTGGAAGAAAGCTGTATTAGCAATAGCTGCAACGACCTAATGCATATTGAGAAACACTGTATAAAGTGAAACCTTCTATTCATTGTATGCCTGTGAGAAACTAACTGAATGATATACAATGTAGATTCCATATACAATGTAAGAATACTCCCTTTGTTCCTGAGAAAAGGAAAACTATAAAGATTGTAGTTTGGACCCTCCCCCTTGTTCAGAAATTTGTTGATTGTTAATCGCTTCTGAACCTTTGCGCAAATAAACCTCTCTGTTTCACCCTTTGGAATTCATAAAAGTTCTTTATTTTTTTTAATCCTTTTACTTTTTCCACAAGATTTATGTTGACTTCTCCGCCAGGACTTTGAAGGACTTTTAGGGAAAGGCTTTTTTCCTGCCTGAGGGACTGCCCTGGTGGGGGCCCCTCTCCTAAACGATGACAGCTCCAAAGCCGGCACCGTAGCCTTGTTCCTCGATGAGAGGGAAGGAAATTTACCCAGCAGTGAAGCACTTCAGTCAAGGATCCGTGAGGGTGACAGACAGGTCTTAAATCAACAAAGGAGTCTGGAAAATGACTGCAGGCAAGTATTGTAAAAAAAAGGGGGGGAAACCTGATCTCTTTTGGATCAGAAGAAGGGTCTGATCAACCCTTAAGAAGGCAAAGGCAGCATCCTTAAGCCTTCATAGGTAGGATTGTGTGGGAGGTTAAACCATCGCAGTTCCTGCTGAGTGACTGTTGGAACGTCCAGGGCTCCAGGTCGGTGGTAATTGTATTTGAGAGATGGGAGGGAAACAGTCAAAGGAGGTCGTTGACCAGATGCCACTCCAGTGCATGTTAAAGAATTTCAAAAAGGGTTTTTCTAGGGATTATGGAGACCCAAAACCAAATCCAGCCATGTTAAAAAGATTCTGTGAATCTGAATGGACCACCTTTGGGGTAGGTGGCCAAAATGGGATCAGCGAATCCCAAACTCGTTGCACGGGTTCATCAAATTGTGACTGGAAATGGTTATTGGGACCAATATCCCTATATTAACCAGTGGCAGATCAACATTGCAGAAAGACCCAGATGGTTAGCAAAATGTCAGATAGAATGTGGTAAGATATATTTGGCAAGCCAAAAAGCCAAGCTTCAAACAAAAGCTAAGATTTTCAGCCAGGAAGTTAGGGAGGAAATGCCCAGACCCCCCCCCATGTTCCTAGAAGAGAAGAAGGGAGAATAAATCAGCAAATTCCAAACCCTCTGCCTGAAAGAGAAGCCCAATCAGTCAGAAGCCAGTGAGGAAGGAAAAATAGCAACAGCTGGATCCCTTCAAGAGACAGATAAAAGCTTGGAAAACTTTGAAAACAAAACATCAGTTTCTAGTCAAACTAGGAATAAGGCAGAAGTGAAAACAGAAGAAAATATAGCCCCTCTAAGAGAGGTGTTGGTCCCTGGACCAGATAACACTAATATTTCAATGCTTCAATATGTTCCCTTTACAACCACTGATCTCCTTAATTGGAAATTGCAATTTGGGCCATTTTCAGAAAAACCTCAAGAAATAATTGATCTATTTGCAAGCATTATTTAGACCCATAATCCCAACTGGGACAACATGAAACAGCTTATCTCTACTTTACTAGATATTGAAGATAGAGAAAAATATAAACTAGGAAAATTAAAAGTCCTTGCTAGAAGGCATCCAGAAGGAGGAGTTAATTATGAGACACACAGAAATACAGATGCTGTTAAACAAAGACCAGACTATTCAAATTCAGGGAGTATCTGGAGAAACTCAAATAATTCTCAAAGACTTGTGGTAGCTGTATCTTTAAAAATTCGCTAACTTGCTTTAGTCAAGCCCTAGCCCAAGATCTTGCTTATTTGAAGTTAGTCAGACAAGAGGATTGTTGTCTTCAATATGTCGATGATGTCTTAGTAACTGGCCAAAGCAGGAAGGATTGCTTTGAAAACACATCCGGACTGCTCCAATTGTTACAAGACTGTGGTTATAGAGCATCCAAAAATAAAGCACAATTAGTTCAAAAGACTGTAATGTATTTAGGCTACGAGCTTTCACAAGGACAAAGAACTTTGGGCCCCCAGAGAAAGCAAGCTGTGTTACAGATTCCCATCCCCCAAACAAAACAGAAAGTTAGAGCCTTTTTGGGAATTACAGGCTTCTGTAGAATTTGGATTCCTTACTTCGCTCACAGCTAAACCATTGTACCAAGTTTTAAGGGGGCCAGAAAAAGAACCTCTTTTGTGGCAACAGGAACAAACCCAAGCAATGAGACAACTGCAACAGGCTCTCACCACAGCCCCCGCCCTAGGACTACCTGATATATCTAAGCCTTTTTCACTTTATGTGGATGTAAGACAAAATGTAGCTTTAGGAGTCTTCACCCAAAAACAGGGAAGTTGGAACCATCCTGTCGCTTATCTGTCAAAGCTGCTGGACAGGGCTGGCCACAATGTTTAAAAATTCTAGCAGCAGTTATGCTATTACTGCAGGAGGCAAACAAGTTAACCTTTTCAGCTCCAGTGACTGTTTATACTAGTCATGCCTTGCAGACAATCATTGACAATAAAGGACATTTATGGATAAGTAATCAACGAATGCATAAGATACAGGCTCTTTTATTAGAAAATCCACAAGTTACACTGCAACAATGCTCAACTCTAAACCCAGCAACTCTAATGCCAATCCCTGATTCAACTATGCCTGTTCAATGACTGCATGCAAACAATAGAGATACAATATTCTTGCAGACCTGACCTTACAGACTAACCCTTGCATAATCCAGACTGTCAATGATTTACTGATAGTTCTAGCTTTATAGATAAAGGATGTAGATACTCTGGCTACGCAATAGTTTCTCAAACTTCTATCGTCAAGTCAGCACAGTTGCCTAGTCAAGCCAGTGCACATTTTGCAGAATTGTATGCCTTAACCCAAGCATTAGAAATAGCAGCAGGAAGGACTTTAAATGTATATACAGATAGTAAATACACATTTTTGACAATACACGCACATGTGGCCATCTACAAAGAGAGAAGATATTTGGATTCCACAGGCAAGGTTCTCCAATATGCAACTTTGATTAAAAGACTTATCAAGGCAGCCATCTAAAGTTGCAATCATCCATTGTCCTTGACATCAAAAAGACTCAAGCCTTATTACCCAGGGCAATAGGAAAGTAGACAAAGAAGCCAAAAGAACTGCCTTAGAAGTTCCCCCTCTCCAATCAGATGTCACAAGGTTCATGTATCTAGACACTTACTTAGAACAACTTGATCCTACATATACGAGGAGGAAACTCAAAAATTACAACAAGATGTACAAGCCAAACTAGTTAAAGGCTGGTATACCCTATCTGATGGACGCATTGCTGTTCCTTTGGCGCTCGCTAACCCACTTATTTTTCAGGCACACAAGCAACATCATGTGGGAAAAACTGCATTATTACAGCAACTTGAACGTTTTTTCTATATTCCCTTTGCTTCTTCACTAAAAGCACAAGTATGTTCTCAATGTACCATTTGTGCCCAAACCAATGCACGCCAAGGACCAGTAATACTACCTGGCAGACAACCAATCGCTTATTTTCCAATGGACTATGTCGTTGTTGATTTTACTGATATGCCTAGAAGTAAGACATATGTAGCATTGTTAGTAATAATTGATACCTATTCAAGATGGATTGAAGCATTTCCAGCTGTAAATAACAAAGCTATACAGGTTGCCAGAATATTTCTTAAAGAAATTATTCCTAGATTTGGTTGCCCTTCTAGGATTTCATCAGATAATGGCCCTGAATTTGTACACCAAATCAATCAGGCTTTAGCCCAAGCATTAGGAATTAAGTGGAGATTTCATTGTGCTTTCCACCCTCAATCAGCTGCTAGAGTGGAAAGGGCTAATCAGACAATTAAAACACTTATTACCAAATTTTGTTTGGAAACTCATCTACATTGGCCAGATGTTTTGCCTATGGTTTTGTATGCAGTCTGACTGGCACCCCACACTAAATTACAACTTAGTCCTTATGAGCTCATGTTTGGCCGTCCTCCTTGCCTGTTTAAACCTGACAGTCAAGGCTGGCCAGATTTGGGCCATAAGGGGGGAGTAGATCAACAGAAATTGTTACATCAGGTACAGCTTCATAATTTGGCCGTTTCAAAATTGCGCCATTATATGATGGAACAACAACCCCCTCCAGTGGTTACAGCAACACATGGGTTCAAGCCAGGAGATAGAGTGTGAGTAAAGCACTGGAAATCAGATCCCTTGAGCCCAAGATGGAAAGGACCGTATACTGTTGTCATGTGTTCTCCTTTGGCAGAGAAAACCTTGGAAGGAAAGTCTTGGATCCACTGGAATAGAGTGAAAGCAGATGCACCTGCAGATCTGGTAACCTACAAGGTGGACAAGACTGACAAGCCTTTGGTGTTGAAATTTACAAGAAATACAGCAACGGGTTCCCAACACATGGTGTGATCAACAACCTTGCTGAGACACCCCAGGAAGCTGTCTCTCTATGCACAGTGGAAGATATGAGGATTCTACAGCTTGTAATATTTGTTAATTATTTAATATGCACATACATTCCTACACAAATCAGTACAATGGCTACACGAGAGGTCATAAGGCAGAAACCCTCTAATAAAGAATTATTGAGCACACACCAAGAAAGAACAGAAACACAGGGAAACCAAAGTTGTCAAAACTGTATCAAGACTACAAAACAAGGAAACCAGATAACCAAGACTTTGATTTATCATACAGTTAAACCAGAAGGGTTTCTCCTGACTCTTGTACATACAATAGAACTACATATAAAGTTTGAAGAAAAGGAGTCCAATATCAGTGTTATAACCCGAAGTCTGATCCTGATCGTTGGGCCTTACAAATCAAAACACATAGAACAAGAACTAGCTATAAGGACCAGGCACTCTTAGGGATCTCCCAATAGAAATCCAATCCACACTCCAGTTTTAGCGTCATCTTTGATGTTTGCAAAGCAGCTAATTATTGGACTCCAACATATGGTTGTGGAGGGATCGGTAATATTCACAACTTTATCCCAAAACATAAGTACTTGTGCCCATCAGATGGATGTGTGGTCAAATGTAAGTGGTGATTATGTATTAAGTGGCATACCCAAGACCCAAAAGAGATAGACCACATCTTGTTTGAAAAGAATGAAACAAAAGCAGATTCCTGTGGAACAGATAACTGTAATTTGGTGACTCTCACAGTCAAGAATGGCAGTTGGTTCCTGGAACAAAATAGGTGGGAAAGTAAGAAATAGATGTTTGGGATAGGAATAGATACAAATGGCTACGACCCAATATCAGAAATAGAAGTCAAAATTATAACTGCAACCAAAAGACCAAAACAAAAATCATTATTTTGGTCATATTATGAGGAAATGGAGAACCTACATATTCCTGAAGTACCTAGACATGTAACCAATACCTTTGTTAAGTTAGCAGAAGACATTGCCCATACTTTAGGCATGTCTAACTGTTTTGTGTGTGGGAAACATGGGAAAAAGGTGACCATGGGAGGCACAAGAGTTAAATCATACCAAGGTACTAGAAATGTCTAAAAATAATAATTTAACCTATACAAGTGGGAAAGATGGTGATTGGACTCTCACTTCCAACTTGGTAGGACATGTATGTTACTCAAGAAACAAAACAGAATCTTGTTTAGCAGTAGGTGACCTCCTATGTACAGGGACATAGGAAAACGGTAAATGGTGGTCTGGAACCAATCAGTCCACTGCTATGGATCTTGGAATTAACAAGGCTGCTATAATTATGAAAGTTTGTAGGCCTGATAGTTTTGTTAATTCTAGGATGTATTTTAATTCCTTGCTTACTCCCCTGTCTTATAGCCATGATTCAGAGGATCTCAGAAAGTACAGCCCAATTAACTTCAAAACATGAAACAATGTTAGCCTTATGGGAATATAAAATGATACCTTCAAGAGATCCTGAATCAGAGGTAGAATAATGGAAGTTTAAGCTGGAAAACTTCCAAAGGGGGAAGTAAAGGGAAAGAAATAGAATAGCATAGAATAAAAATGAATAAGTATAATAATAATGATGATAATGAAAAAAATAACTAAAAGCAAAATGATGTGTCTGCATAATTCCTGGAAGAAAGCTGTATTAGCAATAGCTGCAATGACCTAATGCATATTGAGAAACATTGTATAAAGTGAAACCTTCTATTCATTGTATGCCTGTGAGAAACTAACTGAATGATATGCAATGTAGATTCCATATACAATGTAAGAATACTCCCTTTGTTCCTGAGAAAAGGAAACCTATAAAGATTGTAGTTTGGACCCTCCCCCTTGTTCAGAAATTTGTTGATTGTTAATCACTTCTGAACCTTTGCACAAATAAACCTCTCTGTTTCACCCTTTGGAATTCGTAAAAGTCCTTTAGTTTTTTAAGTCCTTTTACTTTTTCCACAAGACTTTCCAATAATCCAGTTTGAGAAAACATCTATCATTTATTCAAATACATATGCAGAACTTTTATATATTTATTTATATATGCAGAACTATGTATATTACACACACAGAGACATATATATATATATATATATATATATATATATATATATACACACACACACACACATACATACATACATACATACATATGCATATACATATATATATGGTTAGTAATGTGGGTAAAAATACGACTCCCAGGTATATTCATGTTATAAAACAAATAAATAACGATCACCAGGAGAATAAATGAAAAAAACATTTAATAAAATCAATCTAGCTTTTGTCAGAAGCTTCCGACATCGTTAGGGTTAAAAGCAGTCGTTGGGAAAAAGCTTATATATGATCACTGGATGCCTGCATCTGGCTTCTGGAACACATCATCGGTCCCAGCTGATCATATTGCACTCTAAGTATGTCTCCTGCATCGGCGCTCAGCCTTTTCCTGTTTCCCATGCGAGGATAGGGAGGGGGTCACTGACAGCAAGCAGATGGGGATGGCTAATGCAAAGGGTGATAAGAGGGTGCAGGATATAGAACAAAGGGAAACACCCGAGTTACGGCCCCAAAAAGGGGTGAATAACACCTGCCGGAATTTAGTTGGGATGGGCAGTGAAACTAGGAAAGATGTGAATGGCTCGCACCCCAGGCCCCCTGATAAAGAGAACAGTACACAAGGGAGTGGGGCAATAGAAACAGCTACCACCCGAAAGGGATGGGGGAAGACCCCACTTAGCCCCAGAACCAATGGTGGAGGAATGCATTGTAGTACACAGAGTAGAAACAGGAAAGGGCTGAGTGCCAATACAGGAGACATACTTAGAGTGCAATACGATCAGCTGGGACTGATGACGCATTCCAGAAGCCGGATGCAGGCATCCAGTGATCATATATAAGCTTCTTCCCAATGGCTGCTTTTAACCCTGATGATGTCGGAAGCTTCTGATGAAAGCTAGGTTGATTTTATTAAATGTTTTTTTCATTTATTCTCCTGGTGATCGTTATTTATCTGTTTTATAACATATATATATATATATATATATATATATATATATATATATATATTCAATAATGATGGTGAAAATGCGACTCCCGGGCATAATTATAAATGGAATGAATAAAGCGCGTTCACCAGGAGAGTTTAAAGTTAAAATACTTTAAAGTATTTTACTATATTAAAAGGTTGCCAAGCTTCCGTTGGGAAAACTCCCCAACATCTTCAGGGCTGAGAGACCGTTTCTAACAAGGTGATTCAAACGGATTCCATAGATGTCTGCGCGTGGTTCCTAGACTGTGCTAGCATTCCCTGCTGAACAGCTGATAGTTAAAGTTATGTTCCGCCCTCTCCCGGCAGTACCCCATCCCCCATAATGGGGGGGATTTAACTTGAATATTAACCTACGAGGGAAGATGAGCATGGGGGACACCATGATGGAGGAGGATGATTCAAACATTGAAAAATACCACATCCAGTTGATGCTTGTACATGCGAGCGAAGATAAATACGGGAGCACGCAGCAGAGGAAAGATGTTAAATTGCAGCCGATGAAGCCCCGCCTCCATGGTAGGATACACAATGACATCAAACTAAATCCCCCCACTGCAACGAGAGCCAGTACTGCCGGGAGAGGGCGGAACATAACTTTAACAATACCCCCTGAGGTCGACGGAAATGTGAACAAAAGTGCTCGAGAGAACGACGGAAGAAATCTTTACTCCGATTCCCCCTCCCACCTATCAGCTGTTCAGCAGGGAATGCTAGCACAGTCTAGGAACCACGCGCAGACGTCTATGGAACCCGTTTGAATCACCTTGTTAGAAACGGTCTCTCAGCCCTGAAGATGTTGGGGAGTTTTCCCTACGAAAGCTTGGCAACCTTTTAATATAGTAAAATACTTTAAAGTATTTTAACTTTAAACTCTCCTGGTGAACGCGCTTTATTCATTCCATTTATATATATAGGTATAGGTATAGGTATAGGTATAGGTATAGGTATAGATATAGGTATAGGTATATCTATCTATCTGTGAATGTACTGTATGCCCTGTACTGTTATCTTCCTCTTTCCCTCCCTTATTTTTCTTTTCTTTTGAGGTTGTACTCAATCAATAAAGGCAAAGGGGAGAAAATGCAGCCTAAGATTTGAAAAGGAGAGATGCAGTCCAAAGGGCAATAAGTTAATTTAGAGTCGTGGACAATTTTAGAGTAAGATAATAACTTCTTAAAGTGTCTCCAGCTGGTCCTCTCAGTTTTTTACTTCTATAAAATTCTTCATGTTGGTTTATCCAATTTTTGGATTAGTTTGAATTAAATAAAAAAAGTTTGCAGATTTACCATATGTTTGTGCACACTTTGGGTCAAATGCACTTTTTAAAATGTTCCTAAAAGTATTGCTTTTCACCCCCAAGGAATCCCAAAGGTGCTTTTTAAACAACTGGGCTTTCTTTGTTTTCCTTGAAAACATTTCACTTCTCATCCAAGAAGCTTCTTCAGATCTGATTGAATGATGGAGAATGGAAGAATTTTTTTAAAAGGCAAAGTCCAGTTGTCTTTTTTAAAAAAGCATCTTTGGGATAACCATGACCTGGATGATTGAGAAGCTCCATAGACATTCCCCAAGGAATCTTCCCAATAGAATACATGTTAGGATTTGCATACTGAACAATATTGTCTTTGATAATCATTTTATTTTATTGATGAACAGATTTTCAACATTTTAAAAACAGCAAAATTTGGACGACTATTTAGTGTGTTATTTTGAAAATGCAAAATTAATTAAGTTTCCATTAAAATGTGTATCAAATTAATGTGTTTCCTTGGTTTAGCTGTATGATCTATTAGGGGTCTTTATTCAGAAGTTAATGTCCTGCTGGATTCAACATACCTTACCTATGTATCATTAAATACTATAATCTCATTGTGTTTTGTAGCATATTGTGATATTTGCAAAAACCTTTCCTGCAAAAATCTAGGAAAGGATTTTGTTTTTCTTTTCTCAATCCTTTCAGCCATATTATGCTATAAAATAAGGTCGCTAAATGATTTTTTAAAAAGAAGCTGTACAGATGCAAAGATGAAATATTTTGTGATTATGCAAATACGGCCTGACTTGCATTAACTTTAGGCCACTGGGGTGATATTTCATATATTTGCATATACACTCATCTCCATCAGCTTCCTAGTTAAGCTTTGCTAAAGGGAAAAGTAAATGTTTGGAGAGCTTATCCAATGGGCCAAGTTGTCATTAAGGATGTTTAATAATGTTAGTCATAACTATTGCCACATAGAAATAGTGTTAGAGAAACAACTCCTGTCTCTTTCCCCAAGGAATAAAATAAAGACCATATTGTGACTGTACTTGATAGAACTATGAACTGAATTTCTTTAGCCAGAAAATTATATCTCAAACTATCTATCTATCTATCTATCTATCTATCTATCTATCTATCTATCTATCTATCTATCATCTCTAATCACATAGAAGTTTGTTGCTTAGAAAGCAGTTGTATGAGATTACAGTCAGGTATGGATTTCAAGTATACTCCATCTGCAAAGGTCACAAACTCCAAATATGCTATTTGCGGATAATTATAAGTAAGCACTGAAGGCATATACACACCTATATATAAAACCAAACAGCTCCTCCATAGCTTAAATACCAGATTACTTATTTAATACATTTTCTATCTCTTAAAGGTTAGCAGCAGTAGGAAAATATTACAAACATCGTGACAAACACCTTTAACCTCCTCGTTTCCTTGGGTCTCAGACTTTCAGAGCCACACTTAGAAGTCATCAAACCCATTACCTTGCAGTTCTTAGAAGCTACAATAACATTCATATTGTGCTGAACTGATTATAACTGAATTGGTGTTTTGGCAACTGCGTCATTTGCATTGCAGACATGATTGAATAGTTGCACTCTTATGTTTATCCAATACACGGAGGGTTTTCTTTTTCCAAAGAGGCATTTTTTGGCATTGTTTCTGCTTCTACAACTTTTCTGCTATTGTTTATCTACACTTTTAAAGAAAGAAAATAGGGGATAGCAGACAATCAGAAACAAGAACATATTGTGATATGATTCATGGAAGGCAAGAATGTCTTCATGAGGTGGGAGGGGTATAGAAAATATTCTAGAGAACATTATTATAGTTTGTAATTCAGACTTAATAGTTCAGTGAGCAAATGACAAATGTTGCTTGAGTCAAATTTTCTTATGAATATTATAAAATTATACTTAATAAGAAATTAAAATCTGGGATACAATGCTATCTATTATCAAGCTATTAATTATCAAGCCAACGTCTTTATTATTTCATATCTGAAACTCTAGCTTTTAATAAATGCTGTAACTTTGATTGTAAAAACTATAAAAATAGGCATGACTCTTTGATTTATTTGAGTTAGCTACTAGTGTTAAGGAATGAATTGTAGGATAATATGAAGAGGCTATGTTCCAAATTCATAAAATAATTCAAAGGACTGTTGACACATAGTGGACAGATAAAAACAATGTACTCTATTTTAAGCAGACATGACAACATAAAACTGGATTTTCAAAGAATGGCAAGTATAAGCAGCAAAGATGCATGAGCAGTATATTGTGAGAATTAAAAAATGAGCTAGTGCAAATGAACTGGAAATGTGTGAGAAAAGAAATCTGGAACAGTTATAAAGAAAACATCTATACTTGCCATTCATCTAAAGCAGAGGCCTCCAACCTTTTAGGCACCAGGGACCGGTTCTGTGGGGAGAGGTTTTTCTGTGGATCGGAGGGGGCCTTATTTTGTGTACTGCTGCATCCTATGGATGGGGCTTCACTTGTTTGTGTGGCCTGGTTTCTGGCATGCCATGGCTCAGTGCCAGTCCATAGACCAGGGGTTAGGGACTTCCAGTGCTTTATTTCTAAAAAAAAAAAAAAAAAAAAAAAGGTGCCGGAACTCACACATGTCATACAACCCACCTTGCCTACCCTACAAGGTTCCATCCAAAAAAGGTGCCGGAACTCCATTCTGGGCGTTCTATGAGAAAAAAAGCCCTGTGGACTTCTGAACTAGAGAATATCCTGGATTTGCTATCCTTCCTCAGGGTTTTCGTCATAAACGTTAAATATTATGCATAGTACAGTGTTCATAAGGAGCCATGTTTAATCTCTACAGCATTAAAATTGAGGCAATTTCTCCCCTCTCCAAATATGTATCATCTCTTTAACTAACTTTAGTTACTAGATCTATAGACTGGTATTCAGCTTCTACATTATTTCCCCCCATATCTCAGTCAGAATCTTGATTGTACAAAATCTTGCAAGTCTCAAGCATGGATGGAAACTGGTAAAACAGATGGCATTGCAACAACTAAATAAAGATGTTAAAGCACATGGTCTCCATTTTCTCCTTCTACTTTAAAGTGTGTTAAAAATCCAGTTTCTCTCTGACACAATATGTGAATCATGGCTAAATAATTCAGGTGTTGCAGCTTGCTACATTGTTTGGTTCAACTATAATAAAAGCAGAGCCTGGGGTTAACTGACTGGCTATGTAAATGTAGATCAAACTGTGCATGTAAAATAAAAAAAAAAGAGAGACTTGCTATATTTTTCTATCACTCCCTACCATTGTGACTTCCCATTGGCAACAAAATGTCATGGGAAATTACCATCTTCTGGCTGCCCATGCAGTTAAAATATATTTGTGCTACCTACACTTCACTACACATTATTGTTTTCACCCGTTTGATTCTACAAGCTGTTGTTCAAGCAGTGATATAATAGAGATGAAAATGTAACTTGTATCTTTAGATACAAATTTACTTTATTTCAAAATAGCTTGATTTTTCTCTCCTAGCTCTGTTTTGATCTTTTTCTGCATATGTGTAATTGTATTACTTGTAGTTGGGAAAATGTCCACATTACATAACAATTTATTAGGAATAATTGAGAAAACAAAATAATTTATTTGGCTTTTATTAGATTTATTAAGCCTAATCAAGGCAACAAAACAAAAATAGCATACTGTATGTATACTGAGGGGTATTGCATATACCCAGGATGGCATGATTTTTGTTGGTTGCAGCCACTTGTATATCTATCATCTACCCACTTGCCTTTGCAAACATGATTCTCATGTATGTTTACTCCAGGAAAAATCCCACTCCAAAGGGGTTTGATGCACATATGCACTGCAGCAAAGCAATGCGATACTCAGTTTATTTATTAATATTCTCACAAGTCAATGATGCTGTGTAAGTAGGCATGCACAAGTTGTCACCTTGATTATTAAACAGAGATGAAACTCATTGTGATGGCTCTGGCAGAGTTAGAAATGTTTGCCATTGGGAGCAGGCAAGGAGTCAAGATTTGTGTATATGCATATGGCAAGGGAAAAGTGTTATTCAGAATCCAATTCTATTCTTGAATCTGATTATATTACTCCAGCTGAGCCTGTGCTTCAGGATTGCCAATCAGTAAGCCAGGATTGTCATCCAGGCTTCAATCAATATACCAGGATTCAATTGAGTCTCATCAGTCACAGGCATCTTCTGTTCAGCTGGAGCAGTCAGCACTCACCAAGTCTCAGGTCTAGACCCGAACAGAGGCAAGCAGAGCAACATTCCTCAATGAGGCTCCTTGCTTGGCAAAGGATGAGGGATGAGTCTGCAGACAGATTTAGAGAGCTGCTTTGCTTGCAGCCTTTATTGAAAACAACTACTTGTCTTTCGAAGTTGTGACTCTTTGACTGGCTGACTACCTGATCTGGTTTTCTGTAATTCTTGGAATGTACTTGGACATTGCTTCTTGGACTGTAATTGGCATTTTTCAAGCAAGCGCTCTCTGATAGGCATTTGAATTACATGCTTACCTGCTGTTATCTGTCTCAGCTTCTGAGAAGGGTACTATGTCTGCATGTGTGTACCTGCAACCTTGAAACAGAACAAAAAGGTGGCTACTTGCTTTCTGCATGGATGTTAGTTGATGAGCCAGTGAGAGGGAAAGAGCAGTGTTGAGGTGGGAGTGGATGGTTGAGGATTTTTTTTAACTTCCTTTAATTACCTGCAGAAAAGGAACCCTGTTTTACAGAAAGCATTCTAGCTATGGATATTATCATCATTATCATTACATCCTGTGCAGACCACATCTGGCAGCAAAAATAGCTAAAGAAACAGTAAGCAAAATGAAAGTCCGTACTGATTGTAGCGACTGTAATGACTGTGATGAGTGTAATCAGTGACAATAGCGTGAAGGTGTCAAACCATGAAATGACAGCATTGGAGTAAAGCTGATGGATATTATGCTTGTATGTATTACTTCCGTGACTCTAGTCTACCATATATGTAGCCACAATGTAACCCATTTTCAAGTTCAAAGAAATTCAAAGCCAGGACATAGACGCACCAATATCTGAAGACTGCACTTTTTGCTTTGTAGCCTTATAATACAAGCGTTGTGATAAACTCTGCTAGGAAAAAGGGGATTTATATAAACCTAACTATTCCATGCACAACTTGAGGAAACCACAATCTTTCCACCTATAAATAGGGTCTAGGACAATTCTTCACGACCAACTTGCCACAGCCAACTCATTGTAGGACAACTCACTGTGGGATGAGAGTTACTCTAATATCAAAGAAGTAGTGGAATAGAATCATTAAAGAAAGGATGCAAAAGGAGGGACAGAATGAAATGTGAATGGCAAAAATTAAAATGTTTTTTTATTTATTTTAAATAATTAAATAGAATTGTTAAATTGTCCTGGTGAGTTGTTCCACAGTGAGTTGGCCATGGTGAGTTGGCCATGGGAAATTGACCATAGCGAATTGACCATGGCAAGTTGTTTGCAGCAAGTTGGCTGTGGCAAGTTGTCCCATTCTGTACAGATATGCTATTTTAAAAACAACTATAGAGTCATTGATTAGAAAGCTGTTCCTTTTCCATAACAATAAGATGGTCAATTTTACATAAATGATAGTGGTGGCAATTTTAAAAAATGATATTAAAAAAGACATATTTTCTCAGATTTCTGTGTGTGAGCACCCCTGCCCCCAGTCAAGGTTTTAAAGAATCTGTTCACTGAAGTTAGTGTGACACTTAAAGCAGGAACAAAAAGTCAGACTCTGAGTGTACAGTATCATTTAGAAAATCAGTCCACAGAGTGGGAATATCAACACATCCATCAAATGGCCTATCACGGATAAGGAGATCTCCACATAATGTCTGTCTTGTAGTCTCAATCTGATCCATATTTCATCTGGAAAAAAAATCCTGGTTTGGATTGTATTTTTGCTTTTGTACCATTGGTTATGTAAGATAAGTCAATGTCTTTCAGAGGCAAACTCTGAGTTGTTTGGACATAAAAAGATTAGTGGATTTAATCCTGGGATAGTTTGGTTCTTATCGAATCTCACTCTTTGTGTATCCAGAGAGTTCACTGTGCTGCAATCTCCATTCAGTTTGAAGGTTAAGCCCCACTGTATTAAATGGGGCATGCATCAACTATTAGGGGGTGGACATGAATGCCACTTTGCTCAGTATTTGCAGTTTAGATAGCAGTCTTTAAGGTTTTTTTTTTCCCCAAGGAGGCAAGAAGTAGAAGAAGATGAATGGAAAAAGAGGCCTGTTATATGCCACTGAATGAATATACTCAGTTTACCCAGCTGAGAAGAAGAGGGGAAGGGAACATCTTGAAGACAAAAATGATTGACTGACTGAAATGCAGAAGTTTTGAAATAGCATATCAAAGAGAGTCAACAAGCAAAAAGTGAAAATGAGATTGTAATGAAAACAAACAAAAGTTATATACAGTATATCTGGTGTTTTTATATATAGTATATCTGATGTTTTTTATAATGATTATCTGTTTGTAATTTACAGCACAAAGGGCATTACAATTCATAATGGATTTTTCTACAATGAAATGATACTGATAATCAATGGCCTTCAAGTGCTGTAAAAGAAGACAACAGCTTTTATGCATGACTCATTCCACTCGTAATTGGTTGAAGATTTCTGGAGACAAAGAAATGTTTTAATATATTTCAGGATTTAAAGCATGAGTTGTAAGCATTGTGGAGCTTCATTATGATCAGAAGAACTGCATGGAGCAATGCAAGGACAAATAGGTTCTCTCTCATCCACTCCGCGGGATTATTTTGTCTCTGTTAGCCTTGCAAACCATAGATACATGCTTACACACCTAACAATCAATCAATCAATCACAGCAACAATTGGGTCCTGTGGACTGCAGTAATTTAAAGCAATTCCTCTGATACTTTATTTCCTTATTTATTTTTTCCAGCTATAGGTGTAAGGACCTGTCTCAACTAGGTCTCCCAAGAAAGCAGAATTCTTGAAACAGGCATTGTCTCAAAAGGAACTTTTATTGGGAATTAGTGATAGCAAGGAAACAAAGTGAGATCTGAGAAAATAGCCCAAGCAAGCAATATATTAAAAGCAGTATTTGTTATTCCTCCACCCAGGGTTCTACTGTCCATATGAATCTCAGCCAATCCATAGGTAGTATATTGTTTTGGTAACTGGCTCCTTTGGTGCACTCTTCAAAGTCTCTCTTGGTTTCATTTCCCTCTGGCTCCAAGCGCAAACCATCTTCCAGATAAGGGTGATGATATCCAGGTGCATTCCTACCCCTGGGGGAAGGGCAGTGTGGCATAGGCAAAGCAAAGCATATTCCCACATCGGAATCTCCCCCTCCTAACAGAATGGCAGGCTCAAAAAAATGGTTATAGAAGCATGTATAGGTTAGCAGAAATAGTAATACATTTTTTCGGGGTTCTGACAATAGGAATAAGATAAAGCATATGTGCATAGACAGACAGCTTACACTGCTGAGGCACATGATGCAGCCTGCTATTAGGACTATACTTACCTCCATTAATCTTCATTTACCTACCTCCAATTAGTTATATTTTCATGTAATCTGTCTTTATATAAATTGGGAATGGAACTTTAACTTCTAGGATCTCTAACTGAGATTGCTACTATAAAAGCCTTTGCTGTACAAGTAAGGCCAAGGTCTGCATGGACATTTATTGGCATGATTTCATTATCTATGATGCCATGTCTCAATGTGGTGCCACACTTTTTGTTCTTGCAAGACATCCATAGTTGCCTATGTACAACGCTTTAGACATTTCTGCTTTCTTTTCCAATTGTAAGGCCAAGCCTCTTGAGTTTCTGCCTACAAGCAGTCACTGTCAAGCATTAGGGAACACAGAAGATTCAGGTAGTCCAAATGAGTATAAAGATGTATTGCAAGCTTAAGCTCTCTACAAGAAACTAACCAACTAATGGTCAAAGGAAATGAGCAGGAGATAAGAGAGGCTTTCAAGATGGGCTAGACTTAGATCTCTTGCGAGAGCGTGGGGATTCGTGACTTATGATGTGTTTGACCCCTCCCTCGGGCTTAGTCTGGTCATCTCCTACACAGTCATCAGAAGCACAGGAGAGTTGTTAGGTTCAAATGATGCCAACCAAATGATCTAGTACAGCCCATAGCCCCATATTTATGATTGCTACTTTGTCTCTCTGCTCTGCTCCACCACATTTCCAGGTACAGAAACCCTTCAAGCTGGACTTCTGTGCAGCATCAGACCAAATTTGTCTATTATTACAAGTTAGGACTTGGCAGGTAGACGCATAGCTACTTCATTTGACTAACTACTGAACTGCAAGTGCCAGTTCTGTCTCATTACATTTAATACATAGTGTGTGTCTGACCCTGTTGTTTTAATTTTAATTTTAATTACATAAAGCATCTTGGGACTCAATTCAGAGAAGGATTACTCTGCATGGGCTGCAAGGACTTACATTTTCTTTCAGCCAATTCAATTAGGGGGGAAAAAATCCTGCTCCTAGTGCCACTGGATGTGGTTTCCCTTCCCTCTTTCTCTTGTGTTCACAAGGAAGGGATTCAGAACTAAAGCAGGAAGGAAGCAAGAATATTATTAACCTCTTTCTAACAAATAGACCTGAGCCAGCTTTGCAATGCTGGGAAAAAGCAGGGCGTCCTTTAATCCTCAGTGAAATATTTCAACAGTCCTGGCCAGACTCACTCAGCTAGAAATTAATTCCTCCTGAACTCTAGTGCTCTTCAGGTATTGTTACGAGTAGGGAAAGTCCATCTAAATTCAAGGTAGGATTTGTAATATAATAGGGGCGACTATGCTAATTCACTCCAGTTCAAGCCACCACCCTCCATGTGTATTATCTACTGAGGCTCTTGATACAAATTGAAAATCACTCTAACCACCTTCTACATATAGAAGTGGATGCATTGAGCAGCTCTAGCCCATTCAGCTGCTTTTTCTGCCTCTTCCTGGCTTGTCCTCAGTTTTGATTTGATCTTCTGCCTTTTTCTCTACCAATTCTCATTCAGTCTGAGGAAATAGACAGAGATAGGAACAGGTTAAGAGAAGGGTGGTGAAAATAATCATTGGAGCACTAGAAACTGCTAGTGGTTAAGGCACCTGGCTAGAAATTAGAAGACTAGAATCCTATTGTGTTTTCCTGAAAATAAGATAATTATAAAACTATAAAAAGTTTTAATAAATTTAAAACACCAAGCTTTCGCCAGGAAGGAGGATAAGGAAAACAAACAACAAAAACGTGCAAGCTCCCCCAACCCACGACCACATGAGGAGAAAAAGGATGAGAATGTTGGTAGAAAGGAAAGCAAGAAAACAACGATCAGTAACACGGAAACTAGGATCAAAGTGCAGATGGATTGGCTGGGGCCCGTGATGAGATCCATGAGCCGGGCGCAAAGAATGCCACAGCCATAAATAGCCTCTCCCATCGACTGCAAACCACCCTGACGATGTCGGCAGTTGCCGGCGAAAGCTTGGTGTTTTAAATTTATTAAAACTTTTTATAGTTTTATAATTTCCTGGTGTTCTTGCATTTATTGTTAGCTAAACATGAATCACCTTTTTATTTTTAATATTCTTAAGAATACATATATATATATATATATATATATATATATATATATATATATATATATAACCAAACGATGCATTAGGGCTTATTTTTGGGGAAACACGGTATCAGGATGATTAGCCTGGCCAGACGTCCCACTCTCCTGGCGCACACACAAGAGGTGGCAAGCATGCGGGGGCCGATGGAGTCTGGCAGTAGCAGCAGCCTGCTGGCCCCTTGGCACAGAGCAGATAAGTCCAAGTGTGGAGGCAGAGGCGGGGGGAGGCAGGTGATCCCAATGTGCTGGCCACTCCATCCCATCTATATATATTCTAGTTTTCTAATTTCTAGCCTGGTGCCTTATTTTGGGGGTAGGGTTTATATCAGGCATGACATATTTTTTATTTTCTTATTTTCAGGAAAACACGGTAGTCCTGTCTTAGATATGAAGAAGGCAACTTTGGGCCAGTCCCTCTCTCTCATCCCAACTCACCTCACAGGGTGTTTGTTGTATGGAAAATGAAAGGAGGAAGGATAATTTGGTATGTTCGCCACTTTAAATTATGTATAAAAATAATAAAGAATAAATAAACAAAGGTCTAGAAAAATTATGCGAAACTCTTCTGGATTGCTGTACATTTGTACTAGAATTAAAGTATGCTGTAGGGAAACATCACTATTCTAAGACCCAAGCCTTATTCTGCCTCAGCAACAAAGCCAACGGATGAGCAGTGCTGACTTACAGTTTAAAACAGGATAATAATAAAAGGAAAAATGGTTATTTGATTTCCTTGGCTTTGTTTCCTCTCTGAATGAGCATTCCCAGCCCACTCCACCAACAGCTACTCACACATTCATGCATTTTTCAGTGATGTGCTAAAGAGCAAAAAAATCTCAGTCTACAACTCCCTTTCTTTTCCTGAAGCCATGGCACAACTTCTGAAACTCATTATCACCTGTTGAATTTGTTGGATGACAATTCTGCCAGACCTCCTTCCTAAGCACACTTAAGAAATTACTTCTCCCCTTTGCATAGGGAAGCCAGCAGTGTGCTGCAGCCGCCAAAAAAGCCAACACAGTGCTAGGCTGCATTAACAGAGGGATAGAATCAAGATCACGTGAAGTATTAATACCACTTTACAATGCCTTGGTAAGGCCACACTTGGAATACTGCATCCAGTTTTGGTCGCCATGATGTAAAAAAGATGTTGAGACTCTAGAAAGAGTACAGAGAAGAGCAACAAAGATGATTAGGGGACTGGAGGCTAAAACATATAAGGAACAGTTGCTGGAATTGGGTATGTCTAGTTTAATGAAGAGAAGGACGAGGGGGGACATGAAAGCAGTGTTCCAATATCTCAGGGGCTGCCACAAAGAAGAGGGAGTCAAGCTATTTTCCAAAGCGCCTGAAGGCAGGACAAGAAGCAATGGGTGGAAATTAACCAAAGAGAGAAGCAACCTAGAACTAAGGAGAAACTTCCTGACAGTTAGAACAATTAACCAGTGGAACAACCTTCCTCCAGAAGCGGTGAATGCTCCAACACTGGAAGTTTTTAAGAAGAAACTGGACAGCCATTTGTCCAAAATGGTAGGGTTTCCTGCCTGAGCAGGGGGTTGGACTAGATGACTTCCAAGGTCCCTTCCAACTTTATCATTATTATTATTATTATTATTATTATTATTATTATTATTATTAAGATAACATCTGCATTGTTTGAATCACCGGGCACAGTTTTTACATACACATTAAAGAAGCTGCACTGTCCCATCATTTATAAACCAGATATAGTTGCACCATCTATTTCTGGATTCTTACATTTTTCAATAAATGTACAGCATTTATGACTTTCTCAGTGTTATTTTTTCTCTTGGTCTCTACAGTTATGGCTTTGGTTTCATTTGTACTATTCAACTTAACAGTATTATTCTGATACAAATATCCAAAATTCCCTCCCTTCATTTTCATCCCAAATCATCTGTTTTATTTTTATTCCCTTGATTCTGCTGGAAGCTTCTTGTTTAGCCCTCTTTACCCACTTACACTACATTTTTTCCACCTCTTTTAATCATCCTTTGCTCTTTTTGACTACATCTACCATTATCCATTTATTTCTTAACATACTGTATATTTCTCTTATCCTTACTTTTGCAGCAATCATTCTTTTACATGCATTATTTTTTATCCAGAGCCTCTTTTACCAAGCACTCATTCCACCAATACCCCTTTGTCTTACTTTCTAAATCTTTATGGTAGTTCACATCATACTTTTCATTTGGTTCCAAGTACTTTTCACATCTCTTCTTATGACTATTTTATAATTATTCGGTTAGGAGATTATTCTAGTTTATCATATTTTTTTCATATGTCTCATTCTGCAGACATTCATCTCTCCCTTTAATTCCTTTCACACCTTTTCTTTCTATAATATACAGAATAATGGTCTGTTTCACATTCAGGACCTCTAATCACCCATGTATTTTTCACTAATTATCTCAATATTTCATAATGAAGAATCAAATCAATCAACCTTTTAGATTTATGTTCATTCCTTTGCCATCTGAACAATATGAATAGACTTATGCTTAAAAGACATGTTCATAGCAGACTTTTATCTGAGCAGATACTCACCAATCCTGATTCATGTTCACCCTTGTGCCTCCTAATGGCCTAAGCAATTTTTTCTGTCTTCCATCATCTCATTCCAACAAATATAGTTCTGTCATCTATCAGAATAATAATTTATCCTTGATTGCATTAATTCAGAAAGTTGCACATTCCCCCCCCCCCAAACTTATAGCTGGATGTTCTGCTATTAATACTCAGGGAAGCATGAAGTTGAGCTAAGTTGACTTATGAATTTTACTTTGATATGTACTCACAGCAACTTAGATGATACCAATTTATAGTTTCTGGCACATAATTTAGCCTTGTCATACATTTTCTGATTGTACATCCATTCCTCCATGTAAGATCAGACCATCTTTGTTCAGATTTGTTACGTCCTTCCTCCCTTTTTGAATTTCATAGATGCAATGTATGTCTGTAATTTTATTTCATTAATTACTTCAAGCTTATCATGTATCTAACAATGCAAGCTGCAATCACTACCTTCAACGTCACCACCCAGGAATACTGTGCTCAATGGATGAAGCAATGCCCATCATGGCTTGGGTCAGTTGTGGCCTTCCCAAAACATTTAGTAAGATTAAAAAAAAGATATGGACTAGGCTTAGTCTCATCCATGCTTTATGCAGCATTCCATACTAATGGTAAGAACAGTATAAGTCAGATTTTGGCACATTTGGTCAGCATATTATAAGCACGTCAAAACTCACTTTTACCCCAAGTATGTACATGCTATTCTAAGCAAGCCAGACAATTCAGAGATTATACAGGTAGTCCTCAATTTACAACAGTTAACTTAGTAACCATTCAAAGTTACAACAGTACTGTAAAAGGTGTCTTATGACCATTTTTCACATTTAAGACCATTGCAGCATCCCCATGGTCATGTGTTTTACATTTGATGCTTGACAACTGACTCACATTTATGATAATTGCATTGTCCTGGGGGCATGTGATCACCTTTTGCAACTTTCTGACAAATAAAGTCAATGGTGAAACCAGATTCACTTAACAACTGTGTTACTAATTTAACAGCTGCAGTGATTCGCTTAACAAATGTGGCAAGAAAAGTCATAAAATGGGACAAAACTCACTTAACAAATTTCTCACTTAGCAACATAAATGTTGGGCTCAATTGTGGTCATACATTGAGGGCCACCTGTATTGCAAGCCTGGATCCTAGCAATGAAGTGAATCAATAAACATTCAAGAGCAATCTATCATAAACCAGAACTATGGAAGAACTGGAATAATAGTACAATAGCACAGTATGTGATTTTCAGAATTTCAAAAGATTTTCAACATTTGTAATCCATATATATATATATATATATATATATATATATATATATATATATATATATAAAAATAAGGTGAGCACCAGGGTGAATGCGCGAGAGGGCAGAGCTTGCGGGATCAGCCTACCGCGCCTCACATCAACAGCACCCATCGACTCAAAAGATCCTTGTCACAGGCACGCAAGAATGAGAGGCAACGGAGCGAGGAGGGGGATGGAAGAAGAATGCTGTGACGTTCGGAAGGATCGTAACCCCACCTCCCCCAGACCGAGACCTTTGTTTATAACACGGGGAAAAAGAGCGCAGGAGATGAAAGAAAGGGGGGGAGCACGTTAACTGGGTTTAGCCGCATCTACGGGACTGGCTGCATAGACAAACAACTTATTGAATCATCCCAGCTTACTACCACACCCCAGTTAACCCAGAGTGGTACATGTGACCATCTTGACAGCAGTTGGGCACAAGGGGGAGGTACTAGGGATGAAAGGGAAAACATTCAGAGAGAGAATAGTCGTGCAAATGTGGATTGGGAGAAGGAGAAGGAGAAATGCAAACCACTAGATAAACCCGAGGGAGAGAACAGAGACAATCAGAGAGACAAGGGGGTTGCTCCACCTACTTCAGAGCTCAAAGAAAAGAAGGCAAATGAGGACACACGCGAAAAAAAGGGGTGCAGGAAGAAACGAGTCACCGGAGCACAATCCAACCAATTAGGTCCGATGACGAGATCGAGGAGCCGGGCGCAGACTTTGGCTTGCTTATAAGAGACTCTCTCACTCCCTGGCGTTTTAAGCCCTGAGGATGCCGGCAGGTGACGGCGAAAGCTTGGCGTTTTTAAATTAAATTAAACTTTTATAGTTTTATCACCCTGGTGCTCACCTTATTTTAAATATGAATATTCCCAGGGTTCATATTTTTAGTGTTATTAACCATGGATATGATAGAGCAGTTCTGCTCAGAGCCAGGAAGTGGGAGAAGTTTGCACAGCGCGTTTCATCTAACTACTGTAAGCTAGCATTTCTGCACGGCTGTATTAAGGAGAACCTGGTCCCAAAATCGCTGAGGAGGAGACCGACAGTTGATTCCTTGGAATGCCGACAAGCAGTCTGCCAATTCCAGCGGCGCACTTTGCACGCCTTGATCAACGACCAACATAGACGTATAAGGAACTTAAAAGCATGGATCCAAGACCATCGGAACTATTGCAGTTTAGAGTTGACAAACCAGCATTTTTGGATGCTGGACCGGCACATTCAACAAGCTACGGAACAAACAACTTGTTATATGACGGAGACATTCCTAAGGAGAATGAACCTGCTACATAACTCCCACAACAGCACCTCATCAAGAAGAGTGGTATGCAATTTGTCTACTAAAACATTAACCCAGTCACAACTTTCCCTATTACAACGGGATGTGGGCCATAATCTTGCAGATGCAGACACCCTTGACTTCATAGCAGCATTAGAGCCTGCCTTATACCATATCGGAGCAGGGGAAGAGGTCAGGAGTTCTATTAGACAACAAGTCACAGGCCTTATAATGAACCACAGATGCTACCAAACACTATCTGGGAGTGAAAGGGAAGCCCTGAGCCAACTTAAAAAAGTATGACACCATTGTCATACTTCCAGCGGATAAGGGGAGGGCAACTGTTGTCATGGACAAGGAGGTATATATAAACAAGGCACTTGAATTGCTCAATGACAGTACTGCATATAGAGTAGTGAATAAAGATCCCACCACTACTCTTAGAAACCGTATCAACAAGCTTCTTGATGACTTAAAATGGAATAGGAGGATGGGGGAGGATGTGCTGAGAAGGGTACGCCCTGGCGACTCGGCTCTTGCCAGGTTCTATGGGCTGCCCAAGATACACAAACCCAGCGTCCCCCTCCGCCCTATTGTCGCATTCAGGGGCACCCCTACCTTGGAATTGGCCAAGTGGCTGAGCGTACGTATCTGCCACTTGGCCAGTAATAATAACATCACTGTGAGATCGGCAGACAAATTTCTGAATAGAATTAGAGCCCTGAGGGTGGAGGAAGACGAACTCATGGTCTCCTTTGATGTGGTCTCCCGGTTCACTTCCATCCCGCAGAACCTTGCGGTTACAGTTCTTAAAGACCGGTTGAATCAAGGAGACCAAGAACAACATCAGGACTCCCTCCAGACGGAGGATCTTATTAAACTGGTGGGAGTCTGCTTAAAGACCTACTTCACCTTTCAGGGCACTATATTTGAACAAATTAAGGGGACACCAATGGGGTCTCCGATCTCCAGTGTAATAGCAGAGGTGGTGCTCCAACATTTGGAACACATAGCGATGGCCCAGTACCAGCCAAAATTTTGGGCCCGCTATGTGGATGACATGTTTGTAGTCATCAAGAAGCAGCACAAGACTGACTTTATGGGTATTTTGAATTCGGTATACCCAGACATCCAGTTCACCATGGAAGAGGAAAATCAGGGCGTATTGGCATTCTTAGATGTATTGGTCCAATGCCAACTGGATGGATCTTTGACCACCAAGGTATACCGAAAAGCAACTTGTACGGACAGGATTCTTCATTTTGAGAGTAACCATCCGACAGCCCATAAGGTCAGTTGCGTCAGAACTCTATTCAAACGAGTAGAGTCACATTGCAGTACTGCCAAAGCAAAGAAAGAGGAAAGAAACCACCTTTTCCAAGTATGTAGGTGCAATGGGTACCCGGTAAGATTCATTAATCAGTTTAGTATACCATCGGAATCTCGGAGCAACCCACCACCCCGTGAACTAGTGCCACAGACAACACGTGTCACCCTCCCCTATATCTGCAATGTCTCAGAGGCTACTGTGAGAATTTTGGCACCGTATAACATAAAGGTAGCACATAGACCCAACCAAACGCTACGGGCCGCCATCATGCGCCCCAAGGATCCGCTCCCCAGCATGGAAAGATCGGCAGGATAGGATCAATTGTATGGACTGCCCATGCAACTATGTTGGGGAGACTTCAAAACAAGTGAAGACTAGGGTCCATGAGCACAGACTAGCAGTGAAAAGGGGCGAGCAGCACTCCCAGATATGGGTTCACATGGCAGAGTTGGGCCACCGCTTTAATTTTAATGAGATATGCGTCTTGGCAAGTGACAGTACAAAGGGAGGCCGCCTTCTTAAAGAGGCATGGCTTTCCAATAGTAACTCCATTAATTGACACATTGACCTCTGCTCTGCACACTTGACATTAAGATCATGGAGTGCGGCCAGTTACCCATCCCGTTACCGACGGCCCGACGGCAGACCTAGTGGAAAAACCAAGGGGAACATGCCAACCCCCCCGACTAGTCATGGACAACCCAGAGGATGAAGAACAACATCTGAGAACCCCCACCACCCCCACAATGTTGACACGCTCCCAAAAGACCAGGAGGGCGATAACAACTAAAACCCAGAATCCCCATGCTATGAACACCAGGGATTTTCCAATTGATACGTCAGAAGGCAATATAGACGGAGATGGGGGGGATTGTTAAAACCAACACCGCATCCACGGCTCGAGAGGCATAGGACG
Source organism: Crotalus tigris (assembly GCF_016545835.1). Lineage (NCBI taxonomy): Eukaryota > Metazoa > Chordata > Lepidosauria > Squamata > Viperidae > Crotalus > Crotalus tigris. The sequence goes on along the minus strand of NW_024096808.1, from coordinate 397,107 downwards.
ATCGATCCGAAGAAGATGGGATGACCCCCCCGTTCTGTAATGCCGACCGAGTTGGGGTGTATGGGGTGTGGGATAGCTCTAGGAGCGACTGCGAGTCGATGGACACCCTGGAGAGCGGAGAGAAGAGCAAATCCGGATGGAGGAATGCGCGAGAGGGCGGAGCTTGCGGGATCAGCCTACTGCGCCTCACATCAATAGCACCCATCGACTCCAAAGATCCTTGTCACAGGCATGCAAGAATGAGAGGCAACGGAGCGAGGACAGGGATGGAAGAGGAATGCTGTGACGTTCGGAAGGATCGTAACCCCACCTCCCCCCAGACCGAGACCTTTGTTTATAACGCGGGGAAAAAGCGCAGGAGACGAAAGAAAGGGGGGGAGCACGTTAACTGGGTTTAGCCGCATCTACGGGACTGGCTGCATAGACAAACAACTTATTGAATCATCCCAGCTTACTACCACACCCCAGTTAACCCAGAGTGGTACATGTGACCATCTTGACAGCAGTTGGGCACAAGGGGGAGGTACTAGGGATGAAAGGGAAAACATTCAGAGAGAGAATAGTCGTGCAAATGTGGATTGGGAGAAGGAGAAGGAGAAATGCAAACCACTAGATAAACCCGAGGGAGAGAACAGAGACAATCAGAGAGACAAGGGGGTTGCTCCACCTACTTTAGAGCTCAAAGAAAAGAAGGCAAATGAGGACACACGCAAAAAAAAGGGGTGCAGGAAGAAACGAGTCACCGGAGCACAATCCAACCAATTAGGTCCGATGACGAAATCGAGGAGCCGGGCGCAGACTTTGGCTTGCTTATAAGAGACTCTCTCACTCCCTGGCATTTTAAGCCCTGAAGATGCCGGCAGGTGACGGCGAAAGCTTGGCGTTTTTAAATTAAATTAAACTTTTATAGTTTTATCACCCTGGTGCTCACCTTATTTTAAATATGAATATTCCCAGGGTTCATATTTTTAGTGTTATTAACTATATATATATATATATATATATATATATATATATATATATATATATATACACACACACACACTGATTGCTTAAACAGATACTTGTTGCTTTAACGTAAGATACAGAAGTATGTCTAGTTTAACAAAGAGAAGGACAAGGGGGGACATGATAGCAGTGTTCCAATATCTCAGGGGCCGACACAAAGAAGAGGGAGTCAAGCTATTTTCAAAGGCGCCTGAAGGCAGGACAAGAAGCAATGGGTGGAAAATAACCAAAGAGAGAAGCAACCTAGAACTAAGGAGAAACTTCCTGACAGTTAGAACAATTAATCAGTGGAACAACCTGCCTCCAGGAGCAGTGAATGCACCAACACTGGAAGTTTTTAAGAAGAAACTGGACAGCCATTTGACCGAAATGGTATAGGGTTTCCTGCCTGGGCAGGGCATTGGACTAGATGACCTCCAAGGTCCCTTCCAACTTTATAATCATTATTATTATTATAAGTTTCAGAGACATTAGTCAATGTATATCCCACTCATATATACCATATTTTTTGGTGAAAGAAACATTGTTTTAGTAATAAATCATTTAAAACTAAATCAGACACACGCTGTAGATCAATTCTTTCAAAAATATTAGGCAAAGAACAATCAGTGATCCTGTCCAATTTTTTTCCTGTACAGAATGGATATTTGTTTATTTACAATACACGTAGAAATAAACCAAGAAAAAACATCAGCTGAAGTTTTACAGTAAGGCTTAAAATCATGGGAAGGCATAAACATGGTTGTAGAGAACAGTGGGATCAGAGGCAAACAAAAACCAATAATGCCAACAACAGTATCTTCTACAACACACACACACACACATACACAAACTAAAAGATTCATTTTAGATGAACTGAATGTAATTTATTCTCTGAATGTAATGCAGTTGTCAGTTAAGGAGCCAAAATCCCTCTGCTAGCCTTATCTTTCATTCAGCACAAGCACCTGCAGATGGGCCTCAGAAGAAGCTCAACAACAATTGAGAACATCTGTTGTGCCACCTAGGAATTCTTGTTTGGTTAGATCTAATAGTGAATGCTTCATAATTGTTCAATTTAGGCAGAAATTGTTCACTCTAAAGCATTTATTTGACTCACAAAACATTCATACGCTAAACATTGAAACTTGTCTTCCAAAAGCATCTAAGTTGACATTCCCAGGCATCATTAAGGCATCATTTGGAATGAAATGGAACTATATCAAAGTTGAAGCAAAATGCCTATGCGTTCCTAGTTTGATGCCCTCTGAAAATTAGATGGCACTCTCACTAGTTTATCATAAATCCTTGCTCTTCCAAAATGCTGAAAGTGTACCATGCCAGCCTTTATCTCCTGTTCCTCTCTAGCAAAGAGAAATGCAGTTTAAAGGTTTAATAGCTTTTAAGCAGCTGGACAAGAGCAGTGATCTGCATTTAAATAGAAGAATCTGCAGGACTACATTTCTCCTTTCTGATGGCTTAGAAGCAAAGCAGCTTGTCTGTAAAGCTTTTTAGGTTACCAAAAAAAAAAAAAAGAGTTTTTGCTGCTCTGCTTCTGTTTCTTTCTGTTGTATGACACCAAGCGGGTGCACCCAATGGCAGCATTGCTAACTTACTGTTTGTTGTCTAACAAAGTATACTCCCATCTAAAGAAGATTCTGGGTATTTAGGCTTGCCAGCTCAGTGACTGGATTCACTTATCTTCCCAAGTAATAATTTTTAATCCCTGATTTGTTAACTAAATTGCAGTATGGGCAGGAAGCTAATGGCTCACAAATCAAGGAGTTGAGGTGACACCATTGCAAGATGGATTGCTGTAGTGCTAAGGTTCTATCACAGATTGTTTAACATGAAAAAGACATCCCAGTCAATCTAGCCAGAGACATTATATGAAGAAAAGAACCCCCCCCCCATCTAAATCAAATCATCCAAGTTATTTTGGCATGGGCATTGGTCCCTATCCTAGCAATAAAGATCAATAACAAATAACAATCTGCTGCCAATCCATGACATCTAAAGAAATATCTAACAGTTCAAATTGATCCAAAGGATAATTTTGTACTGGAGTGATCAGGCTGGCACAGCCAGAAAAACTGAATTAACATGATGAAGATTTAGGAGTGGGGAGGGTTAAGATGGTGCTACCAACACTGTGACTTTTTTTAATTTATTGAAAACATTTGTCATGTTTGTATGGCTGTCCAACTCGAATAAAGTATTCTGAACAATATATAAAAAATCAGCAGCAATTAGAATCCCAGAAGAAATGAATACAGTATGTTGAAAATCAGCTAAAATGTGTAAAATTTCAATCTGATTAAAATAGACTACTGTATATCTCATCCAGCTGAGACTTAATCATACCCAAAGAACTGGGGAAAGAACCAGGTCTTGACTGCCTTTCTAAAGATATGCAAGGTTGGGACCAGCAGTAGAGGGGTAGTAAATGATGATGATTGTGGTAAGGGCAGTTTTTTCCAAATGGCAGGGGCTGCCAGAGAAAAGGCATGCCTCCATGATCTCATAAGACAGCATTGTCTCAATGAGAATGAGGGGATCGGGTGTGCATCATCCCTATTGGATTTAGACTCTTCAGCAAATGTGTATTACAGCTGTTGAATGATGCCTGAGCTAAATATTAAGTTGTATACCATTCCAAAGATAAAGTAAGCTATATTTAATATATTCACTCTGACTGTGATAGTATTTCCTCTGAAGAATTTCTCTAAATCAGCATTTCCAATGCTTTCAAAAGGCTGGCACACAGCCAACCTGTTTTCAATTCTATCTAAATGTCAGCATTCAAATCAGACTGTTTCCCTGTTTAGCTGCAAAAAGCTTGAGATAAGGAAGATGCTTCTTATAATCATCTTTCTATAAAAGATGGTAGTAGCTAGGCAATCTTGGTTGAACTAGAAGAAATAAGCATGGTTAGACTTGGGAACCTACCAGAAAATCCTTGAGCTGCAGGATAAACTGCAAAATGGGGAGTGGGGGAGAGAGGAAATAATGAGACAAAGCAATAACAAACCACTTCTATATTGTTATCAAGAAAACTATATGTATATGTCCATACAGTTATCAACAGTTAAACTTAACTCAGGAGAGACTTCATCTAAGTTGGCCATTCCTGATATTATGAAAATATGTATATATAAGTGCTGCAGTGGTAGCCTCCTACTTTTCCCAATTTTAATTATCTTAAAATATTTTGGTTTTTTAAAAAGGGAAACGTGTATATTTAAAAATCCAGCTGCTATTTTACTTATTTGCAAGAATGCCATTGGGCTCCAAATGGGTTTGTGTTTATAGAAAGTCTTCAAAAATAAAAATGGCTAATTTTTGTCTATCAGAAGAAAGGAGGAAAGGAGAATAGAGCTGTTTGGTAAAAACCATAATGACATCATGTCCAGTTTGACATCATCATGCAAATTATGTAATCTGCATTATCAATGACATCATGATGATGGCAGCATGGCATGTATGGCATTATATGATGGGGAACTGATCACTCAGAGAGAATGAATAAGGACTGAACTACAAAACATGCATGAAGAAGGAGGAAAGGAATTAGGAGGAAGAGGAAAACTAAAATAGGCATATGTGGATGGAATTTATGAAATCCTGAATAAAAGAGAAACGAGAAGTTTAAAGAAGAGACTATATGAAGGAGTGTATGACCATGGTGGAAACAAGGATGATTTCTAAGGATAGACAGTTGTGGAGGGACATAAGTAAATCCATACTTTCTACTTAGCCCACAATCACTATGGGCCACTCACTGTTCCCTCGTGCAGGACTGTGTGGCATTATTCTCTTCCTGCTCCCATCCCACTGCAATTGTGCTTTCAAGCTTTAATGCAAAACTATTCTCCTCCCCCCACAAAAGTTTTAAGTCCTTTAAAGTAGGTGGTCTCCAGCACTCTGATCCATTCTAGTAACAGCCCCAGCTCTGGTGGCTGTAATATCTGGCATGTCCCTTTCTGATCAGTAATTGGCCACTTCAATAGCAGGCCAGTAGTCTTGGACCATCGTTTCATTCTAGGCTACTGGGCTACTGAGCTACTAGGTTCTCTGTTGATTGGTAGTTGTTGGTTTTTGTTTGCTTGTTTTGTGGTTTATAATTCTGCAGTTGATATAGCAATATTTCATTAAGTCAGTAAACTGTCTCATCTTTAGAAACTTGTGATTTATTTAACCCTTTCATCTCTCATTTCTCTCTCTCTCTCTCTCTCTCTCTCTCTCTCTATATATATATATATATATATATATATATATATATATATATACATACATACATATATAGTAATATATATATTACTAGAAAGCTCCTTACTTTTTCCTTTACTATATATTTTTAACCATTTTACATTGCAATGTATGAAGATTGCTACATCGTTTCTCTGAAGGTAAAATATCAGCTCATTATTATTACAACATAGCAATTAACCTACAGAGGAACTAGATCAGAGATCACAGATCATCAGAGAAGTGAGGATGACATAATAAGAGATAAAAAGAAAAAAGCTTTGTTTGCGTCAAAGGAGATAATCTGAGAAGAAGGTGATGAAGGAAGAAGGAAACTATAATGCAAGCATCAGGAAAAAGTAAAAGAAAAACAGTGTGGCTAATAAGAAAGGAAGGATCCATAAAAGAAAAGCCAAGCACTGCTAGATGGGTCTACATAGAAGCCAATCAATGTGGTTTCTCCTCCTTATAAGGATGGAGAAATAGCAGGATAATGACCAATCAGCCATGGTTTGAGTAAAGCACCAGCCTGGCCCATTAAGAACCACTGCAATCTAGCCTGGAATTTCTTAACAGCCACAAATAGTAAAAGGTTAAAGATTAAAAAGTCATCACAGAATTGTGCATAGTGAATGATATTGGTATGAGCTAAATTTAGCTGTGTTGTCTTCTTCTTAGCTTATGCCTTTGTTTTTTCTCTTATTATTTCTTTCTCTGCTTCCATGCTTCATTTCACAATACATCCTGAAAGGGAGAAGTATGATGGGCATGTTTGTATGCACGTACATATAAATTACTTCCAATGACCCAAGCATGTTTAGCAGCTTGTAAATAGAAGGTCCCTATATGTCAAATAAGGCCGAATTTTCCACTTTGCATCTTTATTCATGTGAACAGAGAAGGGCTCATGCAGACACCATGAAAGAATATGGTGAGATAGCCTTTTGAACTTGGATGCTCTCCAAATGTGTGCACTTCAGTTCCCAGAATTGGTAGCAACAACCATGCTGGAAGGAGACGTCTGGAAATTGATTTCAAGAGGGCACACAGGTTGTAGGCTACGATAGAGTTGAAATAAGCTGCCGGAGTTGAAATGATATTAATGCATCAACGCTCGACTGAAATTGTGAAATATTAGTAAAAGAATCTTACTACAAAGACAGGAGAGCTAGGTTCCCTTGACTGTGTCGAAAAAGAAAAAAAGTTAAGTATCAAGACCAATCATTCAAATTTTCAGCATAGGAAACATTAAACATTACTGCAGGGTTTAACTCCCAGTGGTAGTTTTCTATGCCTGTGTGCAGCCATGGCCTAATTGTATTTCTGAAATTAGCCTTTGCACTGCCCTAAAAATTTAAAAACTCAGCCTAACCCAGCGGCAGCTTTTCAATTCATGATTGAATAGTTTACTGAGTAGACATGTTGACATGAATTCTGCCACACTTGATAACTGTGTAGTCACAGACCACCGTGTTTAGAAACGGTTGTGACTTGTGTCGGTGGATTTCTCATTTTCTACTTCTTAATGTATTCCCTGCCGATTCTGTAGCTATTTCAATTTTTATCTCATCAGTTTTACAACAAACTTCCAGTTTGCTTCTGCTGGTGCTGGATTTATAATGTATAGAACATTTATTGCTTAGAACATGCTTCCTTTATTGTACATAAAAATCTTTCAAATATGCAAGCCTCACTGCAGAATTTCATTTCTGGGATTCCCTCCCTACTGCCTAACTGCCTGATGGTTCATTGTTGCTTTAGTTCAGAGCCATTCAAATGTACTTACTGATAGTAACAACAACCTTTCATATTGATAAATTCTTTGCTTGGAAAATCAGACAAAGAGAGAACTCTTAATCACTAACAAGTGTCAGGAACCTGCCTTTGGTTTCTGTGGGCAAGACAGGTTTCTTGTTTCTAAATTTTTGATGCACATTATCATACAATGTATGTTTTTGGTCTATACAAATATTAGCTATTTCATCTTACACCCATAAATTGTTTGTTTTACTTAGTGATAAAACTCTTTGTCCAAAGATGAATAATATAAGAAAAATGTCATACTTTTGCTGCATGAACAGTTCTGTGACAGGAATAGAAAGAAGTGGGATAATATATTATTTAATACCTATTTAAAGCCAGTACCCTTGTAAATGATTGCTACCAGTAAGATTATGGGAATGGTTTTATTGCATTGGCAGCAAGCTGTAATATCTTGATTTTTTTAATGAGTGTAAGTACGTTTTTAAAAACCATCTCATCCTGACAGAACAGTGTTTGTTTCAACATTTTCAATCTGCAGTCTCTGTGATCACTGATTGTACAGCCATCTAGCTACACAATGCTCAGGTTTTTTCACAGCATGTATGATCAAAAAATGGTAACTTCTATAAATGGTTCCCACTATTTATTTGAAATCTGTCTTCCCTTGTCTTTCCTTGAGCTCTTTAAGCTAGTCCTGAGTTAACCAGTGATTGAACAAGACATCTTATCCACCTCATTTCAGCACCCATTCAAGATTCTGATATTAAGGCAAATTATAATGACCTGATAATTGGAGTGAGTAAAGACAGCCTGATTGTGTCACTCTGATTTTAGGGCAGATCAATGCAGCCTTACTTCCCTCCCCATCCCCATTCCACTATGGTGTTTTACACAAGTCTGCTTTTGTTGTGCTTTAGCTGTTGCAAGCTGCCCAGAGTCTTATATTTGGAGCAATAAAAAAATTATAGGTTTGTTTTGGGGGCGGACATGGGAGAGAGACTAGCTGAGCCGGGGAGAAGAGTCAACTGGGGAATTAGTCTGGTATCCTTGTGAGGGTATACTGGGGAAAAGCCTGATTTCTCTTTGAATGCCATTGAATCTTTTTAGTTTGACCAAGGTGCAAACTACCAGTTTGAGAAGATTCCTATATTATACAGTAGGCTTGAGTAATAAAATAGCTAATTGAACTCTTCAGTTGTGGATCTGATTGTTTGTGTCCGAAAGCAGAGATTTGAATAATGCATGTAAGGCATACTTTATCACAAAATGTTAGAGTTTTATAGGTAGCTAGGGCTTTCCAGATCAAGAATGTGAAGGATATAAACACATAATCATGTAAACATACAATCACCACCTGCTAACAAATATGGAAACAGAACAAAAATATATTATATAGAGAACTTTTCAGGTAGAGTACAGGCTTTAAACAGTAGAGGGAGGATATATATTCTGCAATCATAATGAAATGTGAGAAACAGTCAACGATTTGTAATAGCTGCTCTTTTAGGCATGTCAGACTGAGTTCTGGGAAGTTTCAGCAAAGGTAAAGCCTCATGTAAACTGTAACAATTTGATGGAAATTAATTTTTGTATCCAATATTACCCATATTTGTATACCAAGCAGATCAATCCCATAACAAAAGATTTGAATCAATATGCCTTACAGACAGAACAGATGAGTAGGCATATATTACCAGCCTTAGAAGATTTTCAGGTTAAACATCTCAATTACCATAGAGCAGTGTTTTTCGAATTTGGCAAGTTTAAGATATGTGAATTTCAATTCCCAAAGGCTGGCTGGAGTTGAAGTTCACACATCTTAAACTTGCCAAGATTGAAAAACACTGCCATAGATATAGGGTTATATTTGTGGCACTATTGTTTTAACTTCTTGAGAAGGCTATCATTTTTGGAATGAACTCAGTGTTGTAGGATAGTTCTGAGAGGACTCTGAATCTTTATACTTTGTTATAAATAATATAAAGAAAAAATGCAAAAGAAGCCTTTTCTGGGTATACTATTGATCGTCTTTTAAAGAAAAAGACAGGCTTCATGTTGTGAGCAGGATTAGAACCTATGTAGGGAAACCCTATTGGATTTTGAGTCCAACACCTTTACCACTCGGCCATCTCAGCTGATTGTACTGAATGGTCAAAATCTTTTGGAAGAAACTGTCTTTATTAGGTAACTATACAGTTTCAGCAGGGTTTGGCAGCAATAATTAATCTTGAACTAAGAATACTTAGGTATATCTGGATATATGTATTATATGATGAGAATGATTTTAAAAACATTGCTGTGAGACACAGAAAGAGATTTAGATAGTTGGATTTCTCCTATACCAAGTGTATAAAATTCACATTAAAAATGAATCTTTTGCCACAGGTATGTTAGGGCATACGTCACATTTCTCTATATATTTCTAAAATGCATTTTTAGAAATTTATCCAAGGTGTATCTGAAGAAACTCTTTCATTTTTCACTCAAAAGGTTTAAATTGTCAGTTGGTAAAAAGGGGTAGTTTGTAATATAAGTTTCATGCACAAGAATACAGGTAGTCCTCGATTTACAACCACAATTGAGCTCAAAATTTCTGTTCCTAAGTGAAACATTTGTTAAATGACTTTTGCTCTATTTTAAGACTTTTCTTGCCATAGTTGTTAAGTGAATCACTACACTTGTTAAGTTAGTAACCCGGTTATTAAGTGAATCCAGCTTCCCCATTGATTTTGCTTGTCAGAAGCTCACAAAAGGTGATCACATGATTCCAGGACACGGCAACCATCATAAATGTGAGTCAGTTGCCAAGCATATGAATTTTGATCATGTGACCATGGAGGGGGGATCCTGCAACAATCATTAAGTGTTTAAAATGGGCATGTAACTTGTTTCAGTGCCATTGTAACAGTCGAATAACAGTTGAACTGTTGTAAGTCAAGGACTACCTGTACATGAAGGTTTAATGCCAGGAGTCTGACTGAACAATCTGGATTGTATATGACATGGCAACAGCACCTAATTAAGCTTGGTTGATCTCAGAAGAACTGCACAGGTGTGAGGCTGATTAGAACCTGAGTAAGAAATCAGCAGAGAATCCCAAGGATGTGGACTTGGAAGTCAAAAAGTATCTAACTACAAGCTAAGTGGCAAGGCCCCCTACACAGCAAGAAGGAGAACTGGGTTAGTGAATTATGAAATCAAATCAGAAGAAGGGAAAAGGGAAATTTACCATGCTAACCTCTTAAGGAAATGTCATAATAGAATCACGGGTCCCAGAACCTTGAATGACTTTACTAGTTTTAATTAAAGCGAACCAAAGTTGTTGAACCAAGTTTGGGATGTGATGATGTAATGGAATGCATGGATGGCTTTGGGGAAAAAGGGAAAGAGAAGCTGCCTAGGAAACAATCAGAAAAGGGAGGCAAGGAGCCCTCTGTTGCTTAATGGTTAAGGAGAAAAAAAAATATTTGAAGGACCCACCCTAATTAATCAAGCAGTTAAAGTGACAGCAGGAATTTGTGCTTTCAAATTTGCAGAATTCTTTAATGTAGCCCTACATTAAAATAGAATAAGCTCTTATAATCATGTTTCCTGTCTGTTTTACCTGGGAAGGCAGACACAAACTGCAACCATCCCACGGAAAATAAATCTCAATCTGGACTTACTACAAAATCAAAGTATATGGAAAAGACACTTTGGGACTATAAAGATATGTTCGCCACACAACCAGGATTTACAGATCTGGTGGACAACTTATTTGACCTCTACGGGATTCCAGAAAGAAATATTACAAAATGAAGTAAATAAGCTACTCCAAATGGACATTATAGAACCATCTGTGACTGGTGTTCTCCGATTGTATTAGTACCAAAACCAAATGGAGAAATATGATTTTGTGTAGGCTTCCAGCAAATAAACCAAATGGCAAAATTGGATGGGTATTCCTAAGTCAATGACCTCTTGTATGACCCTAAGTGGGTCAAGTATTTATCATCCTTGAACTTAACCAAAGAATATTGGTAAATTTCACTGAAATACCATTCAGAGAAGAAACTCCAGAAGGTTTCTTTCAATTAAAAATAATGCATTTTGATCTTATATGGAAAACCATCTATCTTCTAGCATTGTATGAATAAGATTCTACATGGTCAAGGGAAATGGAGAGCTACGTATCTGCAGAAAGTTCTCGCCTTATGAACAATCACTTAACAATCATTCAAAGTTACGACAGACTTTTTAAAAAAGCTTCTTACAACCCATCTTCTAAGTTACAACTGCCACCTCGCCTCCATAGTCACAGGATCATAATTTTGGACTCTTGGTAGCTGAATCACATTTATGACTAGTTGCAGCACTCTGCAGTCACATGACTATTTTCCAGATGAAAATGTCAAAAGAAAGTTTATTAGAGATGCTAGATTCACTTAACAACCACACAGTTTGCTTAATGATCATGGTGACTCACTTTACATGGTTGTAAGAAACACAGCGAAACAAAGCACAACAAGGAAAGTGCAAGTGCTTTACATATTGCTCAATTAATAAAAAATAAAAAAAATAAAAGGGATCGGGGGTGTGTGTGTAGAGGAATTGAAGTTAACAAACTCTGTTAAGAGGAATACATTACTCTGTACCAGTAATAGTAAAGAAGTAATAGAAGTAGAATATAGTCCAGAGAAAATTGTAATTGTAAAGTAGTGATAGGAACAGAAATAGAGTATAGGACAGTGATGGCAAACCTTTTAGAGACCAAACTGCAACCCAAAACCCACTTATGTATTGTTGGGTGCTGGGTAGGTTTGGCCCATTGGGTGAGTGTGGGCAATTGGGTGGGCATGGCCCATTGGATGGGTGTGTCTGCGGTGGTAATGGCAGACTGGGTGGGACTAAAAAGTTCAATCAATCAATTCCAACTTTGTGAGATCTTCTTTTTTCCCGTGAAAAGTTGAAATTGATTGAGAGATTGAACCTTTTTTTTTTTTTTTTTGCACACAGCAGCGGAGGCCTAAAGCAAAAAGGTTTTATAAAACCCAGCTGACAGCCTAGGAGTAGAGCAACGGCACCTATGCCCCAGAGAGGGCTCTGCGTGCTACCTGTGGCACGCGTGCCATAGGTTTGCCACTACGGGTATAGGATAATAGCAAAAAAAAAAAAAGCAGTCACACATATATGTTTGTGTGTTTCACTTTTGTATTTTGGCTTTATTCAAAATAAAATATCTTTCAATCCTTACAGGGACCAGATTTACCAGATATAAAAATTCAACTGTGCTTTTATGATTCATTTGAGTCTGGGTGAATCAAACTGGGTACAGTTTTAGAAAGAAACCCTGCCATCTCTCAGCTTCTGCTCCTTTGCTGATGCATGTCCCTCTCATTGGCAAGGAAACTTTCAGCTTCAGCTTTGTCCCGTCCTTACCTCCTCCCAAATCACATCTGCTCAAATAACTGCATTTTCATATGTATCTAAAACCAGCCAGCCTCATTTCTTTCTGAAATGAACGAAAACCTCTGAGCTGCATATTTTGGTTTCTGCATGGACCATCCCAAAGCCAGCAGTCCCATGCACAGGAATTGTTATCCACCTCAACTGAATATATATATATATATATATATATATATATATATATATATATATATATATTAAGGGTTCCATCACGCGTTCCCAAGTAGCACGGTGGAAGCGTGAGGGCACACGCGCAAAGACCACAATTGGAATTTCCTCCGAGGGGAGAATTGAATCGGACGCCAAACTGACAGGAACGGAGATTGCAACGAACTGCTGTGCATCCCACGCACGGAAGGGCGGCGGGCTGGGGGCTATAGGGGAAGATGGGAGCATGGATGGGGTGGCATGCCCCCTGAGAGTGATACGTCAGACACGGGGGAGGGAGATAGCCGGATCTGGGATTTCATCACAGGATCGGTCTGCAGTTACACAGGTTACTCTAGTGCGAAGTGACATGGAATGCTCGCCTCCCAGCCTAGGAGCCGCACGCAACAGAGAAGTAATCAGCTGCAAGAACTTAGAACTCAGAAATACTTCTGACATGAGTGATGGGAGGATCAATCGACCGGGCCCCATAACGAGGTCTATGAGCCGTGTGCAGGCGCGTTTGTGCTTATAAACGAGCTCCCCCACCCTCTGGCTTTTCGTTTTTATCTTTTGAATATATATATATATATATATATATATATATATATATATATATATATATATAGGTCTTTGGTTGTTCGGGTTTTCTCCCACGTAAAATTGGAAGTGTCTTGGCGACGTTTCGACGAAGTCCCATTCGTCATCTTCAGGCTGGTGTTTTCAGCTTCGTGCTTTGAGCATTGCTGCTCAAAGCACGAAGCTGAAAACACCAGCCTGAAGATGACGAATGGGACTTCGTCGAAACGTCGCCAAGACACTTCCAATTTTACGCGGGAGAAAACCCGAACAACCAAAGACCTACATACAAATACCCGCGAAAACCTCAGATATATATATATATATATATATATATATATATATATATATATATATATATATATGATTTCAAACAATTTTGTGGACTTCTTTTTCTTTTTCTTCTCCCCCACTTTTGTTGTAAAATGCAATTTAAAAAATAACTAAAATGAATGGTAAAGGAAGGGAAAGTTAAGCAAGTCCTGTTGATGTCACAGAATTTTAAAAGGTATGTCCTTATTCATTTAATCCCGTGACAATTTGCCTTTTCCCTATTGAAAGCTTTCTCTGAAGTGAATAGGGAGGGGGAAGGGGAAAGGAGCTCCTTCTCTCAGAGCAGAGGACGGGCCACCCATTCTGCAGAGAGTGGAAAATCAGACAGCTGGGAGTCATCCTTGTTCAGTAACTATATATCCCACTGTAGTTTAGGACTTGTGGGCAATTGAGGGAAATAGGAGCCTTGTGGGCCATTACATTACTTAGGTATGGAAGCCTGGGGAACAAAGGCATGTAGCGTAACTGTATTCTATGTCTTCTGGTAATTGAAAAAAAAAAAAGAATGTGTCTTTCCCATCCTTGATGATACAGTTTTTCTGTACCTGAAAACAGAACCTACTTAATCCTTGTAAATAGCTTCATGTCTTATGGGGCTTACAAATATGCATTTAATATAACAAAATCTGGATCATGCCAGTATTAAACTGTACAGTGTGTAACAAGGGAAGACTGAGTGACTTCCATTGACAGATCAAAATTAAAATGACTATCTTTCTGAGAACCTGGAGCATAGAACTCAGTCCCCAGTTCACACATACAACAAACACATAGATCAGGGGTCTTCAAACTTGGTCCTTTTATGAGGTCCTTATGGACTTCAGCTCCCAGAATTCCTTAGCCAGCGTACAAGCCATAAAAGGGCCAAGTTTGAAGACCCCTGACATAGATGATCAGCCAATATAATGTCTATTTTCTTTCGCAGTCTAGAATGAAGATTCAGATTGTGTGGGATAAGAGAATTGTATCTTGTTTCCAAGAATTTTATGAAGGAGAGCTTTATAGCTGAGCTGGGGATTTGAATCAAAACCTTAAGATTGCATCTCAAAAATTTTACAGATGAAATGCCTCGATATAAAAAAATGGGAATTTGCAACCTGTTGCAAAGCTTTAAAATAATCCAGCTTTTCTGTAATTTACTAGCTTTGTTTTTTAAAAAATATATGCTATTATCTATGCTCTATAAAACAATTAAATAGAAACACCTTAGTAGAACTGTTCATACAAAGTTTATGTGCTGGAGTTGATATCACTCATCACTTTGCTGTTTACTAGCAGGGATAATACATAGAATCTCTAAGATTTTGAAATAATGAACATTTAGTATATCTATAAAACTGTGAATATAAAACTGCTGGACTAATCACATTAAATTAAATGTAGCTTGCATGAAAAAGTAATCACATTGTAAAATTCATTAAAATAATATAAACAGCTCCAAAGAACGCCCAAATAGACATCCTACACAGTGCAATGATTAAGCCGCCAGGCTAGAAACCAAGAGACCATGAATTATAATTGTGCCTAAGGAATGAAAGTCAACTGGATGACTTTGAGCTAGTCACTCTCTCCAGTCCAACCCTCATAGGATTGTTGTGGGGAAAAAAGGAGAAAGAAGATATATTAGGTATGCTTGCTGTTTCGAGTTACTTATAAAATATTAAAGGTAGGATAAAACTCGATCAATCAGTCAATTATAGTATTAATTATAATTCAGCCCAGATAATATGGCCATAGAAGAAAAACTAGTGAGAATGAATGCTGTAAGAACTCTAGTCGCCTCTAGAAGAGATGGAAGCCCACATATCTAAATAAATAAAATACAGAGCTTTGTATCTACATCTCCACCACTGACAATGGTGGTTTTACATGTATGTAGCCTGCAAAAGAAAGCAGGTAATCAAGACTGAATGCTGGAGGTAAACATAAAAGAGTGTCTCTGGGTTGCCTGAATATGCTACACAATTATTGATTATACTATGAAAGAGAGCTTCAAAACAATTTAGTATTTAATTACATATATAAGACATTTGCAAATAGTGTTATCAGTATAGTTGCAAACTAAAATGAAGAAGGAACCACATCAAAGCAAGGGGGGAAAAACACTCTGGCTCCTTTCTTTTCCTCATTCATTGATTGATATGCTCATTCATCACTTACATGAAGAAATCTTATTCATTTACCACAGCAAGAAGAATCTATCCACTAACGCAGTGGTTCTCAACCTGTGGGTCGGGACCCCATTTGGGGTCGAATGACCATTTCACGGGGGTTGCCAAACAATGCAGTCCGCCATTTTCCCCCCCTTTTCCTTAGCTGTGCTACTCCCTTTTATTCTATTGGCTTTTGAAAGCCAATAGAATAGACTCTCTTGAATAGAGTCTAATTCTATTGGCTTTCAAAAGCCATTATTTATTTATTTATGAGACTTATATACCGCTTTAAGTGCAAGCACTCTCTAAGCGGTGTACACCAGTAAGCAATGTATATATATATTTACATTGCCCCCAACAATCTGGGTCCTCATTTTACCTACCCGGAAGGATGGAAGGCTGAGTCAACCTTGAGCCGGTGAGATTTGAACCGCTGACCTCCTGAACAAAGTCAACTAAAGTGGCCTGCAGTACTGCACTCTAACTGCTACGCCACCTCGGCTCATAGGAATAGGAATTGTCCAGGCTGTCTCTGCCCTGCTGAGCCCGCCAAAAGTCCCATTCTGCAAACGGTGCTACATCAGTTGAGTAGTCCTTGACTTACGACTGGTTGAGGGTCGCAGCATTAAAAAGGTTGAGAACCACTGCACTAATGACTTCTGGTTCCAGATCGCGGCGCCTCTAGCATTACGAAGAGACTTGTTTCCTCGTCAGCTGGCTTCCCTCTGCCGGTAGACCCTTATGCGGGTCGAAAGTCACCCTGGAGGGTATGACTTCTGTCGAGGAGGCTTTGCTCAGTTGCGGAAGAGCGGCAGCTCCTCCAACTGTCTGAGCTATCTCTGAGGGCCGACAGAGAAGAAGATCGGCCAGTAAAATGGCCGATCACCCTGCTGCTTCAAACTGCAGGTCAAAAAATGTCTAAGCTGCAAGACCCACTGTGGTGAATCCGGGTGAGACTTTTTTTTCCTTTTTCCTGCTCCTCTCTTCATTTTATCTTGCTTTTTTTTTTTTTTTTTTTTGCCTGTAAGAGCCTTGTTGGAATTATTTCCCTGGCTTGAAAAAGCAGCTTCTACATGTTTGGGAAGAAAAGCGTTGAACAAAAGAATACAATAAAATTTTAAAGATTATACTTTATTTTCATATGCTTTGGGGTACAGGAAAAATTTTTTCTAAGAGCTGTACTATCATTTTATGCTGGAAGATTATTTCTTTTTTCACATTATATTTCAAAAGAAAGAAAAAAGGGGGAAAATGGTATCTGGAAAAGTTTTTTTTCAACTTACTGAGGATATCTAGTGGCAAAAATCTAATATTGCAACTTTTGGCTATTCTTTGGAGATGGAATAGATGGACCTTTAAATTACTTTTGAAGAGAAAAGATAAGCTAATGCAGCTGTGAGAGTTGTGGGGATGGACACTGTTTAATTTTTATTAAACACAGCCTCCACAAGAAGAAAAATAGAGACTCTTTTTAATTACTATCAAAATGGAGAAAGCTCATTTACAATTAAACTGCAAACCTATATTGGAAAAGATTTATAAGGCCACTGCAGAAATATCTGCTACAATGAAAGAGTTTACTACAGAATTAAGATCCAGAGTCATACTTTAAATCTTCAAACTGATCTCCAGACTACATCTGACTATTCTATAAATCAAAACATACTAGAAGAGGAAACAACTGAGATAAATGAGGAAGTTATTTTATCTTATAAATATTCCATCTACAGCTTTGAGGACCAAAAGAATCAAAGATTGAGACTGGAAACTTTAAAGCAACGAAGCTCTAAGGATGAGAGAAATAGATGCCTAATGCAGAGGATGGGATTCCTATTGTTTCAAAGGGCACTACAAGCAATAAAGAGAGATCTATTGGCTGAAAGGGAAGCTTGGTTGTGGAAACCTGCTTGGCACAGAAAAATAGCCAGAATAACACTGAAAAGAAAAATGTAAAATTGTGTAATAGATTAAAGGCAATGTTGATTTATGGACAGTTTTAAGGATTAACATTTAGAGTTAGAAGTAAGAAAAAAAGGTCAATTATTAGAACAGATGTTTTAATTAGATTAAGAATGTACTTTTTGAAATAATAGGTTTATTTTCATGAAAATTATTATGTATTGGAATGGAAAAAATGCTGGCTTTTTAGAGTTGGATTGTTTTAATAATTAATTGTTTTAAATTAGTAAGATGATATTTCTGTATGATAATATAGATGTGATAAGACGTGATAATCAATTGGATGAAATTTGAATTTTGTTTAATGAATTGAAATGAATTAAGATTTACACTATTTTTGTTATTTTAAAGAGATTGATCGATTGATGGATTATGTATGTATAGGGTAGATTAATATTTTATCTTAATTAGGATATGTATTGTGTAGTGGAAGAAGAAATAAATGAGACTTGTGGTAAAATGAGGGATATAAGAAATTAAGAATTAGAATATAGCTAGAAGCGATACCTGAATTGATAACTTGTTGATTTAAAGTCAAATTTGATTATGGTGATTGTAAATTTACAAAGTTTTAAAACAGGTTTAGCAGTTATAGAAATTTAAATTAGAAATGGAATATTTTAAATGTATTATGCTAGTTGAGGGAAATAGAGAGGGGACATTGAATGTATTGAGTTGAGTTATTTATATATGGTTCTATTGTTGAATGTTTGATTACCCAAACATCATGGTGTGTCCTGAGCACCTTTTTCTAAGATTTAAAAAAACAATAAAATGTGTTTCAAAAAAAAAAAAAGAATCTATCCATTAACCTAGTTTTCTGCTGCTTTATAGTGTGACTTCTCTTCTGAAGAAGCCACTGGAACTTTCTTAGAATCTTCTTACCCCATTGGTTGATTGATGATCACAACTTCAAATCTAAGGAGCACATGAGTCAGTTAAACATCTATTACCGTAGTGAAAGAAATGGATGCCAAGAAATTGTGATTTCTTTAAAATCTGTCTTTTGACCTTTGTGTCCTTTGCATTACACAGTTTCAGTCTGTTGTCTCTTCTTCTATTCTTACTATATGAGCACTTTCTATTTTCTGAATCTTCTATTTCCTGTACTCCACATTGCTTCTGGGTGGGTATACATACCTTCCTCACACTGGGCTCTTCAGCAAAAAAGATTAAAAAGTTAAGTGTACTTCCATGTTTTTTTCTGAATTAAATGTTCATCATAATTGTCTCAGGACTCCGTCTCCTCTGCAATACCCGTATTGTAAACAAAATAACATTTCCTTCATGTGTGGATATTTTCTTTTTTCCCTTATATATAGAAATTTCAGAAACTGACCTAGAAAGATATTTGAGCTGCAATTTAATATATAGAACAGAACAGAATAGAATAGAATAGAATAGAATTTTTATTGGTCAAGTGTGATTGGACACACAAGGAATTTGTCTCCGGTGCATAAGCTTACAGTGTACAAATAACAGCAAGCAATAGGTCATAGGTCATAGATCATAGATCAAATCATTAATCATAAGTTGAAAACAATTGATAAATCATAAGACAGCAATAGGTAGTGGGAAAGATGAGAAAAGATGAATGATACTTATATCATAAGTGAAAGAAAACTGGTGCAACTGCAGACAACCTCCGCATCCAATGATGGAAATCAAACGCTATTGTCCTACAGATCAGTATGTTTCCATTTTGCATCATGCTTGTGTCATAAGTTAATTTGGTTCAGGATCTACATTATGCTGCAATTGTTACTTTGACAATATGGCAGTAATGTTTTACTAATACAATAAGAGTATTTGAAGTTCTTTTGAAAGGGGTCACTACTACTTATATATCACCTTGGTTTATTAACTTGAACTGACAGGTTCTCTGATGGAAAACTTCTTCCCATGGTCTGCTCTTTGACCAGTTCACTAGGGTGCTAAAATCTGATCATCATATAAAACGTGTAATGTGTAAATCCAGAAAACATATGGATATCGTGACCTCTGATTTTCTGATATATTTTATATTCAGAAGTTAATCCAGAGAAAGGAAAGAGGTTTTAATCTATATTTCTATGCATGAGGCTTTGCCTTTCTTGTCTTTATTCCCTTCTGACTAGGTGTTAATTTTCAGAATATAACTTCTGCTCCTGTATGCTGACTGGATGTAAATTGCTTCAGGGAACCCATTTGATTTGTATTCTCCTTTTAATGTTACCATTAGCCTTGATAGCTTTGTTGAGAAGGTTACTGAATCTAATAGTATAATCTCTTGAGACGTTAGACATTCGTGCTTGGCTTATATTTCAGGGGGTTCTCACACTTAGGAAGAATTAACTGAATATTTACTTCATTTTTTTTAAAAAAAACTTTGAAGTGAACATTTATTTCCCTGCTGGAAACGTTCGGCATTTCTGTTTTGTTGTTTCTTGTGGATGATCATTCCTATTGTTCCCTCCTCAGTAGTTAATTCTGATTAAATGTGAAAATATGAGAAAATAAAGTTATATGTTGAAATTATCCTGTTTAATTATTTTATTCTGCACTCCTTGAGGCTCATATTGCCTAGGAGAAAAGAGAACAGAAATGGCAAAGTCATGTCATTTGAAGAATTTAAATGGTTCGGGTGAAGAAAGGAGATGTGTGTGTGTGTGTGTGTGTGTGTGTGTGTGTGTGTCTTTGTGTCTCTCTCTGTGTGTATCTGTATGTATATCTGTATGTATACAGTATATGTATATATGTGTGTGTGTTTTTATTACAGATTATGGTAATCTTTAATAAATAACAACTAATACAAACTAATGTCAGAGAGAGAGAAAGGAGAGAGAGAGAGAGAGAGAGAGAGAGAGAGAGAGAGAGAGAGAAACGGCAAAGGACAAAAAAGAAAAAAAGAAGAAAGAAAAGGAAAAAGAAAAATATATAAAGAAATTATTTCCAGTCTTTGTCAAGTTTGATAGCTCTTCATCCCCTATAAAGATACAAACAGATCACTTGTTTCCATAGCCTACTCCTTATCTATGAGCGAATCCACATGACATCAACTTTATAGTCCTAGTGTTATTCAAAAATCCATAAAGTATTTCATCAAAGCATATTTTATTTTACCCTTGATCAAATAAACCAAATTTATATTCTTTCCTCTTACCTTTGAAAATCTTAATCTTTAGTTCATTCAAATACTGTCACAGGATTTGATCTTTCTTCAATTCTTTCTCCATCACAGAGACTTGAGATTTTAACAAGCCACTCTTCTAAATCCAATAAAAATATATTCTTTAACTACTTAAATTTATAGTTATTTTTTTTCAGAAGAGAAAACTCAAAATTGTTGTTCCAAAAATAACTAACAGCCTTAAGATACTTAAATAGGCAATTTTCAAAACTGATTAGGTTAGTGAACAGTATCCTTTAAAAACCTTTGCCACAATTATTAGCTTAACGATTGATCCCTTTGTCTCCTAACACTGAAACTCATGGGAGACCACTGTTCTATGGTCTCCTTGCAAGGAATAGCTGTCTGGAGCATATCTGGGTAATCTCCCATCATCTTCTTCTCTGAGGAGATTCCAAAGAACTGGTCTACATACCAGTTTTTCCGTCTGCTTCTGTGAATGTCTTTTCTCCACAGAGATGTGTTTAGCTCACATCTCCACCAGAAGTCTTTGGAAGAGATAAATAACTTAGATTGGCATGAAGAAATTTGACAAGTAAAAGAGCAAATTCAGCTGAAGTCCAAAGGAAGCAAACTAATCTCATAATATTTATTTAAGCATATATTTTAGAAGGACATCAAAGGACATTCAAAAAGAAATGAAGTAAACAATTCACTGCATACTTGGAATAATAATTACTAGTTGCAGCTAATATGACACGAATTTGGCTGACTGCAAAAACTTTGACATTTTTATAAACTAGTCTGAGCTAGTAGAAGAAATGATTGGCTAAGACCTAATTTATCCTTGCTGTATTATCACACTTGGAGATGATAAATAGTTCCAGGAAAAAGTTCAGGAAATGCTCTAATTTTTTATGCATATGAGAATGTAAAACTACCTTTGGGAACATGAAACACTGCACTGAACAGACTGTAATTTCATATGGATGTGTCTGGAAAATAAGAATTGGCACGTTCCTCCTCTGTTGCAAGCAGCAGAGCTCAAATTTCTTAGCATACATGTGCTATGAATATGGAGAGAGAAGAGCTGCCATCTCCATTTCTTTCTCCCATATCTTCATAAAAAGGTCTAAGTCAGGTTTACATTAAAAGGGCCACATGCCTTACACTGCAGCATCACATCTTTCAGGGCTGCCTTTTCAGGTTAAGGGCTGCATTTGAATTTTGAGCAGCACACATAGAACAAAAGCTTGATTTAATTTAAATACACTTAAAATACATTAAATACAAAAATTATATTAAATTATAAACCACAAATGAATTTAGGGTGATGCACACAGTCCAAGATTTCAGGATGTGTGTTCCTGTTTTATCTGAAGATCTGTCTTATTTAGTTCTAATATAAATGGGGAGCTGGATTTCTATCAAACTGGGGAGCTGGACTGCAGGTTGGATCAACACAAGGTCTAGTGATCACCAACTTCCCCATTATAATGGGAAGCCATGTACTGTATGTCTCTCTAAATTATAGTAATTATTTTAAAATATTTGTATATAGATATTTATTAGTGTATTCAGAGGATTAAATGAAAAAAATAATGTCTTCTGTTTGTGCATGTGTGTGTGTGATATATGATCATCATACAGTCCTCCTGTCTGAGCATTCAGACTAAAATGCAGATGTCCATACAGTCGTGCCAAAGAAGCCATCAGTTGCAATTCTTGTCTTGATAACTTCATTTTATAAGTTTATTAAAATATGTTCAGATGGTATATCAATAGAATAATAATTAGGCCTCTGCTTTATTTACACCAGATTTTGGGGGGAAATGATCACAATGAACAGATTATAAATTTCCCCTCCAAACCTTATTTTCCTGTACCATGATGAGTTTCAGATGAGACAATTTCTTGGTTTGGGTTTTGCTTCATCCATAATTGAACAACCATAGCAGGCTGTGCATTATTCTGATATGCACTAACATCCTTATCTTTAGATAATACATTTTTACTAGATATCTAGGTGATATAGGGGAGCATGCAAAGCTAGATTAGAATTTGCCAAAGTGTTCTGAGCTACAGGATGGCAGTAGACTTAAGCAGGACTTCAACTCTGGAGATTATATACTGATATTTTTTCTGATATACCTAGAAACTGAAGATGTTGCCTTAAATGAGTTCTCTGAGGAAGACCAAAAGAGGGAAATATCTTAAATAAGATATTTGACCAGCTTATCTTGGTCTAACTCTCCATGAGATTCAATTGATTAATTAAATTAGATTAGAAAACTCTGTGAAATAGGCATACACTGAGGTTTCCTTTCCTTTTTCTTCTCTGTACTTTATACCAGCAACACTTAAATTCTTTTCTTCCAAAAAGACAAAGAAAGCCTAGTTTCATTTGATTCTTTGGAAAGTATAAGGACATGCTCATCACTGGTTAAAGATCCTCCTTCTCCTTGACTTTCTCTTGTTGCTGGTCTTTGGTCTAAGGCTAAATCCATGCAGCCTCCTCACCCTGTCATGAACACAATTCACCAATCAATTTTAGAAATATTCCTTCCTTTGCCTGCATATCAAGGACAGCCCGCATCTTGGACCATTTGAAGATGGTTTCTAGTGCTTCTTTCTGAAAGTGGTTTGTTTCCCCTCATCCCAGCTGAATTGCTCTATGAGGGCTATGTAAGCATTGATGTGTATAGGGGAGGTGTCTTGAAATGATGTTGCTTTACAGATTTCTCCCATGTCAGTGAAACAAACTTGTTCCAACTGGTCTAAGACCTTTGAGCCAATCCCTCAGTCCTGCTTTGGGTACAAGGGAAACCAGAACTCCTGTTCTGCAGCCTTGTTCTTTGCAAAGATTTGCATGTGTTCTGCAGCCTGGGTGGTCCTTTGATTTGTCATTTGATAGAAGAATGCTTGCAGCATGAATTACATTTGCTCCCAAATTGTTCCATCTGTGACGAGAAAAAGGAGGAGGAGCAGGCTCATTAATACAAGAGGGGTTAATCCTAGTTTCCCAGTTCTTTGGCCTAGATCAGTGGTTCTCAACCTTTCTAATGCTGCGACCCCATAATACAGTTCCCCATGTTGTGGTGACCCCCAACCACTTATACATCACCGGGTGCCAGGGGCGTGGCCAAAGAAAAGGGGGAAAAATGGCGGACAGCCCCGTGAAATGGTCGTTGGACCCCAAATGGGGTCCCGACCCACAGGTTGAGAACTACTGGCCTAGATTAACCTAAACAATGGCTGCTCCTTCTAGCAGCAACAGAAGTAAAAAGGAGAGTGCCATTCTGCAGTTACAGGGTGAAAGGAAGTTGCTCTGAGGCATGAGGTGACATTGGATATTTCTCCAGATTCTTTGTTACTTAAGTCAATGAAGGTGTTAAGAGGACAAGTGTGTGGTGTAAATCACTCATTAGGCACTTTGCCACCTTTCTGCTTTAATGCTTACAATAAACCATTGTAAAAGTTCATTGTCAGAACTTCTCAGAGTCATAAATCTATTCACAATTGCAAGACAAATTGGAGAAAGGGGGGAGGTAAATCTTGCTGGACACAGAAGGGAGGGAGGAGAATATGCCAATGGTTTAAACAAAAGCTGCTGTTGTTGTCACCTATTCCTTGTTAGGCTCATCTTCCTCCTGGGTAAAAACAAAGATCCATTCTGAAAACACCAAGGGAGCCTGCAGAGATGATTCAGCCCTTGAGGGGGGTGGGCGGGGAATTAATGGGCACCGCGTCCCTTGGGAGCGAACAGGCCCTCCCCGGTTCAACGCTGTAGTCTCGAAGCCTCTGTCACCGGTGATGAACACTGCCTTCAGGAGAAACTCCAGGCAGTCTAGGCCTCAGTCACACACAAAATGGCCACCGTGAGTCAATTCAAAATGGCGGCCACAGAGTTCGCGCCAAAAAAACGGCAGTTAGAAGAAGGCCTTGAGGCCTGAGGCCTAAGCTATGATGAGCCCTCGTTCCGAGGAATCGCTTGGTCTCCTAACGCAGCGAATGGATTACAATTAGGTGAGCTGAGAGAGGCTGAGGCAGGCCGAGGCCTAGTAAGGCCTCCAGGCTCTGAAAATTGGATCGGTGCCAAAAACTTTCTCCTGCTGCTGGGGCGGTCTGCTGAGGCCGAGGGACCTAGAAAAGGCTCCCTCCAGGCCTGATGAGCCTCGTCGTCCCTTGCGGAGCCCCCCAGTCAATTGGCAAGCTTACCCCTGCCTCTAAGGCCTCCAGGCTCTGGTTAGAAGAATGGAGCCTCTGATGCAGAGGAACAGCCCCTGATAGGAGATTTCTCTTGCTTCTGGGAATCCAATTTTCAAGCTGATTGTGAAGCTGAAAGGCTCTCAAAGAGAGAAAGGGAAAGTCCCCCCCCCCCAAAGGGAGGTTTTGGCAGCCTGTCAGCCTGCTAGGCTATAGGTTGGGATGAAATAAAATAGGAATACACAGTCTTCTGCTCCAGGAGCGAAGAAAAAACACGTCTTAGAGCAAAGAAACTAAGTCTAAAACTGGGGTGCAGTTGGCACAGAGGGGGCGGTACTAAATTTCAGACTTAGTCTAATTGGAGCAGATAGATTAAGACAACCCATCCGTGGGTTCTCCATCCAATCATGCTGGAGAAAACCTGCTTTAATAAGAGAGCAGAACAGGAGAACTTTCTCAGTGGGGAGCAGAAGCTGCAGAGCAATTCTCCAGAAGACACAAAATGCTACAGAAGTTGCCTCTTATAAGTTCTTTGTTTCTCAGACACTACTTGGATGAAAAAGTCAACCAGACAGGAGAAGGGAAGTGGTTGTATAAAAGAATAATGGTGTAAGCACTGACCTATGAAGACAACATCATCTTTCAGATCCAAAAAGCCCAAGTGTCATTTCTCCCACAGAAAAGGAGAGAAAGTTCAGCAGTCAATTGCACATTATACAGAAAACAGAACATGCATTTTTAGGTGATTGGTTGGTTGGTACAATTGATTGGGTGATATCCTGTGGAGACAGGAGTTCAGCAGAAATAAATTCTGTCAGGGATATTCCAGTGTTATGTAACATTGCTAAAAAGACAAGAATGAAAGCATCTCATCAAACATCCCTGTCTTCAGGGAATGACCTGTACTAGTGACTGAGCCAAGCAAAGAATGTGGATCTAGTCATAGGAGCAATCCTATTCATGTCAATAAGAATGCAACAATAATATGGGAAGTAAAGATATATGCATTTTGAGTTACATCTCCAATACCTGGATGATTGTAATAAATTTCTGTTGAACATTCTGTGAGATGTCTAATATACTAAAAGCTATTATTATTATATACACTGCAGTGTAAAATTACAGCTACCAGTTCTTTAGCTGATGTTAGCCTTCATATGCACTGAACCCAGGAAGTTGCAATATATCAGCATAGTATATGTTTGAATCCAAGCAGTGTGGTCTTTTGTAACTGACAGGTGGAAATTCAGTCAATGTGCAGATTTTTAAGTGCTGTCCAAGTTTTTTGGTATGTCACCCAGTGTGCCAATAACCACTGGGACCACTATGGCTGATTTATCTTTGAACTCTGAGTTTTAGATCTTGATACTTTGTCTTTGTCTTCTCTTCCACTATCTCCTGGTATTGCCATATCAATTATCCACATTTTTTTTCTTTTCAACCTTAGTTAAATCTGGTATGTTATGAGCCAAGACTTTATGAATTTATATTTAGAAATCCCAAAATATTTTAACCTGATCATTTTTACTATTTTTTCAACTATATGTTCCCATCATTTTTTCATTATTGATAGTGATAATTTTTACACATGTTCCAGTGAATCATTTTGGCAACTGTGTTATTTTGTTGTTTATAATCTATGCGATCTTCTTGCACAAGCTGAGTATATCATCTACTGGGTTTTGAGTTTTTTAGTTTGTTTGTTTTTTTGCTTCTTTGCACACTTTGCACTTTGAAACATTTGATTTTTCAATTCTGATTGCATTTGTTTGAATTGATTGCTCTTGCCCAACTAAAATCAAGTCTTACTTTGCTTTGCTTTCTTTCCTTTTTTAACATTTCCAGGTATAAGCCATTGCCAGGTTTTATCTTTATCCACTTTCCCCTTGATCTTTTGTAGAAATTGATTGTCTAATTCTTTTCCCTACTGGCATTTTGTTTATGTTTTTATTACATTCTTTTGATATTCATGTTTGTTTCCTATACATTTAGTAAGTTCCATTTTTTTAAGCATATATCAATGCTCGTTCTTGGCTATCTTGTACATAATCAGTCAATGCATGCTATTCTTCTTTGAGAATTTGTTTCACTTGAAATAAACCCCTTCCTTCATTTCCACAAGGCAAGTATAATCTATCAATATCAGTACAGGTATGCAATGCACAGTAAATAGTCATCTGTTTTCTTGTTTTTCAATCCAAACTGTCCAGTTCAGCTTGTGTCCAGTTAATAATTCCAGCAGTATATCATATCATAGGTATGATACAGATATTGATGGCTTTGATGATATTTCCACCATTCAATTTTGTCTTTAGAAATTTTCTCGCTCTTTGGATGTATTCTTTACCAATAATATTTTTAAATCATCCATGCTTGCTGTTATTCAACAGCAATATAGCCAGATACTTGTAGGCTTCATCCTGATGGCTCCTGATTATTTGGCTATTTGGCATTTCAATTCCATTACTGTTCATGATTTTATCCCAATTTGCACCAATATCAATATATGCTATTTCTCAACATGGCAATGATTGATTTTAAGTTAATTTCCCATGAACCATGTCCTGCAATTACAAGATAAGATAGCTACCATGATCATTTCTTTGTATCGACTAAAGCAGAAACAGATATTGCCACAATTGCATTTACAATGAGATTGTCAAGTTTCTTATGCATTCCCAGTTCTTTAGAAAAGGTGTAAAAATGTAACCTAGCTGTCCTCAAAATGTTGAGACTTAGGTTTAAGGGAGTCTTGGACACGGATGTAATATTTCTAGTGAAGACACTGAGAATATGGCTTACAAACACCATAAATAAATAAAATAAACATTGAAAAACAAACAGATTTCATGATAGATGATGTCCACCTTCTTTTCCCTTCTTCAGAGATCCTGCACAGAGGGCAGCTGGTTTTCACATATCTTTTACCCAAAGTTCTTGACTCCCTAGGGAAAGCTATTATTTCCAACAATTTAAGAGAAACAGAACAAATAGATTGCAAATTCTAAATTAATCTGACAATCTGACAGATATTCTAAATTTATTAGAACTATTATAGAAAACTGAAGGGAAAACTGTGACATTTATTAAATATTCTTTAAGCTAAAAAAGATTACAAGACCATCATAACCAGGTTCCAAGATTTTGACGTATTCTTTTCCTAGCTTGTCTTGCACATGTATCAAATTAATCTCAATATTTTGCTATTTGAAAATATGCATTTTAATGAATCTTTCTATGTTTGTAGAATCTATATCCCATAAGACCTTCAAGAGACTTATTTTTCTTACCTTCCCAATTTTGTGGCTTGCTAACTAAATTGCCTCACATTTAAGTTGCCAACTTGTACACTTCACACAGGAATGTTAGATATATTAAATATTGCTGCAGTACCACTGCAAAGTAGATTATCTGCCCCCATCCTTTTTTACTTTTTATTTTATTATTATTCCTGCTGAGCCTGAAGTTATGTATTAATGCTTTCGGGTTTGCCTCTGATTTAAGAGATTATATCTTAGCATAGATGGCTCCATTTAACAAATACTCCAGAGCAGCACTTTTCAAGTGTGTCAAGAAATTACCTCAGCATGCTGTTCTTGAAAAAAAAAAATCTGGATTTGAAATGATTATTTCTTCTGAGGATAAGGCATGAGGAATAAAAATTCATTTCTCGACAGTATATGACTATTGCATGGCTGTTGTGCTTGTTAATAAATGAAGCCTTTACAAGTGCTACAAGTGAATTTTGGGGATCTCTTTGCTGCTATTTAGCAATCATTTGGGTTTCTGCAGCTCATCATGTTTAATAAATTGTTTGCCATCTTATAACTTAATTATAGCTGTACCTCCCCCTGTAAGTTCCAACTGTTTGGATTGGTTATTAATTCCTTCTATGGCTTGTGCCATATCACCTCCTCATCCTTTATATAGTTATCTTCCAGCAGCAGCAGAGATTTGTTCTGAAAACAGTATTGGGGGGAGGGGGCCAAAAACGGCACTTTACCAAATGTCCATGAGATACTAGCAGCAGAAAGGACCTAACAAAAGGCTCAAGCTGGATCATAATACTCTCAAGCAGAAAATTGGCAATCGTTGCAGAAACAATTCCCCAGGAAAGGATTCAACTTTCAAATTGCATAGAGCTTTGGCATTTGGTTTTCAAAGGAGGAAGCAGCCACATAAGCCCTGCTAGCTTCAGAACACGCATATGGGAGGACCTTCAAGGAGAGGGATAGGAAGTTAATCTACCTCCTCTGTGAACTGAAATAAGGATGGAAGTGCACTCAGTTTTATTAACATAACAAAGATCTTATGACTGCTGCAGTGGTCACAAGAGAGAACTAGTAGAAGACATGGTAATCCAGTTTGATTCTTTCTTTCTTTCTTTCTTTCTTTCTTTCTTTCTTTCTTTCTTTCTTTCTTTCTTTCTTTCTTTCTTCCTTCCTTCCTTTCTTCTTTCCTTCCTTCCTTCCTTCCTTCCCTCCTTCCTTCCTTCCTTCCTTCCTTCCTTCCTTCCTTCCTTCCTTCCTTCCTTCCTTCCTTCCTTCCTTCCCTCCCTCCCTCCCTTCCTTCCTTCCTTTTGGTTCATTTCTAGGTCAATTACTTCCTCTCCAAATCTCTGGAAATATTATTCTTGAAACATTATTTCTTTGGGTAGGCTGTTTTTTTTAATTACACAGGTTATTGAAAATGTGTAGCACTCATATTGAACGTAGGTTTTAATATTTATTCACACAATATGAATAGAATAACTGAAAATTGAAATGCAGACTGATTTCTCTCACATTTCTATGAAGGGGTCCTTTCTAAGCTCATGGTCAAAGGGTAAAAGGCAGAGTGATTGTGGCTCTTCCTCAAAGTTACTCTCAGAGCCCATTGCTCTACTGGCTATTTGAAGTGCTCAGATGGAAGAGAGATATTGCTTCTCCATGAATTATGCCACCAGTCCCTCATTATTTATGAGAGATGATGAAGTTAGTGGTGATTTAGCTATACTGTGAATTCCTAAACATCTCCTTCCCAACTTAAGTCAGCACTGAAGGCAAGTCTACAAATATCATCGAAATGCACTACAATCATAAAAACAGAGAAGTCATCTTGATGAAGCCCTTTCAATTAAAGATGAAGAGGAATAAATTAAAACCACAATAGTCTCATGTGTTTTCAACAACACAGTCCAAACAGAGCATGTAAGAAGAAAAACTTACTTGCTAAGCTCAAGAATAACAGATGCAAAGTCCATTGTTTGATGAGTTAAGTGACTTTATATGTGAGATTTGCATTAACTCAAAATGTATCAGCTGGAATGGAAACTCAAATATATCAGTAACTCAAGAATAATTAGAGTGAAGAATAAATGACTTTGCACAAAATTTAAATGTTCAGTTGGTTAAATTTATTTAAAAAAACCGGAAGAGTTGATTTAATAAACAGACACATAGAGAGAGAACACAATTTTTTAAGAAAGATTTGCATATCCTTGCAGTCTTATAAAACCATCCAGAGGGAAAATAGTTATATTTTTCAGTGATAAGTTAGGCATTTCTTTAAATAGATATGCATTAAAGATGTTTATCAGATTTAGTCAAGTCCCAAATCATAAAGCGGGCCATTTCAGAAAGATTCTGCAGTTGCCTAAGGCATATCAAATTCCATTTCTATGAATCAGAACTAAAACTATTTCTATAATAGGATATTTCAGAGATAAAGGAAAAGAAACAGAAGTTGAATAACTAACAACTTTACTTTCTAACCACATGGAACCTTTTTCTAGATATTCTCTGGTCACTTCACTTTGGGAGATAAATGTTGAAATTTGTTGGACAGTTGGATTAAGTATGCTCTGTTCTCTTTGCTGATTCTATAATTATTTTAACAAAAAAACCTGGGATAGAAGAGGCCAGTGAGATAGAATTATCATGTAACATAAAGGAAGCACTCTTATATTCTTGTAACAGTGATTTATACTGTTGCTGTTGCCAAAATCTACAAGAATCATCTATTTTGATCCATCTATTTTTTTTTAATCTTTGAACTGCAGGTTTAACATGGAGACATGTTCTGTAGTTAATTTTAGTGTCTCCAAAGTATCAGATAGTCATTGAATTGTTGCCATAATAGTTCAAAATCCCCATGTTTGGTTTAGAACATTTGTCATCAGCTCAGTCTGGTCTTCTTCTTCTTCCAGTTTCATCTGGCTCGAGTAAGAGGTCATATCCAATGTTGTAATTGTTGTTTGATTGTCTAGGTTATCTAGGTTCTCAATATAATGTGCTTGTTGATCTTTAGCACCCTCCATCTTAATGTTGCTTTCTTTGGTTTCTGTTGCTTTTTGAGTTGCAGATTTTTTAGTTGAAATCAGGGTTTGACTGTCAAAGTTCTCAATAAATTGTGTTTGTTGTTCTTTAAAGTCCTCTTTGATATTAATTTGTTCCTCTTCTGTTGCTTTTGGGATAGTAAATTCATCAGTTGAAATCTGGGCTTCATTTTGTAACTTTAAGATGGCATCTTTGTCTTTCAATCTGGAATTCATTAGCTCAGTAGCTTCAAGGATTTTTTCAAGTGTAAGTTTATAGTTAAGTTGTGGGTAGTATTCCTCCATTTATATGGTGTTTGCAGATAGTCTCCTTTAGTGGAGACTATTTTTGATAAAAGTCAGTGAATATCTGCCTCCACTAATCCTAGAAGTTGTTTTCACCACCCAGCTGTTTCAAATTCTTATATTTTTTAAATAGTACCAAGGACAAATCTAGGCAGTTAGCAAGTCTCACAGTCAAAGAAATTCACTTGCTATACCAGGCTTCACTACAAGATGTCCCCGTTAACATGTAAATTCTTTTTCCAAACTCAGGTTAGGCTTTTATCCAGTTTATTTTTTTCTTTTTTTCGAACTTAACAAATAGATAAGGTAATAGGTCCCCATGGAAATGGGAACTTTTTGGAACCCCAAATATCCAAAAAGTGCAAGTCTAGTTATTTAGTTGTTTAGTTTAGTTGTTCTTTTCTTTTCAAACTTTATTTTCTCAACGTAGGCAGATGCCGCAATGTTAAAAAGGTAGAAGAAATTTCAAGAGGCTTTTACAGGAAGATAGTTGGGATATAAAAAGGGTATGGTAAGGTCTCATCCAATTCCTCCGTAGTGCTTTCATTGTGCTTGGTGGTGATTTTGGTTTTTGGCTGGTACAGCTAAGTGATTGGCCAAGTTGATGGTCAATCGTTTTTCCGTCAGTCCAAAGGAGCTGCCTCAGATCAAATGGAAGGGCTGCTGCCCTTCCACAATCTGTTGAGGGTCCTCTTCATGGTAGTCACCCCTCCAGGGCAACTTCCGACCCTTTTCAGGGTCTCCTGATGAAGGAAAACCAGATGGCAGAGAGAGCGCTCCCACTGCGTGTCTGCCAGTGCCACGATCGCAAACCGGAAGCTGAAAAGCAAGTATTCTGATTAGAGAACAAAAAATGAACAAAGGAGAATAAAGGTGCTTCTCCTTTCCTTAAAGGTCAATTAGACTTTGTTTTTTTCCTTTGAAAATGTTTCACTTTTCTTCCAAAATCTTCTTCATTTCTGAAGAGAGCAAAATCACCTTCTAACAAGATAATAAAGTTATATGTCTGTGTACCCTATATGCGGGTCAAAAAGCAACAGTGAGAACCGAACACGGAACCACTGATTGGTTCAAAATTGGAAAAGGAGTCTGGCAAGGCTGTATACTGTCGCCCTGCCCATTTAACTTATATGCAGAGCACATCATGAGAAAGGCAGGGCTAGATGAATCAAAAGTTGGAATTAAGATTGCAGGGAGAAATATCAACAACCTAAGATATGCAGATGATACCACTCTAATGGCAGAAAGTGAAGAGGAACTAAAGAGCGTCTTGATGCGGGTGAAAAAAGAGAGTGCAAAAGTTGGCTTGAAACTCAACATTAAGAAAACCAAAATCATGGCATCCGGCCCTCTCAATTCCTGGCAAATAGATGGGGAAGAAATGGAGGTAGTGACAGATTTTATTTTTCTGGGCTCAAAGATCACCTCAGATGGGGACTGCAGCCAAGAAATTAAAAGACGCTTGCTCCTGGGGAGGAAAGCTATGGCAAATCTAGACAGCATTCTAAAAAGCAGAGACATCACCCTGCCAACAAAAGTGCGTATAGTCCAGGCCATGGTTTTCCCAGTTGCAATGTATGGCTGTGAAAGTTGGACCATAAGAAAGGCTGAGCGCAAAAGAATTGAGGCCTTTGAACTATGGTGCTGGAGAAGACTCCTGCGAGTCCCTTGGACTGCAAGGCGTTCAAACCGGTCAGTCCTAGAAGAGATCAACCCCGACTGCTCTTTAGAAGGCCAGATCCTGAAGTTGAAACTCAAGTACTTTGGCCACCTAATGAGAAGGAAGGATTCACTGGAGAAGAGCCTAATGCTGGGAAAGATTGAGGGCAATAGAAGAAGGGGATGACAGAGACTGAGATGGCTGGATGGAGTCACTGAAGCAGTAGGTGTGAATTTGAATGGACTCCAGAAGATGGTAAGGAAGACCTGGAGGAACGTTGTCCATGGTGTCGTGATGGGTCAGACACGACTTCGCAATTAACAACAACAACAATGTCTGTGTACCACATGGCTGAATTATAGGTGGCATGCAATGCCACTTATGTGGCTATTAAATCCTTCCTTCCTACCTTCCAAAGAATATAATAATTTAAGTTTCAACATTTTGAGTAGACAGATTTGTAACTAACAGAAATGTATTCACTCAATTCTCAACATTCCAAAATATTATAACTGTATGAAGGTTTGAAAAAAAATGAGTTGTTTTAAAAGAGATTCAATCAAATAATCTTATTAATGAGAATCTTTGGTAGATTTGAAGCTTCAAATCATATTAAGCATCTTTGAATCACTTTAGAGAGATCTAAAAGCTGTTTTGATAGACATATAGACAAAACTCAAGTGTAGTGGGAATGTTTGAGGGTATTTCAAATGTAAATGTGAATAGCTGACCAATTTGTTTTATCACTTCTACAAATCCTACCTATATCAGAAAACTTGGAGAAATTTTATTTAAGAACATAACATAAACAGTGTTCAATCGGATTGGACCCCTGGCCAATCTAGTCCACAAGTCTATTTTCACAATGAACAATTGCACAAGGAAGTCTACCAGTTTCCTATCAAATGGCCTTCAGAGGCAGTCACACTGTGATTAAAGTTAATCACTGTCCCCATGACAACCATGAATTGGTCCAATCCTTTTTTGAAGCCAGATAAGCTTGAAGCCAGACCCACTTTTTGTGTAGCAAATTTCAAAATTTAATTAGATATTATGTAAAAAATATTTCCATTTGCCTATATCGATTCTTGAAATACACTGGGTTCTAGAATTTGGGGGAAGGAGAAAATAGTTTCTTTTTGTCCACTTTATCTACACCATGAATAATTTTATATGTGTATGTCTTATTTTCTAGCCTAAAAACCTCCAAATGTCACAAACTTTCCTCACAAGCCCTTGATCATTTTAATTATTCTCCTCTGTACCTTGTTTAGTTCCACTATGTCCTTTTCAAAATTTGGTGACCAGAACTGCACACCATATTCCAGATGCTGTTGTACCATTGGTTTATATAAGGGCATTAGGATATCGGTGTCAGATGGACACAGTGATAGCACCTTCATTAAAATGTTTACCGTTACTTCAAGATCT
This sequence comes from Crotalus tigris, assembly GCF_016545835.1. NCBI lineage: Eukaryota > Metazoa > Chordata > Lepidosauria > Squamata > Viperidae > Crotalus > Crotalus tigris. The sequence goes on along the minus strand of NW_024096808.1, from coordinate 362,485 downwards.
TTTTCCTCATCAACTATTGCTAACTCTGATTCCATTAGTTTCTATGACTAGTTAAGATTTCTGGCATTCTACATTTGCAAAATATATTTCATCTATTTGTGTTTCACTGCTCTGTTACAATTTGTGAACACAGGTTTGTTCAGAAGGAAAAAGAGAGATGTTTACACTAGCTCTGCTGTTCTTTTAAAAATTTGGTTTGCATTTTTTTGTGTGATCCCTTACTTTCCCCAAATCCATATTCTTTTATCGACAGCCTTGTTTAATTTTAATCTACTTGTCCAAAACATAGCAGTGTTTCTTCCTCCAAGCTGTCCGTAGTTCTTTAGCTTTTTACTTCTTTCCTTTAATTCAATTCCCTTTTCTTCACTTCCCCTTTGAATAATAATGTAAAAACACAAATCCTCTCTGGTTTTTTTTGTTATTTGCCTGTCTTTTCCTGTGCTGAGTGAATATGTCTTCTTGATTGCATCAGTAAGTTTAAGATAGAGTGCTTGCTGATAAGCTACTGCAGGGCTTTTCAACCAGTGGTATAGGTACCATCTGTGGTACATTGGCACCTGGCAGATGGTACGCGACCATCCTAGAAAAGTGGTAGCGGGGGAGGGGAATGAGCTGAACTGGTGGCAGCACCGCACAAGCCTGAGTGAGAGATGGCTGGAGCTGCAGGGCTGTCAGGGCTCAGTGGAAGCACCAGGATCAGTGCTTCTTCGGGACTATCAGGGCTCAGCAGAAGCACCAGGATCAGCGCCAGGATCCAGCTGGAGCTCAGGCTTCTGCTGAGCCCAGAAGAAGTGCCGATCAGCTGGAATGTTGCAGCATCTCCAGGGTCTTGTGATTTACATTCAGATGCTTGGCAATTGATTCATATTTATGATGGACACAGTGTCCCAGGGTCATGTGAAGTGACCAAAACCTGCTGCAACCACCCAGCAGACGGGAGGAATAAAAACCAAACACCCCCCACCCCGCTGCCAATCCTCAACAGAAATGCTTACAACAATGAAAACCTTGGACAGGAGGAAGAGCGCCGCCGGGCCCTGTCTTGCTCGGCTGTGACTTGGGGGGCACTTTTTTCAGTGCCATTGTAACTTTGAATTGTCACTAAGCGAACCTTTGTAAGTTGAGGACGACCTGTACTTTATCACTTTTTTCCTTTTTTTTTTTGTCATCAAATTTTTGACACCTTTCTAGGCGACTGGTGGTACTTGGATGTTGCCATATCCTAAAAGTGGTACAATGGGTGAAAAAGTTGAAAAGCCCCGAGCTACTGCATGTGGTAATCATTTTTCTCTATATCAATATCTATTATATATTTAATAATGATAATATATAAATTTGTCAAGCCTCTTTTAAAAATATTGCCCAAGGAACACATGTTGCATAATTATCAGAAAAAGCTAACCTTGCAATTAGCCACTCTAAAGGAATAGAAAATTTTACTTTATTATAAAACAAAGATCCACTAAGCTTATCAGTATGAAAGCAATAATATAAAATGCAGTAAAATAAAGGGATAAAATGATCAGAAAGACAAAAATAAGATAACACTAAAATAAAATAAGAATGATACAATACTCTAAAGATCTAGAAGTTATTCTGCTCTACATAATATAGTCCCAAATCAATGCAAAATTAATTTACCTTGTTACATATAGTAAGTTAACTATGGTTTGAAGTTCAACTGTTTTTGTTAACTTTTGTTAAAGGCAGACACAAATGTTTAATTTTCATATGAAAACAAATTTTAATTGATCAAAAATGAAAAGGAAAACTTAATAGCCCTTTTGGAGGAAGATGAAAAAGGAGGAGTGTGCAGTAGGCTCGCTACAGCTTAGTCTCATATCACTAAATTCTGATTAAACATCTTGTCCGAATGTTTTAGACTAATTAATTAAATTAAATTAATTAATTTAACTCATTAGCTTCATAAACATTTTGACTTGGTGTCATGTCAGCTTATCTTAGTGTCAAAAATTCAGAATAACAGAGAATGATTCCTATAAATCCTCTAGTTTTACTGTATATAGAAATATTTATTTCCAGTGCTTCTAACAATCTATGGGAATACAGCAGGTTGTCCCCAAAGCTTATAAGGATTTTGAAACTGATGGGAAAATGGCTTTTTTGTTGTTGTTGTTGTTACTGGATCTCAAAAACTAAAGCAGAAATCTAACCCAGATCACTGAGACTACATTCATAAATCATTCAAAACTTTATAAAAAGTAGTATTTTCAGTTTCTTTTTGGTGTGTGTGTGTATTTGTGTGTGCGTGTATTGTCTTTATTATAGTTCTGTTCCTTCTAGCATTGAGGAATATAGAATTCTTAATATGACCAACCCTCCTTTATCTGAACAAGTCTGAGAGAAAATAAAACAAAAGGATATTGAAAAAAATAGATAAATTGAAGTACTACTTGCATATAGTTGCAGTGAAGGGGAAGAATATTTGAAGGTTAGGCAAAATCAAGTTGCATAACAGTTACTGACCTGAATGGTAAAATAGTACTTCAATATCACAATATTGAAACTACAAGCTTGGTCACCAAATTAGCTTCTGTTCCTGCAGATGGAGAAGGAGAGGAAGAAACAAAGCAACTGAAATACTGAATCATTGACATAGATCATGGGAGTGTGGTCAAGGATATACATCATAGAAATAAGTCTAACAAACACCCAGGGTTTTTTCTTAGTTACTAAAATATATTGCTATTTATAAAAATAGCATAATTTATGAAAATTTTAAAAAAACATAGCCTTTAAAATTTGAGAGGAGAAGCTACATATTTCTTCAACGGTTGATCTTCCACTAAGATTGGATTGTGAATCTCATTCAAATCTCATTTCTACATTAGCCTGTGGTGAAAGAATCTGCACTACAATATTCATGTTAATCATTTTTTTCTTAAATAAATTCAAATGTTTATCAGTGATTATACATTTTGCACGTGCAATAAGTAAAATATATTTTACCAATAAATCTAATGTGACATTTAGAGAAAAATAAAAACAGATGCTATCTGCATTCTGGTCCACATAAGATGTTTAAATCTGATCAGTTACCTAAAAAAAAATGTTGTATATAAAATACCTGAGGTTTTTTTTTAATTTTATTTTCCATTTCTTCTTCACTTCTGATGAGATGGGTGGGCTATATAAATTTGATAAATAAATAAATAAATCTCAAATCCTCTTCAGTGCTGTTCTAAGGATTAGAATGGATAATCCTTATCCCTGACATTTTGTTTTGTGAGAGTCAACCATGGGTTTTCAACCATGGCAACCTAATTCTGCCCATGTTTAGTAGGATGCTTTCATTCGTCTATTGTTGACTTCCTATAGAATTATTTTCTGAAAGTATCTTAACAGTTTATTTCTGTAGAAGGTTTATTATGCTGCACAATACAGCAATGTTCCTTTTATCTAAAAGCTTTTGTTTAGTCTATACTTTATTTGAAGGAAGACAATAATACCTGCATGCATACCATTTTCTCATTTTGAATGAGTGCAAATAATTTTGAAACTTTCATTAATAAATGCCTTTCTTTGGTCTCAGCTCAGCAGTTAAGTTCATAATTCCTGCACAGAGGTGTGCATCTGTGTAAGAATGAGTGTTTTATATTTTATATTTAATAGCTTGTGTCTCACATCAAAAGAGTGCAAATAGTATTCTATATGAGAAAGAAACAACTTGGAAATGGAGAAAATAATGAATTTGTATAATTTTATGTTTGGGTATGATTGATCAAAGCAGAGCAAGAATTGCAATATTCATATTTTAAATATATTTTTGTTAGACTTTTTCAATATAGCAAAAATATACAAAACAAAAAATAGAAAGCAAGAAAAAGAGAAAAATGAAAAAAATGAAAAAAGAAACATATAATTATGCCTTTTGCCCTTCTCTCTATTGAGTAATTATCAACTTAATTTTTTCCTCATTCTTTTCATACCTTTTTAATTCCCAAGCCTGAAATTATTAATCTTTTTTTTCTTTTTTCAACAAAAGTCCTTATAAGGTTTCCTGCTGAGAACTGCAATGTTTATTTAAGAATATATGCAGACTTCTAAATTCCTTACAATTAACCATATTATTTTTTTAGCATGGAGCTTTTTTTAATGGCAATGACATCAACATTGGTTGAAACTGGGTCCTTTTAGACTGATTTTTCTGGCTCTATAAAGTGAGGTAGAATTACCATCAGGACTAATGAAATGGACTGCCAGGGGGCTTTGAAAGTGATGGGGAAAGCATTGAATGACAGAGAGATCTATAAGGATTCTTAGCAATTATCCCCAAGAAAGTCCATTGGGTTTGGACAGCTATAAGAAATTTAAAATCATCATTATCATCATCATCACCATCACCATTACAAACTCCAGATCAAAACATTTGTTGTTGTTGTTAATTGCAAAGTCGTGTCCGACCCGTCGCGACCCCATGGACAATGTTCCTCCAGGTCTTCCTGTCCTCTACCATCTTCTGGAGTCCATTTAAATTCACACCTACTGCTTCAGTGACTCCATCCAGCCATCTCATTCTCTGTCGTCCCCTTCTTCTATTGCCCTCAATCTTTCCCAACATTAGGCTCTTCTCCAGTGAATCCTTCCTTCTCATTAGGTGGCCAAAGTACTTGAGTTTCAACTTCAGGATCTGGCCTTCTAAAGAGCAGTCGGGGTTGATCTCTTCTAGGACTGACCGGTTTGAACGCCTTGCAGTCCAAGGGACTCGCAGGAGTCTTCTCCAGCACCATAGTTCAAAGGCCTCAATTCTTTGGCGCTCAGCCTTTCTTATGGTCCAACTTTCACAGCCATACATTGCAACTGGGAAAACCATGGCCTGGACTATACGCACTTTTGTGGCAGGGTGATGTCTCTGCTTTTTAGAATGCTGTCTAGATTTGCCATAGCTTTCCTCCCAAGGAGCAAGCGTCTTTTAATTTCTTGGCTGCAGTCCCCATCTGAGGTGATCTTTGAGCCCAGAAAAATATAATCTGTCACTACCTCCATTTCTTCCCCATCTATTTGCCAGGAATTGAGAGGCCGGATGCCATGATTTTGGTTTTCTTAATGTTGAGTTTCAAGCCAACTTTTGCACTCTTCCTTCTTCACCCGCATCAAGAGGCTCTTTAGTTACTCTTCACTTTCTGCCATTAGAGTGGTATCATCTGCATATCTTAGGTTGTTGATATTTCTCCCGGCAATCTTAATTCCAACTTTTGATTCATCTAGCCCTGCCTTTCTCATGAAGTGCTCTGCATATAAGTTAAATAGGCAGGGCGACAGTATACAGCCTTGCCGGACTCCTTTTCCAATTTTGAACCAATCAGTGGTTCCGTGTTCGGTTCTCATTGTTGCTTCTTGACCCGCATATAGGTTTCTCAAGAGACAGATGAGATGGTCTGGTACTCCCATCTCTTTAAGAACTTGCCACAATTTGTTGTGATCCATCAAAACATTTACTATAGGACAATTACAGCACAATAAATATTATTGATCATTCTGATCACATGCTAGTAGGTGGAGTCAACACAAATGTGGCAGGTAGGGCTGGTCAATGCTTTAGGCTGAATCTTCAAAAGATGCTTTTGAAAGCAAGCTTAGTTTCTCTCACCAAACTTGACAAGCAGCTGCATCTTTCCCCAGGATTATTGAACCACCCTTAGGAGATGCTTAAGGTAAGTTAAAATAAGGTGAGTTGAGTTGAGTTAAATTAAATTAAAAGTTAAGATAAGATAGATAAGAATCTTTATTGTCACTTTCCTGTATACACAATGGCACACATTAAAATGAAATTATGATTTCATTTCAAAAGAAGCAATGCCACCTACCAAACAATGTCACCATCCCAAGGATAATAATAATGTAATAACAGAAGCACCACCAAAAACATGCCTAGTTATACAAAGATGACACCTTATAATTAATCACAGTCCATTTTGACTATATAGTGGAAGAAAAAGTTGAGAGTTAACAAGATTGATACTATATGGAACAAAGTTGTTACAGAATCTAGCTGTTCTGCTTCAGATACCACAAAGTCTTCTTCCAGAAGGCAGCAATAAAAACTGGTCATGGGGAAGATGCGTAAAGTCTCTGACAACACTACAGATCCTGGTCAAGCAGCATCTATATGCCATGCTGTGGAGAGAAGGAAGTGAACTTCCAATAATCTTTTCTACCATCCTCACCACTCTCTGCATACATTTTTACTCTCTTACTTCTAGTTGCTTTAATCTGTTCATAATGTCTGAATATTGTATTTCCTATACTTTTAGATCAAGAGTTGTGGACAGCAATAAATACTTTTGAGAACAGAGTATTTTGCTGATTTCAAATGCCATATATATTTGAAGAGCTGCAAAATCAATTCTTTTGGATATGATTAGATCCACTTCTGCATAGTTGACAGAATGCAGAAGAAAATACATTCACTTCTTTTAACAATAACAAGTGATAGAAATTAACAAAATCTAGGTGATTTGTTGCTCCACAATATGGAATTTAAAGAGTTGAAACATCATTCTTTCCTTTATAAATACAGGAAGATTTTTGTGAGCCTAAAGAAGATATATGTTCAATGTAATCTGTGAAATAAGACCTTAAAGACCAAAGGCTAGGACTTATATAAAGATATAAGAACAAAATAACTACAGGTAGTGTTCAACCTATGATTGTTTGCTTGATAACAATTCAGAGTTACAATAGTCTTGGAAAAAGTGCTTAATCACCTATACTACCACCAGTGACTGTTGTACTACCCCTGCAGTTTGCAATTTGGGCACTAGTTCACATTTATGACCATTTGCAGTGTCCTGCATGAACATGATTTGAAACACTTTTTTGCCAGTTTCAGGGGAAAAAAAAACATCGATTAGGAAAATTGGGTCCACTTAACAACCATGTGGTTTCCTTAGCAACTGTGTGATTCCCTTAACAATCACAGTAATAATAATTGTGAAAATGGTGCCAGTCATCTGATAGCTTGCTTTGCAACCGCACCCTGACTTATGATGAAAATTCCAGTTCCAATTGCAGTGATAAGTTGAGGACTACCTGTCTGGTACATAGTTTTTGAAACTCTAAGAAAAAAAATCACTAGAATGCTTCTGTAACTTCTTAAAACAATTCCTTTACAAATAGTAAGAGGTATGTATTGTGAAGCATTTGTAGAGAAATAAAAACTAAGCACGATTGCATTGATTGGAATTAATTAAAGAAAAGATTATAGTTCAACAATTAATGGATAAATTGTATAAAAGTTATGTGCAAACATTCCTTGTTTAGATTTTCAATGACTTTTTTTCCTGAAAAAAATAGTTCCTTAGGAAATTAAAGCAGCTGCAGCAGTTTAGCAATCACCATGATGGAGATCTCCCATACTATTGTATGTACATGTATGTACAGATAGTCCTTGACTTACAGCAGTTCATTTAGTGACCATTCAAAGTTACAATGGCACTGAAGAAAGTGACTTATGACCATTTTTCACACTTATGACCACTGCAGATTCCCCATGTTCACATGATAAAAATTCAGACGCTTGGTAACTGACTCATATTTATGATGGCTGCAGTGATGTGATCCCCTTTTGTATTCTTCTGAGAAGCTAAGTCAATGGGAAAATCAGATTCATTTAACAACCATGTTACTAAGTTAACAACTGCAATGATTCACTTAACAACACTGGCAAGAAAGGTCATAAAATGGGGCAGAACTCACTTAACAAATATCTCACTTAACAACGGAAATTTTGGGTTAAATTGTGGTCATAAGTCAAGCACTACCTGTATATACATGTACATAAAACCCATTTCAAAAATATGTTGAACTAGAGCTTCCAGCAGCACAGTCATCTCAAATGAATGCTAAGAATTCTAACTCAGGGTCTCAAATTCCTTATCACTGATCCACAGTAATATTTATGCTTAATAATTCAGGAGAATCAGAGGATAATACAGAAAGAAGTCAAAGAATTTCAAAATTATTTTTTTTAAAAAATTATGTTGAAATTTAAATCTAAAAGATGCCTTCAATACAGTAGTTTAATGTTGACTTTCCATAAAACTTTCCATATTGTCTGAAAATGATCAGAGTTGTATTTCAAACTACTGGAAAGATTGTATTTCATTTTTTGAGCCTAGTCCCTCCATTTGTCTTGAAATGTTATAATTTATTCCACTTATGTTATCCACTACATCTCATTATATCACTCAAATTAGACTCTGAAGCTTGTAATTCTCAATTCTATTTGAATTTTTCTTTGCCCTGGGCTCAAGAAATGCTATATGTCATGGGGCAATTATTGCTAAAACCTGCTAATGTGATTGACTTTCTATTCAATGTAATTGAATTATGTTTATTAATAGGACTAAAAGAGAGGATTTTTCTTTCCTTTCAGAGCATAATTCCAATTTATGCTAATGATGAAGACTATTAAACATATAGTTATTCCAAATTAATTAAGCCTCAAGAGATATACTGGTCCTGTGAAGTAAGCTGAAATCCATAATAATAATTATTTTGATTCATGTCTATCTAGAGGCTTATGCTTTCCATTCACTGTTCTCAAATAGGCAAGGAATTTGTCAGCATAATGTATTTAGCAACTCTGACTATATTAAGTTATAAAAATATGTTTCAAATCATGTTTCTCTACAGATTATCTGAATATAAAATCTTTGGTCCAAATTTGAAACGGATGGCATACTTGAAAATATTTGTGTTCCCTTAGCCAGTTCCTAACTTTGTTTACATACTTGAATCAATAGGAACGTACACTTGTGTATTTTATTCCAGAATTTTTGCACATGGTTTCTTTTATTTGAGCATCAACTGCAAATACAGAATTTGACTTAAGGGCTGCAATTTTGTGAATATGGTTTATCACAGTGGCATCTTCCAGAGGGATAAAAAAAAAATCAAGATTGTTATTGCAGCAGAGTAAAATGCTGTCCTTTCGGTACATAGGTTGATGTCACATGCAGGCACCAAGGCTTACGACTTGAATGATGATGCTGTATCCACCATATTGATGTTTTTGGACCCACAATGGCAGACATTGCAAGCTTATTATTTCAGGATTTGCTTCTCTGTGCCTCTATTCAAAGCTACATGAATTTTTTGCACCGTGATTTTAGGGCTAATTGCGTGCATATTTAAATTTCATTAGCACTGTTCTTTCCCTCTGCAGTCTGAATTCTGATCATACAATACATTAATAACATAAAAAGAGAGAGAGGGAGAGAATATGGATATATTGAGCAAGAGGTGTGGGAAACAGCCTTTCATATGTTAGTTAACCAGAGTCACAAACTGGGAGAAGGATCCCTATGCAAATTGAGTAAATACATACATAAATAAATACTACCAAAATAACATGGTTAACAAACAGCATCAGGGAAAGTTTCCTTCAGAAAATGGAAGTAAGGAGAAAAGAAAAGATATATGTAAAAAAAAAAAGAGTAGCAATTGTGAATATAGGAATTTAAAGGATATACCAAAAACATTAGAATCATCAATAAATAAATTATTAAATACAATAGAAACAGGAAGGCTATTGAAACTGTTACTCCACTTAATGATATGGGAAATACAGAAGTATTAAAAAGTGACTGGAGAGAATTATTTTTGTCTGTTACTACTGTAAAAATTGTTATTAGGGCAGATTTCTTTGCATGAACTGACACTTTCATAGATGAACTGAAAAAGAAGAATAGAATTGGAAGAGAATATTTATTTTAATAACTCTAGCCTCCTTTTAATGGAGGAATTCAGATGAAAGCCTCTCTATCTACCCTCTAGTAATAGTAATAAAGTTGGAAGGGATCTTGGAGGTCATCTAGTCCAACCCCCTGCTCAGGCAGGAAATCCTATACCATTTCAGACAAATGGCTATCAAGTCTCTTCTTAAAAACTTCCAGGGTTGAAGCATTCACTGCTTCTGGAGGCAGGTTGTTCCTCTGATTAATTGTTCTAACTGTCAGGAAGTTTCTCCTTAGTTCTAGGTTGCTTCTCTCTTTGGTTAGTTTCCATCTGTTGCTTCTTGTCCTGCCTTCAGGCGCTTTGGAGAATAGCTTCACTCCCTCTTCTTTGTGGCAACCCCTGAGATATTGGAATACTGCTATCATGTCAGCCCTAGCACTTTTCTTCATTAAAGTAGAGATACCCAATTCCAGCAACCGTTCCTTATATGTTTTAGCCTCCAGTCCCCTAATCATCTTTGTTGCTCTTCTTGTACTCTTTCTAGAGTCTCAACATCTTTTTTATATCATGGTGACCAAAACTGGATGCGGTATTCCAAGTGTGGCCTTACCAAGGCATTGTAAAGTGGTATTAACACTTCATCTGATCTTGATTCTATCCCTCTGTTAATGCAGCCTAGCACTGTGTTTGCTTTTTTGGCAGCTGCAGCACACTGCTAGCTCATATTTAAGTGATTGTCCACTAGGACTACAAGATCCCTCTCACAGTTACTATTATTGAGTGAGGTACCACCTATACTGTACATGTGCATTTTGTTTTTCTTGCCTAAATGTAGAACTTTATTTTTTTCACCACTGAATTTCATTTTGTTAGATCGTGCCCAATATTCAAGTCTGTCAAGATCCTCCTGTATCTTAAGCGTATCTTCTGGAGTGTTGGCTATTCCTGCCAGCTTGGTGTTGTCTGCAAATTTGATGAGACCCCCATCTATCCCCTCATTGAAGAGCACTGGGCCCAGAACAGAGCCCTGGGGCACCCCACTACACACTTCCCTCCATGTAGATGAAGTTCAATTGAGGACCACACGCTGAGTATGGCCGGTCAGCCAGCTACGAATTTATCTGGTGGTGATGCTGTGTAACCCACATTTTTCTATCTTATCAAGTAGTAGGTTGTGATCTACTTTATCAAATGCCTTACTGAAGTCCAAGTAAATTATATCCACAGCATTCCTCTGGTCCGCTAATTTTGTCACCTGGTCAAAGAATGCAATAAGATTTGTCTGGCATGATCTGTTTTTGACAAACCCGTGTTGGCTTTTGGTAATGACTTTGTTTGCCTCTAGGTGTTTGCTGATTTGTTGCTTGATTATCTTTTCCAGAATCTTCCCTGAAATTGAGGTCAGGCTGATAGGTCTATAGTTTTCTGGATCCATTTTTCCCCTTTTTTGAAGATGGGAACTACATCAGCTCTTTTCCAATCCTCTGGTAGTTCCCCAGTGCTTCAAGATCTTTGAAAGATATAATTCAGTGGTTCTGAGATCATATCTGCCAATTCCTTCAGAACCTTGGGTTGTAATCCATCTGGTCCTGGTGATTTTAACTCATCTAGGGTGGACAGGTGCTCACTTAGCATTTTCTTGCCTATCTTAACTTGTGTTTCTAATCTTTTTTTTATGGAACTTTTTTTTATAGCTTCGACTGTTTTTTCCTTTTGTGTAAAGACGGATGCAAAAAATGAGTTAAGTAGTTCTGCTTTCTCCCTGTTGCTTGTCACCTTTTTGCCATTTTCTCCCACTAATGGACCAATTGTTTCCTTCACTTTTTTCTTATTTTTTACATGTTGAAAGAATTTTTTTTGTTATTTTTGACTTTGGTTGCAAGCCTTAGTTCATTTTGAGCCTTAGCTTTCCTCACTTCGTCTTTGCAGGCTCAGGCTATTTGCTGATATTCTGACCTAGTTATGTGTCCCTCTTTCCACTTTCTATACTTGTCCCTTTTATCTTTCAATTGATCAGAGAGTTCTTTATGCAGCCATGCTGGTTTCTTTTGAAAGCTATTATTTTTCCTCTTTGTTGGTATTGTGCTAGACTGGGCCTTTATTATCTCACTTTTCAAAATTTCCCAAGCCTCTTGAGTTGCTTTCCCCTGGAGGATTCTCATCCATGAAATCCTTCCCAAACCCTCTCTAAGTTTATTGAAATTAGCTCTCTTGAAGTCCAAGACTATAGTTTGACTGTGTTCTATTGCTTGTGCTTCCATAATGTTGAATTCCAATATTGCATGATCACTTCCTCCCAAGGTTGCCATAGCTTCAACACCTTCTATCATTTCATCTCTGTTAGTGAGAATTAGATTCAATATGGTTAATCCCCTAGTTCCCTTCTCTACTTTTTGGGAGACAAAGTTGTCTGCTAGGTTTGTCAGGAATCTGTTTGATCTTCCACTTGGTGTAGGGATGCTCTGTATCAGTTAGCTCAATGTCCCCGCTGTTTAGTTTAAATATTCCTCCAGAAAATCTGTGAATTTATAGCCAAGTAACTCAGTCCCTTTATTTGATGGATGCAAACCATCTCTTTTATACATTTTTTTCATTTGACCAGCTGCTGACATTGTGACTAATATATCCAAAGCCTTCCCCTTTACTCCACTCCTTTAGCCACATATTGAATTGTGCTATACACTGGCCTTTTCCATTTTGGTCCTTACACACTGGTAAGACCTCTGAAAAAATAAGCCTACAGCCTATTCTGCTAAGTTCCTGCCCCATGCTCTGGAAGTCATTCTGCGGAGTGAGTACATCTTTTTGGGACAGATCGTTAATGCCAAGATGTACAATAGCCTCCACATCACAGTCCTTGCTGGCATTCTTAATTATTTTACAAATACGCTTCTTGTCCCTACTGGCAGTAGCACCTGGAAGACACCTGACCTCATTCGAAACCTCTGTGTCCTTTCGTAAATTTACATCCCTTATAATTGAATCACCAACAAGAAGGTGGCTTCTCTTTTTGGGTGCCTTTCTGTTCTTGCATGACTGATATGTAATACCTGATTTGCACTATTCCCTGTCAAAAACAAGTTCTTCATCTCAGACCAAGATCCCCTGCTTATTTAAGTTGCCATCACAAATACCTTTACCTGTCTCCTTAATGTCCCTATTAAGGTCAGCAAGGGCACTGTATCTGTTGTGCAGGGACACAGCAAAGGAGGTGGATGCATTACTAAAATATTGTATCCCTTGTCCTTCTATGTCTAACTGATAAGACTGGCAACTCAGTATAGGTAGCCTCAAGTTACCACACTTCATTTAGTGACTATTCAAAGTTATTCATGCCATTTTCCACCATTTTTACAATTGCTGAATCATCCGCTTGGTCATGTGATCAAAATTCAGATGCTTGGCAACTGACTCATGTTTATGACCGTTGCAGTGTCCAAGAGTCATATGATCACATTTTGTGAACTTCTGACAAGCAAAGTCAATGGGGAAGCCAGATTCACTTAACAACCGTGTTACTAACTTAACAACAGTGTGATTCACTTAACAATTTTAACAAGAAAGGTCATAAAATGGGTCATAAATTCACCTAACTATAGTCTCACTTCACAACTGTGAGTCTGGGCTGAATTGTGGTCATAAATCAAGGACTACCTGTATGCAAAACTTTCTAGCTAATTTATCTACACCAGGAAAGGGGAGCTAGCCTTCAGTCTACTGCTACTCTGGAGTAGAATGGTATGAAGTTTTTTTTTTCTTTTTGATACTGTAGTGATCTTTCAGGAATGTGCAGGGGGGAACAAGGAGCCCAAGAGAAACAGAGAAGAATAGGGATGAACAAACTGGGGATTTTAACAAAATGGAGTTTTTCTGGTTAAAACTAGCTATACATCCCATAGGATAGGCACAACTTGTCTGAAGATTTCCAGCTACCAAGACTATATAAGATGAGGATTTAATGATATAATTATGGTTCAAGAGCAGTACCTATTACAACTGGTTGAAGCCTGATTCCTGATTTAAATCTTCCCTGGATTCAAATCATTATTCCTGTATTTTTCTATATAGTGATAAACTCAATTTTTTGTTTCCTGCACTCAGAATCCTTGATGAAATTATAGCCTGGCTCAATATTTTAGATGTCCTACTTTGTCCTCTGCTATTAGCTGGGGATTCTAATATTCATGCTGGCACTTCTGCTTTTTCACAACACTTTGTTAATCTTTTTGCTTCATAGTTAGACAATTCTCTCCATCCTGCATACTTACCACAAAGGAGGAACACCTGACATATTATCAAGAGCTTTAGGTTCAATATTTCATTTTGTCTCTGAGACTGATACCTCTGATCATTATTCTGTGTGCTGTTCAATGGTACTTTGTCCTCCTTTGGTTACGCTGTCTCTCGTTACTCAATCTAGAGACACTGCAGATCTGTCTGAAACTATTTTTTGCTCTATGGTGGTAGAATTCCTTAGCACATCTCCAGTTATCTGCCAGTGATCTTGTTGAGCTGTATATGGAAGCCACAAGATGTGCCTTGGATACACTGGCATTATTAAAAACCTACACTATTTGATCAGACCCAACTAGTATGTGACTTACTGCGTTTTTTTGTTCACAATGCTTGCTGTCTCAGTGTCTGGAGAGGTGTTGGCAGCACTCCCAGGAGTTCTCATAAGGAGATGAGTTTTAGAATAGCTTTGGTTTTTAATTTAACTGTACTGGATGTAGTTCTACAGATTCTGTATCATTCCATAATTCTGGCACAGTCACAAGCACCCCACCAGATTTTCAGGAGTTTTCAATACTGCTGGTACCAATGACTGAGTGACTGAGCAAACCATCTTTTCTAATGAGACTTCATTGGCAAAGGATTTAAATAATTCATGTTCAGGTAAGATTCAGACTATCTTACATGTTTTTCCCTCAGATTGTTCTTCCTTCCCTCAGTGGACGCCTAAATCTTTAGATACACACATTGAGTTTATTTTACTTCTGTTGCTCCTGAGGAAAGTATATAGGTCACCCTACCCTACTTGCCTCTTGGGTTCCTTTCTTCACATCCCATATCCATTTTTTTCTTCCTGTTGTTCCTCTGTTTTAGACCAATCTCATGAACTGTTTGTTATCCACCAACAGTTTTCCTGACTCCTTTAAACACCATCTGTTCAAATCAAACAGACCAACAAACCCTATCTCAACCCCTGTAATAGCTCTACCTATCCCCCTGTATTTTTCCTTTCTTTTATTTCAAAACTCCTAGAGAAAGTTATCTCTCAATAGAAAACCTGTTTTGTTTGTTATGATCTTTATGATTCCATCAATGGAATTTCAATTTGTTCATTCCACCAAGATGGCATTGCCTCAAAAGTTGAATGATCTTGAAATAGACGCAGAATAGCATCCATCATCAATATTTGTGCACTTGTATTTATTAGCCACATTTGATAATCTTTCCATCAGTTTTTTTGTAAAAGTTTGATTAATTTTTTAAAATTACAGTTTTTAGTGTTTAGTGAACAACATGTTGTCTGGGTTCAGATATTTAACATTAAATTCTTCAATATAAATCTGTTCAATACTACACAATCCAATATTTTTTCCCTGATCCTCCTTTCTTCTCCATATTTTTTTCCATTTTCCCTTCATTACACCATTACAATTTTTGGAACTGTTAATGTATACAGAGTTAGATATAAGCATCTTCATCGTATTTTATGAATATCATACAAATAACAATAATATCAATTCATAAATCAATAATATTAATTCATTAATCAATATCCTGTTTTTGTGCTCTTGTCAAAGTTTAATTTCCCATCAGTATTTGAAATATCTTTATCAATTATGATTTTCTCAATATTAATTACATTTATATAGTTGAAAGTTTTATTCATATCAATCCTACTCTTATCTTTATATTTCCCATATCAAAAAAGAGAAAAAATACTATCTTAATTCTAAATCATATCTTTCATTATAATAGCCTAATTAAAAGTCTTCCATTCTTTTAATCTTATTCAAAGAAGTATTTAAACATATAACGCCCTCTCTAAAAGGTCAATCTTCTGTTTTTTAAAATCTAACTCTTTCTTTCTTTCTTTGCCAAGTCTCTTTCCAAGCCAGAACAATTAGATCGCCCAGGAATTTTCTTTCTATTTTTTAAAAATTGCTTGACATGAGGAAGACAATTTAGGTAGGGTATTTTTTGGGGGGGAATTCCACCCATTTATATTCTTTAAACAATTCCCAGTTCCTTTCTCCCTCCATTTCTCTTTTCATTTCCTGTCTCCCAAGTTGTGACATTTCCCTTAATGGCTCAATATTCCTTTTTAAAAATCTTTTTTCTTGTCATCAGATATATTTTGCAGATCTAAGGGGTGAAAGGTCTTTTGCATTTTTGTTGTTATATCTAAGTCTTGCAGTATTTTGTTTGTATATAGACATTTATATTTCCCTTCTTTTCTCTCTTCCATCTCTAAATCCATTTCCTCTGTTTTGTCTTCTGATTTCTGGATTATTTGTTCATACTTCGTAGTTGTTATCTGGGAGCTTTCTAGATTTAATTTGGAGATTTGCTCATTTATATTGTTTAAATTGTTTTTAGTCTCATTATGATTTCTTTTTATGTCCTTTTTGCATTCAACAATTGTTTGGTGAATTCGTTGTAGCATAGAATATATTTCTTTCTGAAAGGTGTTTTTTTTCCTGAGGCATCATTCCTAAAGATTAGTTTTCTGGTCTTTATATGTATCTTTTATAATCCAATAGATTCCAAAGTATAGGTTCAATATTGAAAACAGTATTTTATAGTAATCCCTTGTCTCAAGTATCCCAATAATTGTCAATCAGGCAAGATTGTAATCCACAATGTTTGAAGTGTTCAAAATGTTCAGCTTCTCAGAAAACAGCTCAAAAGTCTCTCTCAACGAGGCATAGTCCAAGGTCATTTTTTTCTTTCTCGCCCACTAGCTCTTGAAGTTAAAAGTCCAAGCTCAGTAGGTATTTATAATCCAAGAAGGTCAGGATGATAAGTATGGTGAAATATTTTCCTTTATTACCAGCTATTCTTCCAAGGTAGGAATCACCAAGCAAAACAAAATATAGTGCTATACACAAATCCACCACTAGATGTCATTCAAAGTCCATTTTCCACTCTTAAAACAAAGGATTGATTTCTTATATTTCACCTCAATGTTTTTTTCCAAAGAGAAAATCTTAACAGTTATCTCAGTTCTCAAATTTGTCAAAACTGTAGTTTTATATTACTTCCATTTTATGTTTCTGTACCCTATAAATTTAAAACACTGCTTCCATTTACATTCAGAAGTTTTTAGCTTCTTGGAAGGCTTTCCCAGGAAATTCAGTTGTAAAATAGTAAAGAAAGGATCAACGTTCTCATCCAGTTCCAAACATGCAGTTTATAATATATCAAGTAGTGCTTTTTTCTTTTTTGGTTGTCAGCAGCTAATGGCCGGCCACAGGAATGTAGCCAGTCTTTCCTCTGCCAGTTTGGAGGGCTTTCCTTGGATCAAATGGAAAGACCGCCATGTCTCCATGATCAACAAGGCATCTTTCTTCTTCATCACCTCTTTGGGGTGATTTTAGGGCCTTTATAGGGCCCCCAGCAGGGTGAAATTGGGCACGGAAGGCTGAGCCCTGCCTTCCTGCATCCTGTTCCACCGTGATGCAAACCGGAAGTCTCTCCAACAGTTATTTTTGTCCCATAGTGGTCTCTGAGTATTGCTGGTCCAACTTTCTTCTGCTCTATTCCAACTTTCACGAATCTGGTATTAGCAAATCAAATCTGTTTCTTATGAGGCGAATAATTGTGCTGAAGCCTCATTTACACCAAAAGATACATCTGCTACCAAATTGTAACACTTTTAACGCTAAATTCTTTTCCAGGCATTATATGTTCTTTGATATGTGCGTACAATAATGTAAAGCCCTTAGATATTATCCTGTCCAGATTCCTAAGATTGCTATTCTGAATACCTTGCTACATTTTGAACACAATGCTTCATTTATAACTTTAGAACAATCGCCTTGCAATTCAAGATTCACAAATTTATTTCTGGTTCAAGCTTCATTTCTCTCACAATTCCTTGGTTACCAAGATTCTTCCCCCCCCCCCTCGTCCTGGAAAATGAGAATTGAAAGCATATTTACATCAGTGCAACTGCTCAAATAAAACTCTGCTGGCCATGGGCTGAGTTGGAGGTAAAGCTATAATCCAGCAGCAGGTGTTTGGTATAGCTGTTCAGGTAGAGCAGGGCAGACAAAATCACTAATATTGGTACTACATAAATAGGAAAACATTTACACCGGCAAACTCCCTATTCAGTATTACCTGCCAAACATACTATGCCTTCTTCTTTAGTTTATTTAATTCTGGAGGGAGCTAAATAATAATACCCCCTTTTCAGAGCAAAACTGCCCCTACAACCAAGAGAAAACTGAAAAATCTAGCCCACATATTCCTTCAGGATCTTTTCTATAGCAACTTGTGTCCCACTTTCATTATTTTGCTCACTAATAAAAGTTCCACTTATTCTGAGGATAAGGTCATTTGCTTCCTACTGTGAGACCAGAAGTCTAATGTCTTTAGGAGCATCATAAAATTTCTTTCCATTGCCACCGCTGAACTGAGAAAATTACTTGTTTAAAACTTAGGTTCCTACCATTATATAATTCCATTTATGCCTCACCTGTCACTGACCCATTAAGATTTCTGATTTTTTGCACAGTGTCCCTGAAGTAATAGGGCAGTAAATGAAATAAATATCAGTTACAGAAATGTTATTACTATGGTTGGTCACCTGCAATAGGCAGATTTTGTTGTTTGATGTAGTTAGAAGTATCCTTGGAGGATGTTAAGCTCTTCCAGGTTAAGCTGCCTTTTGCAATTGACTGATGGTGATTTTTGTCAATGCTGATAATGTTCAAATGGTGTCTATTAGTATTATCTTTACTTTATTTTGTCATAGTTGTTCTACTTCTATTTACATATCTTTATATTTTGTAATTTTCTCTATTTCTTTCTCTTCTACTCTGTGGACTCCAGGTACTGCAATGTCTTCTAGCCAGGCTTTTATTTGTTTTTGTTAAATTATTATTATTCCTGCACACACACACACACACACACACACACACACTATAAAATAAATAACTCACGATCACCAGGAGAAATAGGAAAAAAATTAATAAAACCGAGTTTTCGTTGGGAGCTTCCGACATCGTCAGGGTTGTAGCCAGTTGACAGAAATGCCTTAAATAGGGTTAACTAACATTTGCACCCAGCTCCTAGACTGCATCATCGGCCCTAGCCAGTTAGATTGTATTCTAGTCGTTTCTTTGACGTCTGCACCCAGATCTTTTTCCCTTTGAGCATTCTTACTGGATCCTAGGTTTTTAAAATCCTTTCATCCTCCTCGCCTTTGATGACGTTTACCTCCATACTGTCTTCATTCTTCTTCACCCAATTCTCCTTACTATGGGTATTGGGGGGTGGGCCATTTGATCTTCTCTTGATGTTGCTATGTACTCCATTAGAACCCCAAGTATTAACTTTTGCTCCCTTCAATTGTGGAATGGGTGTCCCCCCGTGCCCCATGTCTTCTATCTTCTTCCCTTTTCCTGCACAGGTGGCACTTGTCTGAATGTTATGTAATCTGGTGCTTCCACCTTCACCCCCCACCTTAATGTTCTCTACGTCAGCGGTCTCTTGCTCTTCCATCTGTTGTTGGTAATCCCCGCTTTTACCCGGGGTGGATCTCCTGTGCCTATGTCCCACTAGAGGAGCCATGTGCTCTGGTTTCGGGTGCATGCGTCCCCCATCTGTAATCTTCCACCCACCTGTTGAGTGAAAGGATAAGGTGTCTCCCTCTCTTTTATGGCACGAGCAAGTCACCATGCCACACTCCCTGCTTCCATATGTGAACTGCCCCTCTTTGTTGTCACACACAATATTGGGCTCTATGGTTTCACCGCCCGATCTCCCAGGGCCTCCCTGCCATTGGCACAGCTCTTCCATCTGGGGGGGTGAGGATCTTCTGAAGTGTAGCTGGGAACCATGCAGGTCTCTCACCCGGTAGTCACTCCCTCCTTCATCTCCCGAAAGATGTTTGGCTCTTGGCGGTCGCCTATTCATCTTCAGTGTCAGCGGGCTCCTCAGCTGTTGGTCTGGATGTGTCCACTGTTGGCTAAGTGCCAGGGGAATATCCGTGAGCTGCTGGGAGTCAGTTGGACTCTCGTTTGCCTGTCCATGTGGGGGGCTAGATGTAGCTCTACCTCCTCAATCACGTAACCATCGGTCAAGTTGTGTATGGCAAGTGGGGTGGCGATTTGCGCTCCATTTCCTCAAAGCCTGCTGCATTGGGCAAAGATCTATATGGTGGTTAATTGAGTCCTTGTCCGAAAACCAGGCTTCTTTCAGCAGTCGGCCTCCTTTTGTGGCATTGCTGGAAACAACCCGTGCATTATCAAAATCAAATTGGTGACCGCATTTCGCCATGTGCGTCCAAACCTGAGAGTGTGGTTCGCTCCTTTTTATGGCCAATTTATGCTCGGGTAAATGAGTTTTTAACCATTTAGATATTTCACCCTGACAATTCTTACAGTCAATTCTGTACACCACCGCAGATTTTTCCATGGTGGGAAGTGGGTCTTTGGGATGCATAAGTTTGGAATGCAGTGTTGGCTGGGCTTATGAGTCATTTTTATACTATAGGGGGCCAACAGTCTGGCTGTCGCCTCAGAGACATTGTTAATACAAGGCAGAGAGATGCGTGTCATCTGTGATGACGGCTCATCCCTCTGTTGATTGTCCCGGGGTTTAGGTATTGCGCTGTGCCATTTTATGAATTTCAATGGGTATCCATTCTGCTGGCAAATACAGAAGAGGTGTTTCCTTTCTTCCATTTTGAACTCAACCGTGCTGCAGTGGGAGTCCACGTGCTTAAATAGTGTTCTAATGCAGCTAACTTTATGGGATACCGGATGATTACTCCTGTAGTGGAGGATCCTATCCATATGGGTGGGCTTACGGTACCTTCGTGTGCAATGATCCATCCGGTTGATGGTGAATCAGCACATCCAAAAAGGCCAACGAGCCTTGCTTCTCTTCCTCCACAGTAAATCTTATATCAGGGTAAATCGAATTCAGTATTCCCATAAAGCTAGCTACATGACATCTTTTAACAACAGCAAATGTGTCGTCTACATACCGAGCCCAAAACCTGGGCTGGTATCGGGTCATTGCCTTACGCTCTAACTGTTGGAGCACTGCCTCTGCTATAATGCTGGAGATGGGGGAGCCCATGGGTGTTCCTTTGACCTGTTCGAATATGCAAAGTGAAATAAGTTGTTAGGCATACCTCCACAAGTCTCACGAGATCTTCAATTTGCAGGGAGACCTGGTATTGACCCCCCCTTCCTGTTTGTCAACTGGTCTCTCAGACCGCTAGGTCCTGGGGATGGAGGTGAAGAGTGAGGTAACATCGAATGATACCATCACCTCATCCTCCTCCACCCTGGGGGTCATGATCTTCCCCAGGAACTCCTCCACTGATTTAACCATGGTGAGATTGTCATCCACAAGGTGGCAAATACGACTACTAAGCCACTTCGCCAGTCCTGAAGTGGGGGTATCTCTAAATGAAACAATAGGGCGAAGGGGAATGCCTTCATTGTGGATTTTTGGTAGCCCATAGAACATTGCTAGTGCCGTGTCACAACATCAAGATAGCATTCTGCACAAACAGAAAAATATCCACCATCCTAAGAAACCCCAAAGACAAAATTGAATTAGAAAATCAAGGAGTATATGAAATCCCATGCACCGTTTGACCCACCACATACCTTGGACAAACCAACAGAAGAATAAGTGCACACATTGAAGAACATAAGAACTCAGTCAAAAAAGAGGAACCAACTTCTTCCCTGGTCCAACACCTTAAAGCCACAGGACATGAAATTGACTTTAAAAAGACCAGAACTATTGCCAAAACTGAACACTTTAATAACAGAGTAATCAGAGAAGCTATCAAGATAGAAAAATGCTCACACAGCATGAATAAACGAGATGATACCTCCCGCCTACCAGCCATTTGAAACCCGCCCTTATTGACAAACAAGTCCCTAACACAAAGAATGACACCAAACCCACATTCACGAAAACCACACAGGATATCACCACCACACATCCATGCAAAAAGCAAACCCAAAGCCACACCGATGATGAGGCACAACCACAAATCAGAAGCCAGACCACAGCTGCATCATTAGCCACTTTAAACCCCTCCAATCCATACATGAAGCAAACTGACACCCACCATGAAGATGAGGCATGACCACGAATGCGAAGCCAAACAACAGCAACGCAGCTCACCATCTCACACCCCCCTGCAACTCAGACTAACCCGAGCACAACAAATCCCCCACCCAAACAGAACACTCCTCCATCGAATCAGAGCACAGCCAACCCCCCCATCCAATGAGAGCACAGCCAAGCCCCTAACCAATCAGAACACAGCTCCACCCAATCAGAACACAGCCAAGCTCCCATCCAATAAGTTCATACCCCGACTAGCAGTTAAAAGGAAGAAACAGCTACGATCACACATTGTTCCTAGAAGCAAGAAGCCAAAAACACCAGCCTGAAGATGACGAATGGGACTTCATCAAAACGTCGAAACGTCACCAAGACACTTCCAATTTGATGTGGGAGAAAACCCGAATAACCAAAGACCTACATATATATGTGTGTGTGTGTGTGTTGTGTGTGTGTGTGTGTGTGTATGTGTATATATATATATATATATATATATATATATATATATCGGTCTTTGGTTGTTCGGGTTTTTCTCCCGCGTAAAATTGGAAGTGTCTTGGCGACGTTTCGACGAAGTCCCATTCGTCATCTTCAGGCTGGTGCTTTCAGCTTCGTGCTTTGAGCTCAAAGCACGAAGCTGAAAACACCAGCCTGAAGATGACGAATGGGACTTCGTCGAAACGTCGCCAAGACTCTTCCAATTTTACGCGGGAGAAAACCCGAACAACCAAAGACCTATATATATATATATATATATATATATATATATATATATATATATATATATATATTCTAAAATTTGAATTGCTAGCAAAGAATTAAGGGAGAACTGGAATAGCTATTTCGCACTCTTTAGTTCTTTTCAACCAGACATGCCCTTCTAAGATTCGAACCTGGGCTGTTTGCATGTTAGGCAGCTGTAGTAACCTCTAGGCCACAGGCTCTTTCTCACTTTTGCCAGCTGTGTTAGGGAGGGAAGAAACAGGGGAGGAGTTATCTAGAATGCTGTATGTTACACCCTGTTGACCCAAATATGGGAGAGAGAAATCTTTTGCCTTGTATCAGCTCAAACTAGAACCATCCACAGGCAGCAGTCGCAACTGCGACATCATATACATTTTCTAAAATTTGGATTGCTAGCAAAGAATTAAGGGAGAACTGGAATAGCTATTTCAAACTATTTAGTTCTTTTCAACCAGACATACCCTTCTGAGATTCAAACATGGGCTGTCTGCATGTTAGGCAGCTATAGTAACCTCTAGGCCACAGGCTCTTTCTCACTTTTGCCAGCTGTGTTAGGGAGGTTTGTATGTAGGTCTTTGGTTATTCAGGTTTTCTCCCACGTAAAATTGGAAGTGTCTTGGCGACGTTTCGACGAAGTCCCATTCGTCATCTTCAGGCTGGTGCTTTCGGCTTCGTGCTCCTAGGAGCAATGTATGATTGTAGCTGTTTCCTCCTTTTAACTGCCAGTGGGGGTATGAACTGATTGGATGAGAGCTTGGCTGTGTTCTGATTGGATGGAGGTGTGTTCTGATTGGTTAGGAGCTTGGCTGTGCTGTGATTGGCTGGGGGATTGGCTGTGCTCTGATTGGCTGGGGGGTTGGCTGTGCTCTGATTGGCTGGGGGAGTGTTCTGTTTGGGTGGGGGCTTTGTTGTGCTCAGGTTAGTCTGAGTTGCAGGGGGGTTTAAAATGGTGAACTGCATTGCTATTTTTTGGCTTCACATTCGTGGTCGTGCCTCATCTTCATGGTGGGTGTCAGTTTGCTTCATGTATGGATTGGAGGGGTTTAAAGTGGCTAATGATGCAGCTGTGGTCTGGCTTCTGGTTTGTGGTCATGCCTCATCATCGGTGTGGCTTTGGGTTTGCTTTTTGCATGGATGTGTGGTGGTGACATCCTGTGTGGTTTTTGTGAGTGTGGGTCTGGCGTCATTTTTTGTGTTAGGGAGTCGTTTGTCAATAAGGGCGGGTTTCCAAATGGCTGGTAGGCAGGAGGTATCATCTCGTTTATTCATGCTGTGTAGGCGTTTAGCGTGCATGTGTAGGCGGGCCAGCGTGCATCAGCTGGCCCGCGGCTCGGAAATCCCTTCCCGGGCAAAGGGAAGGGACAGAGAGTGCAGGGATAGAGGTAGAACCCCTGAACCCCCTCTGGATTTGTTTCTAGAGGGGTGAAAGGAGTGTTCCCTCGGAGCTCCTGCTGATCTCCGCCTCCCAGCTGTTTTTGCTTCCTAGGAAGCAAAAGAAACCGCCGCTTCTATCTCCGTGTTTATAGCATTCTGGTGAGTAATTTTTAAACGGACGGAGCAGTTTAAAGGATTTTTTGTTATAATTTAGGTGTTTATTTTTTTTATTTTTTGATTTCTACTATTATTCCTCCTTTTTTTGTTATATTAGTGAAAGGATTTAAGATGGCGCTTTGAAAGTGTCGGAGTTTTTTTTTCCTTTCTCTTTTGTTTTACTTTCCCTTTTTAAGGACTGGTTTTTGCTTTTACTTTTGCTTTCGGCTTAGAATTTTTTCTTTTGAATTGTTTGTTCTTTTATTTTTTATTCTTTGGATTTACTCTGGACTTTCAAGGACTATAGTTTGTCTCTTTTTAAAAAAAAATTTTTTTTTTTTTTTCCCTCCTCCCTTCCTGGCTGGAGGGGAAAGGGAAGTGACAATTGTGCTTTTTAAAATGGCTTCAAAGAGGCAGCAGCCTTCCTCAATACCCAAGGTTATTTCTTCTCCTATAACTTCCACTGCACAGTTACAACAACAATCTAAACATGTACCACCGGCTCAGCCACCACCCTCCCCTCCTCTATCTGGACTTTCAGCACAAGAGGTTAGAGGCATAATGGGAGAGATTGTAGTTCAAATGAGAGAGGAAATGAATCAATTTGTCTCACAGATTAAATCAGAAATTAAATCTGATCTCAAAGAAGAGATAACGGGGATAAAGACTAAATTGCAAGAAAACAATAATGAATTACGACAAGATATACTGGCAGCTGTTTCAGGTTTGGCTACTGTGGTGGTTAAGCTCGATGCAAGGCTTGAGGAAGTGGAAGACAAAGTTGACTCTTTAGATGACAAAATTCAAGATGTGGAAAGGAAGGTGGACTCCTCACAAGAAGATATTCTGATGTTTCAGTACAGACAAATGGAGTATGCCCTGAGGATCAGAGGCCTCAAGGAAGATGTGAATCAAGACCTGGTGGAGGTGGTCCTTACTGATCTGGCGCTGGCCTTGGATATGGATAAAGGAGAATTACAGAGAGAAGTGGAAAAAATTTATAGGATTAACTCCTGGATTGCTAAGCAGAAGAACTTGCCTAGAGATGTGGTGATTTATTTTACAAAGAAGTCCCTGCGGAATGAGATAATACAAGCTTTTTATAATAAAAGATTCCAGATTGCTGCCCAAGATGTCATCATTCTAAAGGAAATCCCATCCAAAATTTTAAGAAGCAGGAAAGACTTTGCTTTTTTAACCAATGAGCTTAAAGCTAGATCGATGCCATTTAGATGGGAAATTCCGATGGGTATTGTTTTGAGCCATGCTGGGACACGCTACAGATTGAACACAGTTCACAAAGCTAGAGACTTTTATACTTCGGTCCTGAGTGTAGGCTCAACCTCATCTGGTCGGAAATCTCTGAGTGGCAAGGAAGTTGAGCAGCAATCTGAGGCATTAGATTTGGTTTCCGCTGGGATGATAGAAGCTGTAAAGCAACGCCAGATGGAGGTTAAAGAGCAGAGGATGACCCGTGCAGCCTATAAGCGTAAAGAGAAGGAGCAACGTAAAAAAGAGCCTAAAGAGAGTTCTCCTGGAAGTGCATCACCGCCGGTGGGAGGAGCAAGACCCAAGAGTTATGCAACACACGCAGCTCTTTCAGAGTTTGATGGTGTCTTCTCCAGGCTGCGTGCCAAGTGAGATGGCAAAGTTTTTGACCTGGAATGTTAATGGATTGAATTCTCCTCAGAAACGCAAAAAAATCTTTTATTATTTGAAGCAACATACTAATGATGTTATTTGCTTACAGGAAACTCATATTTTACTCAAAGATCAGAAATATTTAGTTAATGCTCGTTTGGGATCTCATTTCATATCTTCTGCTCCTGGGAAGAAAGGGGGAGTTGTTATATATGTTAAACAAAACCTACCAGCTTGTCTGGTAGAATCAGATCCCCAGGGGAGATATGTGATGATTGAACTTGGTATATATGGTAAGAAAGTACTTATAGTTGGACTTTACGCTCCAAATCAACAACAGGAACAATTTTATAAGCAGTTACATCAAAAAATAACATTGCTTGATTATAGATCAGTGGTATTAATGGGTGATTGGAATGGTGTCTTAGATATACAAAGGGACAAGAAAGGTTCCTCTCCTTTTCTTAAACAAGCAAGGCTACCTAAAGCCTTTTTTGATATGAAAGAAGACTGGGAATTAAGGGATTATTGGCGGGAACGTAACCAAGAGGAGAGAGACTTTACCTTTTTTTCTGATAGACACCAATCTTTTTCAAGAATTGACTTTTTCTTGATTACCACGGACTTGTATAACAAAGTAAAGAATGTAAAGATTTTTCCTAGATCACTGACGGATCATAGTCCAGTTTGGATGGAGCTGATTCAAGAGAAAGAGGAAAGAAGATCCTGGAGAGTTAATGAAAATTTGTTTAGACAAGAGAAGAATGTTCAAAAATTAAAGGAGTGTTTAAAGGACTATTTTGCTTTGAATATGTACAAGGGGACTTCAATGTCAATGGTATGGGATGCAGGTAAAGCATTTATGCGCGGTGTTTTGATAAAAATGAATAATTTTTATAAGCGAAATCAGATTCAGAAACGTAGAGAACTTGAAGATGAAATTAAATTAAAAGAAAGGGCTTTGATTCTAAATCCTTCTGATGAAAGTACTAAAGAATCTGTAAAGTTATTAAGGTCACAATTTAATATGTTGATAGCAGATCAAGCTGCAACCAACTTATTATTTATGAAACAAAATACATTTTGTAATGCTAATAAGCCGGGGAGATGGTTGGCTTATCAATTAAGAAAGAAACAGAGACAGAGAATAATAGAGAAAATAAATTACAAGGGTAAACTAGTTTCTCAGAAGGAATTAATTAAAAAATCTTTTTTGGATTATTATCAAAACTTATATAAATCTACTAATGTACAATTGTTAGATATAAATAAATATTTAGCTGAGGCAAGTTTTCCTAAATTGACTGAGGATCAGAAATATGAAATTAATGGCTTAATTACTAAGGAGGAAATTGCCTCAGCAATTCAACAATTGAAATTAGGGAAAGCACCGGGTACGGATGGGTTAACAGCTGTTTATTATAAAGCTTTAATGGAGGAGATGATCCAACCATTAAATGATCTTTTTAATGGTATCTTACAGGGTTTAGAGATTCCTCCTTCATGGCGTAGTGCTTTTATATCATTGATTCCAAAGGAGGATCAAGATCTTACTTTACCAAAAAATTATAGGCCTATATCTCTTTTAAACGTGGATTATAAGATATTTGTAAAAATTTTGGTAAATAGGCTTATGAGGGTGGTGCATCATCTTGTGCATAAAGATCAATCAGGGTTTATAACAGGAAGGTATATGAAAAACAATGTTAGACAAATTATTAATCTATTAGAATACTTAGATAAGAACAACCAAGTTCCTGCAGGGCTCATATTTTTAGATGCTGAAAAAGCATTTGACCAATTGAATTGGCATTTTATGCTAAGAGTAATGGAAGAAATGAATTTTGGTGAAAACATATTACAAGCCCTTAAGGTAATATATCAAAAACAAACAGCACAACTTATTGTTAATGGAGGTTTGTCGGAGGTTTTCACAATAGAGAAAGGTACTAGACAGGGGTGTCCTTTATCGCCATTGTTGTTTGTTTTAACATTGGAAATATTATTGATCAAAATTCGAGAGTCTCAGGAAATTAAAGGAATATATGTTAATAAAAAAGAATATAAGTTAAGAGCTTTTGCAGATGACTTGGTTGTTACTTTGTCGCAACCTGATTATTCTGTAGTAAATTTATTACAGTTGATTCATCATTATGGCTTGGTCTCCGGTTTCAAGATTAATGTAAATAAGACCAAAATTTTACCTAAAAATATGTCTAGTCAGGAGAAGCAGATTTTGACTAACCTGACGGGTTTTGAGATTGTTAATAAGGTAAAATATTTGGGGGTGATGTTGTCTGTTTCTAATGTAAAATTATTTAAAAATAATTATGAAAGGTTGTGGGTCAGGGTACAGAAGGACTTGAAGAACTGGGAAAAGTTGCAATTATCCCTCATGGGAAGAATTGCAGTGATAAAAATGAATATTTTACCCAAGTTTCTTTTTCTGTTTCAAATGTTACCAATTTTGAAAAATGAGATTAATTTAAATGAGTGGCAGAAGGGTCTTAATAAATTTATCTGGGCAGGGAAAAAGCCAAGGGTTAAGTTTAAAATTATGCAAGACTTTCGTGAGAGGGGTGGACTTAAGGTACCAAATTTGAAATTATATTATGATGCGGTGGTTTTAACACTAATCAGTGATTGGGTAAATTTGACAAATTCTGAGATACTTTATCTAGAGGGATGGGATTTACTTTATGTGTGGCATGCCTATTTAATATTCAATAAAAAAATGGATTGGGCTTTTAAATCTCATATCTTAAGAATTTCTTTACTTAGGATTTGGAGAAAATATTATAAAAGTGATTTCAAAGTACCATTATGGGCTATACCTTGGCATGCGATAGAAGCTATAAAAAGAGGGGTTAAAATGGACATGGTGTCTTATAGACAGTTACTTAAATGGGATGGACAAAACTGGCAATTAAAATCACGGGAAGAGTTAGCACAAGAAAACTTTATTTATTCTTGGTTCCAATATAGGCAATTACTAGACAGATGGAAGATGGATTGTAAGGTGGGTTTTCTTAGAGAAGATGAAAATCTTATTAAGCAAGTGAAGGATTCAAGACAAACCCACATTAAGAGAATTTATGCGGTTTTAGTTGAATTGGATTCAGAAACGGAACTAATTAAAGATTGTATGATAAGATGGGCGCAGAATTTTGGTGAGCCAGTCTCAATGGACACCTGGGAAAATATTTGGGTGAGAAATGTCAAATTTACACAAGCACAGAACTTAAGGGAGAATTTTTATAAAATGTTTTATAGATGGCACCTTGATCCACAAAAAATGTCTTATATGTACCCTGACGTGCAACCCAAATGTTGGAGATGTGGTTATAAGGAGGCTTCCTATTATCATATTTGGTGGTCATGCAGAGAGATAAAAGCATTTTGGATCAAAATATGGTGGAATATCCAGAGAATTTTTAGAAGGAGGGTAAAATTTACTCCGCAATTATTTTTGTTAGGTATTGTTACAGATTGTGATACAAAGGAGGTTGTATTGATGTTAAATTTGATTACAGCCGCTAGGCTGTTAGTAGGACAATATTGGAAGAAGGAATCCTTGCCTACATTGCAGGAATGGTTTCTTAAAGTAGCTTATCTGGCGGAAATGGCAAAGATTTCGGCTTTCTTAAAGCAACAAACGCAAGAGAAGTTTTTTGCTGTTTGGGATAAATGGATAAAATTTATACAATTTAGATTGGGTATACAAAAATATTATATAGTTTTTTCATAAGTTTTATTTTCATATATATTATAGATAATCTTTTTATATATATAAATATAAAGTTTTTAATTTAATTTTTATTTTTACTTCTTAAGCCTATATTCTGCTTTGGGAAGCTCAGGGGGGGGAAGGGAGGGGGGGGTTTTGGGAGGGGTGGGGGGTTTTCTTTTTATATATGTATTGTTTAGTTTTATTTTTTTTTGTATATGTTGTCTCTTGTTTTGTATTCTTTTTTCTTTTTTGTAAAATTTATAAAACTTTTAATAATAAAAAAAAAAAAAAATAAGGGCGGGTTTCCAAATGGCTGGTAGGCGGGAGGTATCATCTCGTTTATTCATGCTGTGTAGGCGTTTTTCTATCTTGACGGCTTCTCTGACTATTCTGTTATTAAAATGTTCAGTTTTGGCGATAGTTCTGGTCTTTTTAAAGTCAATTTCATGTCCTGTGATTTTAAGGTGTTGGACCAGGGAAGAAGTTGGTTCTTCAGTCAAAAAAGAGGAACCAACTTCTTCCCTGGTCCAACACCTTAAAATCACAGGACATGAAATTGACTTTAAAAAGACCAGAACTGTCGCCAAAACGGAACATTTTAATAACAGAATAATCAGAGAAGCCATCGAGATAGAAAAATGCCCACACAGCATGAACAAACGAGATGATACCTCCCGCCTACCAGCCATTTGGAAACCTGCCCTTATTGACAAATGACTCCCTCACACAAAAAATGACACCAGACCCATACTCACAAAAACCACACAGGATGTCACTACCACACATCCACGTAAAAGGAAACCCAAAGCCACACCGATGATGAGGCATGACCACAAACCAGAAGCCAGACCCAGCTGCATCATTAGCCACTTTAAACCCCTCCAATCCATACATGAAGCAAACTGACACCCACCATGAAGATGAGGCACGACCACGAACGCGAAGCCAAAAAATAGCAATGCAGTTCACCATTTTAAACCCCCCTGCAACTCAGACTAACCTGAGCACAACAAAGCCCCCACCCAAACAGAACTCCCCCACAATCAGAGCACCGCCAACCCCCCAGCCAATCAGAGCACAGCCAACCCCCCAGCCAATCAGAGCACAGCCAAGCTCCTAACCAATCAGAACACACCTCCATCCAATCAGAACACAGCCAAGCTCTCATCCAATCAGTTCATACCCCCACTGGCAGTTAAAAGGAGGAAACAGCTATAATCACACATTGCTCCTAGAAGCACGAAGCTGAAAACACCAGCCTGAAGATGACAAATGGGACTTCGTCGAAACGTCGCCAAGACACTTCCAATTTTACGCAGGAGAAAACCCGAACAACCAAAGACCTACATACAAACACCCGTGAAAACCTCAGAAAACAAACATATATATATATATATATATATATATATATATATATATATATATATATACATATATATATATATATATATATATATTATATATATATATATACATACATATATATATATATATATATAATATATACACAATATATACATACATACATATATATATATATATATATATATATATATATACATACATATATATATATATATACATATATACATATACATATACATATACATATACATATACATATACATATACATGCCCTGTTTTTCTTTACTTTTTATACCCTTCCTTTGGGTGATTATCATTTCACTATTAGATTTGCAATATCAAATTGTGGCCAGTTGTTTCATTTGATTTATTTAGGTTTTATTGCCCCCCCCCGGAATTCCTTGGCTATTCTGGATAGATATAAAATATAAGAATATGGCTGATCAGACAAATGAATATACAATCTTCAATTCAACAACTGTGTCCATCTTTTTTCCATGTTTCTTTTTTAGTGACATGAAGTTCCCCAGTGGCCTGTTTATAGCAAATTTTATTAGGGTTAATTGCTCAATGCAACTCAAACAAACAGTGTTTCATCTTAGTCTGCTGACAGAAGGCTGGCAGTTTCTGGGCTGCTATTGGTGACAGGCTTCTCTGGCTTTTATGTATATTGCTTAATTATACTTGATTTAATTTTACATGATGAGTACATTTTATATTGTCAAGTTCATCTATTCTTTTAGTACAAATGCCTACTCAGTATTCACTGTTCCTTTAGTTTGCAGTGTGCCTCCTTTGTAATTTGGGGTATTTTAATTAAATGATATTCTTTAGTTTTTCAATGTGAATAAATTTTGTCATTCTTCATATTTGCTGTCAGATCTACATAACTAGTGTCCTCTGTATTGATTGCATATCTATACTGTATATATTCATTTTATCAGATTTGTAGCTCCATCCAACTCTGGGAGCTTACAATAAAAACAAGCAATTAAAAATCCCAGATAAGAAGGCCTGATTTGGTAGAATTATTATAAAATAAAAAAGGGACTGATAACACAAAAGAATAAAAGAAAGAAAACCACTTTTCATCCCAGGGCCTTTATAGCATCATGTGCATTTATTTCAGATGATAAATAGTGGTAACAACATATTTACAATTTTATAGTGATTTTCACTTATTTTTCAAGCAGATATAATGAGCCTAGTTTTATATATTCAATTAATTATTTCATCAATAAAAAAAGAATATTAAATTTTATGAGAACTGTAAATTCTGTTTATTTACTGGTATTTTAATTTCCACGGACTATGTTCTTTTTCATTTCTCTGTTTTATATAAATAGTCATTTATTTTATTCCTTAAATATTTTAAAGTAAATTTTAAAATTGTTTTAAAAGATTATGTTATTGGAATCCTTGTGCTCTTTGAGCTTGGTTGTTTTTTTGCAGACATTTCATTACCTGACTAGGTAACATCATCAGTGCTAGAAAGGAGTGGAGTTTGCCTAGTTGGATAATGAAATAATGAAGTGCCTGTAAGAAGTCAAGTTCAGAGAGCACCAAGAACACCACAGTTCAACCCTAAGCTACAAATATTCTCTTCTGTTGGTAGGTGATGTTGATGTTTTCTGTTACAACTTTCTGGATCTGGAAGATCTTCTTATAATAGCTCATGCCCTAGTCACCTCCCAGTTGGATTACTACAAAGCACTCTACACTGGTTTCCCTTGAAGAGCATTCAAAAGCTGTAGCTGGCTCAGAATGACTACAATAACTGTAAGACAAAACCCACTTCTGAACCATTACATGGAGGAAGTCTTGGAACACAGAGTGAAAAATTTTGCAGTACTTTTGGAATATCAAAAGCATCTCCCAAAGTTCAGGAAGCCTAACTACTAAGTATGTACAGAACATTTGGGCTACCTGAAATGCACACCATAACTAAAATAACACAATCCAACATTGATGGAGTGTAATTCTGAACAAATTGTTACAGCAGCGGTTCTCAACCTGTGGGTCACGACCCCATTTGGGGTCGAACTACCATTTCCCGGGGGTCGCCAAACAATGCAGTCCACCATTTGTTTCCCCTTTTTCTTAGCTATGCTACTCCCTTTTATTCTATTGGCTTTTGAAAGCCAGTAGAATAGACTCTCTTGAATAGAGTCTAATTCTATTGGCTTTCAAAAGCCAATAGGAATTGTCCAGGCTGTCTCTGCCCTGCTGGGCCCGCCAAAAGCCCCAGTCTGCAAACGGTGCTGCAAGTTATCTGCAGCGAAGGTGAGCTGTCTGGAAGCTGCCACCCCTTCCTGCTGAGCAACTACTAAAAATGTAAGTAAAAGAGGGCCAGGGGTGGGAGGTGGGAGGCTGGCGGATGCAGGGAGGGTTGCTGGTGCGTGTGGGGCCTGGTGGGTGCCTTACCTCCCTTGGGCTAGGCCAGCTGGTGGCCCAGCCAGTGGTCGCCCTGCGCCGTTGCTGTCCCTTGCCAGCTACGCCTCGGCTGGCACAGGGGGTGGCACCACGCATGCGTGGTGCTCCCGGGCAGAGAAAGTCCTCGACTTACAACCAGTTGGGTAGTCCTCGACTTACGACCGGTTGGGTAGTCCTCGACTTACGACCAGCTGGGGTCGCGACATTAAAAAGGTTGAGAACCACTGTGTTACAGTGAAGCCTCCTCCATCCAAAATAAATAAATAAATAAAACCAACCTTGTGTTTTGTTTTACTAAAAAGTAGCAAAATTCGTATTTTGACTTAATAGAATTGTTGCTAAACATTCCCAATGACTCATCGTGATCTTTACAAATATCGGATGCTTGAAATTTATTACACTTTTGATTCATCTTGGCATCTAGAGTCTGGAGCATGCATACAATTTCTTTATCCAGATTTAACAGATTGTTTTTAAGGGGACCAATCAATCTTGCGGAAAGCAACAGTCTCTATTTGGTTCATTTAGCATGGTATTGCCATCCTTTCTTTCACGGTGATAAAATAATATTTGAAGTTAATATTTTATTGCTTTTAAGTATTGACTACTCTCTTCATTTCTTCTACTGAATCAGAGGTAGGTGCTTGTGAGCAATTTCTGGGAAGTTTTTAAAATAAAAAATAGCAACAGTAAGGAATTTAATTTCCAAAGAATAGCAGTCAGTGATGTTTTTTTCTGATTTGTTCCTTGCTGTTATTCCACGATGAATCCCTGATGAACAACTATAGCAATAATAATATGGATCTAAATTGTAATGGACTAAATGGAAAACCTAACTTGTTTTATTAATTTAAAAATCCCATATTGGAAGAGAGAATAAAATTATTTGTTACTTTTGGAATGTAAGACATTGCAATGAGGCACTGCCTTTCTGTCTCATTCAAGACCCAAAGAATAAATCTATACATGAATAAATCCTAAAATATAAGACTGTTCCTAACCTGTGTTCAATGGAAATATTGCAGATAAGAAGACTAATAATTATATAGATTTCATTCACTACATCTTTTCTCTTCTTAAAAAAATCTACAATTGCCCAAAAGTTATTTCCACCCGAATTAATTTTATCTAATATAGCTCATGAAAAGTTCCTAACATGCAGGAAAGACAAAAAGCTCATTCCCAAGAAATTGAGAAAATGTCATTTACATATAAAATCAAAAGACTGTATTGTATATTATTAGAACTGTCTCCTATCACTAATATAACCTGATACTGAAAATTACATGTTCTGTTTACCTACAAGAATCCATTTCATAGCAATACGAATGCTTATTTCATTTTTCAAAGCCTGATTTAATTTTCATGATATGCTGTGCATCAGCTTAACTAACAAAAAACAAAACAAAAAACACCTCCCTACACTTTGTTCTTTAAGTAATCTAATGACTTGCTCATATCTTTTAAACAGGTGCACCTAGAAAAGACTTGAGTACTCATCAGAATTTCTTTCGCCCATTTTTGGAACATTGACTGTATTACACTATCAAATTAATGTGCCAGTTTACTGGGTTTAATGAGATCTTTTAAGAGTTGAAGGAATTTGAAATTTTAGCTTTATTACTTGCATTTACTATCTATTTCTAATTATTTGTATATTGCCCACTTGCACAATTTGAGGTGGTGGGCAACTACCCTATTAAAAAATGTGCAATCCATGCTTGTTAAAATCATTCAGTCATTCTTCCGTTCAAACCCATCCATTTCCATCTGTTGCCTAAATGATATTTTCCATCTGTTGCTTAACTGATAAAAGGATCAGGGCTATTTGACCTCTGGGAATAAGCCACTCTAAAGTGAAGGGGCTAATTTATGACTGTCATTTTCTGAGTCTTCCCATCTGATTTCTCTAAAGGGCGTTAGCAGCAGCACCCCCTCCTGGCCAGATCAGGTAAAGCAGGCAAATTGCAGCTGGAGAAGACAATCTGTGAGAGACCGAGTTGTCCTGAAAGACATGGCATAATGTAACGGCCTCAGAGTTCATGTTTTTATTTCTGTGTGCCAAGACTAGAGATAAATCTTACATAGACATTGAGAAGCTTCATGCCTAGCTAGATGCAGTAACGAAGGGGAAAACATTAAACATTGCTTGAATGATCATTGTACAGCATACAGTCTTCTCTGTTGTGGTCTTCTCCATCATTGAATATAATTCCTTCTGAGATTTTTACAGCCTACTCCCCGGTTCTATTTAAACTAATCTTTAAAACCTGACTCTGTCCCAGGCAGAATGGCTGATGCATGCTTTGTGTGATGTTCTGGTTTTCTAAAGGATTATTGTTGTTTGCTGGGCTTTTGTAGATATTTTTTTTAGAAAAACTTTTTTAAGCTTTTTAAAAATATTTTTAAGCATTTGTTTTGATTTTTTTATTCAGTGTTTTGTCTTTATGGCTTTCATGTTTTAATTTCAGTTGTTTAAAAACAGTTGTCCCAGCTATTTTTCTTTTGATTTATGGAACTGATAATTTTCTATGTTCAGCTTTTTTGATTTGTATCTTCCTGAGTTGTTTTCTGGAAAATAACAATTCTGAGAGGTCCTTCTTGTGTTGTCTGATTCTGCTAGGGATGGATGGCAATATTCCTAGGAGGGATGAGTGAAGAACACCAGGAATATATGCTGATAGCATATATTCTCAGCAGGGTCACCCAAGGCATGAAGACTATGCCGATTGCCCAGCTAGATCAAGCAGGCATCTATATTGGGCAGCAGCAATAGGAAGATGCTGGAAGTAGATGATCACTTTAATGATAATGGCAAAGGAAGACCATAACAAACAATTTCTGTATTTTATCATGAGAACCCCATTTTATTTTATTCATTTTTATTTTATTAATTCAATTTGTAGGAATATCTGGATGGCAAGCAAAACAGCACTATACAGACACAGACAATATAAAATGATTGATAGTATAAAAGCAGATGATGGTCCCACCGGTCATTTGGCAATCAACATGTTACTGAAGAAAAGTTGAAGGGGCACTAATGGTGTTTATAATGTGGCCAGATTAAAGCCTTTGGGACATCTAACCGCTGAGGTTACCATACAGGAAAAGAAAATTCAAAACTGACAAGATAGAATTACAGTGGGAATATGTGAATGAATAAAATCAATTAGACTTTTCAGACAATCCTTTAATATTATTATTCACATTTATGCTCCAAAAACTAATACAGAACAAGAGGTTTCTGGTTCTGATGATCAAGTTCAAGTTTTTGGTTTTTAAAGCCTGGAATTCTTAAGGAGAAATTAATTGGATTGTATAATCTAGGAAACAGGAATGAAGTAGGAGAATGGCTTACCAATTTCTGCCAATCCAATGATTTCTTCATTGCTAACACATTCTTCAAACAAAGAAATTGAAGTTGAAGATGTTGGAATATAAATCTGGATGTTTAAAATTGGAGAATGGCTATATATTCAGATAGCAATTTTAAAACCCCCAAATCACTATCAACACTGTAATATGTTTTGTATGATTCTACAGGGAATAATTCTTTAATAGGCAATTAATGAATTATTTGCATGTATTTTGGAGTTGGAATATTCTAAATGAGCAAACTGATGATTAAAGATGTGAAAATAACATTAAGTTTGTTTCTTATGCGTATGAGATAAACATTTATCTTTTTTTCATGTTCAATGGATACTTCAGTTAATGTTTCTAAAGGGTTGCCCAATTGTGGGATTCAGCCAGTTCGCACCACTTCGGCAGAACCAGTATCTAATTTTTTGTTGCCAAGGCCCAGAATGGACTTCCAGTAGCAGCATCCACACAGAAAACCGGTTGTTCACATATTTGAATCCCACCACTGGGGTTGCCTATTGATGTAGCATTATATTCTACTACAGCTACAGAATGATGGAGATAATACTAACATATAGCTTTCAGTTTTATTTAGTATCCATATATTAATGAATATGTTGAGAAAAGTAGTAATATTTTGAGAAGATGTGAATGTAATTTTGGAATTTACCAATTTAGAAAGAATTATGGATTTACCAAGCCCAGGGACATAAAATATTACTCATTTACAATAGAAAAATAGTGTTTCTCTGGATTTACAATCTTGAATTGATTAGATCTGTTTGCTGTCTGCTTGTGAACTGTCTCTTTATTGAAGTACTGAAAAAAGTAATCAACATTGTCTAGGTATTAATGGGGGGTCTAGGCAAAATGGTTACACTGGGTATTGGATACTGGTCCATTCTCCTGTGGGCTTATTTAAATTTGTGTTTAAAACAAGTGCTGTTTTATATTTGCTTTAAGCGATTGTTTTATTGTATGCTTTTATTGCATTATATTGTTCCATTTCCATATGCAGCACCCCTCCTCCAATAACTATTCTGAGAGGCTGATTGGGCTGAAAGGGAGCTGCTGGCCCAGAAACAGCCAAGAGCATCCATGGCCAGAGTCATGTCTGTGAGATGGGAGCTATATTAATTTGATAAATAAAAATAAAATAAGTAAATAAATACATCTATATCTCTGTATATCTATCTAATCTCTCTTTTCCTTTCTTCTTTTTCTTTATTTCTCATTTTTATCTCATTTCCTAGTTTCTATACATTAAAGCAATAAAAATACAAATAAAAAGGCTGTTCTAATAACACACTTCTGCTTGCTACCGTCTTTGAATTTAAAGAAGCTCTTTCTACTATCTACCTAGTTTAATGAAGAGAAGGACGAGGGGGGACATGATAGCAGTGTTCCAATATCTCAGGGGCTGCCACAAAGAAGAGGGAGTCAAGCTATTTTCCAAGGCGTCTGAAGGCAGGACAAGAAGCAACAGATGGAAACTAACCAAGGAGAGAAGCAACCTAGAACTAAGGAGAAACTTCCTGACAGTTAGAACAATTAACCAGTGAAACAACCTGCCTCCAGAAGTGGTGAATGCTCCAGTACTGGAAGTTTTTAAGAAGAGACTGGACAGCTATTTGTCTGAAATGGTATAGGGTTTCCTGCCTGAGCAGGGGGTTGGACTAGATGACCTCCAAGGTCCCTTCCAACTTTACTATTATTATTATTATCTTAGGCTATTGTAGAGCTGGGAAACTCTAGGAAGTCCCCTGAGAGTGACCTCTTAGATAAAGGGAGGGCTACATTCTTAGGCTGGAAAGGCCCAGAACGGAACTTTAATTTCTTATCAGAACTTTCCGGGTTGCTGACCCATAGACATGACACTGGCAGTATGCAATAAATATATGAGAATCTCAACAAGTATTTCCCTATCACGAAGGTGAATGCTGCAGCACTGTATTCTTTTCAACAAAAGTGGGTGTTGGAAAGAAATTATGCCTGACTCAGCTTGCCTGCTTGTCCATTAGCGGGATAACATCCCCAAAACATAACAGAATGAGATCAAACCAAAAAAAGAAAAATTGTTTGAAAAAAGGCTGGATTGTGGGATTGTGAAAGAAAAAAACCCCATAAAAATGTGCAATAGTGGTGAATATCTGTAGCTCGGATGTAGGATGAGAGCGGAGTTTTATTCTTGAGCTTGTGGACTGGTTTCCAAATGTTTCATTACCAGACTAGGTAACACCTTCAGAAGAACACCAACAGCAGAAGAATACCAACACTGGCATTCCCTAAATTCCACAGAAGATGCTACCTAGCCTGCTAACGAAATATTCAGAAACCAACCCACAACCTTGGAGAATGAACCTCTACTCTCAGCCATAAAAATGCCCTCAAAGTTTACCTCTGGGAGAAGCAGCTGGCCAGGGACTGAAAATGATGGGAACTCTTAATGCGGAGTCCCCCTTCTGCCTGGTCTGATCAGCCAGAAGAGAGCTAACCATGACTTGCATGCTTTCCTATGTGGTTTAACATTTCACCAAGCTAGTACAGCTATATCACCATTCAGCTGGAAAAGAGAAAATAAGCAGCTAATTGTAATGTGCTTATTGGCTGAGGGTAATGCCAGCTTTTTTCTTGCAGCAATATTTTACTGTCCCACTTGTCCTTCAGTCTCCTCTCCTTTCTACTTGATCTGCTTGTTTTCATTTTTTTTCTAATGACTGCATTTCTATCACCCATGTAATTGTACATCAGCAGGAATGGGAAAAACAGCATTCAATTTGCATTTTAAGTTAATGCAAAATTCTGCATCTCACACATCCCTAAACCTTTTAGCAAATAGAAATTCAACTTTCATTGCATATACTTAGGTGACAGTTTCTGGCCTTTTCTTCTCTCTCAGTGACCAGCAATTGTAGACATTATATATATATATTAAAAGGACATTGGCCAATTTCTTAAATGTTTTAAAGCCAGTATTGTAAGATTTCATCTATTTGTTGGACAGTTGACTGAACAGACAAAATCTACTTCTGGTTGTTCTTTGCCTTTCTTTATTTCTGCAGTATAATGTAGAGAGACCAAAGCTACTAAAATATTGCTAGAAAAATGGGGAGGGGGCCAGTTTTCTTCTATGTAAACTTGACATGCATAATGTATTATACACAATTTATCACTGATTGCTTGATTTATCATATTTAGACTTTCATTTCCAAGAGGCCAGCACGCCCTCCTCCAATGTTATTCTTGCAACAACTATCCAGAGAAGTGGATTGGGCTGAGAGACAGCTGTTGGCTCAGAATCAACCAAGAAGTATCCACGCACCAATGTCCACAGTGTCTGCTTGGGTGTGAAAAGTCAAGATGGTAGCCACAACTGCACCACTGAAGCTCTGATCCTTTTTTATGTGCATTGTGCATGAACATAAAGAAGGAGGATGGCTTCAGTCATTTGGCTGCAGGTGCCATCTTGATTATTTTTATTCTTTCTGCAGACACCCTGCTTCTCTGCTGAATCTGGAACTGAAGTACTGATATAGCACATTCATTATTTTAATAAAATTATAATCTGAAATCATAATCAGAACTTGTTAAGCAGCTTCTTACCTTTTCTTGCCCCGTCCCCCCTCTCTCTCTCTCTGTGTGTGTGTGTGTTTGTGTGTGTATTCATATTCATATATTCATTCATTTCAATCATTTCTGTCCCCCTCCATATATATTGATGTGTTCTTTTTATTGTAAGTTCTTTTATGCCACTTCAAGTGGAAATCTAAGTGGCTTCCAAAAGCGGTTTTCTAGTCAGTTTTTGACTTCTGAGTGTTTTCTTGGCAAGATTTCAGGTTTGCCCTTGCTTCCTCCCTTGGACTGAGAGACAGTGACTGGCCCAAGATTACTCAGCTGGTTTCATGCCTAAAGTGGAACTAGAACTCACAGTCTCCCTGGTTTCTAGTCTGTAGAAACTGGCCTGTAACCACTACACCAAAACTGGTTGTCACATTATATTATCATAACATCCCAAAAAGAAAACACAATTCTTGCCATTCCCTTCCTCTTAGTTACTGTGTTCTACTGAGCTCCTCATTCACATGAAAGGTAAATTTTGGGGTTCTTCATTAGTATATAGGGATAAATATAAGGGGAGATTGTCAAAAGTTGCAATAAAAATAGATGCATTAATTCATTTCCTGGACCGAGTGAATTAGTTCTTCCTTTTGCTTTAGATTAAAAACTAAATTACGCATACTGTTTTGAAATAATTATCCTGTGTCTTCCTTTTGTAGAAAAAGGCAAATAATAAGGAGAAAACTCCACGGCTGAAAGTAGAAAGCATAATGTTAATTTCATAACATTTGAAAAAAAAAAGAAGAAGCTTGTATTTTGTGCTTGTTTGTTCCCAAGCCTTTAAATTAACCTGAATTACTTTTAAAAGAAGCTTTGCAATTCTAAAGTTCTTTGTTGTTCCCTAACCAATACGAGAATTAAAATAAATTCCAGTATTGATTCTGCTGAAAATGTATACTGTATGGTTCTTTTGCTAATTCTTGGAGAGGCAAATACTAGCTAAAGCAAGGTCAAGCTGGTGTTTATCTTACCTTCAGAGAGTATGGAGAGGCATTATGCTTACTTTTCCAAAGTTTCTTATTCATTGCCTATTATTCTTTAAGTTTTGAACATTCCATTGTTCTCACACTAGACGTTTCTCTGTTTTCTTTCCTCCTATTTCTTTCTATTCTTGGAATGGTTACATATAAGGTGAGGAGTGTTTATCCCTACAGGAGACCAAGTAGGCCTGAAAATATCAGTGAATTTGGTCCAAAGCTAATGGTAGACTCTAAAGGGTGATTTCTCTCCTTCTTCCATGTGTCCAGTTATGAAAACATAAACCTCTAATTTACAAGCAGAAAAGAACAAATTGTATTTGCATTAGAAAAGCCACAATCATACACATATGTAGAGATGGAATTGCACAGGCACAAAAATAACACTAAAGAACCCTAAGCTATTCAATACAGCACAGTAGATTTCCATACGCCCTTCAAGGAATTTTTTGGTACTAGCAGTTTGTATGTGAGAAACTGAACAACTTCCTTAAAAAGTATAGTGCATTTCAAAGTCACAGCACACACTTTAAAAAATCTAATTTTCCCCCTCCCTTGACAATCCCCCAAAGAAACAACTATATCTCATACAGTAACCCCCCCACTCACATTCTCTTCCTCAAGACTGCTTAATTCTTCAGTTGGGCTGCCTTCCTCCTGGCCCATTTGAACCCATTCTGCTCCTCTTCTTCCTGTTCTTTGAGCCTTTAGCTTCTCCCAGACAGTTTCTAGTTGGTGTAACCTACCAGCCTTGGAATGGGACAACTTGGCATGGCCAACTCACCACAGCCAACTCACTATGGCTAACTTGACTCAGCCAACTTGCCATGGGACAACTCGCCATGGCCAACTCACTATGGGCTAACTCGCTGTAGGACAATTCAACAATTCAGTTTACGTTTTTAAAATAATTTAAAAAATATTTTATTTTTTGTCATTCACATTTCATTTTGTCACAACCTT
Organism: Crotalus tigris; assembly: GCF_016545835.1. NCBI lineage: Eukaryota > Metazoa > Chordata > Lepidosauria > Squamata > Viperidae > Crotalus > Crotalus tigris. The sequence continues at coordinate 320,080 of NW_024096808.1, read as the reverse complement.
TGTATCATTTCTTTAATGATTCTGTTCCAACATTTCTTTGATATTAGTGTAACTCCTGTCCCATGGCGAGTTGGCCATGGCAAGTTGTCCTAAACTCTATTAGCCTCTTTTTGCATGTATGGGCTGAACTATCAAATATACACCTTGGGTTTTAGGCATTCCCTCCTCCACAACTATCTTCTTTCTTTCTTTTTAAACTATGCAAAATGCTGCAGGAAGAAAAGTATCATAATTTCTTCTTTTTTATCTCTTGCTTACTAAAAGTAACTTTTCTCTTAACTTAAATTTTGTGCTATTGTTCCCTTCATCTCATTGTCTTTTTCTGGCTTGTTTCATTTCCTTTCTCCTAGCCAGCAATCGCAGACTAAATTTCTGTTCCTCTCCTTCTTTCCCCACACATGTGAATCTGTAAGCAGCTTTCTGTGTGTTCACAACTCTCTCTTTCTCTCTACTCTCTACTTTATGGAAGATCCTCCCTTTCCAGGAATTTTTATTTCCTGATTGACTCCATTTTGTTTTCCAGAACAGTTTATTGCATCCTTTAATCTATATACTTCAGTATCTTCAAGGATGCTATTCTTTCTGTTTTTGACTTATTCAAGATACAGGCATATATACTAGATTTCTGGTTCCCAATTTAACTGTCTTACAGTAACTTGGCAAATTTCCTGCCAGTTTCTAGCAAATCTAAAGTTCTTTTCTTGCACCAACTTGGATGCAGGTTTACCTGAAATTCACTTTCTCCAGTTCTCAGAAAGATCTACTGTGGCCAAAGCTTTTATTTCTGGGTTTCCCATATCAATCAACGTTACCCACGAAGCTTCAGTTTTCCAAACAGTGTGAAATCAGAATTACAGTTTCTGATTCTGGCTGGGTTGTTTTCCAAAGCACTAACTTGGGACTCCAAAGGAAAAAAAAATGGCTTTAGTATACTTTAGTATACTTTTCTGGTGGGATTTTAGAAATATCATCTTTTATTTGTTATCTGAAATGCAGTGGACCTTTTAACTGCCTACATTTCTCCAAGAATTCTGTTTGAACTTTTTTTCCACAAACAATTTACTCCTTATTACTCCAGGCATATTTTTGACACTTTGGCTCAGTCCAGGTGTGAAAACACAGAAATACTTTTTTTTAAAAAAAGAAAAAAAAACCAGGGACTTTTATCTCTACCTGGAAAGCTCTGTTATGTGCTTTGTATTCCCTGCATTAGACAGCTTTCTTTTATCCAAAATAACACATTTTATTGTGATTTCGAATAGTGTATATGTTCTTTCAAATGTACTTTGCAGAACTTAATTTTTTTATATCTTTTTAAAATGTTAAAATAATGCTTGCTATTGTGCTAGCAGTTGCCTTGATTAAGTGCTTTTTATACAAATTTCCAGCTGACAAAACTCAGGACTTGTGCTTTTTAAAGTTCCTATTCCAAAGAGAATATAGGTAAATGAATACCATTTCAGTATTAATATTGAATTGCTCCCCTTTTTAAAAAGGATCTGTACATAGATGCAGCAGAGAATAGAAAGGGTTTAATACAACCATTATTTGTAGATTACTGCAGTTGTCATTTCTCGAATAATCTAAATTAGAACAGACTGTCACAAATTACTAGGAAAGTTCTAGGCAAGCTGAAAACAAAGCAGACAAAGAAAATATTTCTGAAACAGACCCTGTAGTGTCTTAACTATAAACTGACAGAGAAATTAAATTATATGCCTAGTACACAGGTCAGCAACTCGCAGCTCCGGAGCCATATGCGGCTCTTTGTCCATCTCCTGCGGCTCTGAAGCCTCCTCCATCATTTGCAAAGAGAGACAAGGAGGGAGAAAGAAGCACTTGCCTTTCCCCCCTCTCTCTCTTTCTCTCTCTCATGCGGACTTGCCCCCTCACAGGGCTCCTGATTGGCCCTGTGCCCAGGTGCCCTGCCCCCTGGGAGAAGGGCAGCCAGGAAGTCCCTTTCCTGGCCTTGCCCTGTCCGAATAATAACCCCACTCCAACTGTCCTAGCTTACCTGTACCAGGCGGCAGTCCCGGCTGGGGGATTGCTCCCTGGGCCATCCCCAGGCCACTCCCTGAGCTGCCAAGTTGGCCATGCGTCTTGTTGGGCCAGGCTGGACAGCAGTCCTGGCTGGAGCGGCAGCCGGCTGGGGCATCGCTCCTTGGGCAATCCTTGGGCAGCCAAGCCAGCTACATGTCTCGCCGGGTGGGGTAGGGTGGCAGCCCCAGCTGGGGTGGCAGCCAGTGGAGGTATCACTCCCTGGGCTGTCCCCGGGCAGCCAAGCTGGCCACATGTCTCCCTGGGCTGAGTGGGGTGCCAGTCCCAGCTGGGGCAGGGGCCGGTGGGGGCCTTGCTCCCTGGGCCATCCCCAGACCACTCCCTGAGCTGCTGAGCCAGCCACGCATCTTGCTGGGCTGGGCCAGACAGCAGTCATGGCTGGGGCGGCGGCCAGCTGAGGCATCACTCCCTGGTCCATCCCAGGCAGCCAAGCCACATGTCCCCCCGAGCAGGGTGGCAGTCCCGGCTAGGGTAGCGGCCAGTGGGGGCATCACTTCCTGGGTTACCCCTGGGCAACTGAGTCAGCCACGTGTCTCGCCAGGCTGGGTAGGGCAGCAGTCCCGGCTGGGGTGGTAGCCAGGGGAGGTATCACTCCCTGGGCCATCCCCGGGCAGCTGAGCTGGCCACATGTCTCCCTGGGCTGGGCAGGGTGGCAGTCCTGGCTGGAGCGGTGGCTGGCAGGGGCATTGCTCCCTGGGCTGTCCCCGAGCTGCTTCCTGGGCAACCGAGCCAGCCACGTGTCTCGCTGGGCCGGCAGTCCCAGCTGGAGCAGCATCCGGTGGAGGTATTGCTCCATGGGCCATCCCCGGGCAGCCGAGCCGGCCACATGTCTCCTCAGGCTGGGTGGGATGGCAGTCCCAGCTGGGGTGGCTGGCAGGTGCATCGCTCTCTGGGCCGTCCCCGGGCAGGTGAGCCAGATATGTGTCTCCCCGGGCTGGTCCATGATGCCCCGGGCACCTTCTGCTGCCTCCTGCCTCCCACACTTGGCCTTCCCAGGACCTCCACCCATTTTCCCATGCCTGGAGCAGAAGAGGAAGTGCTGCTTTCCAGGCATCAGAAGGGGCTTCCCCCTCACAGCTGTGCAAATCGCAGTGCGCCTCCTTTCCCATTGCCCAGCCTGGCCTGGCTCATCCTCCTGCAGGATTTGGCCCTGGGAAGGCTGGGACAGCTGGCTGGCTGGGGAGGCCAAACAGCTCCAGCAAGGGAGCTGCTCCCACCCCATGGCCGGCTGGCCAGGAATCCCGTCCAGCTCGACGGGGAGCTTGGGAGCCGTCTAACCGCCACAGGGGTGTCCACGTCAGCTGCTTCCTGGTGGGCCCGCTAATTGTGGGCTCCCAGCTGGCTTCCTCTGTGAGTCAGGTGCCCAGGACTCCACAGAGTCCCCCCTAATTGCGCCCTGCAAGGGCCTGACCGAGCCCTGGCCTACCTTCGAAACGCTGCTTGTCCAAATTCTTTCTAACTGTAAGCTGCCCAGCATCCAGAGATCTTGAGGGGAGAGGAAAGAGAGAGAGAAAGAGAGACAGAGAGGAAAGAGAAAGAGAGAAGGGAAAGAGAGAGTAGGGAGAGGAAGGAGAGAGAGAGAGGGAAAGGAAAGAGGAAGAGTGAGAGGAAAGAGAGAGGGAGAGGAAAGAGAGAGACAGAGAAAGGAAAGAGAGAAAGATAGACAAAAGAGAGAGGAAAGAGAGAGAAACAGAGGGAGAGGAAAGAGAGGGAGAGGAAAGAGAGAAAGAGAGGAAAAATAAAGAGAGAGAAAGAGAGAGGAAAGAGAGAAAGAGAGAGGAAAAAGAGAAAGAGAGAGGAAAGAGAGAAAGAGAGGGAGAGGGAGAGGAAAGAGAGAGAGAGGGAGAGGAAAGAGGAAAGAGATGACATGGGTGAAAGTTAACTTTGATTAGATGATAATTAGATGGTATTCTGTAAAGATTTACACAAAATAGCAAAGTGAAAACATTTTATACTTTAGCTACTGCATTCTCTTTGCAAATGGGATTGACAATCCCTAAAATAAATAATCCCTCATGCCTGACCCACTTGGGCAACTACATTTAGCCTTTTACATTCTATAAAATACCTACTATATATTTTTCCTAGGTAAATAAGATTCATTGCTTGATGATTGGCTTCATACAAGAGAAAAAATACCAAACACTAGTGCAAGAACAAGTGTTTCTCAAATATTCAAATCAAACTCTTTAATATGGTCTTTAACGAGCCTTTGTTTCCCAAGTGTTTCTTTCCCTTATATTTCTGCTGATGATGCATTCATAGGATCATAGAATTGCAGAGTTGCAAGGACTCATGTGGTCTATCAAGTCTAATATCCTGTTCAATGCAGGCACCCAAATTAAAGTGTCCCAAATGACTCCTGCTTTTCTTTGCTTAAATTTATTTGGTGAAGGTGGGCCCACTACCTCTTTAGCTCATTGGTTCTACATCAAGTTATTTTTATAATTAAAAATGTTTCCTAATATTCAACTGGACTCTTCCTTCATCTAATTTAACGTCATCATTCTGCTTCCTAGAATGATAAAGAATAGAGCTTCTACTATTCTTTCATGAATCCGTCCTTAGTCTTCTTTTCTCAAGGGTTAGGATTTTTCCAATATCTTCAGCCTGTCTAAATATAAGGGAGTTTCTAGACCCATGACCATTGTCAATGCTCTTCTCTAAAACTGTTGCAGATCATTTGAATCTTTCTTCCTTAGGATTCATAATATGCAAAGTAAAACCCGATTGTTCTGTAGATAAGAATAATAAGATCAAAATAACACGTGGAACAGGACTTCTGGAATTTGTACCAATTATTTCATGAGCAGTGGCCACAGGAAGTCCTTGAATTTTTTCCTGTGGAACAGAGTAGCCTGTTGTATCTGCTTCTGTTTTCCCCCACATGTTGTGCTTGTGTCAATTCGTGTGTATGCATAGGCCTAGCTGCATACCCAGTTAGTTTTAAACTCATTTATATATTTTATATGTTGTTTCCAAAATTCTGTTGGGCTGGACAGAATAAAATGTATAACGCTTAATTAATTTCCAAGCTTTGCACAGCTCCATCGATTACTCCTTCCCCTTCTTTAATCTCCTCCCAGTTTTTATATTTTCTTTTCCTTTCCTTCTTTCCCCTTCCATTTCTGTTGTTTCAACTGAAAGAAGAGAAGGGAATGTATGTATATGCATACTTCCATATATTTTTCTCTATGTTACAGAAGATGTCTACAATGTGCAGATGGGGGTAGGTAACCCCCCCCATTAATATAGATATAATGTGTGTGTGTGCACATGAACACACACATGTATTTCTGTATATCTGTATATATCCCTGTTGCATATACCAACAAGTAACTACTGTATTTGCAGCATAGCTTTTAGCAATTACCCTTATACATTCTATATGTATGTACATGTAAAATAGGCATTGCACGGAATTTTGATGTTATTTTTGTCTGTCTATTATTTCTTTTCAGGGTATGAGTCACCTTAAATTCAGAATTCTTTTCCCTTTGGAAAAGAATATTGTAACTTGTTGACTGAACAGATCAATTCGAGAACATTTATCGTTTTGTGGGAATAATGTTTGTGTGTAAAATGTCCATCAGTGAATGCGACACAGTTTTGAAGGCCTTCCCATTTTATGCTTTTTAAAATGCCGTCAGCTTGGCCAAATTCAGATCTATCACAGCTATCAGAGCAAAAACCACTTTGTGGCAAATGCTTCTCACGCTGCAGCTATCTTGTTATAGCTATAAGTGGCATTACACGCTGAACAGCTTGTGCAACTTCAGAAGCATGTGGTGTGTCCAAATGTATATTGACAGTTGTAGCACAAATGAAGGACATTTAACATTGACGGGGCACATTGTTGCCTAAAGTTCTTTGTTGGCACTTCAGTTCATGTTTTGGAAGGCAGTCACAGCCAGTAGTACATTGACCTTTCAGTGTAATAAATTTTAATTGATCTCTCACAGCTGTGGCTTCAATAACAGGCTTGGAAAGAAAGGGGGCAGCAGTGCAAGGGAGTGCAAACAATGGGATTTTTAAAAGGATAAATCACTCATGATTGTCTATAATAGGAGCCACCGAACATAGCAAAACTTGGAAAGGGAAGGATTCTGAGTAGAAATGGATTTATTCCTATGAGCATTAATGATTATAATGAGAACAAACAGCTCTCTGCATACCAATCCCTTTCTTTCCAAAATTCAGTGCACTTGTGGTCCACCTGAGATGAAAATATAAGACTTACCCATCTTTCAGTAGTGCAAAACTCTGGTTTGTTGCTGAGCTCTTGAAACCAACCATCATAGCTGTCAATTTTGATTTAACAAAACATATCCACTCTGTTCTTTTTATCGTCTCTGAGCCACAAGTAAAGTAGATGAATAATAGAAAGAGATAGGGAAATGATCCCTATATTTTTATATTTATGAATTTGGGAAATTATTCCTGAAATACTTTTCTGAGAGGAATTTCCCAATCTCCCTTTACTGTCTCAAGCAATCAATCCAGTCTAAAAAGTTTTAATCAGCCCAGCAAAACCTGTAAGGGATTTTGTTATTTCTGAAATTCTTGAACATGATCCTATGTTTTCGTATTTTAATTCTTGTTAAATTTGCTTCATTTAGTTTTCCTTTCATTATCTACCTATCTACCATCTACCTATCTACCAACTATCATCTATCTAGCTCAACAATGCTGTGAAGATTTTAATCTTAATTTAAGATTGAAATGCTTATTATATCAGGGCTTTTCAACCTTTTCACCAATTGTACCACTTTTAGGATATGGCAATATTCGAGTACCACCTAGCAAGATGACAAAAACTTTATGACCAAAAAAAAACTAAAACCCTGTTCAAAGTTGCAATTGCACTGAAATGACTTATGACCATTTTTCACACTTATGACCATTGCAGCATGCCCAGGGTCATGTGATTTATATTTGGATGCTTGGCAACTGATTCATATTTATGATGGTCACAGTGACCCAGGGTCATGTGATCCCCTTTTGCAACCTTTTGACAAGCAAAGTCAATGGCAGGGCTGCTGGTGGCCAAGTGCTAAGGCAGGACTTCCCTCCCTCCCTCCCTCCCTCCCTCCTTGCCTCCCTCTTTCTCATGCCTATCTCCTTCTGAAGGAAGAATTTGAGCCCCCCTCATATTTTCCCTCTTCCATATATTCATCAAACAAGGAAAAGCCTCCAGAGACAGAAAAGACAAGCTATTGAGTGAACTAGCTTTAAAAGGCACATTCCCCTTTAAGAATTAGCTACTGGCTAGAAGGGAAAGTTAAGGAGTGCAGCCGGCACTTAAGGAAGAAAAAAAAATGTAGTAAGTATTGGCTGCTGGCTAAGGCAGTTTCCCCAAACTCCATTCATAAGTAAAGGAATGCTACAGGCAAAAGCTATTCAGGAGAAAAATACTTCAAAATCCCTTGCAGCAAAACTTACAGCTAACAATAGCAGAGCAATAGAAGCTAATGGGAGACATCAGCCATCAGCCAAATAGAAATTGCCAAACACTTCTTAAGAACACAAAGCCCTCATTGCACAAATCCCAGAACTTCAAAGTCACAAAAGCTGCATTTCTTGCCTTTTTGTTGCTGTGAGCATAGGTGGCTGTCACAAAAGTTGTAGATTGGCTCATGACCAGCCTGCTTGATCTCCCCTCCTCTTTCCCCTACCCTCATCCTTCCCATTCGGTGCAGCTAGAGCTGACTCCACCTCCTCCCAAGGCTGCTTCTTTTTTCCCTCTCTCCCACCCAAATTGCCTCCTTTTATAGCCTTTCCTGTCTCCGCCCCTCCTCCCCCTTTCTCATGGGGGAGGGTGAGCCAGAAGTGACCCTGGGGCCTTTGCCTCACCTCAGCCATTCTGCAGCTTCCGAGGACTCTCTCACAGTAAGTCCTTGCCTGTGCTGGCTCTTTTCCTCCCCCACTACACTTGGCTAGGCAGGGCTGTGTACCACCTGCCACTCATTAATGTACCACAAGTGGTACGCATACCACCGGTTGAAAAGCCCTGTATTATATAACAAATACTTTGATATGAGTCACAAGGTTTTTTTTTCCAATGTTATGCCCAACATTGAATGAAGAAGCAAAATAATTCTAATGAGTTGAAACAGAACAAATAGAAAAAAAGATAAAAAATAAAAACTCAGAAGAGAAAAAACCTGTAAGTGCAAGAAAGAAAGAGGGGAAAAGGAAGAAAAATAGAAAAAGAATGACTTTCAACTTTCTTTGGTACAGATATAGGTTAAAAAAAATACATCAAACTTTTATTCTAAAATTAACATTTGTCTACATGACTTCCACAATCCCATACAATTCTAATCATCAAATCCCCAAATCAGATTTTCATTTCTTTCAGTTCCTTGCAAAAAGTGCAAAAGTGATTTTCAAATATAGATAAATAAATAAAATTTCTATTTGGAAACCTATAATTTATATTTGGAAATCTACAAAATAAAATAAAAGTCTTTTCAACTGTCGACTTCACCACCTCCACCAGTTCCACCAGCTTCACCATCCATTCTTCCATTGTAGGTATTTATAACTCCTTCACCTTTCGACCTATAACTCTTGCTGCCCCAATATTTCTAGTACTGATATCCTAAAAAGGATTAAAAAATATCTTTTTTTCTTCCTCTCTATTTTCTCTTCATGGACCCCACCAGTCAAAATTCTGGTAGGTCCCCACACATCTTCACTGCCTGATCAAGTGGGATGGGCTGATATAATGGGGAAGCAGTGGTTCTACAGGTAACCTGGTCCCATGCCTGTGGGGCTCTTGTCTCCCATAGCAAAAGGTGAAAAAAAAATTGTCCTAAGCTCTGAAAATATTGCCCATCTCTTTGAATTTGAGAAAATTAATGGGTGGACCTTACCACTTATTCTTGTCAGACTACCATCTTTTTTTTTTCTTGCTCAAGTCACATGTATTTCAACAAACACTGAGCCTCATTAAACTTGGCAGCTGCTGCAGGGACCTCATAAAGTATTGTAGTGCCTTTAAAATTTCCAGATCCAGAATGGGTTTGAAACAGCCAAGTGTTTAGATTTTACAATTAAAATGATTGAAGAGCCAATTGACTTTGAATAAATGGTCTGAATTAATAAGCTCCTCCAATATATAAAACCTCAGAAATATATAATGGGGAAGAAAGAGTTTCGGATAATTGTATCAGGCAAAGCAGGTGATTTACATCAGCATGTACAATATGTTTGTACACTGAGATCGGAATATCAAAGGGAAAAGAAACATTTTCTTTTTTGAGCCGACTTGTAAGGACCTGCCTCCGTTCCTCTACCAACAAAGCAGAATTCTTGAAACTGGCATCATTCCCAATGGAACTTTTATTGGAAGATACTGAAAGCAGGAAAACTAGGCAGGATCTGAGGACTTCCCGCCCAAATCATTAGGTTAAACCCGCAAAGTAATAACCCTACTCCAAATGTCCATCCATTCAGTTCAAACAGGCCAATCCACAGGTGCCATCAAGCTATGGCAAATGAATTGATAAGGTGCCTCTCTTAAGGTTGTTAGGTCTTCTCCAGTTCCTCCTTCCGTGCTGAGATAAGGCAGATGGTTCTGAGGCATTCCTTTCACACCCCAAGCAAATAGGGGAAATGTACTATGTGCACTACAAGCCCCTGATCTCCCCCCTCCCACAGGAGAATGGCAGAACCTGAATAGTGTAAGCCCAGAGAATATGAGTGATTAATAATCAGTAATTAATAATTGAGGGTTCTGACACAACTTCTTGTTAACCTTCTGTAATTTCTAGGTCTTAATTCCCTTCACACTTTTACACATTGTATTACAAAGGAAAATGTTCTTTCTCAGAACATGAATGTGTCCATGTTATTTACACAGGTTTCTTGTCTCCCCTTTTCTTCTGTCTCATCTGCAAATGTGTTCCTGTATGATGGAAACCATTACAATAGGATGAAATAGTCTGTGGTGCAGGAAACTGCATATGGAACAGGGAGTTGACAGCATTCCTTTCCTCAACAGCAAAGAAACTTTGGATTCAAACAATTATTCAGATATGAATATGTTTCACTAAAAGGATGTGTATATGTACCGCCAATCTACAGAGAACATATGGCCTCTAGTATGCATTTTGGCCTACTCAAATTTGTTGGCAAAATGTTGGTAGCATGACTTTTTTTTGGCTCATTGTGTAATAATAAGGAGGAGAATGAGAGGTTTTTGAGAGCTAAAATACTCCCATTCTTACTCTTAAATTCCTCCTGTACTGAAAATCAGATAAAAATGTGATAAATGTTCAGACCATACTGTAGCATCTGCAGTGACATGACCAAGTAACCAAGTAGATGAGCTGTATCCCCAGCAAGAATTATTGCTCACCCTGAATTTAACAGATATCTTCTGACTTCAAAAGTACCCTTTGTGATTGTCCATTTATAGATGGTATATTCACTGTGTGTCTGTAGAGGGATTGGGGGTTGTAAAAGGCCTCTCCTTTTATGTTCATCGGGCATAAAAATGGGCCAGGTTTTGATCATATGTACATTACTGTTATTTTGACTTTTTTGACCTTCTTTCCCAAGGACTTAGAGAGGCTGTGATTGATTATATCACAAAAATTCAAGCATGCTAATAGAAGCTGGGGTGTTGTTGCTGTTGTTTCCTGCTTGTTTATTTAGTTTAGCTCTTAATTCACCTATATTTATTATGTTTCATGGTATAAATACTAAAGCCACTCATTTCATATTGATGAATTTGCCTATATGATGAGAGATGATGAGATTAGAAGACTGTAGCTAAAACTAACAGCAGGAATTTAAAGGTTCCCACTCTGGTAAGCTCTGTTGGGAGCTAGAAGAGTCACAGAGGGTAAGCCAGGAAGCTCTTATCTGCCTCATGCATTTTCAAGCAGGAGTCTTTATTTCACATTAAGATTTATGATAAATTTCTGTCACTGTCAAGAAACAAAGCACACAAGCTAATGTTAAAACACAACCGTCCTTTGTAACTGTGGAAGATTAATCTTGTGCTCTTAACTTCCTGACCTCAGTAAAGCAATATTAAATCACAGACAAGCCCATTCAAGCCAAGCAATTGCTTTTATGACTCTTTCCAATGTAATCACCTCTATGTTACGACATCTCCTCCATTAAAAACAGAAGAGTCATGCTGGGTTGGGGCCATCTCATCCAGCTTTCTGTGTCATGTTGTAACCATCCAGATGCATTCAGAAAGTCTCTCTTGATGAAGGGGACAGTGATGAGTCTTCTGCTGTTGCTTCCAGACGGTTGATACCCTGTTCAAAGCCTATTTGTCACCTATGGTTTGGAAAGTAACAAAAGGCTGTAAAAGTCCTGATGCTCCATAATTTATCCACCCCCATCTCAGTTAATATCTATCTGCACATCTGGTGGCAACAAATATCACAGATTAACTGTGGACTATGTAAAGAAGTACTTTCTTTAACTGTCCTTTTTGACATTACCTTTAGTTTTAAATGATGCCTCCAAGTTCTAACATTACGAGGCTGAAAAAACTTCTTTATGATTCTACACTTTTATCATATCTTTCCTTATTCAACTTCAGTTCAAGCTAAAAATTAGGACCCACTTAGAAAATCCATCAGAAAAGAAAGAAAAAGTGCCCAAGTGGAGATATATACTCTCTGTGTGTGTGTGTGTGTGTGTGTGCGCGCGTGCATGTGCACACACACACCCCACCCCCAGAGAGAAAGAGAGAGAGGGAGAGAGAGAGAGAGAGAGAGAGAGAGAGAGAGAGAGAGAGAGAGAGAGAGAGAGAGAGATTATCTCTCCACTTGGCACTTTTTCTTTCTTTTCTGATGGATGCCAAATACTAGAACTATGCAAAGGGCATGCTGTGAAGCAGCATTCATTTCCCAGTGCAAAATGGATATGATGGCACCACTCTGTGGTTCTTAATACATATAAGACAATATTGTACTTTCTGCTTCCACTTTGCATCTTCCAAATCTGGCCATTGTTCTTTATGACCAAGTAGAAACTACAAGGGTTTATGAAGTAGCACTGAACAAGTTCAGAATATCCTAGAGGAACCCAGGCCTTATGTCATTGTTACAGATAACTATCTGACATTTAGAATGGAGGAAAAGCAAATACAGAACAATTGGAGCAGAAAATAATGCCTGGGATAACAAAGGAGTAAAGCATACCATTAGCAGTTGGACTCTTCTAGCTCACAGAGGTAAAACCCACTGATGCTTTTTTTTTTTTTTAAAAAAAAAGGTGTATCACAGTCTCCTGGCTTCTAGCCTGTTGCCTTAACCATTAGACTAATATAAAATATATAAGAATAAAAACAATATAAATAGTGCAAACTAAACCACATGTAGAAAATAATGTAGAATAGAATAGAATTCTTACTGGCCAAGTGTGATTGGACACACAAGGAATTTGTCTCCGGTGCATAAGCTCTCAGTGTACATACAAGCAACAAGTAATAAATCATGATCATCATAATAAAATACAATCATCATAAATCATAAGTTACAACACTCAGTGATAGTCATAGGATACTAAATAAGCAATCAACATAAATCACAATAGGATATTAAATAAAAACAATCAACATAAATCATAAGATAACAGCAACAAAGTTATAGTCATAAAAAGCTAAGGAAAAAAGTAATAGGAAAGATGAGAAGGATAATAGTAATACAGCTCTACTAGGTGGTTTGACATCCCAGGGGAATAAGACAGTGCTGTGGGAATTAGTTGTTTAGAAGAGTGATAGCATGGGGGAAAAAAACTGTCCTTATATCTAGTTGTTTTGGCTTAGTTCATTGCCATCATATGTGTATAATTTTTTTCCTTCAATGATTTGTTACCTCTACTCTCAGTTACCATAAGCCACACTGTTATGTCCTGGGCCTGCTGAATTACTCAGCAGGCTCAGGAATACTGCAGAGAGTCCTGGGCAGACCACGTGGTTGCCCGGGACCAGACTGGCTGTCTCCAGCCTTGCACGCATGCACAAGGTGGGAAACCAGCCTTGCATTGATTGGTTGACGCTATCTTTGCAAGAAGACTATAAACGGCCTGCACGCCATTTTGTTCTCTGTTCTGTTGACGAAATTGAATAAAGAAGACCTGCTTTTTGTTACTTGCTTCGTCTCAATGCCTTTGACTCGCGAACAGAACACACACAATAAACTGATTTTTAGTAGAGGCATAACTCTGGAAAATGATATGCTTGATTTCATATTAAGCTTTAAAATGTTCCTTAATAGTTACTCTGAATGGCAAAGACAACTCAGGGAAAAAAATAGTACATTTTTCAAGATAGTGCTTTCCTATATTTAAATTCATAAAACAATCGTGCAGAACAAGCTTACAATGCTTGAAATGAATACAGTATCACTGTTCTCTTTTAACAGCATTTTAACATTTGCATATACAAAATTAGTGTCTTGTAACTGAACTCTTATTTCATTCACATTACTTTGTCTATATAAATCATAACCCCTAATTAACCTGATTCTCTCCCATGAAGTAAAACATTTTCATTTCTTGGCTCTGGTTGTGGGAGTTTAGAACATTTTATAGAGATGACTGAGATGTTGGTAAGACTGGAGAATATTTTATTAATACTTATGTATATTATCATAGATGTGACTTTATCTTCTGCGCCGAGGTGGCGCAGCAGTTAGAGTGCAGTACTGCAGGCCACTTTAGCTGACTGTGTTCAGCAGGTCAGCGGTTCAAATCTCACCGGCTCAAGGTTGACTCAGCCTTCCATCCTTCCGGGGTAGGTAAAATGAGGACCCAGATTGTTGGGGGCAATGTAAATATATATATACATTGCTTACTGGTGTACACCGCTTAGAGAGTGCTTGCACTTAAAGCGGTATATAAGTCTCATAAATAAAATAAATAAATAAATAAATAAAATTGCTTTTTTTCTATTATTCTGCATTCTCTTAATACTCTGATGTATTTATTAGCTCAACAGACAGTTTTGAGTGATTGCTTGATTGCCATCTTGAGTCTCCCAACATTAGCATAAAGTTGTTAAAATTGCTGCATGATTATATCTGGAATTTTGATCTAATTATTTTCAGTCTGAGCTTTCTATGGTTAATACTTATAAGGCAGGGGTCCTCAAACTACGGCCCATGGGCCAGATGCGGCCCACCTTGGTCTTTTTATCCAGCCTGCCAGATAAAAGTGGTATAGTGTAGCATAGGACTTGCAGGGGGAGGGAATGAGCTAAAGCGGTGCAGAGCAGGACTTGCCTTGAGAGAGTCATCAGGAGTTGCAGGGCTGCTGGGGCCAGACAAAGGCCCCAGGATCAGCACTTCTGGCACACCCAGAAGAGAAAGGAGGAGGGGGGCAAAGACAGGGGAGGCTATAAAAGCAGGCAGTTTTGATGGGAGAGGGAGAGAGAAAAAAGACACAACCTTGGGAAGACGAATCAGCTGGAGTTGCATTGAAGAGAAAAGGGGGGGGGGGGAGAGAGAGACAGAGCAAAGGAGATAAAACAGGTCAGCCAGTAGCCAATCTATAACTTCATGGCAGCCATCCATGCCGAGTGTGCATACAAGTTGCAGTGAAAAACAGGCAAGAAATGCAGCTGGGGAGGAGTCACCCTCCATTTGGAATGAAGAAAGGCATCATTGGCTGGAGGTGACCAGCAATTGGCCCTCGCCCACTTCAGTGAGAAGCTGAACCTACCTTTGTGAACTCACAAGAGGCGGTAAGCAGTGCAGGGCCTGGGATACCAGGTGAAAGCAAGACGTGCCGAGGCAGGTTCAGATTCCTGCTAGTTTCACCTCACCCAGCCCAGCCTTTCTGTGCTGTGAGGAGAATGCAGGACTACCTGCCAAAACTGGGCAGGCTGGGGGCTGGGCAGCAGATGCCAACTCTCACTCAACTTGTGGCATCCTCTCCCTCAGAGCCCACAGAGTTGAGTATGTGAAGTGGGCAAAGGCCAGTTGCTGGTCACCTCCAGCCAATGATGCCTTTCTTCATTCTTCATGGAGGGCTTCCCAGCTGCGTTTTTTACCTGTTTTTCTCCGTCCCTCATCGCAATATCTTCCTGCCATTCTGCTCTTAAGGCTGTGCATCTCTTGCCCAGGAATTTACAGTGGCCTTTCAAGCCATGGTCACTGGCAGCATGGCCACCGGTGATGCTGACAACCTCTCCCCCTCCCCTTGTCCTTTCCTGGGGAGGGAGAAAGGAAGGAGATGGGAATGAGGGAGGCAGGGAAGGAAGGAGGGGAGGGAGGGAGAGAGGGAGGGAGAGAGGAAGGAAGGAGATTGGAATGAGAGAGAGGGAGGGAGGGTCTGAGGGAAGTCCTGCCTTAGTCCTGCCCTGCTGCCCTTTTGCCATCCCCTTGCCCCCTCCTTCTGGCCTATCCTGGTGGTCTCCCATCCTATCGCTAAAGATGCTTTGGTTATAATCATTATTTTTTTTCAAACTATAGTCTGTCCTCCCCAACAGTCTGAGGGACAATGAACTAGCCCCTGTTTAAAAAGTTTGAGGACCCCTGGTATAAGGCAACCTTAGCAACTTTAAGATATGTGGACTTCAAATTGCAGGATTCCCCAGCAGGTCAAGCTGGCTGCGAAATTCTGGGAGTTGAAGTCCACACATCTTCAAGCTGCTACAGCTAAGCAATACTGGTATATGGTGAGGCCATACACTATGGGCATTCCTTTTGAAGAGACTTACATTGTAAGAATTATGTAAGAGAATTACATTGTAGGTAGCCTTCAGTATTTTTGGAAAGGGTTCCATTTTGTTATTTAAAATTGGTAGCATGCATTTTATTAGCTATTACTACATATATTTGTGCACATCTTACTGATTTATAAATATATAGAGCAATAATGAATTTTTAAAAATCAGAGTGTGATTAACAGCACACCATATGTGTGCTGTTCTAAAAAATTCAGTTGAATTGACCTTTGGATCTATATGCCTAAGTCTGATGACTTAAAATAAATATATGTTTAAATATGACAACAATGACCAACAAACCAGCTGTCATCATTTTATGCTCTCCCATTTTAAATTATTCCACTCCCGCTCTATCTTTTCTTTCTTTTTCTCCCCTTTCTTTGCACTTTCTGTATATTCTATTTACACAAGGCATTGAATAATTTGATTGCTGGAATCATAACTGGTTGCAACTGTAAGATTGGTGAGAGAGCCCTTAAGATATTATTATTATCATTATTACTGATCATCACACAGTCAGCTAGATATTCAGACTGGATTTGGCATTTTTGTCTACCTACCAAGTCCTTACCAAGGTCCTGGGATAGGCAGATGTGGCTGTTTGAATTGATGGTATTACAGATATCGTCACAGGATGAAAGCTGTTCCTAGTCTTTGTTTTCAATCACTGTGTATTTGCGACAGGTAAATACCTTTTTTTCCAGTAGTTCTGCAGCTGTTGGCCCTGGTTGCTCAGCCAACAGTCCTAAGTCCTGTACCCCATTTTTCAGCAGATATCCAGGAACTCCAACATCTAGTGTGGACCTTGTTAACCTGGGTGACATCTGAGCCGGTATGGTTTTCTGAAATTTATGCCTCACCATATTTTTTATGTGAGAGACACTCCTTGTCTGACTCCTCTGATGAGACCTGTCCAGTATGGTTGAACCTCTGGCATAGCTCTCATCTTCCTCGGAGCACACAAGCTCCACAACCACTTCAAGGTAGTGCCTCACTGGGGGTTATCATCGTCATTGTTATTGCTATGGCTATGGCTATTGTTATTGCTATTGTTATTATTTTGCAAACCAGAAGAAGATGCAGCAGTTCTTCCTCTTTAACAATCACAATGGCAATGAAAAAAATGAGTTATGTCTTTACACATACGACTGTCACAGCAAACCCAACAGTCATGCAATCAAACTTCAGGTGCTTGGCAACTGGTATGCATTTACAACATCCCATTGTCATGTGATCACCATTTGCAACTTTTCCAGTGAGCTTCTGACAAGCTGCATTACTTTAATCACCAAGCAACTCACTTAACAACTGCAGTGATTCATTTAACAATCATAGTAAAAAGGTCATAAATTGGATATAACTCACTTAACATCCACCTTGCTTAACAACAGAAATTCTGGTCCCAACGGGGTCATAAATTGAGGACCACCTATAATTGTTCTTGGACTGACGCTATATTCTGGGGATGATTATGCCATTCAGCATGATTTAGCTCAAAGTAGAGCTTACAGTCTCAACTGAATAACAGGAAGATCCTAACTCTGCAAATATTCTGAAGGAAATTTCACTCCTACCAACATTGAAACGAAGTCTTCCTTTGCAGCTGCTTCATAAAAAGCGAAGTGTCCCTGTCTCTCTGCTTTTTTCTGTTCTGCTTTGCAGCTCCTCCTAACCACAACTTCTTCTCTAACAGCATTCACTAGAGCTGCTGGAAGACATACCGCTCATCTACTCTGGTGGTGTTCATCAAAACTTTCAGCCGTTCTTTAGCAATCCCCCCCCCCAATTGGTGATAGAGGTGAGCAATGTGTCCTTCACTATCCCTGGACAAAGCATTGGCATTGAGGCCACTTGCATTCTCCAGTGTGACCTTGTCAAAGCCAGAAGTCATGCCTGAAAAGCACAACAATAGAGAAGCCTCTCTTAGCTTTGGCTAGTGACATGCTGGAGATAAGAAGAACCTTTGAGGCAGCACAAATTGCTTTCTTGAAATAAATTGCATTGTTTATTTGCTTTGATAAAAAGAATCATCTTGATGCCAGGTTGTGAGCCACTTCATGGAGGCAAATCTAAATTGGCTCAGACAGGCTTAGCAGATCCTACTTGATATATCTAAGGCAATGAATTTGCTTGGTGCTTGTAAAGGACAATGAGTCCCAGAAACGTTCTCTACAGTACATGAACTAATTGCATCAGCTACGCATAACACGTTTCTTATTGAAGCTTTAGAACTGTCTTTTTCCTACCCACAAACTTTCAAATGGATTTGAAATGTAATACTAGCAGCCCCATATTAGGTATGGCTGGAACTTGTCTGTTTTCTAATTATTCTAAGTGGGATCTGTTCTGCAGTTCAAAACCCTACTCAGTCATGAAATATTTAAAATATTATGTCTTACCCTAATCTATCACACAGGAAAACTATGACTATAAAATAGGTGATAAGGCCAGTATATGCCATTTAGATATAAACAGAATAGATTACATTTCAGTTTGAAACATCTAATGAAGCCTCCATTTATTTTCTACACCTTTTAACACTATTGTTATTTGAGGATTGCAAATGCAATATGCAAGTGCATATTTAAATAACAATCCTTCCAGAGATTATTTTATGGCATATGAGATTATCTAAAAAAAAAAAAAAAAGCTGAGATGTATAGAAAATGGGAACAAGTAATTTTTAGTGGTAGTCTCGGTTCCTAGTTTTTATCATTTTTTTAAAATAAGTTAGGAATTTTATTTTTTTTAAAAAAAAAACAAATTTATTCTGCCAGGTTTTTGGAAGTCAGTTTGGTTATGTATGCTTTAATATCTAAACGTTTTAGCTTAGCTTTTTCATGGTGATATCTTTTTAATAGATTGGTTAGTTATCTCTGTAAATCTAAAACAGCAAAGCATTTGATCAACTGGCAGGAAACATAATACAGAAAATAAGGCAAAGAACAAATAAGAAAGAAATGTCTCACATAGCTCTCCTAAAAGTTGGCATGTTTGATAATATTTTGTTTGCTTTTATGTTCAACTATTATTTTCTTTAAATTTTGAGAGTGAACATTTTCAATAAATGAGCATGAGCAATATAATTTCTAGCCTGGTGTTCCAGCTTGCTTTCAATTATTTTTTTATTGTTATGAAATGTTTATTTTAAATTTCTTTTTATCATCTCTACTATCACAGATCTAATGTTTTATGGGAAACATTTTTTCATGAAATTTGGGGTTTTGTTTCCAAATAGGTTTATCAAAGCTTCTGTCTTCCAAATATACTGGACTCTAACTCCCATATTTACCAGTTGGCATATGTAATAAGAATGGGGGATTATAGTCCAATAAATCTGAAAGACACTAGGTCAGCAATGCCTGTCCCAATGCAATTGGGGGTGGTCCATCACTGGAAGCTTTCAAAAAGAGTCTGGACAATCATTTATTTGAAATAGTATAGGGTTATGAGTATAGTATAGCATAGGACGGTGGACTAGAAGACCTCCAAGGTCTATTCTTCTATGTTCTATGAATATACAATTATTCCTTCATTGTGTGTGATTGGTTATCCTGGAGATGCACATTTATTCAAGGGCTGTATTATTATGATTCTGCACATTTCTTTGAAGGTGCCTTCAGTTAGCTAATATCCACCTATAGTCATTGACTACTGTATGGTATGAAATTGTTTAATTTTAAGGGCTACTGATTTAATTTAATTTATTACAATATTCCAATTTCAAGGCTGTCCAACTGTGCAATGACTCTGGAAGCTTACAATGAATTAAAAAATAACATGCATCAAAGAAAAGATGTCTGATTGGAAGACCAATCCATAATAGGAAAACCAAACATATCTGAAACCATTCTGATCTTAACAGAATATCATTTCAGACAAAATCACTGAATTGGGTGCTATTGTAATATATTTCAGTAACAGGCAATTTCATTGTAGAGCTATTGGGATCTAGAGTTCAGTGTGGAAGCTATAATTGTTTCAAATATGTGCACGATTGAGGTTACACATGAGGTGATAGAAGAGCAGGCTGATTTGTGGAGTTCCGTACTTGTTTTCAATTTACAGTTAATTGGACTTCAGATACAGTACACTGATTCCAATTCCAGATATATTGTCAGAGAGAGTAAGTCCTGAATTATGGTCTTCCCTTAGTGTACATGAGAAATTAGAAAAATCTACCCAGCAACATATGGGACAATTAAGGGAGGGGGGTTGGCAATTGAATTGTAGCATAATATCACTGATAAAGAAAAGCCAGATGAGATAAGAGCTGGTCAACTTATTCCTAATCAAATAGTTGGACCTATATGTGGGGACAGTAAGTTCCTGATCTGTTTAAAGTTCTATATTGATTCTTAAATGCCTATTCATTCATTCATTCATTCATTCATTCATTCATTCATTCATTTATTCAATTTCTAGGGTGACTTAGAGGTAAATAAAAAAACAATTACAATAATTCAAAAATTGAAAGACATAGCTGCTAAGAGCAAATCATCCATTACAATTTCTAAATTCTGCTGATGATCAGTTATAACCAAGATATTTAATTATATTGCATTTGCACAGTCGCCTGTGTGTGTGAACTACTCTATGCACCTCAGCCAATAGTGTCTGATATAGGTATTCAACTATTTGTCAGGATTTCTTTCCAAATGAATAGGCACTTTTTCAGTGTTATCTCTGTGTATGCATCGCTGCTTCTGTGATTGTTCTTGAGAAAAATGCGCCAAAGACAGGTAAGAGATTATTAAAAGGTTGGCTGAAAACCAATATTATTTAAAATGTATTAATTATTGTTCAAAGAAAAAGAGAACAAACTAGCAAAAAGAGAAAAGAAAAAAATAATTGATTCAGAAATATAATAATATAAAATCAATAAGTGGAAAAAGAAACCACCAAGGTTGGACAGTTAATGCTCACTATATTTGTTGATAAGACATTATCCATAAAAACAAAGTCAACATCATTTTAGCTATTGTCTATCCACTGCAGGATAAAGGCCTCTTCTGTGTGTTTCCAACCAATACAGTCCTGAGCTTTCTCTTGCCAATTGGGGCTGCAATACTTGCTGATATCTTCAATTCATCTTGTTTTAAGTCTCCTTCATGGATGCTTTTTATCAAGTAGGATCCTTTCAATGCATTTGTCCACCTGCCATCAGTTCTTCTTGCTATATGACTAGCCCGTTTCCATTTCAAAACATTGAATTATTTTAACAATGAAGAATGATAAAGGATTTGCATCTTTGAGCTGAGTGCCATTACTTGTTATTAAAGATACAAACAGAAAAAATAAAAAGAAAAAAATGAATCCAAATAATAGTAATAGTAGTAGTAGTAGTAGTAGTAATAATAATAATAATAATAATAATAATAATAATAGTAAGCTGGAGGTGACCATGGAGGTCATCTGGTCCAACCCCCTGCTCAGGCAAGAAACCCTATACCATTTCAGATAAATGGCTGTCCAGTCTCTTCTTAAAAACTTCCAGTGTTGGAGCATTCACACCTTCTAGAGCAGTGTTTCTCAACCTTGACAATTTTAAGGCATGTGGATTTCAACTCCCAGAATTCCACATCCAGCAATGCTGGCTGTGGAATTCTGGGAGTTGAAGTCCACATGCCTTAAAATTGTCAAGGTTGAGAAACGCTGTTCTAGAGGCAAGTTGTTCCACTGATTAATTGTTCTGTCAGGAAATTTCTCCTTAGTTGTAGGTTGCTTCTCTCCATCCATTGCTTCTTGTCTTGCCTTCATGTGCTAATATTTATATTTCATCATTGTCTTCAATAAAAACCAAGGCAATCATCTTAGGAAATGAAAGAAGTGCTTAATTGATCCAAAAATAGTTGCCTTTGTGTGATTATATTCATAATATGCCTGTATATGTGTGAATTAGAGGATCAAAATCTAGGCAGGCAAATAAAATGCTTATTTTTCACTGAAGAGAAACATAATGGGAAAAAAAAATCAACTTTTCTCTTTAAAAATGCATGGCTCTTAACTCTCTGAAACCTAAAAGTCAATATGCTGAAAGCGTCAGATTAAGATAAAGGGAAGCCCAGGATTCATTTTCTTTTTTTTATGCAGTATTTTATGTGATTGCTACACCAAAGCATTCTAATTTTGTAATTTTCCAAGAACTTTCAACATGGCTGAATGTTAGTGCTCTATTTGATGTGAGTAGGTATAAATGGAAAACTGCACTTGAATTTATTTGCCATTCACTTACTTTGGTTAGTGCAAATTCGTGCATAAATTAGCTCAGTGTACTCCAGCTTGAGATATAGTGCCTTGATTTTCCTAGTAAAGTAGTTGTTCAGCGGTTGGCATGACAGATGGATTTCACCACTTTGTCAACTGGAGTAACTGGAAGTGTCTTCTTAATGTCCAAAACACAAATCACGTTGAAAAGAATAGTAGGATAGCAGGGTTTGTTTTTATATTTTAGAACAATGTTTCTTAATCTTGGCAACTTTAAGATGTGTGGACTTCACCTCCCAGAATTCCACAGCCAGCCATGTTGAAGTCCACACATCTTAAAGCTATCAAGATTGAGAAATGCTGTTTTAGAAAGTATTTGGCAATATTTGTGGGACAGCTTGTCTCCTATTCATTCTTCCTGCCCCACCAGATTCAAATGGAGTATGTTCCAAGTCCCTTTATTAAGCAGTGCCATTTGATAGGATCCAGAAAATATAATTTCTCTGCCACAATACCTGAAATGTAGAACAACTTACCCATCCACCCAAAATTGACCCAAAATCTTTTGGCATTTCAAAGGCACCAAAGACGTGGCTGTTCTTGTGGGCCAGGTGCAAGAGATGACCAGGCTGATCCCGAGGGAAGGATCAAAGACGTCATCAGTCATGAGTCCCTTCGCACCCACAAGAGATCTAAATACAGCCACCTTGAATTCCTTCTATTCTTAACTCCCCTAATTTCATTTGACTGTTAGTAGTTCAGATTCTTGTAGAGAGCTTAAACTTACAATAAATATTTATACATATTTGAACTGCCTGGATCTCCTGATTTCCCTGATGCTTGACATCAGAATACCAAGTGCATCTGGCTCTGAGAAATGTTTATGGAGGTGTGTTATGGAGTTGCTAATTTTGTTTTCAAGATGTGAGATTTTTGTCTGGTTTTAACTTTGTTCCAAGTTGCTCTAAGTCATTTAGAATTGGACAGCTATATAAATTGAAGAGACAAATCAATCAATAAATACAACTTTGTGCATCATAATTTGACATTTAACCTTTGAATTAAAAAAGTAACAAAGATTGAAAGAATTCTCATCAACATTGGAATGAATCTGTTGCTTAATTAAAGGATATTATGGAGTTGTCAGAGACTATGAAATACTGATGCCCATCAATCAGGAGAAGGGCATTTCTGATTAGTAATGGTTAAATTCTCTACAGCTGTCTCATTCAGAACTGTGTTCATTATCATTTAATCACCCAGAAATTCAACTAAGTTAATGTTTGAGTTAAAGTCCAAGTCTAATCGGGATTCTTTTCTGATAAAATCTTCCCTAGTCCCTACTCAGTTATCCCCACCGGTTTACATAGAACCATGGTGTCACAGTAGTTAGAATGCAGTACTGCGGGCTAATTCTGCCAACTGCCAACAGTTCAATCCAGACTGGTTCAAGGTTGACTCAGTTTTCCAACCTTTTATGGTCAGTAAAACAAGGACTTAGATTGTTGGGGGCAATAAGTTGACTCTGTAAATCACTTAGAGAGGTCTGTAAAGCACTATGAAATGGTATATAAGTCTAAGTGCTATTGCTTTTGCTATATAATATTTCTACTGCAGTTACCTAGCTTAGTGACAGTGAGACAATTAAAGATGCAGAAAGATGTCATTTCCATCTCTATATAGAAAATTAAAGGCCACTGGAATAATTTTCCCAATATTTGCTACCCATACAAAAAACTGAGGCTCTGAGAAAAGGATATTTCCTAGAATTTGCCTGTGTCTGGGACACTGCTGAAGATATCAATGAAAGAGGAAATATGTTTTCCATTTGCGTCTCATGACTGCTGCTCTTCTGAACAAGGAAGAGGTAAATGTGCCATGTTCAGCTTTACCTACTTCTATAAAGCTGCAAATTTCTAAACTTTTAAAAAAAAATACCATACAATTGAGTGTATTTTCTCCACTATGTGCGTTTAGGTGCATGATTTTTTTTTGTAGCATTTACATTTTCTCTACTTATCTCCCTAACATAATGCATTTTTCCATTTTCTTCAGGCACAGATAATTTTGTACTGACTTCAATCTCCTATCTCCTTTTGTACATATTACACTCAGCAAATTGCTTCACAACATTTAAGAAAGTGCTGATGTCAAAACATGTCCATTCTTGGTCTCCCATATGTTTGGGAAAGATAAATCCAGTAAATTCATTATAAAAATAAATTAAATTAACCATCCATTCATAGTTTTGATACTACAATTGTGAGGCCAAGTGGGAGAGAGTTAAATGGGAAAACTATTCTCTAGCTTGGACTTCAATTTTTTTAAAAAGAATTCACTAAATCATATTTCAGGACTACAGGTGGTTGAGATTCATAATTTTACCAGGAAATTATGAACTTCACTATCAATCAAAAAAGGAAATGTGAGAACATTTGTCATTGAAAGGGGTATCAGATCCCAAATATGCTTCATTTAACAGATCTATTAAATTTTGTTCATCTTCTTTATTTCTTTTTTTCCTGCTGCATATCAGCTATTGTTAATATTGATTAGTCTACCATTTCCACTGCCAAATAGAGTGAAATAGTGACAGCTACATGATATGATGGATATTGTCAAATGTTGTCTCCTACTATATGTCATCTATCAAATCTTTTTAACTGGATGTTGACAGCTTGAAGATAAATATTAATGAACATTGACAGGCTTATATAAGGCACAGGTGACTGTTGCCTTCTGTAGCAGGTTAGCTGTTAAAAGAGACCGCAAAGACATGTATCACCAAGATTAATTTTACTTGGAAAACTTCACCTGGAGAAAAAAGGGTATTAGTTTTATATAGCATATAATTTCGTATTATAAATTAATATTACAATTCTGTGGATGTCGCACATACTGCTAACAAAGGTTAACTTAGAGAATGGTCACTCTCCCAAGACTACCCAATTATTTTGAAATTCTGGGAGGGATTCAATTTCTTAAAGCTTGCAGAAAATTTAACTATTGAAGCAAAATACAATTAATCAACTATGCTATACAAAAACAAGCATTAGGAAATACAATAGGAAGGAAAGCTGATCTGTAGATATCTCACTGGACTCTACAATTTGCTATATGATTAATTTGGTTACAGTTTTAACATAAATTAAGTTTGCCTTCCAAACTATAACACTTCTTGGTTCTTGAAAAGATTTCTCTATTTCATGACTATCAGCCAAGCTGACTTACACCTGCACAACATCATTTCCTTTCCTCTCTTTTCTTCTGCAATCATCCAAAATATGGTTGTTTTAAAGACTTATATGGCCACCCATCCCATGTACCACAACTCTGGGCAGCCAACAACCATAATAAAAACCAAAATAGAGTAAAACCTGAACCTGGTGCCATCATCAACACTCTACAATACATCATCAGATACAATCTCCAGGCTTCAACCTCACTCTGTTTCAATGTTTTGTGGGAAAACTAGCTTTATATGCTATTTTGGAAGGCTAAAAGTGTGGGGGATACTGGATCCCAGTGGGATGAGCATGGACTGCTACAGATAGTACAGACTTCCTAGATTGCAATAGCTGGCAACATGTGAGGAAAGAAACCTGTATTGTGCTAATGCTATGTAAGCTGGTGGAATAGACACATACCTTCAGGAAGAAGTTGTCCTGCAAGTGGTCTTCAAGGGCAGCCTCATATACCAAATGTATATGCAGTAGTCTAACTGGGAGGTGACCAAATCATGAATGACTGTAAACAAGGCATTAAGTTTCAAGAATAGCTACAGATTGAATCTATAGATTCCTCTAGCTAAGGCCACACCTGATTCTCAAACAGGAGCTGTGCATTCAGAAGAGTCTCCAAATTGTTCATTGGCTTTGTCAAGAGATGTGTTTCCCTGTCATGAGTTAAAAATAATCCATCTCCAGATCCAGGGAGATGAAAAACACAGCCAGTGGTAGAGAAATAAACTGGGCATCACTTGCTGTCAAATGATCTCACCCATCTGTTTCATGTAGATATTAAAGAGAAGTAATAAGAGACTAAAATCTTGAGGAATCCCACAAAGTGGTGGCCTAGAGTTAGGCATCTCACCTCCACATACACCAACTGGAACTTGCTGTGAAGAAAGAAGGAGAACCACTGCAAAACAATGTCTTCCATCCAGTCCTCAAAGCTGGTCAGAAAGATGCCATAATCAACAGTTTCAAAAACTACTAAAAAATTGTTCTTTAGGACTTTCACCATCACTACTAAAAAGATCCAGGAGGGCTAAGCTAGTTGCATTATCTTCATCTTGAGGGTCATTACCAAATATAACCAGTGCTGTCTTACAAAATAACCCATACTGAACCTAGACTGAAAATGGTCTGGATAATCTGTGTAATTCATTTATTCATTCATTATTTATTATTCATGTTACTGAGTGTCAATGTTCTCAATAACATTCTCTAAAAAGGTAAAATGTCAAAACTGGATGAAAGCTATCCAGCACTGCCAAGTCCAAGTATAACCTGTTGAGGGAGCACACCAACACTTCCTCCATGTCAGGAGGACTACTCCCACCCACAATGAGGCATTAACCACTGCTTGGCTCCAACCTTAGCATCTAACACATCTCTAGAGACCTTGACCAACTAGGAGGGGCTGGGGGTCTAGAACACAAGTTATTGAGTATCCTGTCCTCTTCCTCAGGATCAACTAACTAAAACCCTTCCCAGATAACCAATATCAAATATACCCTATCATTTAAAATGAACCTGCCCAGCCAGAGGCTAACTCCAAGTGAAGTTGAGCAATTGTGTCTGACAAGAGGTCACAAGCTGACTTACATTTGTATGTCAGCATTTTCTTTCCTCTCTTTTCTTCCGCAATCTCTCAAAACATTAAAGAATTTTGAAACATATGTGGAGAAATAGGGGGGAAACCTTCCTTCCCTTCTTCTGGTAGAGGGAAGCATTGAGATCAAACATTAGCAGCAGTGACTGCTTTAATTCCAGAGGCATCTACAGTTAAAGTCCACAGCATAATTACCATGGGCAAAACTGGTCAATCAAAGCTCTGTCCCCTCTTTTAATGCCCTTTTGAAGCATGTGGGACATATTAAAAAGAGTCAGGGTTTCGATTTATTAGAGGGGTTTTCATATTATTAATTAAATAATAATTAATTAAAGGGTTAAAGGGAGAAGTTGAGATAAGAGGAATTCTGGTCATTAGATTCAAAATATTTGGAAATTAGTTGAAAATAAGGATTTTATCTGTTTAATATTTAAAAATTAGACCTAAAAGGAAAAAATTAATTACTATGAATATGTTTGATTTATTGATTAACCCAGGTAATATATACAATGGTTTTGATTTATTAAAGGGGATATTGTATTATCAAGTAGATGATTTAATATGGTGGAAAAATAGATAACTTTTAGGAAATAGAACAAGATTATATTCAAATAGATAAAATGTGTATTGGATATTAGATTCTGTTATGAATTGAGATAAGAGAAATCTTGGTTACCTAAAGCCTGAAAATTATAAATATCAAAGGTTAAATTGGAATATTGATGGGAAACTAAAAATTGGGGAAAAAATAACAACAGGATATGGATTGTTTATGAAGATTGAATGTAAAAAATAATTAAGATTCGTATAAGCTAAAAATTAATCGATAAATGTAATAATGATGTTTTTACCAAGTTGATATAAGAAGCCTAAATACGAGACAGTAAATGTTAAGGGAAAAAGAGAAGAAATATTTGGTGTTATAACTTGAGATTTGTACTAAAAATTTTGTTATTGAACTATTGATTAACCCAGTCACCATGTTGCTTTTTAAATACTTAAATGTAAAATTGGAAAATTAATAAAATATTATAAAAAAAAGAGTCAGGATTTGATTGACCAGTCATGTTCACCATTTTAATACTATTGATCCAACAGCTGATTTCCTGTTCCATTCTACAACAATATGGAAAGTGTGTATGAACTATGCTGACTGGAGTAAGAATCATTTATTGGTTACTTTTCCTAACTCCTGGTGGAAATAAGTTTGATAGAGACAAAAACATCAAAATGCTCTCTATAGACTTGCTGAATGAGTGCTTTTTCCAGGATCTTCATTTGCTGGCCAGACAAGGTCAGCTCACAAAGTATGAGACAAATAAAATAACTGATTTATTTTAATAACTCTGACATTAACAAATTGTATTAGAATGTCATGGAATGGAAATGGGCTGGTCACATAAAAAGAAGAACTGATAGCAGGTGGACCAAGGAAGTCACAGAATGGATCCCACTTGACAAAAAGCCTTCATGAAATAAAATAAGATGGATCTATGACATCAGCAAGTATTGGGGGCCCAATTGGCAAAAGAAAACTCAAGACCATTTTGGTTGAAAACATGCAAAGAGGCTTTCATCCTGCATTGGATAGACAGTGGCTAAAATGATGATGATTTGAATGTCATATTAACTGCTTTGACTATAACATGGAATGTATATCTTTGACTAGACAAAAATATGGTTTATTAGATTACTTATTTTAATTAAAGTAATTTTCCAGTAATAGCAATAACATATGCTTTCTACAGAATCAAAGCATATTGTAGTCATCTTCGATATCGGGAGTTAATGAAGTGACCCATGCCAGTTTATCAATAAAAGGGTACAAATTTCTGAACCTGAAATATGGAGAATAAAGCTCTATCTAATAATAAAATCAAGCAAATGAGTATTCCTTAATTTGAAGGCAAAATAACTCCTCCAAATATGAGGTGCTCTTTCTACATGGTCAGGACACATTTTATGAAAAGAACCTAGAGATAACCTTGCTTTTTAAGGAATGAAAAATAACAACTCAACCTTGGGAAAGGGTAACAGAGAAATTCAAAATAACTCTGCTTTGATTGTATTTGGCATGAGATGGGATAGAAAGAAACCCCCATCAAGGTTTTAAGATTCTGTTCTTATACCTTACAACAGGGGTGTCAAACTCGCATTGTCATGTGATATGTCGTGACATATTGCGGCTTTTTCCCATTGCCGGCAATGGGGTGGGCGCGGTTTGCCATGACACATCTGGCTCACAGGCCAGCAGTTTGACACCTCTGCCTTACAACAATAAAGTAGCATTCCTATAATCTTTGCAGGGTTTGTTTCCTGACATGGCCATTTTGAAGGGCTGACGTCAATCTTAAAAGCCTTTCACAAATTGGTTAAAATGTAAGTGGGTTTATCCCAGTGGTGGGATTCAGCCAGTTCGTATCACTTCGGCAGAACTGGTAGCTAATTTTTTGTTGCCCAGGCCCAGAATGGACTTTTAGAAGTAGCATCCACACAGAGAACCGTATGTTCACATATTTGAATCCCACCACTGGTTTATCCTTATATAAAATAGCTTATCATTCATTCATTCATTCATTCATTCATTCATTCATTCATTCTCTAAGGCTGGTTATCTCAGACAATGTCTCTAGGTTCCTTTACAATTCAATTACAATGCAATTATCTTGGCAAGTATGAGCAATCACTGATGAAATAAAAAATATATAATTTTTTGCTAAGTTCTGATGAGAGGACCTTTCTAGAAAGCTTTTAAATGTAGCATATATATATATATATATATATATATATATATATATATATATATATATATATATATATATACTCCCTTGACTCAGCTGGCAAAGAGGGAGGAGAGCCTGTGGCTTGGTGGTTAAATCACTGCCTAGTATGTAAACTGCCCAGGTTCGAATCCCATAAAGGGTGTGGCTAACTGAAGAGAGCAGAATGAGCTCGAAATGACCATCTTAGTCTTTCAATTTAATTCTTTAATTCTTTGTCAGAAAAAGAAATTTGGATTTGTAATGTTTCGCAGTTGCGACTTGAGCCTGCTTAACGCCCCTAGTTGGGGGCTGCAAGGCAAAAGAGATTGTAAAAAGTAAAACTGCAGTATAGCAGTTAAAAAATGTCAAGGTGTAATCAATTAGACATCTGTCTGAAAAACATATATATATATTTAGGTTGCTAACAAAGAATAAAGAGAGAACTGGTATAGCTATTTCGAGTTCCGTTAACTCTCTTCAGCCAGACTTACTCTTCTGAGATTCGAACCTGGGCTTATCTGCATGTTAGGCAGTTATTATAATCTCTAAGCCACAGGCTCTCTCCCACTCTGTTAGCTATCAGGAGAGAGACAGGGGGAGGAGATTTTCTGTTTTTTATGCTGGGACAGTACCAATAGTGATGGCTATTAGCACTATGAATGCCCAGTTCTAGAAAAGGGAGGGAGGTGACATTTCATTCCATTAGATATTTAACTGCTCACCTGCAGTATAATGAGTTGCAAAGCTGCAAACATGACTAATCATTTAGAGATTCATTATGTCTGCGGTCTGAGGCCATGGAATTGGCAAATGCACATTAGCAGCTGTAGCTTTGTGGTAAGCCTCATGCCACACGAGAGTTCTTTCAGTTCACAAGTCCACTTCAGTGCGAAAGGCATCATTGAATGGAACTGGCAGGCATATCACTACTTTGTCCTTCTGCAAGCAGAATTCAGATCATCCATTGTCCCATCTTAGATCCCTTGGGTTGAAAGAGCTTCCATTTCCTAAAAGAGAAAAGCAGACCATCAGCCCTGATCCACAATTTGTGTGGGCTAGTTACGTTGTTACTGAGAGAGGTATGGGAAGACAGGAGAAGGAAAACTCAGGTGGGGCACAGGGAGTTACATCTAGCTCATGGGAAAATGATACCCGGGTTCTAGCATCAAAAATTAACTTTCAGAGTTCAGTGTTATAGATCAGGTATGTCACACTCGCAATGTCACATGACGTGTCGTGACGTACCATGACTTTTTTTCCATTGCCGACAACGGGGTGGGTGTTTTGCCATGACGCATCTGGCCTGTGGGCCGTCAGCTTGACAAGGTAGTCCTTGTTTAGTGACCAAAATTGGATCTGGCAACTGTGCCTTTAAGCAAAGCAGTCACTACATGAAAATGCAGCTGCGCTTATGAACTTACTTGAGCTTTTCTTTGCCTTAAAGACCTGCAAATGTAAAGATTGGTCACAAAGTTACTTCACCACTGTTGTAACTGCAGAAGTCACTGTATAAGGGAGTCATGAAACAAGGACTATCTATATACAGAAAAGATTAGGTACATTTTCAGAGCAGAGCATAATGACTTTTTGTTTTTGACCTGTTTTTACAGGCTCAGTTGGTGAGGGGAGGAAAGCAAAAGCAGCTTTCTCATTACCATGGTAGGCTAAGGCAGGACATAAGCCAATCATGTATCCTGAGGCATCTTTTTTATAGCCGTGAGGCCAAAGAAGGGAAAAGATCCTGCCTGAAAATTAGCTGCAGCTACAAGCAAAGCCTGGAAAACTGAAGGAGTGTTTTGTAGAAGTTTCCCCTACAGAGCAGAAGGCTTGGTGAAAGTAGCTAGTTTGTGCCCAGGTTTACCTTTGATCATGACATGGGACAATGAAGAGGCAGCAAGCCAGGATACAATGAATTGACCCCAGTTAACAAACATCAGTAGCCCTTCTGATTCTCAGTTGTGTATGCAATGCTTGCCATCCTTCTTTTGCAAGAAAATTTAATAGTTTGCTCTCAATAGGTCTTACTTTAAGTGACTGTGCATTTTAAGTAGATATTTTCTAAACTAAAAAATATGGAGCTGTGTGCAAATAAAAATGAAGCAATACCCTCTCTTACCTTTAAAATTGAGGATGCCACACTAAACAACTACACTGCTAAAGAGTAACTATGGCAACTGGGACGTTGTTTCTGGTAGAAGTGTAAAAATGTGCCACAGAGCAGAAGCATCCATTTGCACTTTGGTTTTATTTGCATTGCCCTCTGAGTTTGCACAGGATGCTAAATACTTCCAAAAGATTCCTGTCACAATTTGCAAGTCAATGACTATTCTGTGTGAATATCAGGCCTGGAATAGTTTGGTGCTCTTTTCTTTCTGTTGTTAGGTTTGGGGCACAGCTTCAGGCTGTTATGGAAAGAGATGTGCCTCTAAGCAAGGACTGAGTTAAGTGGTAGTTAAATATAAATGAGTTTCACCTGGAGACTGAATAAACTTTGAGATCAGCATTTAGTAATATAATTGACTGGCTTTCATGGCAAATAACTAGGAAAATGGGAGTTTATTTATTCCAGCTGCTGCCTTGAAGGTATTGTCATCTTTGTTGTACACTGTATTTCTCATTTCCTTCGAACATCCTTGATTACACAGAGGAAATGTATGCTGACTCAGACCTGCTTTTCATATTTATCATCTTTCCTCCTTGCAAATTTATATAGAAGAGCTTGAATTATTTTGCAACTCTTAGGTTGTAATGTTAAGCATACACATGAGGAAATACATTAAATATGATAGGGTTCTGGGAGCTGAAGCCTCAAAGATACCCAACTTGGGGAAGTCCAATCAGTTTAATTTATAGTCTTTTCCAACCTGGGTATCCTCTAGAACAGAGGTCTCCAAACTTGGCAACTTTAAGACTTGTGTATTTCAACTGCTAGAATTCCCCAGCCATTTGGTTTGGAAATTCTGGGAGCTGAAATCCACAAATCTTAAAGTTGCCAAGTTTGGAGATGCCTGCTCTAAAACACATCTTTCAATTCTCAGAAAGCCAACATATAGAATTGTACAATACGACTATAATTTAATGCCACTTGTTAAGGAATAAGATCCATAGAACTCAGTGATGTTTACTTTTGAATAAACTTGCACCCAATTGCCTTATAGATGACCCGTGTAGAGTTGCCTACTTATTAGAAGGTCATGTCACACTCCCTACCTTGAAGCAAGGAGGTTCAACTTTCTTGGACCTATTGCTTGGATCTCATTTTGTTCTATTCTGAGCTAGTATCTCTTAGATGAAGAAATCAAGTCAAGAGGGATTATCACTATATTGTTCATTTTTTGAGTTATAAGGTAAAATTCTTCCATGTAGCAAGAATATAATTTAGTGTTCATTTCCATAGCTGTTGACATTTTGGTGTATACTATTTCACAGAGCTGTGCTGTCAATACAACAGCTATGGAGAAGTTTGAGATTAATCTGAAAATGTCAGTTCCTTTCCCAACCCTTAGCAGAACCTTCAGAGAAAACCATTTTTTATAACATCTATTAGAGAAATCTTAAGGGTTGAGTGCCAAAATCAATGTTAGAAATAGAGCCCTTAAGATTTTTCTGAATCACATAAGTGCCTTTTTGTTCACTGTGAACTTGAAAATACCTGGAGAACAGCAACAGAGCAATAAAAGAAAAAAATCCCAAAACTATATGAACCATAGCAAAGTTTATGGCTTTCTCCTGTTTCCAGGCCAAACCATTATTATTTCAAGAATTGATTAAAAAAAAAGGCAGCACTCTCCCAATTAAGGTACTTAGGTATAATGCTTAAAAAGATTTTCACTGCCTTCTTGTTGACTAGAATGCTAAATATACTGTTAGAATGTTTAGCTGATTATTTATTTATTTAAAGGGTCTTTATGCTGCTTCAATCATTTTGATTTAGGGTGAAATGCATGTACTGCTGCTAGGTGCTCTAATGGGGAGGCCTTTGGAGGTGACTCAGAAACTGCAGCTGGTACAAAGCTTGGCAGCTGTAGCTAAAGGGACAGTCTTACCAGGACAGAAAAAACATCTGGTTTAAAGTCATGACCTTGATTGCCAGCAGGCTTCCAGCCTAATTCAAAGTGCTGGGCATTACCTTTAAAATCCTTACAACACAGCATTGAAAAAAAACTCTCCTCCTCCTTGCCAAAGCGATTTCATGGGGATGGACCAGGCAAAGGTATTCTCCATGAGAATCCCCTCTCTCTATGGAACAAGCTTTCCCCAGATTTTGGGCAATCCCTACAAACAAACAAAAAAGTCTTGCTGTTTTAATGAGCTTTTGGGCCCAGCTGATCTGATTGATAGTGTCTATCTGAGGATATATTTTGATTTCAGTTATTGTATGTTATCAGGCCTCCTTTGAGTTTGGGACAGTTATAAATGCTATTGAGCTAGTTTGGTGTAGTGGTTAAGACATCAGGTTAAAAACCAGGAGACCCTGAGTTTTAATTCTGCCTTAAGTTAAGGCACAAAACAAGCTGAACGACTTTGGGCCAGTCCTTCTCTCTGAGGCCTAGGAAGGTTGCAATGGTAAACCACTATTGAAACATTTTGCCAAGAAAACTTAAGGGATGTGTCCAGTCTCCAAGAATCAGGCATGGTTGAACAAAAGAAAGAAAAAAAGAATGGAACTAAATAAATGAACAAAATCTCTTCTACCAAAGAAAGCCTTTTACAATGTAAGTAAGTTTATATTGCTACCTTGTAGTGGTCATTTGGATTTTTGCACTCCTAACGTTTGGGATCTCCAAAGCCCCAATTTCTGAAGCCTTGTAAGATGAGAATATCAATTAGATATAAGTATAGTCTGGTTTCTTTAGAAGAGGGGTGTCAAACTGCGGGCCCATGGGCCAGATGCATCATAGAGAAACACGCCCACCCCATTGCTGGCAATGGCAAAAAAGTCACGATACGTCGCGACACGTCATGTGATGTTGCGAGTTTGACACCCCTGCTTTAGAACATGTCTACCAGTACTACACGCTTCTGATTTACTTTAATCTGGCATGTTTTATATTTTAGGGCAGTGTTTGAACTCTATCCCAGCAACAGCAGTAAATGAAGCTAACTGTCATGAATTAGAGACCCTATTTCCTAAACTGCAAGGAGCTACTCTTTGCCCTTTGATGCACAGAAATGAAATTCAGCTTCATTCAGCAAGAGGAATATTTTCCTCTCACCACATCCTCAGAATAACCTTCTGAAGATAGCAACAACTGTAGAAAAAAAATATACCTTTGAAAACAAACAACCTTTACAGAGATAGAATTCATAGAGAGAGACATTGCCATGCTACTGTATGCATTAAACTCCACTAATGCTAGGATAACTTCTCCTAGATCTTTTCTGTGGGGTTACTGCTCAGTCTGACTCAAGAATCTCTACGCTGAAATTTACAATGTTATTCAACTTCCCAAGCCTCTTTCCTTCCATCTTTGATTCTCCTGCTCTTTCATCTGAAACCGAGCAGCAATTTGTAAAAAAAAAAAAGTTAGAATGATGTGCTTCATTTCTTTCACAGGAAAATAGAGGGTCTACATAATTTAATCATTTATGGATGTGGTCTTTTTTTGCATGGAGCACCTGTACTATGATTGTAGAGTAGAAGAATATCCACTCATCTTCACAGCAAGATTTTCTTCCCAATTAGATGTAGATTGCTTTACTATTCAACTTTGTAGAGCAATATTGGTGGATGAACATTTGTGTCCTATGCATTCTTTAAAACTCATAGAAAATTTTGTTATTATTTACATTCACAATGTCTCCTAACGTTCAGAAGCTTTCTATACAGCTTCTACTAATTTACATAACTGTGACCATAAATTGTTCAAGAACCTCTTTTAAATGCAAATCATCCTGTTTTCATTCTTTGGCATGTAAATTTTTCTGATGCTAGCTTTTAAAATGCAAATTCCCCCAATGAAACTTGTCTTTTAAAATATAACTGCTATTGTTTGCATGCAACTGTCAAGAGTGGACATTTTTTTCTGGCATAGAAAATTTTGTTTGTTTGCAAATTTTGATCAACTAAAGCAAATGGACTTTTCTTCATGTAAGGCCTTAGCAGGTTATGGAATCCAATGGAAATGGATCACTGAAATTAACTCCTGTCAGAATATGGCAGATATTTTTTTTATATACCACTTGGTTAAATCTGGACTATGACTTCGACTTCTTTGATTACTTGGTTCTCTACTGTGTAAGATAGTCCACCAATTTCTGCCAACCATTTGGTTTTCTTGAAATACCCTTTTCTTTTTTCTGATTTCATAATATTCCCTTTTTTGTTTGAAAAATTGTGAGTGATCCACATTACAATTATTTCCAATGATTACTTTGCCTATTTTCTAAAATATTATTCTTTAATAAGTGGCTTTTGAAATATATATAAATTGATGAGGTTGGAATGGAATTCTGTAATGACTTCACTGAAAAGTAATGCTGGCTTCTTGTTTAGGTAAAAACAGGAGTCTTCAAACTTGGCCCTTTTATGACTTGTGGACTTCAACTCCCAGAATTCCTCAGCCAGTATGCCTGGCTGAGGAATTCTGGGAGTTGAAATCCACAAGTCATAAAAGGGCCAAGTTTGAAGACCCCTGGGTAAAAATATAAAAAGGGTGCTATAGCACAGGGGAGAAAATTATGGGAAACGATAAAGATAAATTTAGAGATGTGTTTTAATACTGTAAAATCAGATGTAAGAATCAAACAGTTATATAATAACCAAGAGTTTTGAAGTATAAAGGACCATCTCAGTGCATTATGCCAGTAAGAAACCTTTATCCATAATAAGATGACTTAGCTATTCGTACTCTTACTTTCCTCAAGAGAAAATGTTTAAGTATAGTAAATATATGGGATGCATGTTGGCTCAGCAGTTAAGACACTGGGCTTGACAACTGGAAAGCCAGCATCCCAAGTTTGACACCCGAGCACCAGGCAACAGGAGAGTGCCCATCCTCAGCTCATCTTCTGTCAACCTAAGAGTTCTAAAACATATGAATGCAAGTAGATAAATAGATATCAATTCAGTGGAAAGGTAACAGCACTCCATGATGTGATGCTGGCCACATGATCACAGAAATGTCTTTGGACAGTGCTGGCTCAATGGCCATGAAAAGGAGACAAGCACCACCCCCTATAGTCATATGACTCCTTTTTACCTTTTTTATTAAATGTATAAGAAAATGTAAGTGCTGGTAAAATCCACCAATACATACTGTGTGTTTGAAACAAAGAGAATGGAGAAGGGTGTAACATTTCTGAATGAAAATAATCTGAAAGTGTGAAAAAGAATTGGTTAGGCAGGGAAGTAGAGTGGCAAGTTTAACTAGAAATGGTAGTATCAAACTGGATCAGGAGAAGCACCTTTTACTTCCTCTTCTACTTTCACTATTCGCTTTCAAGAGTAAAAGTAGAAGAAAAAGTAAATATCTTGTATGCAAATGTGTATAATAAAATAGAAAGAATAGGGTCTAGAAAGAATGGTTGAATGGATGTGGATTAAATATAAATTTGAAGGAAGGAAGGAAGGAAGGAAGGAAGGAAGGAAGGAAGGAAGGAAGGAAGGAAGGAAGGAAGGAAGGAAGGAAGAAGGTCCCAAAAATAAAACAAGTTTCATTTGGCAGGAAATGAAGACACCTTCAAAAAAGAGAGGTGAGAAGTTCAAAGAATAAAGTGCAATGAATCAGTGTACGGATGTGTTAAAGGAAATAATTATTTTCAAGGATATGAAAAAGCAGAACTATAGTGAATAATTTGGTGAAACTTAATTTAGTTATATTTTTTCTTATCTTATGCCTTCAAATTCTTTGGCTTGTTATTTTTTATTTTTATTCATTTTCTGCAGTTTGCATACCTTTCTTATTTGAAAAGGAGCAAGTACATATATGTTTTGCATATAAGAGTTTTCTCTTGGTAATTATTATCTCTATAGAGATACCCACACTACATCATAGATTTGGGGCATTTAAAATGGTCAAGCGAATCTATAAGCTAAGCTTCTTGCTTAGCCTTTGTGTCAGTGTTGTTCCACTAAATACTTATCACTCTTATACAAAAGGTCTTCAAATACTTAGTACTGAAGTGCTACCAAACTCGCATGCCCTAATATCCATGCTCTCCATGGATATCAAGGCTGTGCAGCAAAGGGTGTTTGTGGGTAGCTTCAAAGATCCTTTCAACAAAGCCCTTCCTTGCAAACTTGTTTCCTAAAGTAACAGGGTCCTCACCACTTTCAAGTGCAGTGACAACTGCCATACTATATCATTTTGCTTTATGATGCTTTGCACCCCTTTCTCAGCCTCCTCCCACACATGCAAATGTTGGAAGTGATTTCTGAGGAATCTTTACTAACATTTGCAAGTGTGCAGGTTGAGTCAATGATCTCTGCAGCATTCTCTAAGAATCCACCAGCTCTTATAAAAGATGGATGAGGCATTTCTGCATGCAGGGCAGAATGTCCTTCCAAATTTTACAGCTGCTAAGTAATGGAGTAAGTAATGGAGGAGGAGGAGGAGGAGGAGGAGGAGGAGGAGGAGGAGGAGGAGGAGGAGGAGGAGGAGACAATGACAGCAAAGAGATTGTAAGTCAAGAAAAAGTCTACTTTCTTTATCTTCATGATCTGAAGTGCTTCAAAGAGAAGTAAAGCTAGGCTGCCTGCCTTCCAGGTCAAATGAGGACCAGTCACTATGGAAAATGGGACATTGGATTAGGCTGAGCTTTGATCTGCTTTAGCACAACTTTTCTAATGGACCTATATTTGTATTATAATGGTTTACTAGCTGGTGTTATTTTTCCTGTCTTTTCCGGTAAATGCTGATTATTTAAAGAAAAGTTTAATAACCTAAGGCTTCAGGCTCTGAAAAATTCAAAGCCCTTGATACCAAATCATAACTTTCAATAGAAAGAAAGGAAACATTATTAAATACATGTGGAGCAATTATATCCACTGCATTTCCTCAATGTAAATTTTGTTGAATTGTACATTTTAGTATTTCTTCTGCCTGCAACCTTTTGTATCCTAGTCCCAGTTATCTTGTTAGCAAAACTATTATATCCCCAAGTATAGCCTTTGACCGCCAAATCCCTCTTTTAAACATTTCCACACCCAACATTTGTATAAGGTCTGCATATTTTGAAAGAAAAAAAAGGGCAGAAATGGACCTCATGTGAGTGTGACCCCCCCCTCACTGTTGTTGTTTTTCCCCCAGGTTCTACAAGCCTGAAAAAAGGTGGCACTGCTCTGAAGGTTGAATTAACTACCCTGAAGGGAGAAGGCAAAGCAAGCAGTTTTCCCAGAGCAGTGACCTAAAGTGGTTCAAGGCTGCTAAAATTGCTTTGTCAAGGTAAATCCAGCTGCCTTTTTGCTTCAATGAAGCAAATCACATTGTCTCCCTGTTCCAAACTGTTTTGCTGAAGCAATTCTATGTTGCTCTTTACAGTATTAGTTATCATGTGTTAGAGTAAATAGGAACTGATAAAGGTAACTCTAGAAATAATTTGTCTCCCAAAGAAATAGTATGATACACACACACATAAACAGATACAACCTCCTCAATTATCTCTTAGAAACTTTACTTAAATGAGTTCCTAAGTTTCCACCTCATTTCACTTATATGTAACAATAATTTTTGAGGCTTTGTGTCAAACCACCTTCCTCCTATCACAGGCTAACACAGATGTTCTTCCAGAAAGCAGATCCTGATGAAAGCACAAGGAGAAAGATAATTTTTACCTTTTCTAGCACTTTTTGGCAACTTAATTGAACAGTATGTCCCTGTAGAAAATATTAAATATTTGACATTAATTAGTTCAACTGACACACTTTGTACTGCAAATGGAAATCTGGCAGAGGTTGCTTCGCTGAATGTACCTTTTGACAGATTGACTTGCTGTTTCTTCTGATTCAATATAGAGTCATACGTCTGTACCAGAGAACAAGGTTAATTATAATTCAAGTTGGGGTTTTTTGAAAGACTCAGAGGACTTTGGTTTCTCAGAAATTAGAAATCTCTTTTAAAACCCCAGCTTACTTTCTTCCCAGCCACGGGCAAGAGCTTCAAAATAGATATTCAGTATCAGTCTGTTTTGAACAATAAAGAAAGAGAGGAAAACATTCAGAAGGTTATTATCCAAACCTCCTCATTATTTAACTATTTTCCATTTCCTATAAAGTCCGTAACAATGCAATCCCAGGTAAATGGCATTTCCATATAGTCAAAACTCTGGTTATCTGAACGCTTGGCATGCAGAACTGAAATCAATGTGGCTGTACTCTGGCTAATTGCACTGTGAAGTGACAGTGTATTCCAAGCACATTGTCAGTCACAAGGTTCCCCCTGGCTTCAGCAATACAGCTGCTGATGATATTATAGGAAAATTGGCAATCACTGAATAAGAAATGGCAGCACCCACAGTATCTTGAGCAGCTTGTAGCATGATGATATATTATCTCATAAATTGAAGATGATCACCAGCAAATAAATGTTTTGGACAATATACAAATTTGTTCCAGCTTACAATGACATTTTGTCACACCAGCCAATGAGCTTGGTAGCTAGTTCAAAAAAACTATACCAAGAGAAAATTATGCTCCAAGATCATGTAGTGGAATGCTAATACCAATCTTTGCTTGGCTACTTCAGTAGAGTTGATAAACACACTCTTCAGATTAATTTGTACCATTACTAGTAACCTGTTTCGAAAAAAAGGGCTGCAAGCATTCTGCTCTGTTTCAAGGGGTTAGCTAAGCAAAAGGGAAGGCAAAGCAGAAAATATGGGATTGCAGAGAGCCATAACAAATGAGGAATGCTACTCTGAAAGTAAATTGTTATTTCCACTGCAAACATAGTAGGGATTGCACAGATCTTTTCCAAGTTAAGCTTTTCAGATTCTGATATACATCTTTATAAGACTAGTGATTAATCTATATATATTTTTTAAAAAACATCATTTTTAAAAGAATATATCAAAACAGTGGATTAAATTTGTTATCTAATATTCCATTAATATAAAATACTGGAAATCTGCTGTGGTGTATCAATTTTGTTAGTAGTTAAACACATCAATTGCATATCAGTTGGGGAGCTGTTCTGTCCCTTCCCCCAAATCCACCTTACATAGCCAAACTCTTCTCTTTCCGATAGTTTTCTACCTGCATGGAGCTCAGGTCCATCTGTGGTTAGGTTGCTAGAGGTACCAAGTCTTTTATATCATTTCATTCCAGGGGAGGAGGAATTTTCCAACAAGTAAATTCAAGAGGTGGAGTACCAATTGAAAGGACATTCTGCACTGTATGGAAAGGTATCTGGTGATAAGACTCAGTGTAGGCTGTACTATAACTCCTAACTACTACTTGCACATGCAACATCAGGCAACTTCTGACCTCGTAATGGGGATAAAACTGAGCAGATCCCAGAATGCTAGGAGATTCAAGCAAAAGTGAAGGTTGCCAGAAAGGATTAGGAGAAGAGTCACAGCTGTTATGCTTTTGGGTAGTGATTGTATCTCGAAGCAAGAAGCTAATTTTATTTACCAGGAAAATACTCCCTAAACTCTTAGAGTGGAGGAGAGGAGGACAACAGCCAAAACAGCTGATCAGGATCTGGTAGTTCAGATAGAAGGAAGACTTAGTAAAAACAATTGGGATGGAGAGGATGCACCTCCAATCAGTTTGAGCTTGTCATGTAGAAAGCTGAACAAAGCGAAAGAAACTAGAACCACTTTTATGAAGAATCTCAAGAGTAATTTTATTGCTAGTTAACTATATTATAAGAATCTTGCCAAACTGACTGCATTTCCTTGGGAATGGTAAGATAAGGCTTCAATGATTCTGGGGCAGGTTGGGCCTTGAGCCACTTATTGCAGCACAAAGGCTCCAAACTTGGGACCCTCTTAACACCTCCCTCCAATCTAGTTGGACATTCCACCATATCTTTTCAGATATTCCTATTAATTTAAACAAACTGAGCCATCAGCAATGTCCTCTGAATAAACAGGAAACTTTTCAATAGTTAATTATAACAGAGAACATACATGACAGAGGTATCTTTCAAGTTGTTGCATCTGAATAAATGATAACACTTTACAAATTGCAACCTGTTCTGCCTCTACTTCCAACTCAGTTGAAATACTGATGTTTCCATTTCCAGGGAGGCAGCCAAAAGTATCACAATTGTACACAATGCCCTGGACCAAACATCCTTCCTAACATTGTGGGAAAGGGATAAGCCCTTCCTTCCCCTCCTCCCCAGAGGACAGAATATTTTGAGGAAAAAAAATCTATGATATCACTTTTTTTTATCTCTGAGAAAGGTGACAAGCAAGCAAGGAAAAAAGTCCAATTCAAAATATAAATCTTATTCTATCATTTCTATTAAGCCAGGCAGAAAACACTGAGAATTATGAGGCTATAGAAATTCGTGAAAATGATCTGTAACATTAGGAAAATAGCATCATCAGCCTCCTACAGAACAGGAAGAACTGGAACATCCCATGGGCAATGAACAATGGACAGATCTTCTGATAAATTCTATCTGTAGAATGTATCTGTTGTATCTTCTACTAAGAATGTGACTGTATGGAAAAAAGAACTAAGATCATATTCATGTGTTTTTTATTTGGATGCTTGACAACTGACTCACATTTATGACGGTTGCTGTGTTCCAGGATCATGTGATCAGCTTTTGTAACCTTCTGACAAGCAAAGTCAATGGGGAAACTAGATTCACTTAACAATCGTGTTACTAATTTAACAGCTGCAGTGATTCACTTAACAAATGTGGTAAAATAATTGTAAAATGGGGCAATACTCATTTAACAAATGTCTCTCTTAGCAACATAAATGTTGGGCTCAATTGTGATATATATTCTGGCATCTGTTGTAATTGATAGGGAACATTTTTTATTAAACTAAACAGCTAGGAAGCCCTTTCTAAATAATGGGTCTCCTAAATTGACATGATGGTGAGATCATATTGAAATAAAAGACATTACCATTATAACTTTATGTATATAACTTTATGTAAACAATGCATAGACTTTGTTCTGGATATATTGCCAAATTTAGGACCATTTTATTTGGCATTTTGTAAGTGGCTTGCACTATCAGCAGGTCATTATGAAGATGACATTATTAGTGCTTCTGATTATTAAACTTTCCACATGCTTTACAGAAGCTGCTATATAAAGGAGTCCTATTTGCATTCTTACAGGACAATTGATCCAATACCAAAAAGAAAGAAAGAAGAGAAAGAAAGAAGGAAAGAGAGAGAGCACACCTAGGCCATAGTTGCTTCTGCAGATAATACAATACATGGGACCTAATTCCTTCTAGTACACTGTGGGGTGATGTCAGATCAGAATGCACTGCACTTCAGGTTGATTGGAATACAAATC
Source organism: Crotalus tigris (assembly GCF_016545835.1). Classification (NCBI taxonomy): domain Eukaryota; kingdom Metazoa; phylum Chordata; class Lepidosauria; order Squamata; family Viperidae; genus Crotalus; species Crotalus tigris. The sequence goes on along the minus strand of NW_024096808.1, from coordinate 277,075 downwards.
AGGAGTTATCAGACTGATATTGTCTTAATTGTTTTCATAAGCAAACAATTCAGCAGACATTTTAGATATGCTAAATTTTAGAACTTCAAATCATCTCTGAGTTGTGATCAAATATTAGCCAAAAAGTTATTTTTGAACACCTGCACTTATCATGATTCTTGGCTAAATTTACTAAACTTCTTTGCACTATATTCCTTGTAATAAGTCATGTTAAGTGTAATTCAGAATAAACACACATAGGATTGCCCCATAACACATCAGACCACCTGGTAAAGTGGTAATTTCTCAGTCAGTTTGGCCCCAGTTTATTCCCACTCGAGTAACCAAATATAGTGATGCATAAAAGGCTGAATGATTTGTATAGGTGATTTTTTTTGGGAGGCTGTGGGTGATGATGCAGTAAAACATCAGTGAACAGCTTCTTCCAACAGCTACCAGCAATGTTTTGTATTGTTAATTATGGCTATCAGCCTCTACTAGAAAATGGAACAAACAGAAGCACTAAAAAGAAAGGGAATGATCTGATAGATTTTGCAACAATTTGTTGTTTATTACTGCAGAAGTCAAAAGGTGCATTTTCATAGGCTTTCATGTGGAAATTGAGATTTTAAATGTGATTTAAGGTTTAAAAGAAAATCTGGAAGAAGGATGTGGTGAACTACAAAACTGTATGGTACTTTTCATGAAGTTGTTAGAATCAGGTTTGTTTCAAAGACACCAGTGAAGCATAAAGAACTAACTGTATGAGAAACATTCTTGTTTTGTTGAGAGATGATAGACATACCTCACTGCATATATTCTGACCTAGTGTCTTTTGGAAAAGTAATTATTATTTAATATTTTATAATTCCTTGTGAATTGTCAGCCGCCCAAAATTTGATGGGCAGCCATATTACTTTTCTAAATAAATACATCCATTGGGTGCTAAAGAGTCAGAATTAGCTGAATGACTGAACAATCACAAAAGGAACAAGTTAAGCTTTCTGATTTGAAGAGGCAGCAGTGGTATGTTAGCACTGCATTGGTTTACCCAGTGATTTATAGACGAAAGAAAGATTCTTATAAGCTTCTTTACAATTAGGAAACTAATATTCTCACAAATGCAGAAAAAATAGTTTCATTTCAAAAAGCAGGGTGTCTAGGTTTCCTGGAAAATGGATAATTGTTCCTCAACCCTTATTTATGAGTGAGGTGGGGTCTCTCTGTTACCTTTGATCTTTCTAATTGAGTCTCAGTTTAAAAGAGAGGATGTTAATCCCTTCTTTAATACTAAAAAACTGTCCATCTGTTTTTATTCTATGAACTTTTGGAAACATCCATTTTCATTCCTAAAGTCAGAGAATTCCATTACTTATAATAATGCTGTTGTTTTTGAATATACCTATAATAGTGTGCTACCTTCATTACATTGCCAGATTTCTGGGAAGAGAGCTAAAACCAAAACATCCATCTAGACTGGATCCCATTCCATTTTAAAAAATGTATGGAAACTAGCCCATGGGATGATTTGCCAAAATCTTGTAGCTTTCTTTTGTATTGAATGGTTTTAATTCCATTAGTTCAAGAATACAGACGGCAGCTTTGTGTTTCTTCCTATTGAAATCTACAGTAACGCCTGCTAGAAAATTGAAGAGATCAGGTGATCTAGTTACTAAGGAAACCTTTAGAATAAAGCCAGATATAAAGAGATGGAAGGAATGATAAGTACTAAATTATCCAATACTGAATGCTAATCATATTGTTTATCTCTCTTTTTTTAAACAACAACAACAAAAAAAACCCCCACTGCTTGCTGTTGCTGCTGCTGGTCCATTAGGTCCCTAAAAATACAATTTTGGTTTGAATTAACATCTGGGCAGATAATATTTGTGACATATAAATACAACCCCCAATTTAACACCTTGATAATTACATTAGTTCCCTGGCCACAAAATATTGCCTATCAAGCCTTAGAGAACCAGCTCCTTAGTTGCCTCCTCAGAATTGCAGTTGATGAGGTGGCCATGTTAGCCACTTGCTCAAACACACACTGCGGCAGTATCAAGATGGATTGATCTGAGGACCGTTCAAAATGACATTTTGCTGTCAGCAATGAGTACAGTAATGTCAATAGTCAAGTGGCAAACAAGATAGTCTGTAACGTTGCACGTTCTAGGCCCACTGATTTTGGCTATGAGTCTGGAAAACTGTTGGCCCCAAGTTCTCATCTGCTCTGGCCCTCAACCTGAAGTAGTTGCTTCATTAAGTCAAATGATACAGATGGTCTTAGATTTTCCTTAACTAGGAGAATAATTTTATCATTTTGAAAGGTAACATCATCTTTCAAAGGAAGTGTAAGGCTAAGGTGTAGATCTGTTTTGATCAATACTGTTCCATGGTTGTATTAAAACATTTGTCAGCTTGTCCATGACAGAGGATTTCTGTGTAAGAAAGTAATTATTTTCACTTTTGAAGTGACATCATCTATTTTGTGCCTTGTGGTTTTGGGATGATTGATAAACCCGTAAACTCAAAACCAGCAACAACAAATATATTAAAATCATTTCATCATCTGATTAAATGGAGGATAAGCAAGAGTAATATTACACTGAGTTAGTAGTTCTGGCTTCCTTTAATTGTTCTAAACAAAAAGGCAAAAGTCATCCCTGAAAGCCTGAAAAAGTACTTTTTAAATTCTTAGTTTCATGTTGTAAGTGCATTTAGATTAGATTAGCTATTTTTGGGAAAGAGATACTGTAAATGGAAGAAGACTCTGCATAACTTTTCTTTGATCCTTGAAGCACAAATTGGTTTAAAAATGTAAAGCAATCATAAAGAGTTGTATCTTGAGCATAGCTTCTGGCATCCTTTTATTTGTTGTAAAAGAGGCCTAGCCAGTGCTTTTTTTGTAAAAAAAAAAAAAAAAAAAAAGGTGCCAGAACTCACCTCACTCATACAACCCGCCTTGCCTACCCTACAAGGTTTCATCCCAAAAGGTGCCGGAACTCCGTTCTGGGCATTCTATGACAAAAAAAGCCCTGGGCCTAGCTATGTAAGATCATGGTTCAGTAGTTGCCATTTTTGTATAAATGAAATGTTGGGGGGACAACTGATAAAAAGAATTCATATGAAACTTATATCTTAGCTTCTGTAGGCATCTTCATCTGAGCAAGCTGGTTTTGCACTTGAGATAGAGATAAAGGAATAATTGAGACAGAAATAGAGATATCAAAATGGATAGATAGAAATACAAATGATATACAGTAGATCAGGGGTCCCCAATCCCCAGTCCATGGACTGGTACCGGGCCACAGCATGCCAGCAACTGGTCCACACAAACAAGTAAAGCCCCATCCATGGGATGCAGGCAGCACACAATACCACGCACTTTCCGGTCCATGGAAAAAATTTTCTCCATGAAACCAGTCCCTGATGCCCAAAAGGTTGGGGACCTCTACAGTAGATGATAAAGATAAAGGTTTCTCCTGTCCAATTGTGTCTGATTTTAAGAATTGGTGCTGCTCTCTGTTTCTTAGCCGAGGGAGCCAGCATTGTCCAAAGACACTTTTGTGGTCATGTGGCCAGCATGACTATACACCATGGTGCATGGAATGCTATTACATCCCATCAAAGTGGTACCTATTTATCTACTTGCATTTTGCATGCTTTCAAACTGCTAGGTTGGCAGGAGCTGGGCAAATAATGGGAGCTCAACCTATTGTGTGGCGCTTGGGTCTTGAACCTGAACTTCCAGCTGACAAGTTAAGTGCCTTTAATTGTGCCCCTGATATAGATGATATCTAGGATTTACTCCATATATAGGAGAGCAGACTGTTTTGGGAGCAGACTGTTTTGGAGTGCTATGATGCCTGCACTCAGCAGAAATGTATCATCTCTAGCTTTAGCCTTCCTTCTCTTGGCATCTTTTCCTAACATTGTCACACATTCATTAGTGGGAGCTACCATGCTCTTGCTCCTCTCTCTTCCTCTGTATACAAAGAATTGAAAAGATGTCTTCATTTCCAGGGGTAGGGAGAAAGGAGAAGGCTGTACTCTCAGTGAACATCTGAAGGAAGGAAATCCATATCCTGCCAAGAAAAGGCTGTTCTGTCTCAAAATGTTACAGAGAGGAGGTAAGGATGAAGCAGGGAATTACCTGGCTCAAGATTGCTTAGCCACTGTTGCTGCAGTACACTTTTTATGTATAAAAAAATTCCCTTCTCACCCCTATAGGTGATCTCTATCTTCCCCAATTTCAGGTCCTTTACCAGAGGCCTGGGAATTTGAGGGTTTTATGAAAGATCTTAGCTGTTTCTAGTATTGCACTCTTCTGGACAAAGAGCTCTAATATTGTTCCTAGAGTTCGTTGGAGCCACTTATGAGTTAAAGCCCCAAGTGTTCTTACCATCATTGGGACCACTCTGGCCTTTACTTTCCACATCCTCTCCAATTCTTCCTTCAGATCCTGGTATATCTTCAACTTCTAATATTCTTTCTCCCTGATTTTGCTGTCACTTGGCAGCACTACCACTCCTATTACCACCATTGTCTTCTGGTTATTGGCTAATAAGTCCAACCCACCTTGAATTCCATTGACTCTTATCTACCACCATTTTTTTTTGACTGTTTGTAGTTTGGATTCTTGTAGAGAGCAACAGCATGTAAAAAAACTTGTATTCATTTGAACTGCCTCGACTCCTGATTTCCTCCATTCTCATAGAGAAAAGTATATAGAGAAATAACAGGACAGGAAAAAAGAACCATCTTCATGCATTGCCAGTTTTTAGGGATTCTTTTCTTTAATTGTCTTTATTTTCTGAATATATTGTACAGCCAAGAATATACCTTCAGTTCTTCCACTCATAACTCCTTGAAAGGAAAAGGAAAAAAATGGGAGGGGAGGGGAGGGAAGGAGTGGTCAATCTATGGATTTTTTTTCCTCATTCAATTTTGGCATGGATCTCCTAGAGGATTATGCATAAACAAAGGGGTATATATGTCATGTTCAAGCTGCAAGAGTTTACCTACACTTCTCAGTCAGTTAGAGATATCAGTGAGCAATTTCTACCTTTCTATGAGCAGAGAACCAATGTAAATTCATTTCAGTCCATGCACATTTGATAAGAATGTGAAGAACAGAAAAAGTCCACACAAAGTTTCTGATATCTCCTGAAAAGGTCTTCCTTTGTTCAGAACTGCTAATTTCTAGATCAGTCTTTCCCAATCTTTTTACCTTGGATAAGAAGTAAGTGGATGTTGTGCACCATATATATATTAATAGGGTTCTGTGTACAGCATATGTCCCTTTCCATTCATTTTCTATCATTATTCAGTCTGGTACCTTTTAATCTGGATCTGTCAAAGGGAGGTGAAGATCTCATATGTGACTATAATAGTGATGTTTCAGAATCCACATCTCCTTTTGTCATTTAGTATCTTAAAACTTTTAGAGATCCTAATGGCTTTCTTTCAAAAAACCAAACATAATGTTTAATCTCTCTCTTTTTTAAAAAAAAAAAAAAAGTAAAAATCTCTGCTTGCTTCAAAGAAGGAAAATTTCCTGTAGAGCTATCAAATGAATCATTGTTGATTTCTTTAACTTCTGCATGTAAAAATAAGGTGTTTTGTAGAACTATGGACAAACTTTTGCAAATAAATTATTTTTCTTACTGACTCATTACTCTGTGCTATGGAAGCTGTAAGTGGGCCAGGTCATTTTGACTTGGGAATGAGGTTTTCTTTCTTACTGAATTTGCTAACACTCTCATAATTCTTGTTCATGTGGTTGATATTCCATTCTGATTTACATAAATGGAACATTGGCATGCATAATATACAAATACTGCATCTATGTACTCATTAGTTTGTTACTGGCAAATCCCACATGAATTGGGGAGAGAAAAAAAGAAAAGACAGACAAGCATAACTTGATATCTCAGACAAAAAGGATCTACAAAATTGAATAGGCTTCTCTCTGTATAAATTACTTCAGCAGTTTATGCAGATTCAACTGACAGATACATTTCTGTTTTACATTTCAGATTTTGAGGAAAACATTCCAGATGTCATAGTCCCCTTTTTCTTTTATTGCAAATCCCAGTTTTAAGAAAGTTCCCAACTAATAATTTCAAATATCTTCCAGAGTCATCCAACCATTATCATCTTAATGACGATTGGGTGACACCAAGTATTACAAGGGAATGAATACTGTTGTCCTAATATAGTTTATTCTCTTATATCATTTGCCCTCCTATAAATACATAAAATACATTTTTAAGAAACATGTAGGTTAGCCAAACTCCTTTGAGAAACAATGTAAACCAGTTTCCAGCAGATTCTCATCATAGAGGGCCCACAAAGGTTTGAAGAAATGTTATGATTTAAATCTTGAATTAAGTCTTAGGTTTCTGTGGCCACAAAAGATATTTAAAGGGGGTCCATGATGAAGAAAAGGTTGAGAACCACTAATGTAAACCATATATGTTAATGATTAGAAACAGAGAAGGAATAATGGTACATGCACATTACTATTGGACATGGGTGTGTTTTACTTTTTTCCTTTATTTTTGACAGACTTGTAAATGGTAGCAGAATCTTCATAAGGGGACAGTGGGACCAATGAGAAAAGTCCAAGTATTACTCACCTTCAGTTCCTCAACTTTGAAATGATTATTTGAAATCATATGAAATAATTGCAGACTTCCTAGAGTAACTCAGTGATAATTGGGGTAATGTGTGGCTTTATCAGTGAACTGCATCTTTCCTGTTTTGTAGGCCATATACTAGCCAGTTTGTTGTAGTGGTTAAGGCATCAGGCTAGAAACCAGGAGACCATGAATTTCCCATCAAGATTGTACCATATCCTCTGTTTCCCTCAAATATATGATTTTAAGCCATTCTCCATAATCCCCAATGTTGCACCCTACTACATTCTTGAGAGAATCTGTTTGGTAGTTGCCACCACTCAGTCTTCTACCAATAAAATTCCTCTTCCCTCAGGAGAAAGAGGAATAAATGTCCTCTTCTTGCTTGCTTGCCCTTTCAATACTTAGCAGAGAGGCTACTAGAATGTAGGTATTTAGCAGCTTATCTTCCTGGCAATAATAAATTTCTTCCCAGCCTCCAATACAGGTGGGACAAAACAGCTCTATCTATCTATCTATCTATCTATCTATCTATCTATCTATCTATCTATCTATCTATTTATTTATCTATCTATCTATCTATCTATCTATTTATCAGGTCAACTGATAAATCCGTAAAGGGTTCTAATTCTCATGTAGCTCCCCTATAGCAATTTTCTTCAGATTTTTCCATCCATTCTTTAGGTCAGGGTACTATTTAGTGATGTCCTGGAGAGGTGGGAGGAGTGTCAAAAGAGACAAGACAGCAGGTGCAGCAATGGAACTGAAACTATGTCTCTTTGAACTGAAGCCATATCTTGAACATAAACTGTTTCAACTCCTCTCTTTGGAATGCTGCTATAGAGTATTGCATGCTAAAGCAGCTAGACACAAGATGCTTTTTCAAAAGACAACTGGACTTTATTTTGCCTTGAAGACATTTCGGTTCTCATCCAAGAAGCTTCTTCTTATGTCTAAGTATATTCATCCATATTGTATGACTGAAGTATTATTATTATTCTCATCTTCTCTAATATCCCCTCTTACTGGTAGTATTGTTATGATTATTATTACCCTGTTATTTTCCATGTACCCTGAAAGCTTCTACACTGAAGATAAATTTCTTGTTCTATTCTGTTCTGTTCTATTCTATTCTATTCTATTCTATTCTATTCTATTCTATTCTATTCTATTCTATTCTATTCACATACAATTACTTTGATTTTTTTTCTTACGCTAGTTGATCATTGAATTGCTAAGCAAAACATAAAGACCTTAGACATTACTCTGAGCAGGTCATATAAGACAATGGTCTATAGCAAATCTGTCAGCCTCTGGTTTTGTCTTGTTGCTTCCCTAGAATCATACAGAGACAACCTGAAGTTGGTGCTCACTGATCTTTCTAATTGCTTTGTACTGTCTTCTTCATTTAATCTGATTATTGATAGCATCCAGGCAACTGTTATGAGTTTCTCAAAATCCTACTTAATTCTCAAGCATCCATGAACTTTAATCTGAGCAATGATCAGCTAAACTTGCTGCTTGGCATGAAGTAACAATGCTGCCAGCCAGCCATCTCCTTTATATTCTAAATGCCAGAGACAAGAATATGTTTTTAAAGGGTTAGGCATAAGTTCAGGAATTCTAAAATAAAAATTGAGGAATATATTGAGGAACATGGAATAAGGTAGCAAAGACTTTATGGTTACAAGTGGAATTTGCTAATGGAGTCCTTGCAAAGTGTGCTCTCTTTCTAGGATTGTGGGATACTTAAATAATGGATTAGTTGACACTTGACCAATATCCCCAGATTCAAATATTTCTACTTACATGGTTTGGCACTGGATGGAATTATTTGTGAAACTTGTTTAAGAATTGGTGGTGCTCCACTAGAGTTTTAGGAGTTTTGCAACATACTTCTCCAAAAGAACTGTGGATATGCCATTCTATTCTTTTCCATATTTTGGGAGGGCATGTTTATCTCCATATTCTCACTAGAGACATGGTTTGAAGTATTCAGTGCTTTGAATCAAATTTCACTGCTTCCTCTTCAAATCAAATGATTTACTGAACTAAGTTCAATTATTTATAGCCAAGTGCAAATCTAACAGCTAATTCATTTGACTGTGCACTGTCATTTATTTCAAAATGTCATGATGCATTTATCATTACCTTTGGAAATATACCTGGGGGGGGGATCTAAATCTTCAAAGCTTTTATGTTCTAGGAAAACACAGGAAAAATTGTTTTGGCTATGCAAAAAAATAACTGCTTCAATGTATTTTAGGGGGGGAAATTATCTGATCTTAAAAACAAAAACTTTCACTGTTTATAGTTCTTTATTATAAAATGTTGTAGCCTTATTTCACCATTCTAAATTCAGGTAGTTGGTTTAATTTCATGGGTCCTGGGAAGCTGGCGTAAACTTAATTATGGTGACTTGAGAATACTTTTTTCCTCATTGGTGCTGTCACAGTGATTTAGAAAAAAGAATAAAAATATAAATTCCTTACACATTGGGTTTCCCCTTGTCCTGTGAGGAAGAGTAACTTCACAGATCAAACCTAACAGCACCAGTTAGATTTTGTTTTTCTCAGTTCAGTTCCATCAACAGAATATATAGCTAGCAAATGCCTAGTTCTTCCTCCTAGTAAAACAGAGGCATGATTTGTTTTTGTCTTGTAGAGAGTACTTTTCTTTCTGTAATACTGAGTACCTCAGCCTAACATTTCTCTAACTGCATATATATTTGCAAGATTTCTCTAACTGCATCTAATATTTCTACACTCATTTTTAATTTCTCTAATTTGTATTTACCTCTTACTGCAGAGATAAGGAAAAGACTAAAGATATACAGATAGTCTTTGACTTACAACCACACCTGAGCCCAACATTTTTGTTGCTAAGGGAGATATTTTTTAAAATGAGTTTTGCCCCATTTTATGACTTTTCTTGCCACAGTTGTTAAGGAAATCACTGCTGTTAAGTTAGTGATACAGTTGTTATGTGAATTTGGCATCCCCATTGACTTTGCCTGTCAGAAGACCACCAAAAGTGATCACATGACTCCGAGACATAGCAAACACCATAAATATGAGTCAGTTGCCAAGCGACTGAATTTTGATCACATGACCATGGGGCTGCTGCAACAGTTATAAGCATGAAACATGGTCATAAGTCACTTTCTCAGTGCCATTTTAACTTCAAATGGTCACTAAATGAACTGTTGTAAGTTGAGGACTACCTGTACTACTAGTTTCTCTTTAGAGAAGGATCACTCCAAATACAAAATCAAAAGCATCCATTTCAATAACCTTGGTTTGTGTAGGTTCTGGATGGCAGAAGAGAGGCTAGGAGGCCATCTGAAACTTGAATAGGGCTGCATTCTTAACAGGCAGTGTTAAAATTCTCCAAAATCAGGAATAAATTGGTAGTAAAAACATCAAATGTCCCTAAGTGCTAAATATCCTTGATGTTCCAAGGGGTGTCAATCTCTCAACATCATGTGACATGTCGTGATGTATTGTAACTTTTTTCCCATTGCCAGCAATGGGGTGGGCGTGGTTTCAGCATGATGCATCTCGCCCGTGGGCTGGCAGTTTGACACCCCGGGGTTAGATACTAGGAGATACGAGATTCTTTTGGGCATCATCCACATGGATGCCCTCAGGAGAAGTGTGGTAACCCAAATAATTCAACACACAGGAGATCATATTTCAAATGATGTTGTCAAAAAGAATGGGAGATCACCCACAAATATTCTGAATGGCCGCTCCTCACATAAACACCATAAAACAGCAGTTTCTTTCAAGCTCAAGTGTCAGGATGCAAGGAAGTTAATATCTCAGCAGCAGTAGAGTCTTTAATAAGAACACTAAGACAGCCAAACTCACTTTCTAATCACATTTGGAAACGTTCAGTTTAACCACTTTATGGATATTAGACATCCTCTAATACAGGGGTTCCCAACCCCCGGTCCATGGATCAGTACTGGGCCATGGCATGCCAGCAACTGGTCCACACAAACAAGCAAAGCCCCATCCGTGGGATGCAGGCAGCATACAAAACCATGCACCCTCCAGTCCACGAAAAAACCACTGTCCACGGAACTGGTCCCTGGTGCCCAAAAGGTTGAGGACCTCTGCTCTAATATCTATAAAGTTTAATTTGATACCAGGTGAATTTTACCTTTTTCTTTGGATTTAAGAAATTTTAAACAGAGACTTAAGAATTTAAAATAGTATACAATTGGCAAAAAGCAAAGAAAAAAAAAGATTTTGATTTAAGAGAGTTTTAAATGGATTGGGAGACCAGAGACATTTGGAATGTTAATCATTTTTGCTCTAAGATTTGAAAAATGCCTAGTATCACTTAGGTGAGATAGGCAGTATATAAATTTAATAAATAATAACAATGATAACAATGAAAACAAGTGCAATGTACTTCTGGGAAACAACTGAAACAGAACTAAGCTGATATTAGGAATTGAGGCTTGCTTCAGATACAATTGAACTGTGCACTTATATTGGAAAAGATTTATGAGGCCACTGCAGAAATTTGTGCTACATTTAAAAACTGTACTTTCGAATTAAGATCCAGAGACTCTACTACATTTGCTCAAACTGATGTCCAGGTTATAACTGATCATGTCATAAATCAAAATGTACCAGAAGAGGAATCTACAGAGACAGAAGTGGAATTTACTTCATCTGACAATCCCCTCTTCAGCAACTTAGAGAATCAGAAGAAGGAAAGACTAAGACTTCAAAATACAAAGCAACTATATTGCAAAGAGAACAGAAAAAGACGTTTACTGCAGAGGAAGAGATCTATACTCTCTCAAAGACTACTACAAGCAATAAGAACTGATCTATTGGTTGAAAGAGAAAAAAGACATTTACTCCAGAGAAAGAGACGTACATTTGCTCAAAGATTATTACAAGTATTGAGAATGGACTTATTGGTTGAAAGGGAAGCGTTTTTATGGAAGCTTGTGTGGCATAGAAAGAAACCCAGAATTAGATTGAAAAACAAATTTAAAAATCTTTAATGGAGTAAAATGCAATGTTGACTTCATGGATTGTTTTAAGGATAATGATCTAGAACGGAAAAATGCAATTATATACATGCATGTTTAAATTAGTAAAAACTGTTTAATGGATTAAAAGGCAATGTTGGTTCTATGGATTGGTTTAAGGATAATGATTTAGATTTAGAAGTAAGAAATCTACAATTATATTTATGTGTGTTTAATTTAGTTTGATGACTTTTTTGTTTTATGGAAATTTGATATGGAAATATGAAAGTTAAATGTGGAGTGAAAAAAGGAACTTGGCTTTATAGAGACTAAGAATGCATTCCTTGGAATAATAGATTGATTTAGACTGGAATTTTGAAATGTTTAATTAATTAGGAGAGTTTTGTGTATAATAATATGTCTTGATATGGTATGATGATTAATTGGATGGAATTTGGTTTCTTTAATGAATGGAAATGAATTACGTAAAAGACTACTATAAGTAACGAAAATGGACTTATTGGCTGAAAGGTTAAGGATAATGATTTAGGTTTAGAAGTAAGAGAACTATAATCATATACATGTGTAATGTTTAATTGCTTAAGAGATGTTTGTGTATAATAATACGATTTGATAAGATATAATAATATTGTTTTTTTAATTAAACTAGTTATTATTGGGAGAAGAAATAAATAAGATTGGTGATAAAAAAAGGATGAGAGGGATTAAGAACTTGAATATATATTGCAAGAGGTATTTGAAGTGATAATATGTTGATGTAAAACACTATCTGATTATGGTAATTGAAATTGATTTAAAGTTTTAATAAACAGGTTTAGTAGAAATTTAGGATAGAAATGAAATATATTAAATTTACTATGTTACTTGAGGGAAATAGAGAGATGATAGTGAATGTATTAAGTTGAGCTGTTATTGTGTGATTTTATGTTGGAATCTTTGTTTACCCAAACACCACGGTGTGTTTTAAACACTTTTTGTTAAAACTATAAAACCAATAAAATATATTTTTTAAAAAAAGGAATTGAGGCTTGCTGAAGATTGTAAATGGACACCAGAGGGAACTAAAGGACCAGGCAGAAAAGAGTTAAAATAGTTACACTGGTTATAACCCTTTGTTATCTTAAAGAGGTTTTTGGTAATTGGATTGAGATATTAATAATTAACATTTCAGAAAGGATACAAATTTCACTGGATAATTATTTAAAACACTTTTACTTGACACAGCCATTATATAGTTTGAAGGCATGGAAGACAACAAAATTGAGATCACACAAAAGGGAATACAAAAGACAAATCAAAAAAAGGATGTAGACAGCTGCAACAAGAAAGCCTGAATGATACCTCTATGGGATTCACAAAGTAAACTGGTGAAAGGTTTGAAGACTCCTCTTGAATGCCAAAGGTTGATGAAAGATCAAATCCTGTGATACCACTGGAATGATTAAGATTGTGAAGAGCAAAAAGACAGAACATAAAGTTAGACTATTTGATCATTGACATACAATCATTTTTTATATTTTTGGCAGCTCCTAATAGACTTTTTGCTGAATCAAGACTGAAAATGTGAGTTCTGGATATAAATAATGAGCTTTGGGAAGAAGAGGGTTTTTTAAATTTCTAACTTTAAAAAGCATGAAAAGTTATTATATTAGCTTATCCTTGGTGTGGTGAAGGTTGGAAACTACTACTTTTGTTGTGTTTTTTTTTTTACCTTTTTCCTTTTTTGCACCTTCTGAATTTTCATTTTTCTTCTTTTCTTCTACTTTAATTTATATCAGTTTTTATTATGTTTATTAAAAACTTCAATACAATTATAGATTGAAGAGATTGGTTGTAATTGGTTAGAGATTGATTAGAATCTTACAAACCTGGTTGTGCCATAGATCTTCACCATTCTTACATTCAAGTGAATCAGAGAGGTATTTGTCTGAGCCCTTTCTGATCACTGAACTTTGATGGCACCATGGTTAGAAGGCAGTATTGCAGGCTAATTCTGCCAACTGCCAGCAGTTTGATCCTGACCAGCTCAAGGTTCACACAGCATTCCATCCTTCAGAAAAATGAGGAGCTAGATCAGACATGTCAAATTTGCAACATCACGTGATGTCGCACAACGTATCGGGACGGTTTTGCCATTGCCGCCAATGGGGTGGGCACAGTTTCTGGATGATGCATCTGGCCTGCAGGCCAGCAGTTTGACACTCCTGAGCTAGATTGTTGGGGGCAATGTGCTGACTCTGTAAACTACTTAGAGAGGGCTATAAAGCACTATGAAATGGTATATAAGTTTAAATGCTATTGTTATTTCTATTTTCTTCTGTGATAGATAATATGTTTTTCCTCTCATTGTTTTGGTGACAAAGCTCGCAAATCTCCATCAAAGTCATCTTAATTTTGTTGTTACACTGAACTTTCCAAATAAATTATTCATAATAACTTTCCAAATAGATTAACAAACCTTTCTCCTATATTTCTTGGAAAATATGATATATACATCTGTTGAATACTGAAAGTTACAAGATAAACTAAATTGTTTTTACCACAATTCAATCTTTCCACAACCTGCATCAAAAGCAATTAGACAGTCTGCCAGACCCCCTGCCCTGTGGAACATCACTTCCCACAAAGTGAGGTTGGACTCAATCCTGATGGCCTTCCAGAAGGCTCTTAAATATGGGTCTGTCAACTATCTGGGGGATTTCATGGTAGAAGAATGCCTGTTAGATGGTCATATGTTGATTAATGGAATGCACCCTCTGTATGTTTTCATGCCATTTTGTTTTGTTTTTATTTTAATTGTTGGTTTTAATAGTTTTTGTATATTTTTGTGTACATTCTATGTACTGTGCTCAAAGTCACTATGTGAGATGAATAACTATGCAAATGTGAATGAATGAATGAGTGAATGAATGAATGAATGAATGTTTATGGCTTCCTTCAGATGGTTAAAAACTCCCTTTGAAGTCTATCATGGTAAAATACAGCATTCTGGGGGAGGCATTTAATTGTTGGCAATAAGGGAAGGGGATATTGAATTCTATTCATTATAGAGTTTGAAAGTCTAAAATGTATGAAGAATTGCTATTTTTGAGAAGAAAAATGTAAAGTGTTCACTAGGGAGAAGGAGAAGTCAATAAATACTTTATGCAGATGTTGTCATCCACAAATTCCTTTAGGCTAGTTCCTTCACCAACATGAGAAATTGCATTTAGGAGGAAGTAACTCCTGGAATCAGATTTATAATACAATAACAGAATCAGGGTCACAGGACAAAGTTTGTCCTCATCTTTTCCATCAGTATAGTCAGAGTATCTGGAAAGCAAGGAAGAAGAAATCTCCTGCTGATGCATGATGGATTGAAGAGGGTTTCTGAGAGCCAAATTTAAAGCCTTTTCCAGCTTAATAGAAATGTGAGCTGTGGTTAGAAAGCTATTCCCTTTGTAGTACTTTGGGGACATTTAGAAAGGCTCCAACCTGCCTGGATTTGACATCTGAAGGTTCTTCTAAATGGACAAAAAAGGATGAAAGAGGGAATGTAGAGAATAGTGTTGGTTCTTCTCATCTGTGGTCTGTTGCAGTTTTTCAAGCCTTCCATATATAACTACACAAAGTTGGATTGATGCTTCTAAGATGTCTGGAGTATTCTATCAAATTAGTACATCTCATATTTCATTAGATAGGCTTTCCCTTAAATTGATCTTCCAAGGCAACTTCATTCCAGCCTGCATCCTGAGTAAAAAGTTAATACAGTAGTTTGCCACATATGCCCATATTTAACAATTACCTTATTCTACATGTCATGTTTTGCAGCTGTCTGTGGTCTCTTTGGTGAATCACTGAAAGTATCTTTCAGTCTCATCATGAAGCCAATATATTGATTTATATTTGAGCTGTTCTGTTGTGGGGGCTGCCCAGTTTGCAACCCCTATGATAAAAAGGCCAATTATAAATCTACTCATGAATAATCTGTGGGAAATTCTCCTGGTATCAAGGAAATATATAATTCACATTGATCAGTGAAAGTTGAAACATTTTGGGACCTCCATCATACTTGTCAATGAGGAACCAAGAGACAGAACAGCTGCTGGCATGCACAGTGACTATTGTACATGGAACATCTGTTGTGTTAATTTTCCCATTGCCTTGTTCAAAAGGTCTATATGGGCTGCCCACTTGGGCTGATACTGGGACATTTGGTCCTGACAAAGTGTATTCAGAATCTAACTCTCCCTTGTATCTTTAGATTGCTCAGCTATGGTCATTCTTCCCTAATGCTTCCCATTGAGCTAGGTGTTCCCAATGGTTTCCGCTTGCTTTGATCTGTACCCCTAAGCAGCTACAATCAGGTATAAGCCTTGAAATTTATTCAGAGAAAACATGTACATGTGATTCAGTGAGATCTCTGTCCTGATTTTCACTTGGAAGTCCAATTAAGATACAGCTAGGTTTCTTGGAACAAATAATAAGAACACTAAATTCTAATAATAAAGTTTCATTGGTTTATCCAAACTCTCTCACACACTTATATTCACAACTAGAGCTGGCAAAGCACCAAGACAACAGAATGTTCTTATCACACAAGAAGTGTTTGGCTTGTCTTTTTTTTTTCAGAGCTTTTATAGCCCATGCTCCTAAGCAAACATCCACTGTGCACTTCCTTAATTGATTAATTAATGAATTGTTAATTAAATAATTGTTAATTGGTTTATTCTTTGCTTCCCCCCCCCTTTTTTTTTTAGCTATGTTCCTTATTGCTCAGGTACCTGCTTTTTCTCCCATTACAGACAGGTTGTGATTGCTTCCAAATAATGGTGCTGTCTTTATACTGCTTTTTATTTTCAGGCACTGGCTCTAGCCTCTTAAAGATTATTCTTTTTATTTATAACAACAGAAGCAAGGCATTAGTGATCTTGGTAGTGGTCAGCAGTACTCCAAAAAAGGATCAGTTGCAATCATCTCAGTGGAAATGTTTCACTGGAAATTTTTCTTTTCCTCTGCGAAAAATGAAAGCAAAAGTCTCCTTCTTTTGGCTGATAAAATCATTTCCAAACTAAGAAAGCTATTAAAGATTTTCTGTGACTGGCATAAAGACATATTTATAGTAAATTTAATAGCAACAGCACTTAGACTTATACACAGTTTCACAGTGCTTTACAGCCCTCTCTAAACAGTTTACGGCAGAGGTCACCAACCTTTCTCGGTTGGTGGAGAGGAAGGAAAGGGAGGGGGAAGCATTTCACATGTGCGCATGCGCACACTTGCATATGGAGCTGTAAGCACAGGCATGATGCAAATGTGGTGGGGCTAGCATTTGCGTGATACTCGCTGTCCAATTCTTGCGTGACACAGTGCTGTTTCTGCATCCTGCAGCACTGCGGTGCCCATTTTTGCACCCCACCATGCAGCAGCAGCCCATTTTCATGCCCCAAGGCATGGTAACGGCCCATTTTCATACCCTGAGGTGCGGTGGTGGCCCATTTTCATACCCCACAGTGCAGCAGTGGCCCGCTTTTGCGCCCTGTGGCACAGTGTCCTGTTTTTGCACCCTACGGTCCCAGCACTAGTGCAAATGGGGATGTGTGCATGCACACATGTGCACACTGGCCAGCCTGTCCCACGGCCCGGTGGCCAGTAGGCCGGAGCCCACTAATGGGCTGCAACCCACAGGTTGGAGACCCCTGGTTTACAGAGTCAGCAAATTGCCCCTAACACTCTGGGTCCTCATTTTACCAACCTTGAAATGATGGAAGGCTAAGTCAACCTTGAGCAGGTCAGAATCAAACTCCTGGCAGTGAACAGTTAGGCTGCAACACTGCATTCTAACCACTGCACCACTATGGCTCTATTTAAGGTGCCTCTTTTTTCTGCCCATGCAATGCAACAGATCTATGGCCCTCTGCTTTGGGTGGAAGGAAAGGTCATCACCTGTCCTTTCCTATTGTAATACATCTCTTTGTTACTGTGTTTTGTGGTTTGTTTTATATAGTTTACTTCTGAAAGATATCTAGAACCATTATAAGTAGAGATAGATCAGGAGTCACAGAAAGACAGATAAATGCTAGGGATGTAATTTTTTCCCCTATGTTTCCAAAAATTGCTTTGCTACCTTAAAGTAGCCATGCTTTTATCACAGGATCACAGCTGACAAATTCTATCTTCATGCTCCGACAACTTTTGGAAATCAATCATGTTAAAGGATACTCACTACAACCCTATTCAGTTCAGTGTTTAATCATGCAGGAATTATGTTTCTTAAGATTATTAAAGGAAAAGAATGAAACATACTGCTCAATGGTTTTTCATCTCCTCCGGAAACACACTGGTAGAATGTTTGCAGTCCAACTTCTGTAAGAGAAAACTACCTTCAATTTGGCTGGTGAAACAAGAATAACTCCTAGGATCTGTGAGAACTTGGGAAGAGGGAGCAAATGATGAAAGATGCATCACAATGCTGCAATATAAGCTGTGCCCCTTTTGTATTTTGCTTTGCAATGTCTCCTGCAGGTATCTAATTGGCAAAGGTTGCCAATGATTCATTTTGTCACTTCGATGAATCCTTTGGATTCTGCAGACATTTTTCTCTGGAAAAAGTGTAAGATACGATTCCAGGGATAGTAAAGACACCTCCAGATGTTGGACTACAAATACCAACATTCTGGACCTTTGGGATTACTGTGGCGAATGTGGGCTTACTTCTGAATAGTTATTTTTTGTAGCTTGCCTATAGATAGAAATCTTGCAGGACTAAAGCAACCAGTTACATAAGTGTTCAATATACTCTGAATTGCTAGGAGGGATGTTCTCTTCCTGCCTATCAGAGATTCCAAGCTCCACTGTCTCTTTGCCCTCTGGAAAAGACCTCATTTCTCCTGTGACTCTGGACTATATTGCATTATATCTTGGGATGTATCGACACCCAGAAATCCATAAGTTCCTAACACTGATCTAGAACCTAAATCTTGACCAGATGTTCCTTCACTAGTATATTGTTATTAGAGCGTAGTAATGAACATTTTTTTTAAAGTTCAAAAAACAGTGGAACTGAGGCTAATTTTCACATCCTGATTTAGTAACGATTGTCTTTCTAAAGCATCACTGCTATTATTATACAAATGCTAACTATACACAAAACATGCTTGGAAAAAGCTTTTTTTTTTCCCTGTGCAGATACCAGTGAAGGAATTCATTTTAAAATATAACAAACGTGAAGATTTTAAAATTAGAGGAATGAAAGACTCCTCCTACACATTTTATGGAAATAGAATATTCTTAATGGGATCTGCAGGGCATTCATCATAAAAGCACATAAAAACCCCACTGCAGGAGCATAATTTTAACTTGTGTAGTTTGCAGAGAAACAAATGGCTTGATAGGCTGAAAACTTAACGTGGTGTATGATTGCATTCAACAAAAAGAACCTTTTTTATTGGCCTACGCATCATAGTACCAGGCAATCGTTCTTTTTACTCTGGGATAATCACAGTTGCTTAAGATGAAGCAGGCTATCGAATTCAAAGGAAAGATCTAACTGGAGAAATTCTAAAGAGATGCAAACATGGATAAGAAGGAAGAAGGAATATTTAATGCCTTGTTTTTTTAAAGCAGATCTTATAAAGATAAAGATTTTTTTAAAAGAGTTATAAGCTTGGAGAACAAGTTGTTGGATCTTCTCAGTCAGATCTTCTGGTATTTTACATTATAGCCACATAGTAGCTCACCACTTGAGTATTTTATTTACACACTGCTATATTTCAAAAGGAAATAAATAAACATGTATATTGAAGCAGTATACAGAAAGCACAAACCAATGTTTCTATTTGCTGTCTTCTGGTGCTCCTGGAGAATTGTGCTTTTAAATATTTGAAGTGTATGCAGGCTATCTTAAATGAATGTTATTCCCACTGAAAATAGAGTGATTTGTTCTTTTTGTCCAGTAATTTCAGCAGATACTTTCATTTATATTGATTAATGCTTTCCATAAATATGTAAAGACAAACAGAGGTGGGTCTTATGAGTAAATATTTACTTATACAATATACTTGTGTTTTAAATTGATTTTCTATGCTGGCTGAGGAATTCAGAGAACTGAAGTCCACTCATCTTAAATATGACAAGCTTGAAAAACACAGTTCTGTATATTCCTTATTAATGTGTTATACATTTTACGTTTATCTAGTGGTCCCACTGTGGCATTATTAACAATAATGTACAATAAAACAATAATGTGGAGGCCTGGGGATGTACAGCTTAGCTGTTTGGCTGGTCAAGGATTGATAAAAATTGAAGCTAGCTTCTTTAGATCTTTGGCTAAAACTTAATAACTTTCCACAAGACCTTGCACCATTAAACCTCCAAGAGTTTGGATCAAGGCTGTTGCCTTGTTAAACTAGGCCAGTGGTGGCAAACTTATGGCACGGGTGCTAGAGGCGGCACTCAGAGCCCTCTCTGTGGGCACGCTTGCCGACGCCCCAGTCCTAGGCCTTCAGCTGGATTTTATAAAACCTTTTTGCTTTAGGCCTCCACTGCCGTGTGCAAAAAAAAAAAAGGTTCAATCAATCAGTCAATTTCAACTTCTCGTGGGAAAAAAAAGATATTGCAAAGTTGGAATTGATTGATTGAACTTTTTAGTCCCACCAGTCTGCCGTTACCACTGCAGCCATGCCCACCCAATGGGCCACGCCCACCCGGCACCCAATGATGCATAAGTGGGTTTTGGGTTGCAGTTTGGGCACTCGATCTCTAAAAGGTTCGCCATCACTGAACTAGACTTTTCTCCTTCCTCAATATTCGAGTTGGACTATGCCCAGGCAAAACAAACTCTGAGAAAAAGGATAGAGGACCTAGAGAGATAAGTGAACTTAGAGAAAGCTCCATTGTTTCTGGCTCCAGATTCTATTAAATATACCGTCATACCTTAGCCAGTCAGAGATAACAAATCATCAGAAAGCCTTTTTGCTTGCACAATGTCATGTGTTTCCCTCAGCTGTCCTGGATGGCAAATACAAAGGGATACAATTGGCTGAAAGAATGTGTCCCTGTGATTCTGGAGAGGTGGAAACCTGTGGACACATTTTTCTTTGCTACTCTTTTCATAGAGACATTCAAACAAAATTTATTTTCTCAATAACTAGTAGGTATCCTGACTGTTCCGATACTGTTTATCTTCAGTGTTTGCTTAAAGATGAACAGATCATATCATAGCGCAGGTAGCTAGATTCTGCACAGCAGCACTAAAGATTTGCCAGAATTAGATGAATAATTCATTATAAACATTTTATATAACTAATTGCACCAAATCTTTTGATAGTATCACCCTGTTGTATTTAGTGTTTAATAACTATAGGCCTTAAGGACTAATATTACTTTAAAGCTTAGGTCGTGCTCTTACTTATGTGCATCTGATAGATAGCCTGCCAAACTATGATTTCAATATATATTTTATTTATTATTATTTTATTCTAGAATCTTTAACTAGACACTCTTTGAGAATTTTTAATTGTACTGGTCTTTGACTGTAATAAATATTTGACTGATTGATACTTGCTTGTATATATTATTTTCAGTTTTATCTTATGCCTCCCAGAGTCACTTGTTTGTGAGATGATCAGCCATATAACCATAACTAGCAAATAAATAAATTATTAGATCAATGATTATGGTATTGGTATGGTTATAAATATATTATGTACAATAATGTTTCTGAAAAATGTACAAATATTGTGCACCGTGAGTTTAAAATTATCAAATTTTAATACAATAATTATCAATTATTGTATATTCTTGCTTTTGACATGCTTGGTTGCTTTGATTTATATTTTTAGAAACAGAGAATCTTGGGTACTTTCAGAGAAAAAGAGTAAGCAAAGGAATGAATGTACATTCTTACTAAGATGTGATTATTTTTAAGTATACTTTCTTAAACAAACCCAAGACTGGAAATAATGTGCAGATAAGAGAAGTAAGCATGTCTTGTTTAGCTAATTTTCAGTTATTTTTCTCTTTTTTATATATGCTATGATTTGACAAAGCTATGGATTAGTGACAAGCTTGAGAAGGCACAAAAAACATCAAGAACTGGCCAGAAACACAACAACAAGAAAACCCACAAACCACCATGAAATAACTGTGCCTGCTGGATTTACACATCACACTAGGGTGCAGTTGCTTAAGCAAGTGTAGCCTGTGCTTAGTTATTTGTTTCATTTTCTTTAGCATTGTGCAAATAAGATTAGTAAATGAAACAGTGCTTATTTTAGGGCAATAAACCTAATTTGGACACTGCTTTATTGGTTCGTAGTGACACCAATTGTAGCTTATGTAATATATGAGCTCAGAAGACAACATTACTTACTTATGACTTACTCTTTTTATTACTAATATTAACATAATAGAGACACCACGGAGCATTAAATAACATTTCATTTAGTTCAAACTTTATATTTTGTCTCTGATAATGATAATCTGGAAATGATGTAGGTCACTCAAGGATATTCACAACTCAGATGTCCATAGCTCACTGGCAAATAATTTGTTTTTCACTGAGGACATGATTTTATTCACTGTGGTTAGTCATTAATTGGCTTTCAAAGCTTCATTCTTTAATTTTCACGTAGCATATCTACAGTATCTAGCAATATTAGAATCTGCTTGAAGCACAGCATAAGAAATGCTGTGAAGAAGCAGGTTTTAGAATCTGTCTGAAAGAATGGCCTGCAAGCAATTTGACAATAATAATGTTGCTTTGTCTGACAGCTCTGGTGTACGGCTTCTTATTGGTTTCATTTTTATTGAGCTTTCTTATAGCTATTACTCCTTCTGTGCAAACACTAATGAAGTGCTCCATTTCACTGCATTGCCTTGTTTTTTCACATTGCTCTTTAAAGGCTCAATATCCTTTCGTGTCAACTATAGAGTTCCTCAAAAAATTCTGCATTTGCCCAAAACTATACCTGGGGACACTGAAAATACTTCTTCACAATTAAATTATCCTGACCCAAGGCTTGTTATGAGCAGGCAGCTATGGCAAATGGCAAGTCAAACTTCTTTGTTTTAGAATATGGTGCCTTGTCAAACAAGATGGTGGCTTTTAAAACCTAGTTCATAGTCCAGATGAATTGTTTACAAAAGCATACATTGTCAGTAGTTTATACTCCTATCCAATATGCATTTCTACCCAGGCTTATTTTAATTTTTAAATTAATGTATTCAATTTGTTGGATCCTGTAAGCAGAACTCACCGGAGATAGGACATTTTTATCTTTCCTTCTTTTTGTTTTATCCTCCATAATCCTTGAGAAATCATTTTGTATCCTCTGGCACAGGATGGAAGCTAATTGTGGAGAATTTAGAGCAGCATGCCCCAGGATTGAGCTCCCCAGACTGACCTCCAATTCCTCTATTGGAATTGCCTTCAGCCCTGTTGACTGGAGAATTCTGGGAGCTGGAGTCGCAACACATCTGGAGGCCGCTACATATCTGGAGGGGTGATGTAAAAGGAAGATGAATTCCATTAAAATTGCTTTCTTCCACTTGGAGCTTACATTAGCTGTTGACCTTCTATTCACATCTATATAGATATATGAGTCAATAGAAGAGGTTAATCCCTGGAAGGTGAGGCAGGTGAGCATCTGCAAGCAGTCTTTCATGGACTGCTCCAGCCCTCTAGTATAAACCCCTGACCTTCTAAAATATGGATTAAGACTTTTCCAACAAGCTTTTGGAGACTGAATCTCTTCCAGTTTGTATTGTCACTTTAACACTCTTTGGGTAATTCAATATGTCAGAGAACCAGCTGAGGACTTCATAATTTGCAAATCTTAGGAATTAAAATTATATATATATTGAAGGAGCCATCCAGTACAATATAAAGCACCCAAATAAAGAAAAATTGGCCTTCAATATTAGTCAGTACTAGGGAAAAATAACAAATACAAATATTCACCTTAACGATTAACATACTGCTGCTAATAAATATGAGAGCCAGTTTGATCTAATGGTTAAGACATTGGGTTAGAAGCCAGGAGAACAAGAATTCTAATGCCATCTTGGGCACAAAGCCAGCTGGATGACTTTAGCCAGTCATCCTCAGCCCTAGAAGCAGGCAATAACAAACCTCTTTTGAAAAATGTTGCTAAGAAAATTTCAGGCACTAGTCCAAGCAGTTGCCAGGAATCAAGACTGACTTAAGAGCATCGGAAAACAAAACAAATCCAATATAGATGCAAAGCAAAATACAGTAGAAATGAAATCAAAACAAATTATCTCAGACTTCTAACAACTTAATTTCTATAATAAATATAGTTGAAATAATTAAAGTAGAGGCAGGCATCTACCACAATTCATACATAATTGTGTACATAATACCAAGCATGAAGTTTCTGCATTGGCTGAAAGGATTGGTTATCACCTTTAAAGTCCTCATTAACATACACCAGCAACAATTTGACAGAGCTGAATCTCCCCATCTTGGCCAGTCATCAACCTCTTGTTTTTTTCACAAGTTTGTTGTGAATCCCTGTTTTTTGAAAATTATATGGGATGTGGATCAGGAGGCAGGCCCCCTAAGTAGCGACTCCTGTTCTTTAGAATGTGCCCCCACTCTGAGGTATGGCTGCCCCTATTCTAGCAGTGTTTCAAAATTGTACTATTTCAGTACGTGTTTGGTCCTTAGGATAGTTTAAGTTATAGAGGCTTATGAGATTTTTGTTGATTGGGATTTATAGCAATGTGCATCTCATATTTCTCTCTACAGTATATATAGCGTTACACTCTGTCCCCAGTTCTTGTTGATTGGGACAGGTCCTAAATATTGTAAATAAATAATATTTCTTTGATAATCTGGATCTACAATTACATAAAAAGAGATTATTTTTTAACATATTACATTGAAAATGCTTCCAAGAAGATACATCATTGCTAAAATCACACATCAAATTTTCTTTTGCAGGATCTAATCTGGGGTCGGTCACTGGGACCAGAGGTTTTTTTTTATTTGTCCAAGCTTTCGAATTTGTGCTTGTGTCCACAAAAATGAAGATGGTCACCAGCATGAGTCCAAAAACTTGGAAAACTAAATCTCTGGTCCCAGTGACTGATCCAGATTGGCTCCTGCAACACTACCCTGGGCCACATATATTTGCTTTCATTTGTGAAATTTTCTTGTATAATTTCATTTAATTGTGAAATAAATGAATAAATATGGGTAAAATAGCTTCCACAAGAGCAGAACAAAATCATTTCATGAATACAGAAGCTCACCAGTGATAATTCTAAACATATTATCAATATGATTTGGTGATACAGTAAAATAATCTAAAAAGAAGCCCATTATTTACCTAAAGTTTGGATATATATCTAAATAGATATTCTGAATGTATATGATTTCTGTGCTAACATATGTATATTAACTATTAGCACTGTATTTTTGATAAACAAACTGAAACAATTCAAGCCTTGTTTCTATTGGCTAATTTAATTTATTGATACCATTTGGTAGCACAATAGTCCTCTGTTTCATAATACACAATTTGTTTCTCAGTCAACCAAAGCAACAGAGTGATCAACCTGTTTCCTTCCATGGGATTACATTTACATCTTTAACAAATTCAGCTATAAAACAGGCCAAAACCTGCCACTTTCTCTTACACAAGGTGTTTGATTCATTTCAAAATCTGTCTAGGTGCAGAGGGAGATTTTCTAAGCCTTTGAGAAACAGGGCATTGATTCTTATGACTGTTTTGGGGATAGTAGGAGAATAAATGATCAAGGTCTTTCTCTTTCTCTCTCTTCTGATATTTCAGGCAATAAAAACCCATTGGTATTCTTCTCTCCCCCCCTCTAAAAAAAATCTACTGGAACATTACTCGATCTGTGAAGAAACCGTGGGGCTTAACTCTCCTCTCAGCCTGTGAAGGATGGCAGAGGTCCTGAAAAGGCTGAAGAAAAAGGCATGTAAACAAGCACTGCAGAAATCAAAGTATGGTGATAATATCTGTTACTATCTCTTTGTTCTATGGTTAGAAAGAAGTGCTGCCACCCGTGGTGCAAATTATGATAATAGACTTTCAGATGAACTTAGATTATGCAATTCAGTGCTGCCACTCAACTCTTCTTTTGCATTAGGGAAATAATGATTTTGTTTCTTTGTTTATAGCAGATTTCATATTTCATTTTTGACCTGGTGTTTTTTAGGTTAAAAAAAATATAGAATTAAAAATTAAAATGACAAGCATAAGAAAGCCCGTCTGCAGTGAACCAAGTAGGGCAAAGCAGATGTAATTGTTTACTGCACCATAACATTATTTTTCGATGACTCTTAAAATGTCCAGATGCATATGACTGGTACCCAATTCGGTGGACCTATTAACTTTTTTTTTACTTCTCCTTCAGGAAAATGTTGGTCTTGGTACTCTTCCCTGTGACATTTGTAGTTCTGAAATATTTAAAAGGCTTTGGGCTGAGCCTTCCATTTGATGTCCCCCATCCAAATGATCCATATGCCCACTTAAACTTGCCATTGCAATGACTTTCTTCTTAATATCAACCTCCTCCGTCAAATACCAGGATCACCCACTCACTGACAGCCAATCTCCCATCCCTGATCCTGGCCCGTGCTGTCAATAAAATATTTCCTTATTTTAATGTCCTTGCATTTAAAGCCAACTGCTCCGGTCCTACCAGCTGTGACTCAGCAGGGGTGGCACTGTGCTGTTGGCAGTGATGAGGTCAAGCAAAACTCCCTTGGAATAGAGTTTAATAGGCTTATTTCTGCAGTTAAGTGCCTGTGCATTAGAATGGGCTGCATTCAGAACATAAATTTTATTATTGTGCGAGAGCTCTAGAAGGCCGTTATGAATGTTTTAAACAAAACAAAGAGAGAGCATAAAGAACTGGAACAATTCTGCCTCCAGGGGCTATTTATTTAAAGTTAGATGATAAACAGACCCAGGGATATACAGTACATTCCTGTGAACTGGTAGATGTGGGCCATTCATAAATGAGAAATCCCACTCTTTCATGTAAGGGAATCCTGCATGAATCAAGAATATGAGTCCTGGATTAAGGCCTTTTTAAAAGGAGGTATCAAAAGCCTCCACTTTCTTGAATTATATAAGAGGGGGTTATGTATTTGATTGCGTGTCTACTACCTATTTTACAAATGTTATTATAGTAATAGTAATAGTAGTAAAGTTGGAAGGGACCTTGGAGGTCATCTAGTCCAACCCCCTGCTCAGGCAAGAAACCCTACACCATTTTGGACAAATGGCTGTCCAGTCTCTTCTTAAAAACTTCCAGTGTTGGAGCATTTACTGCTTCTGGAGGCAGGCTGTCCACTGATTAATTGTTCTCACTGTCAGGAAGTTTCTCCTTAGTTCTAGGTTGCTTCTCTCCTTGATTAGTTTCCACCCGTTGCTTCTTGTCCTGCCTTCAGGTGCTTTGGAAAATAGCTTGATTCCCTCTTCTTTATGGCAGCCCCTGAGATATTGGAATACTGCTATCATGTCCCCCCTTGTCCTTCTCTTCGTTAAACTAGACATACCCAATTCTAGCAACCGTTCCTTATATGTTTTAGCCTCCAGTCCCTAATCATCTTTGTTGCTCTTCTCTGTACTCTTTCTAGAGTCTCAACATCTTTTTTACATCATGGTGACCAAAACTGGATGCAGTATTCCAAGTGTGGCCTTACCAAGGCATTGAAGAGTGGTATTAATACTTCACGTGATCTTGATTCTATCCCTCTGTTAATGCAGCCTAGCACTGTGTTGGCCTTTTTGGCAGCTGCAGCACACTGCTGGATCATATTTAGGTGATTGTCTACTAGGACTCCGAGGTCCCTCTCACAGTTACTACTATTGAGCATGGTGCCACTTATGCTGTACTTGTGCATTTGGTTTTTCTTGCCTAAATGTAGAACCTTGCTTTTTTCACCATTGAATTTCATTTTGTTAGTTAGTGCCCAGTGTTCAAGTCTGTCCAGATCCTTCTGTATCTGAAGCCTGTCTTCTGGAGTGTTGGCTATTCCTGCCAGCTTGGTGTCGTCTGCAAATTTGATGAGTTCCCCATCTATCCCTTCATCCAAATCGTTGATGAAGATGTTGAAGAGTACTGGGCCCAGAACAGAGCCCTGGGACACCCCACTACACACTTCCCTCCATATAGATGCAGTTCCATTGAGGACCACTCACTGAGTACGGCCGGTCAGCCAGCTATGGATCCATCTGGTGGTGGTTCTGTCTACCCCACATTTTTCTATCTTGTCAAGTAGTAGGTTGTGATCTACTTTATCAAATGCCTTACTGAAGTCCAAGTAAATTATGTCCACAGCATTCCTCTGATCCACTAATTTTGTCACTTGGTCAAAGAATGCAATAAGATTTGTCTGGCATGATCTATTTTTGACAAACCCATGTTGGCTTTTAGTAATGACTTTGTTTGCCTCTAGGTGTTCATTGATTCATTGTTTGATTATCTTTTCCAGGATCTTCCCAGGTATTGAGGTCAGGCTGATAAGTCTGTAATTTCCTGGATCCATTTTTTCCCCCCTTTTTTGAGGATGGGAACTACATCAGCTCTTTTCCAGTCCTCTGGTAGTTCCCCTGTGTTCCAGGATCTTTGAAAAATATAGATTTTTGAAAAATATATAAATTTATAGATTTTTCCCTATAAAACTTGATTATCAATATTCATTGCATTAGATAAGCACTTATCGCTTTCAATGACATGGCTCAACCTTACAGCAGAGCAACAACCAGTAGGCATTGTTTTAAAGGCCTGGTCCAAAATAGCTTGTTCCCTGAGGTGAAGGAGAAAAGTCATGTGCCACTTTCCCATTTTAATGTTCAAATTTTCAAACCTGTAATTAATTTTGAAGGGCATGTTACTTCCATGTGGTTATCCCTATTATTCATTAATGCATTTTATAATTTATAACTGCATTTCTTTTATGCTTTTTCTCTCAGAGCTTAAATCGTACTTCCCATAACAACCATTTGAGATAAGCTGTGCTAAGAGGGTACCTTAGCTGAGTAGTGATTTATACCTGAGTCTCTCCCAGTTCTGATGTTAATGCTTTAGTGTTTTTCAATTTCCTAATTTAAGGCCATGTGGGCTTCAACCCCCAGAATTCTGTAAAATTCTAGGGCAGGGGTTTTCAAACTTGGCCCTTGTATGACTTATGAACTTCAACTCCCAGAATTCCTCAGCCAGCGTGCCTGGCTGAGGAATTCTGGTGAAGTCCACAAGTCATAAAAGGGCCAAGTTTGAAGATCCTTGTTCTAGGGACTGAAGTCCACACATTTTAAAATTGTTAAAGTTAGAAACACTGCCTTAGTATATCAGCACTGGCTCTTTTTTGAAAGCTTGCTGAATATAGGATGCAAATGAGTGAGATAAAAGCTTCATGAAAAGAAATACCTATTACTTTACACTCAAGTTGAAGCTTCATATGAAGCTGTGTGTATATGTGTTTCTTTGCACCCAAACAAAAAACAAACTAGGAGATAGGGAGATTTTCCCGGCTACCTTTTTTAATTTTCTCTATCTGTAGATTTATATACAATGTAAAATATTATATAGCGATACCATTATATAAATAAACAGAGAGAGCTCCCAGTTTGTTCAGGTATTTCTGTATGAAGTGGCTTTCAATTTCACTGACAAGGCACTTTGCAGCTGTGATACAATACATATTCTCAGGATGAAGAAGTGATGAGATTTGCCTCAACAAGATGCTTCAGGTCACCTTACAAACTTGTCTGATATGTGTGATTTCAGAAGAAGCAGCTACTTCTGAACCCCTGGGCGCTGGCTGGAAGCTTCTTCCCAATATTACAAATGTCACAGGAATAAGTCACAGCAGGGCAAGTGAAAAAATAAGATCCCCTCACTTTGCTCTCAAAGGGAGAGGTCATATTTTTTTTTTGCAAAGCAGTTGAAGTGAAGGAGCCCTCAAAGCTTTTCATCGCCCATAGCCCTCTGAACAGAGATAATTTGGAGATAACACTTTTCCTGATCTTGCACCAGTGAGAAAGGACTCTTGGCATTATCCACACTGATTCAGTTTAAAAATGGACAAAATACTTCTATTAGATCAGAGATCCCCAACGGTTCTGTTAGATTTGCAGCTTGGAGGCATTAAGAGGAGACGCATAGTGTAACAACAAGTCTTCTTCATTGTTCTCTTCCTCAACCAGCAATAGCAAAAATGGCACATAGGCCTTTTATAGTGTCCTAGCCCAGGACAATGTCAACCAATGATTGTAGAGGCTGTCTCCCCTCTTGCGCATGCGCGCAAGGCTGGAGACAACTAGTCTGGTCCTGGGCAGCTTTTGGTCTGCCCGGGACCCTTTGCAACATTTCTGAGCCTGCTGAATGCTTCAGCAGGCTCAGGACATAACAGGTTCCATGGAGAAAGATTTTTCCACAGACCAGAAAGTGCATGGTTTTGTGTGCTACCTGCATCCCACAGATGGGGCTTTGCTTGTTTGTGCGGACTGGTTGCTGGCATGCCATAGCCCAGTACCAGTCCATAGACTGGGGGTTGGGAACTCTTTTATTAGAGAACTAGCAGTCAAGGTGAGATTAGCTTTCAGCATGACAGAATTTCTCTGAGTTGATCTTGGTGGGTGGGAAAAGGTAGTGAAACAGCTGTCCTTTGCAATCACTTAAGTTTCATATATTAAGCTCTCATTATATATATTACCTATATTGTTCCGAACATTGTTTCAAGCCTGGCTTTTAAGATTTCCTTTTAGCAGATAGGTTGATTTCCTGAATTCCTGCATAAATGCAAGCAATGAACATTTGCTTGAGCACATGCTGGCTTAAAACCCAGCTTAATTCTGAGTCCTATCCATCAAGCAATGTCATCTTGTTTGACCCATGAATGATGCTGTCTTTGGGGCAGCACATGCCTTGTGGAACGGCATCCTCTGGAGATCCAGATGGTCTCAACTCTGTTAGCTAATATCAGAAGGTTAGATGAACTTTAACATTGCTTTAAAAGAAAGTTAATTGGCAAGATTTTTACTTTGAATGTTGTGCTTTAGACTGATAAATTATTGTTGTAATTTTATATAGCACTCAAAGTCACTGTTGTGAGGTGGGCAGCCATAAAAATAAGTAAAATAAAAGAAATAATTCAGTAACATGCTAACATAATTGCAAAATCATAGTTCTGTAAGTGTTAATATAAATGAGACACAAAATCTCTTAAAGATAGTGAGAAATCATATAAATCACAATTAAGTAGTTAATCTGTCTTTATTTGTATTAAATAATTAAATGAAATGAAATCAGGATCTAAAAAAAAAAAATTGTCTATATCATTTCTTAGCTTTGGTCCAACCTTCTTTTTGCAACAGGGAGCTATCCAAAGATTAAAAGTGGATTTTGGCTTGAAAAAAACGGCATACACATATTGTAAGAAAAGGGAACTCAATTCTATGCACTATATAAAGGAAACCATCTCAATAATTTGGACTTCTGGGGGAGGTGTGTTTAATTAAAGATGGCTCTGCAACATCAAAGCCAATAACCATAGCAAAGAAAGAAGAACCAATGAGTAGAACAGTACTTTAGAACCTCCCCAGATAAGAAGAGGACAGGGGATTGCTTATGTGTGCTCTGCATGGCTGTTCCTCATGAGAAGACTGAAGGATGTGGTCTCCTGCAGGTCTGAGTTCTGGGAGTGAACAGTAATGGCCATCATACTTGTAACCACAGATCATACTTGTAACCACAGAAGAGCCTATAAGTAAGTTCACAAACCTTTCTTTCTTTTTTTTTAATTGAAAAGTTTTATACAAGTTTTTAACAATATCCCCCCCTAAAATAACCCCCTCCCTCCTTCCCCCCTCTCACTTCCCAGAGCTGGTTACAGGGTTACAAATAAACAAACAAATTCTAAATAAACTTATCCAACTATACAAATAACAAAATCAATAATGTACTTTAACTCGAATACAAAACAAATTTAAGCAAATAATTTTTTAAAAAACAAAACAAAAATAACAATATAAGCAGTTCCAAATTAAAAAACTAAAAATTATTTATAATCTAAATAATACTTTTAAATCCCATATCAACTCTATTTACTCTACATGTAATTTATCCATCTTCTCCTCGCTGAGGTGTATATTTCTTTTAAACAAGCATTCATCCATAATAAACACAACATTTTCCTTCCAATATAATCCAACCAACAAACTTACATTCGATAAACTTGGCTATTTGCTTTTTTCCCCACCCCTAAATAAATCTATTAATACCCTCCTGCTTAAGAAGTTTCAACAAACCATTCATCTTAATCACTAAAATTCTCACCAACAGAGATCATTAGAATTTCTTTTACATATTTACCCATAATATCTCATAATTATTTTTATACACTTTAAATTAAAAAATTTATAATATATATACTCCCAAATATTTAAACCTTTCCACTAAATCGTCACCTTCTATTATTCTTTTTCTTTACATCTACATACTACACAAATCATTCACTATTCCTTTAAAACATACTATTTATTGTTCTTTTTCTTTACTTCTACATATTACACAAATCATTCAATATTCCTTTAAAACATCTTCTATCTCAAAAAATTACTACAAAAGTTCATCATTTCCTTTTCTTTATTCCAACATCCACCTTCTGCTGTTATTTTACTTTACGTCTATAGGCTGCACGAGTCATTCTCAGTTTCTTTAAAAAATCTTCTGTCACAAGAGACTGCTGCAGAGGTTCAACCTGTATGTCTCCTACATCCAATAACATAGCACCTTCAACCGGCTGCCCTTCTGACTTTTCTTCTGTAACTCAGGTCGTAAAGAAGTGTAAAAATCTTTCACCTTTGAAATTGTGTTAAGTCTATGATATATCCCCACATAATTCACTGCTATTCCAGCCGGTATCTCCCATCTGAACCGGACCTGTCGTTTTTTGAGCTCATCAGCCAAAAAAGCAAAATCTTTTCTTTTTCTAAGAATTTTTGAAGGTATTTCTTTTAAAATTATAACATCTTGAGTTGCAATTTGAAATCTCTGCTTATAAAAAGCCTGTAAAATTTCACTGCGAAGTGGTCTTCTAGAAAAATAAATAACCATGTCTCGTGGCAAATTCCTCTGCCTCGCAACCCTTGAATTAACCCTAAAAACTTTTTCTGTCTCTCTCAGTATTTCTTCAGGCTCAGCCCCCAAAATAAAAGCTATATCTTTTACCACCACTTGTCTCAAATCCTCTTGCATGTTTTCCTTCATTCCCCTTATTCTTAAAGCAAATTCCATGTCTCTATATAACATAGTAATTTCATCCAGTATTATTTCTGCCTTATTTTCTACTTTATCAATTTGATCTTCCAGTTTTTCAAAATTATTCACAACATCATCAATACAATCATCCAGTCGATCTATATGACCAACAAACTTTTGAAACGCAGATGCAATATCCTCTCTCAGTTCCCTAATTTTATTTTCAAGAAATACCTCCATCTCTTCTTTAATCTGTCTTGCCTTATTTCCAAAGGCCTCCTGTAAATCTTTAAGTATAGATGCTGGTAACGATGAAGAAGATGGTGGTAACTTAAACTTAGCTTGCTGAGCTGTCTGCATTACCGGGAAGATCAAGGCTTTAGAAACAATAGAAGCTCCGAGACGCTTTGAAGCCATTTTATTTTTAAGACCACTTGTTAAAAAAATCTGCTAAAATCTTATAAAATCAACAAATACCAAAAAGAGGGGAGGAAAAAAGACAAAAGCCCCCTTAAAAGAAAAAAGATTCTTGCATTTTATATAAATACAAAATCTGTTACATTGTTTCAAATAGAAGTTACGGTCCTTTCACTCAAAGAATCAACATCTCAGCGCCATTTTTCACCACTTTTAATTGAAAAAAAAAGGAAAAGATAAATTCTTTTCCAGAGTTAAAGTCTCAAAATAATCACCATTTTAATCTCTCCTGATCAGCTCTGTCTGCTTTAAATTTTACTCACAAATTCATTTTAAGCACAGATGTGGAAGCAGCGTCTAGCTTTGCCCTGGATAAAAATCAGGGCAAAGGCATCCTGGAATGTGGAGAACACCTCAGACTCCATGGGAGCTCTCAGCCTCCGACCACCAAAAAGAAAGCTTTGGGGTCTCGGGGAGCTCTACCACTATCTGAGGAAAGCTCACCTCCTCCCCTTCGCCCGGGGAGAGAGGCTCCAAGCTGTTGCTCACTGTCTCAGCTGGCTTTGACACATCCCAGGGTGGACGGCTGAAAAAAGCTGCCATCAACGCAGCCGTCGCCACCGGAAGTCCAACAAACCTTACTTTCTACTCACCTTGGAAATTGCTTATTAATGACTTCTAAACACTAGATTAGTCTTTCATTCAATTCTGGATGAAAATTTTAATTATAAGTTTAAGAATTTAAAGAATTTGAAATAAACAGCAAAAAATTAAATTGGATCTTAGAAAGTTATAAACGGATGAATGCTTCACATACATATGAAGTATTGGAACTTTTACTATAAGATTTTGGAATTAATTTTAAATTATAAATGTTGTGTCTTGATCCTGCAAGAGCTGAAAGCAGGCTCAGACTGTTGCAATTGGGCCCAGGCATTCCAAAAGCTGCCCGGGACCAGACAGAGCGGTGCCAGCCTTGTCCGCATGCGCAAGGTGCGAAAATGGTAAATTCCTATTGGTTAACACTGTCTGGGTTTCTGGCCCTATAAAAGGCCTGCATGCCTTTTGCTTGTTGCTTGGTTATAGGAGAAAGAGAATAAAGCGTTTGTTAATTGTCGCCCTGTGTCTTCATCAATTGCACACGAACCACAAACACAACAATAAACATCAAGGGAAAGTTGCATATTAATGATGGCTAAGTGTCTAGTAGGTATCAGGCATAGAACTAAGACAAAAGAGGGAAACAGTTATCTAACTAGGGTTTATTATCTCACAGGTCACAAGATTAAATAGGGAGAGCTAGCTTGTTCAAGCAGCCTGTCTTCCAGGTGTTGATTTGAAAATGCAAGTCAGTCACAGAATACTTTCCCACTGTCTGTCCATCTGAGCAAGTATGTCTGTCTGTAGATAGGCGCTTAGCCTGGTGAATGGTCTGTCTTTGCTCCCTGAAATTATTCTGTGGAGATGCTTGAATATCTCATGTAATATGGATGGATGACTTTAGACAGAATAGGACTGCCTGAACTGAAGTCTTACTTCTTTAATGACCATCTGCTGGGAGTGGGCATTTGGTTGTTGCTCTTCACTCTAAGGAAGCTTTAGAGTGCTCTTCAGGTTAGGATTGCTTCTTTCTCTCCTTCCCAGTACAGAATGTGCCTGTAATGTAAGACAATCTCTTCAGTGCATCAAAATTATCCAAGAATCTTCCAAAAAAGTTGCAGGCAGATTTAACTGAAAAGAAAAATCTCCAAATAAGGTGGTTGCATATTTGTCATTTCTGTTGCCTTTTGGGTTATTATATAAAGCAAAATATAGACCAATTATGAATCATCAATCAATCTGAATCATGTAACCAAGATACAGGAGGGAAGGAGTCTTAAAATGAAATAGTTGGCAGCCTTCTTAGGCTGCACCTAAGGCTGCATCAACTGCACCTCCCTCAGTGATGCATTAGGAACATTTTATCTTGGAGTATTGTTTTCTGCTGTATCTGGCCTCATTTGGTTATATTTTAACGTCAAATCTTTTATTCTCTTCTGCCTCCATGGCCATATTGTAAGGATGCCAGATCATTGCATCCCTAAACAGCTCTTCTATGGTGAGCTATCTCAAGGAAAGCGATCACACGGTGGACAAAAGAAGCGATTCAAAGACACATTGAAAGCGTCTCTTAAGTCCCTGGATATTAACACCATCTCTTGGGAACTTCTGGCGCATGATCGACCAACATGGCGCACCTTGGTGTACCAGGGTTGCCAGACATATGAACACAGAAGTACAATCTTGGCACAAGAGAAGCGAGCACTCCACAAAGCCAGAGCTGTAAATGCTGAAGTAACAGTGTCTACATTTCTTTGTTCAGTATGTGGCAGAACATTCCTGCTAACATCGGTCTTATTAGCCACCTACGGACACATCGTTGATGGCCCATAATCCACAAGATGTCAAGGTCTTCATCGAAATCGATGGATGAACAACAACAGTTCTGTTATATACTGACTTTGGGGAGTTGAAATTCTCTAAATGGAACAGCAGAGAAGCATCATTGCCTTTATGATACAAGGAAGGGAAAGACTCATGATGGAGAGACCCCAGCTTCTCCATTCAGCTGCAGAAGTTGAAAATGAAGAGTGGGTAGAGAATGGCACCAGATGACAAAATGCCTAAGATTACCTCTGGAAAGAAGGAAGTAATTCTTCTTTGAGGAGATAATAATGGTGGGCAAATCTGCCTTCAAATGCACACAACATATTGAGACAAAACTAATGTGTATATTTAATTATACAGTGCAAAGAGTATCCCTTTAAAATCCTGCCTATTACTCTATTTGATATTTTAATTAATGGCTATCAATAGAACGTGACTCTAATAGAGGCTTTTGCTTTCAGCTGAACCCTGCCAGGCGCACCATGTTCCAGATGGTTCCTTATACTGATTTAGTACAGTCAAAATGCTTACCAAAAACAGAACAACAAAACTCCCTCCCAACCCAGACTGGCAAATGTTTCATTCCTCCCCTCCCAGTTTCTATCTATAGAGTTTCTTCTACAAATCAAGGAATATTTAGCTGCAATAGAGCAACATCTTTTGGATGATATGCTTTACTTTATCATTCTTTAACATAATGGCATGGCACTGCAATTTATCAATGAATAGCATTGCGGGTCATAAAACATCAAAGAAAAAGCATTCATTTTCAGCAATATTAACTGGCTTGGTTTGAGTAAACTGGCATGCCAATCTTATTTTGTTTAGATATCTGGCCAACGATTGCAGGTGGGTGGAGAGACCAGCAGGGCAACACTTCCTGATGAATGTTCTATTTACAAGTCAGTGCTTTCCTCCCATGTGTTTCAGCTTATTTGAAAAATTAACACTTGTAAAAATGATGAGAGTTTAATTCCTGATTTCAAAAACAAACAAAACCAAAAGCCCAAACCCATCATTTTTTGGAACTGTAGTTTGTGCCCAGATAGCACAATTGAGATTTGCCTCGCTCTTTAAAAAAAGATTGTCAGACTCTTTGTGGGTTACAAGTTCAGAAGAAGGCAAGCCTTCAGAAATATTCCTTGTATAATAGAGTAGTTCTCAAATGTTAACAGTTTCCATATAGGACAGGGGTCTTCAAACCTGGCTGTTTTATGACTTGTGGACTTCAACTCCCAGAATTCCTCAGCCAGGCATGCCTGGCTGAGGAATTCTGGGAGTTGAAGTCCACAAGTCATAAAACGGCCAAGTTTGAAGACCCTTGATATAGGACAACAAATGTGTTATAATAAGGGAGAAGAACTTCAGAATGGGGAAAAGTTATGATCCATCTATACAACTTTTATTGTGATATGAATATGCCTCAATTATCCCACTATTCTGGGGTAATTGTACATGCCCTGCCTAGATGACATATCCATTTTTCTACCTTCTATATGTCTCTTTTTCAATATTAGATTTTTAATCCAGCAAAACTAGCTTCTTTTGTCTTCTTTATTAGAATTGTTTGGAAATGTTCAATACCTTAATTTTGGGAGCCCCAATAATTTATAAACTCCCTTTTTCTGATATGGACTCCTATATAACAGTGCTATAAATCAGTGGGTTTTAAGCAGTTTTATCCAATTTTCCCTTTTCCAAGTCTGAAACAAGGTCATTACCTGCTCAAAAACAACCAGATTATTGTATTACATAAGTGTCTTGGCAGTAGCAATTCCAAACTGGATCCTCAGCTTGTAAACAAGCAATTACAAATATCTCTACGACACCCAGCATATATTCAAATTATTCCCTTGTGCAATTACCCCCTCTCCCCAGTTTAAGAACTACTGGTGTAAGTTGTTTAAATCTGTTTTTACTTGATAACAGAAATATCAGTATTACATGGTCATGTTCCCCTAAGTTACTACTCCTGTTGAGGTTGATTAAGACAATCCTTATTAGTTGGGATCACATCAAGGACTGTTGTATCCCTGTGTGGGATTTTTTGAATGAGAAAGTTGTCATCAAAACAGATCAGGAGTTTCCTGGTAGAACTGTCCTTTACAGAGCTTGTCTCCTAACAAATGTTAAGATAATTAATATCTCCTATCACTAGTACTTTGTTTTTTTAAAAAAAACAAAAACAAAAAACAAAAACACCTGTCATTTACTTTAGAAAACATCACCCAGGGTTTCTCCTTCACTGTATGGTCAGAAACACCATCAACAACAAAGTTGCTTTTTTTCAATATTCTACTTCCTTTAATCCAGATGGCGTCTACAGCGACAATGGATTCATTGGATTAGTAACAGAATCCATGATACCAAATGCTAATCTTCTAACTTTAGGAGGACATTTTTTAATACTCTCACTTTTATTATGTTTCATTCTGGTGATCTCTGAAATTCAGGAGTACAGACTCCAGTTGCTGCCAGGTGTGCCTCTTCTAAAGAGCCATGATTTGTGGAGTAGTCAATGCTTCCTTTTTCTTTTTTTAGCTTCATCTCTACCTACTGCTTCCCAGAAATCTTAACAGAAAAGGTCTGTTACTGCTGAAGGACACACTGCCACTGTTGGGAGTCTCTGTTGGCTTCATTACAGCTATACCAAGTGTGTTCCAATGGGTAAGCTGCAGAGAGAAGCATCTGAGTGTCAGATGTTTTGCACATGCTGAAATATAGAGGGAAACAGCTGCAACAACCAAGAAGTCTGGTATGCTCTGGGCAGTCAGATCCTGTCTGCCCTTTTTTTTACTTGGCTGGGAATTTAAATAGCATTTTAAAACAAAGTTCTCATCTATATTCCTGGAAGAGAGACCATCACTTTCATAAATAACATGAACTCCACCCTTTATTTTCCATTAAATAATTATAGAAGAAGGGAATCTTCCTTGTTGTTGTTGTTAATTGCGAAGTCGTGTCCGACCCATCGCAACCCCATGGACAACGTTCCTCCAGGTCTTCCTGTCCTCTACCATCTTCTGGAGTCCATTTAAATTCACACCTACTGCTTCAGTGACTCCATCCAGCCATCTCATTCTCTGTCGTCCCCTTCTTCTATTGCCCTCAATCTTTCCCAGCATTAGGCTCTTCTCCAGTGAATCCTTCCTTCTCATTAGGTGGCCAAAGTACTTGAGTTTCAACTTCAGGATCTGGCCTTCTAAAGAGCAGTCGGGGTTGATCTCTTCTAGGACTGACCGGTTTGAACGCCTTGCAGTCCAAGGGACTCGCAGGAGTCTTCTCCAGCACCATAGTTCAAAGGCCTCAATTCTTTTGCGCTCAGCCTTTCTTATGGTCCAACTTTCACAGCCATACATTGCAACTGGGAAAACCATGGCCTGGACTATACGCACTTTTGTTGGCAGGGTGATGTCTCTGCTTTTTAGAATGCTGTCTAGATTTGCCATAGCTTTCCTCCCCAGGAGCAAGCGTCTTTTAATTTCTTGGCTGCAGTCCCCATCTGAGGTGATCTTGGAGCCCAGAAAAATAAAATCTGTCACTACCTCCATTTCTTCCCCATCTATTTGCCAGGAATTGAGAGGGCCGGATGCCATGATTTTGGTTTTCTTAATGTTGAGTTTCAAGCCAACTTTTGCACTCTCCTTCTTCACCCGCATCAAGAGGCTCTTTAGTTCCTCTTCACTTTCTGCCATTAGAGTGGTATCATCTGCATATCTTAGGTTGTTGATATTTCTCCCGGCAATCTTAATTCCAACTTTTGATTCATCTAGCCCTGCCTTTCTCATGATGTGCTCTGCATATAAGTTAAATAGGCAGGGCGACAGTATACAGCCTTGCCGGACTCCTTTTCCAATTTTGAACCAATCAGTGGTTCCGTGTTCAGTTCTCACTGTTGCTTCTTGACCCACATATAGGTTTCTCAAGAGACAAATGAGATGGTCTGGTACTCCCATCTCTTTAAGGACGTGCCACAATTTGTTGTGATCCACACAATCAAAGGCTTTTGCATAGTCAATGAAGCAGAAGTAGATGTTTTCTCCATGATCCAGCGTATGTTGGCAATTTGATCTCTAGTTCCTCTGCCTCTTCGAAATCCTGCCTGTACTTCTGGTAGTTTTCGATCCACATAATCTTCCTTAGTATGCACAAATGGAAGTCTGTCTTTTCCCTTTTCTGCATGATTGGGACAACTTTTCTCCCAACAAAAGTTCTGATAAATTCCTCTTATCTATCCCACATTTTACTGTAACTCTAATTACTGTATTTCCTGGCAAATAGATGGGGAAGAAATGGAGGTAGTGACAGATTTTATTTTCCTGGGCTCCAAGATCATCTCAGATGGGGACTGCAGCCAAGAAATTAAAAGACGCTTGCTCCTAGGGAGGAAAGCTCTGGCAAATCTAGACAGCATACTAAAAAGCAGAGACATCACCCTTCCAACAAAAGTGTGTATAGTCCAGGCCATGGTTTTCCTAGTTGCAATGTATGGACGTGAAAGTTGGACCATAACAAAGGCTGAGCACCAAAGAATTGAGGCCTTTGAACTATGGTGCTGGAGAAGACTCCTATGAGTCCCTTGGACTGCAAGGCGTTCAAACCAGTCAGTCCTAGAAGAGATCAACCCTGACTGCTCTTTAGAAGGCCAGATCCTGAAGTTGAAACTCAAATAGTTTGGCCACCTAATGAGAAGGAAGGACTCACTGGAAAAGGGCCTAATGCTGGGAAAGATTGAGGGCAATAGAAGAAGGGGACGACAGAGAATGAGATGGCTGGATGGAGTCACTGAAGCAATAGGCGTGAGCTTAAATGGACTCCAGAAGATGGTAGAGGACAGGAAGACCTGGAGGAACGTTGTCCATGGGGTTGCAATGGGTTGGACATGACTTCGCAATTAACAACAACAATTACTGTATTCTATGGATTTGTAAAAAAAAATGACAAAGAATATCTCTGGATTGAAATTCATCTAAATAAGATAACAGTACTAAAGTCAGGGGAATGGATGACTGTTTCTCCTGCCATCTCCAGTCCACAGGCCATTCCGTCATAGTGGTTTATTAAATGAAACAAAGATTATCCTCCTATCCCTGTAAGTTTTTTTGCAGAACACAGCAGGTGGTGAGAGCATAATGAAAACAGCATTTTCACAGTCCTTTAAGCAAGCAACTTGTTGCATGGAAGCTGCTATAAAAAAAGCAATTTGGAAATGTGGCTAGGTCACATATCCCAGTCATGAATGTAATGAAGTTGTTGGAAGGTGATGAGTAGAAGAAAGCACTGTAAAAACAAAACTAAACCTTAAAGGAACTTTTTAAAAGTGTTGCAGTATCAAGTCAAAGGCCTATTCAGTCCTTTCCCTCCAATTAGTATTGAGAGACATGCTGTCTTTTATAATGAGAAGTAGCCCTTCTGCCTTTGCCTTCTCCTTTGTGGATATTTCTAATCTCCTTCGAAAGTCTGAAGACCTTATTGCGTACTTCCCTGCTTCCTAGTAATTCACCAGCTTTTCCAAACAAGCAAGCATGAATGAAATGCACAAATTAAAATGTTAACATATAATAGATCGTGACTTGAAAAATGCAGAGGTGGGAATCCAATTACTTGGACTTTGGAAACAATTAGGCTCATACGCCAATCTTTTTTGAGCAGAAGGTAGAGACCCCTATAAATTGGCAGTCACTGGCATTTAACTGCAAGTCATCTCACCTGTAATATATTGAATATTTCTGTTGGAAGCTTCGGTGGTATTGAGTAATTTGGACAATTCACTGAAGGATGTCTGGCATGTTTTCCCACAATACCGAGCAATAAATTAGAACATTTAAATGTTATGTCTGAGTATAATTTGCCTCACAGAAATATATAGGATAATGTGGAAAACAGATTAGAATATTCGGTATGTTCTTTATTTGAAATCTGCAGGATATATTTTTCATGCAAGCATTAAGTTGGATCCACAGAAAAATCATTTAGAAAAAAAAATCCCTTCTCACCCCTATGGGCAGTCTGTGTCTTCCTCAATCTCAGGTCCTCTATCAGAGGCCTGGGAGTTTGAGGGTTCTGTGCAATATATTAACTGTTCCTGGCATTGCACTTTTCTGGACAGAGAGCTCTGATGTTGTTCCTAGGATCTTTTGGAGCCACTCTCCAAAACCTAGGTGTCACAAACCTCAATTGTTGCTATCATCACTACAACCACTTTGGCCTTTACTTTCCACATCCTCTCTAGTTCCTTCTTCAGACCCTGGTACTTCTTCAGCTTCTCATATTCTTTCTTCATGATGTTGCTGTCATTTGGCACCACTACATCTATCACTATCACTGTCTCCTGCCCTTGTCTACTACCACAGTATCTGATTGTTTTGTACTGACATATCCATCTGGATCTGAAACCCTGCAGAATTTTAACTCTGTTATTTCCATAATCTTCTGTGGAATTTCCCTTCTAAACTTGAAAGAGTCTAATTCCTACACTCTACTCTGTACACAATGGTTCCTGCTATTTTGTTGTACCATTCAGTGTATGTAATTCCTACACCCTGGAACTGTGTGTTGGGCTGCCTTTGACTGTTTCTGCATAGTTTGCACCTGTATGGATCTGATGCTGAGTGCCTGTTCATGTGCTGCTATTATCAGTGCCTCAATGCTGACTTTTAGTCCAGTTCTTTCCAGTCACTGGTAGGATTTCCCAATGTCAGCCACCTTAGCTATCTGTCAAAGATACATCCATGCAAGGTCTTACCTTGCCACATTCTTTCCACTGAGCTGTTTTTTCAGGATTTGTCTTATTCTTTGATAGTGCTTGGATGTTGTTTTTCTTACTTGCCTCCTCCTTATGGTTTCCTTGTGACTTTGGAACACCCCAAGGTACTTGTAGCTGGTCTTTATACCTGCTATGTGTCCTGCTGTTAGTTCCATATCGTCAGTCTTAATAACATTTCCTCTCTTGACTACCATCAGGCTACCCTTTTTCAGTCTGAATAACATCCCAATATCTCACCATTGACCTGGGTCAGGTGGATCAGCAGGTCAATGTGTCGTTCCCTCTTAGCATACAATTTAATGTCATTCTGTGTAAATGGGGTGGTTGATGATAGTTTCATTCCTGAACTTGAATCCAAATCCAGTCGTTGAGATTTTCTGATTGAAGGGAGTTAAGCCTATACAAAACAGTAGCAAGGACAATGCATCACATTGATATATGATTCACTTGATGACCACTTGTGTGAGCTTTCTTAATTTGAGATTTGCAGATTAATTTATGCAAGCATTGAATTCATTAATATTCTCGAAATGTTTCTCTATTTCAGTGTATATCTATACACCTGTATCTATAATACATACATGTATACATATATTTAACATTATATATTGAAAAATACCATTTTTTGTCACAAAGGCACCTATAGAGAGATTTTGTAAACTTTTTTTGTTAGTGCCTTTAAATAAGCAATATGATTAATCCCAGTGATTGGGAAGCAAAAGTCTTCACATTTATAATCACTAGAGCACCCCTGAGGTGAGAAATTCATCATGCCAAAGACCTTTTAAGAGGTAATAAAGTAACTTATTTTTTTCAGCCCCAATATCAGTGGAAGTTACCTTGAGGAACAACATGTGCCTTATAAAGAAGCCTTACCCTCACCCCCACCCCCATGAGTAAATAAATAAATGTCAAACAATTATCTCAGGAGTTATTTGGTTTTCATTTCTGCTTGGCTTCTATTCTTACATCCCTCATGAACTTTGAAGTGGATAGGCCATATATGCAGAGAAAATCAAATAATCACTCACTCACTGCCCAGCAGCAGGCTTTTCAGGGAATC
Organism: Crotalus tigris; assembly: GCF_016545835.1. Lineage (NCBI taxonomy): Eukaryota > Metazoa > Chordata > Lepidosauria > Squamata > Viperidae > Crotalus > Crotalus tigris. Next base: position 233,516 of record NW_024096808.1, on the reverse strand, counting down.
CATGTGGCTCCCGGGAAAAATGGCCAATGGAAAAAAAAATCATCCAACTATTTTTCACAAAGAAACATGTGATAGGTTTATTGCCTGTATTTCCCGAGGCATATAAATTGATGCAATATGAGAAATTGATTCAGTACTTGTTCTTGGCTGCAACTATTTTTTTTTAAATCAAGAAATGCAGGGGAGCTAAAATACATCTTTTGTTGCCTTAGTAGTAATTAAAAGTTGGGAAATTCTTTTGGCTGTAACATTAATACAGCAAGAAAGACCTTTGAAAAATCCAACATGGCATAAATTCATTGAAACCGGATCATGATTACATTGCTGCCTTTTGCGCTAACTATACGAATGTTATGAATGTATTTCATAGATGATAGATGGGAGAGAGAGAGAGAGAGAGAGAGAGAGAGAGAGAGAGAGAGAGAGAGAATAGACAAACAGACGTATGGACATGCATATTCTATATAATACTGGCTACTTGTTTCTTTCTAAGACAAGTGATTAATTGCAAAAACTTGTATGGTTTCAGTTTTGGACTTCTCTCACATTAAGGTGTTCTTCAAGCAAAATCTATCACCCAATGTGAACAAACAGAAAGGCCATGTTGTAGGTCTCCATCCTAAAGAATATTGAGCAGTGTCTATGGAAATGAGCCTTCGGTTGTTTAAACCCCTCCCTTTGGAAAAGCTTGCCTCCGAAAATCAAAACGGTTTCTTTGTTAATATTCAGGAAGATAGCAAAAATACTGATTTTCTGCAACACCTTTCTTGAATACATGTTATACTATGCTACAACAATGTTAATGGTCAGTTATAATGGCTTGATTGAGCATGGTGGCTGGGGAATTCTGGGTGTTTAAATCTACACATCTTAGTGTCAAATTTGAAAAACACTGATTTATTTGATTTTGGAATGAATGAATGAATAAATGAATTAATCACTCAATCAGTCAATCAATGAATCAATCAGTCAGTCAATCAGTCAATTAGTTAACCACTCAATCAGTCAATCAGTCAATCAATCAGTCAATCAGTCAGTCGGTCAATCAATCAAATAATGTACTGCATTGCTTTGAGACATTGCCTTTAACTGGAGTATCCCAGCAATCCAATTTAAGGTGGCACTTCAACTTGTAGAATTGAATCCCTTCACCTGGAACTGAGGTGACTCAAACCAGCCCACTATTTTCCTATAGGAGAATGAGTGAGACCTCTGCAGAATATGTTGTGATCAGACTGAACGTGCCACAGCTATGCTGATCTTTTGCTTCAAAAGATAAGTTCCAGAGCACATTTGAAAGGAACCCTTCAGTCCATGCTATGCTGTTGTGCCCCTTTGAAGCTCTGCACAGCTGATGGACCATTACTGAACAAACAGAGCACTCCTCCTTATACATTTGTAATATGGAAAAGGAAGTTGGTACTCTGACATCCCCTGCTTTTCCATATCTTTTGTTTGGTAACAATAATATGAAGGTTCATAATTGTTGCTTCATTTAGAAATGTTTGAATGAGGGCCAAAGTGACAATCCAGCAAAAGAAACTTGGAAGGTTTGATGTCTAACCTAAGTGGCCTTTTGATCTGAATAGCCTCCACTTAATGTTAGCATTTTTGCTGAGTAATTTGTCTCTCCAGGAGGAAAGTGGTATGCATGCTAAGAGCTGCTTGTCTAACCTGATGGAAATAACAGTAATGTGGCACTCAGTAATCTTATACTCAGTGGTACAGCCTACAAAATTGCTCAGATCCTGTTGTTTTCAGTTGACCCGTAACAATTGTGGTATGCTGAACTTTGCCAAAGTGCCAATGTTTTCTAGTGAGAAAAACATGTAGAATAGAGAAGTTGGTTGGTAAAGATGTTCCAGAACTTTAATTGTTTTTTAAAAAATTCTGCTCTTACAAAGGTCATAATAAAGCATGAAATGGCTTCAAACAGTTCTTAAAGAAGTTAAAATTCAATAGTTAAAAAGAAAGCATCCATACAATTTTCTCTTTCAAATAACAGATTCATTTTTTTTAACTTGTTGCCTGTAGCAACAAGTCCAGAAATAAGCCTTTGTGATGTCAGCTGGTGTCTTGTTGCTTATGAACTTGAACAGGATTGCTGTGTGATCAGAGGACGATAATCTCAGGTTATAAGTGTGAGGTCACTGCCTGAACTTTGATTGCCATAATTCAGTGTATCTGACTTAAATAGTTATGACTGGCAACAGGTTCTGATATTTCATAGCAAGACGTTATTTTTTCCTATGCACAATAATAAAGTAGATCACAACCTACTACTTGACAAGATAGAAAAATGTGGGGTAGACAGAACCACCACCAGATGGATACGTAGCTGGCTGACCGGCCGTACTCAGCGAGTGGTCCTCAATGGAACTGCATCTATATGGAGGGAAGTGTGTAGTGGGGTGCCCCAGGGCTTTGTTCTGGGCCCAGTACTCTTCAACATCTTCATCAACGATTTGGATGAAGGGATAGATGGGGAACTCATCAAATTTGCAGACGACACCAAGCTGGCAGGAATAGCCAACACTCCAGAAGACAGGCTTCAGATAAAGAAGGATCTGGACAGACTTGAACACTGGGCACTAACTAACAAAATGAAATTCAATGGTGAAAAAAGCAAGGTTCTACATTTAGGCAAGAAAAACCAAATGCACAAGTACAGCATAGGTGGCACCATGCTCAATAGTAGTAACTGTGAGAGGGACCTCGGAGTCCTAGTAGACAATCATCTAAATATGAGCCAGCAGTGTGGTGCAGCTGCCCAAAAGGCCAACACAGTGCTAGGCTGCATTAACAGAGGGATAGAATCAAGATCACGTGAAGTATTAATACCACTCTTCAATGCCTTGGTAAGGCCACACTTGGAATACTGCATCCAGTTTTGGTCACAACGATGTAAAAAAGATGTTGAGACTCTAGAAAGAGTACAGAGAAGAGCAACAAAGATGATTAGGGGACTGGAGGCTAAAACATATAAGGAACGGTTGCTAGAATTGGGTATGTCTAGTGTAACGAAGAGAAGGACAAGGGGGGACATGATAGCAGTATTCCAATATCTCAGGGGCTGCCCTAAAGAAGAGGGAATCAAGCTATTTTCCAAAGCACCTGAAGGCAGGACAAGAAGCAATGGGTGGAAACTAATCAAGGAGAGAAGCAACCTAGAACTAAGGAGAAACTTCCTGACAGTGAGAACAATTAATCAGTGGAACCGCTTGCCTCCAGAAGCAGTAAATGCTCCAACACTGGAAGTTTTTAAGAAGAGACTGGACAGCCACTTGTCCGAAATGGTGTAGGGTTTCCTGCCCGAGCAGGGGGTTGGACTAGATGACCTCCAAGGTCCCTTCCAACTTTACTATTATTATTATTATTATTATTATTATTATTATAATCATCCCTCTTCAGACCTATGAAAAATAAAATAAAATATTTTCCAGAGAATCTGGCATTCATTTTTATTCAAATCTCAATTCAGGGTTTCTCTGCAATTTGTCAAAGCTGCTTGTCTTTCTCATGTCAATTAAAATTATTTCTCATGTAATTCATTACAGTGATCATATTCAGAGTTTAAAAAACATAAACAGAAGTTGTATTAATATAATGTTGGACTTTCTTTCACTGGTATTTAACTCAAATTCATTGTACTGATTCCTACGCATTTAATTGTAAACAGATCAACCTAAATCTAGTCCATGTCAATGTGACACAAATTCAGCTATTATTCCTTCTGTAAAAATGTTCATACATCAATATTTCGATGTAAGACCATAACTTGATTGTGTGTCAGTACACTGCAAGTTGATAAAATGCTGGTAACAGGATTTTGGTTACAAAATAGTATTTGGATTCCAAATCCTAGTTTGTATAGATTAGTGTGAGCATGTAAAACTTAGCTTGTAGAATATTGGTCAAAGTAATTTGACTGATGAGTGTTGCCATTATGATAACGGGAGAACATGTGATATCGACATGTCTAAGGCTGTTAAACTACTCTATACTTTGTCTTTCTTACAAAAAAAATGTTATGTCATATGTGAAAATCTTGATTAGCCAAAGCCATAATGGAAACAGAGGACTATCTATGAACTCACCTAGTGATGGTCTTTTTTTCCTTCCTTCCTTCCTTCCTTCCTTCCTTCCTTCCTTCCTTCCTTCCTTCCTTCCTTCCTTCCTTCCTTCCTTCCTTCCTTCCTTCCTTCCTTCCTTCCTTCTCCCTCCCTCCCTCCCTCCCTCCCTCCCTCCCTCTCTCTCTCTCTCTCTTTCTTTCTTTCTTTCTTTCTTTCTTTCTTTCTTTCTTTCCTCAGAATCAATGGTGACTCCTGGCAATTGCCTGGGCAGGTCCCTAAGGTTTTCTTGGCAAAGTTTTTGGGAAGTGCTTTCCCACTGCCTTCTTCCTACAGCTGAGAGAAACAGCCTGGCTCAATGTCACCAAAATGGCTTTGTGCCTAAGGCAGGAGCAGAATTCATGGTCTTCTGGTTTTTAGCCTGGTGCTTAACCAACATACAAAATTGTTTGTCTTAGCAATGACCATTGGATATGAATCATTTGATAAATAAAAATATTTTATTGTGATGTGGAAGATTGTGACTTGGAATATAAAAGGGCTAAATGGTAATCAGTTTAAGCTAACTAATGAAATGACTGGAAGAAAAATAGCTATCTTTATGATACTAACAGAAAGGAGGATATAATAGATTTCAAAGAAAATGGTTTGTTCTTGTAGAATGGAATTGATAAATTCTTGCTGGGAAGTAAACTTGAAGATTTAATCATGAATCATAGAGCAAAAATGTATGTTAAAGAGCATGAAGTAATGTTATTAAGTCTGAGTGTATATGAAAGAAGGAACCCATAGGCTGGCAATAATTTTATGTTATGCTCCAGTGAAAAAAATGTGATTTGGGAAAAATTATGTAACAATCTGAATAAATGTGACCCAGGAGAAAAATTATTCTATTAGATGACAATTATGAATGTATGGAATGAGATGAGGGAGTACATTAATAATGGGTGGGCTACTTCAAATTCCAAGAATGAACAAAGCAAATGACTGTTCTGTTTTTCTATTGATTTGAATATGTGGTTTAAATACATCTTGATATCATTATCATCATAATCACCATCATCATTTAACCATTGTCTATACACTGTAGGATGATTCATTGCTGAGCTTTCTTTTGCCAATTTGGCCCACAATACTTGCTGATGTTGTCAATTTATTTTGTTTTAGGTCTCTTTTATGGATATTTTTTATCAAGTGGGATCCATTCTATGACTGCCACATCTTGATATACATGCATGGAAAATGAGTGGTCTGGTGGTCTAGAGGTGGAGCTCTTGCCTCATAATCAGGCAGCTGTCAGTTCAATCCTAGATAGTGGCAGATATTTCTCTATCTTGGCACAATGAGTAATTGTCTGCTGTGAACTCTGTATAGGCATCAGGAAGGGCATCTGGCCAGTAAATGCTCAACTTCAATCAGTTGCCCTGACCCCATTCCAAAGCAAGGGATTGCAGGGTCATATGCTTGGAAAATGAATGAATCAAAAAGTATGATTGCTTTTATTATTTATGAGTAAGATTGAAAGAATATAAGATATTCTGTGTTCTAAAAAGCATTGTTGTGAGGGTGAATGAAAAAACGTGGCTGACTTATGAGGTCCACAAGATGCTGAAAGCATGGAATGTGGCTTTTAAATCTGGTGACATGCTGGCATTTAGAACAGTCAGAGCAAATCTGAAAAGTGCCATAAAAGATGCAAAGCAAGCCCATTGCTAGAAAATTCAGAACTTTTTTCAGGACCCAACAATCATCAGGAGAATGTGGCAAGGCATCCAGGCCATCACGGATTACAAGGATCTCGAATCCATCGAGATCCAAGGATGACACAGACTTCCTAAACAAACTGAGTACATTTTTTGGTAGATTTGAGACATCAAATAATACTCCTGCTAAGAAAGCTGTACCCCATCCTGACGAGCAAGTGCTAAGTTTTGATGTCACCTCTGTCCAGAAAATACTGCAGAAAGTTAACATTCAGAAAGCAGCAGGTCCAAATAACATCCCTGGACTTGTCCTCAAGGAATGCGCAGAGGAACTGGCTTGTGTTCTCACAGATATTTTCAATCTCTTGTTGCAGCAGACAGTGGTCCCATTGTGTTTTAAGACAGCCATCATCTTGCCAGTGCCAAAAAAGTCCACACTTACAGGCCTCAATGATTACCGTCCAATTGCACTGACATCCACCATTATGAAATGCTTTGAGAAGCTGATAAAAGACATTTTTGTATCTAGCCTCCCACGAGCATTTGACCTGCTTCAATTTGCCTACCAACCAAATCGCTCTATGGAGGATGCTATTTCTTCTGTTCTCCATTTGAGCTTGAAGCACTTAGAGGAAAGAAATGTGCATTTGTTGTTTGTCGACTTCAGTTTAGCGTTTAACACAATAATTCCCCAGCATCTAGTAGACAAACTGGACCTCTTAGGCTTAAACACTCCTTCGTGCAACTGGATTCTTGATTTTCTTACCAACATGTATGAGGCCCCAATATGTGCGAGTTGGAACAAATACTAATACCATTTCCTTGAGCACAGGTTCTCCTCAGGGCTGCATCTTAAGTCTGCTGCTGTTCCCCCTGTTGACCCATGACTGTTGTGCTAGGTTTGCTACCAATCATATTGTGAAGTTCGCAGATGATACAACAGTAGTGGGCCTTATTCATGATGACAGGATAGAAGCTTATTGCAAGGAGATTGAGGGGTTGGTGAACTGGTATAAGGAAAACAGTCTAGTTTTAAATACAGGAAAAACCAAAGAGATCATTGTTGATTTCAGAAAAAGCAGGCACAGCCACACATCTCTGTGCATAAATGATTCACCAGTGGAGATGGTTACCAGCATCAAATTCCTGGGTGTGCAGCAGTCACAGCAGCGCTTGCATTTTCTGCATTGCATGAGAAAAGCACATCTTCCTTCCCCTCTCCTGATCACTTTCTACAGAGGGACTATCAAGAGCATCCTGTCAAACAGCATCACAGTCTGGTTTGGAAGCATTACTGCTTCAGATAAGAAGGTGGTGCAGAGAGTGGTGAGAATGGCTGAAAAGATCATCGGCAGTCCCCTCCCATCCAGGACATAGCACAGAAGTGCTGCTTGAGCAGGGTCCATAAGATTATCTGGGACACTACACATCCTCTTCATGACCTGTTTTCCTTGTTACCTTCTGGGAGGAGGCTTCGTGGTATCCGAAGCAGAACATACAGATTCAGCCATAGTTTCATTCCATAGAGCATTAACCTTGTGAACTCTCAAGCTTCCTCCTTCCATTATATATTCAAGATGGACAATATTTAATATTTATTTGATATGTATATGTAGGGGTGTGGGTCTATACGTATGTTGTACATAGTATGTTTAGGTGTGTGTGATGTATGTTTCACTTTGAGAGTGGGCAAGTAAATTTCATTTTTGATCTGTGCCGTTGTGCTCACAGTAAAAAAATGACAATAAAGGTTATCTTATCTTATCTTATATTGGATAGGACTGGAAAGCACTATCAACCACAGAAGCTCACTGGGTAACTTAGGGGCAACTATTCTATCTTAGCCATTGAAAAAAGGATTATTGTTGTGGAGAAAAAATAGGAGGAGGGAATACTACATAAAGTCCTTAATGCTGCTGAACAAGAGAGGCTATAAATAAAAAAATGAAAAGGAGGATATTTGATGTGGCAATACCAAAAGATAGTAAAATAGTAAAATAGAATACAGTGAATTGGAAAAGAACATAAAGTATCAAGATTTGAAAATCAGTGTTGAAAGATTATGGCATAAACCAGCATGGTGGTCCCAGTGGTTATTGGCACACTGGGTGCCATAACAAAAAATTGTGGATAACATACTTAGAAATCTGTGCATTGATAAAATTTCCATCTGTCAGTTGCCAAAGGCCAAACTACTTGGATCCACACATGTAGCAAACTGGTACAAGTATGACATCCTAGGTTCTTGGGAAGACTTTGATGCATGTGAAGGCTATCACCAGCTAAAAAGTGGCAGCTGTAATTCTGCATTGAATGTATACAATGAAGTATAATATCCCAGAACATCTGGAACATCACTTGAACATCATGGTCAATGACAAAAATCACCATCAGTCAAGTGCAAAAGGCAGGTGTACTTAGAACAGCTTACATCCTGTAATGATATCTTTAATACCATCAGACAACGACATTTGCATCTATGTGTGATGTCTGGATACAAAAACCAATGCAACAAGACTGAATGCAAAAGCTGCATTGAGATTGGTTTGTTAAGTGTCCCTGGGAAGGTGTCAGCCCCATTAGGTAGACCAGACCAGAAAATAAACTCCACAAGAAGATTAGAATCACCTCTATTGAAATTGGCTATAATAACAAAATCTCATAAGTCTGATTGTACTATACACCCTACCCTTCCCTGCTTCTTATGCTCTACTGAATCAGAGAGATGTCTGCCTGAGCTGATTACTAATTTTATTTTGTTTCTCTCTTTGCTTAGGTAACAATTTTTGCATATTTCAGTCAAGGTCATCTTCCATACTCTTTATAGAAGGCCAACAATTGTGACTGAAAGTCTCTGACAATTGACTGCAAAAACAGCAATTGCAGTTTGGCTTTTTATTAGATAGGGACGGGAAGACTGGATTTTTCTACTAAAAATGTATGAATATGAGAAAGAAAGCTAATTATATGACTCGATTCAGAGTGTACAATAAAGTAAATTCAGTCTTTGCAACAAAATAAATAGACTTGAATAATGGTATTGTTTGCATAAATATGGAATTGAAGATTAATTGCTGGATGCAGTTAGGAACAATATATGATGGAAGTAAACCATGCATGAAAATAAGTGGAATCCTTACTGAATGGTTCAGCACTGAGTAGGAAGTAAGACAAAGATCTGCAATGTCCCCTTAGTTGTTTGTTGTATTATGGATAAATGCACAAGGAATGCTTATAGTGCTATTGGAAGTTGTTGGTTGAAGATGTATTAGGACTTACAAATAGCAACAATGAGATAATAGATAGTACATGTTGTTTATATGTTGAGCTGACTATTAATCAAAGGGAAAAATAGTTTCATATGACAGCATGCTTTTTTGCACTTCAGGATACGTGTGTGTGTGTATATGTGTGTATTAAATTTGGATTGCTAACAAAGAGTTAAAGGGAAGCTGGTATAGCTATTTCGAGCTCCTTAGCTCTCATCAGCCAGCTACAACCTTCTGAGATTCGAACCTGGCCTGCTTGCACATTAGGCAGCTATGTGGCCAGATTATATGGGAAAGAAAAACTGGACAACTTTCTCACACACCTCAACAGCCTACACCCCAAAATACAGTTTACCATGGAAACAGAAGCTAACAACCAACTTCCCTTCCTGGATGTCTTAGTCTACAAGAAATCCAATGGCTCCCTAGGACACACCATCTACCAGAAGAAAACACACACAACCCGCTATCTGCACGCTCTCTCACACCACCACCCAGCACAGATCAACTCCGTAGCCAAGACACTCATCTCCAGAACAAAACGCTTAGGTGACGAACAACACCTAAAAACCAAACTGCACACTCTCACCAATGTACTAACATCCAATGGATTCCAAAGAAATAAGATTACAAACCTAATCCAAAAAGAAACCCCCACTAAAATCCAAGACAAAGAACAAGAAAACGGCAAAGCCCTCCTCCCATACATAAAAGGCACCACAGACAGAATCAGTAAGATCCTCCATAAACACAACATCAAAACAGCATTCTGCACAAACAGAAAAATATCCACCATCCTTAGAAACCCCAAAGATAAAATTGATTAGAAAATCAAGGAGTATACGAAATCCCATGCACCACTTGTCCCACCACATACATCGGACAAACCAACAGAAGAATAAGTGCACGCATTGAAGAACATAAGAACTCAGTCAAAAAAGAGGAACCAACATCTTCCCTGGTCCAACACCTTAAAGCCACAGGACATGAAATTGACTTTAAAAATACCAGAACCATTGCCAAAAGTGAACATTTTAATAACAGAATAATCAGAGAAGCCATCGAGATAGAAAAACGCCCACACAGCATGAACAAGCGAGATGATACCTCCCGCCTACCAGCCATTTGGAAACCCGCCCTTATTGACAAACGACTCCCTAACACAAAAAATGATACCAGACCCACACTCACAAAAACCACACAGGATGTCACCACCACACATCCACGCAAAAAGCAAACCCAAAGCCACACCGACAATGAGGCACGACCACAAACCAGAAGCCAGACCACAGCTGCATCATTAGCCACTTTAAACCCCTCCAATCCATACATGAAGCAAACTGACACCCTCCATGAAGATGAGGCACGACCATGAATGCGAAGCCAAAAAATAGCAAGGCAGCCCAAAATCTTAAACCCCCCTGCAACTCAGACTAACCTGAGCACAACCAAATAGAACACTCCCCCAGCCAATCAGAGCACAGCCAACCCCCCAGCCAATCAGAGCACAGCCACGCCCCTAACCAATCAGAACACACCTCCACCCAATCAGAACACAGCCAAGCTCCCACCCAATCAGTTCATACCCCCACTGGCAGTTAAAAGGAAGAAACAGCTAAGACCACACATTGCTGCTCGAAGCACGAAGCTGAAAACACCAGCCTGAAGATGACGAATGGGACTTCGTCGAAACGTCGCCAAGACACTTCCAATTTTACGCGGGAGAAAAACCTGAACAACCAAAGACCTACATACAAACACCCGCGAAAACCTCAGAAAACACACACACACACACACACACACACACACACACACACAACACACACACATATATATATATATATATATATATATATATATATATATATATATATATATATGTTTTCTGAGGTTTTCGCGGGTGTTTGTACGTAGGTCATCAATCTTCAGGAAATAATTGAGCCAGTTTGATCTAGTGGTAGAGGCACCAGATTGAGTCACTTTGAGCCAGTCACCCTTTCTCAATCCAACTCACCTTACAGAGTTGTTCTTATGGGGAAAATAGGAGGACAAAAGTGTGTTGTATATGCTTGCCATCTTGAATTATTTGTAAAAATAATAAAGATGGCATATAAATATATCAAATAAATAAATAATAATGCCACCTTGAAGTCAATTCTATGACATGATGAGAAATTTTCTAACCAGGGTCAACATTAAGCAACAAAGTGAAGGGACTTGTTTTAACATTCGAAAATCCTCGGGAAGATTTAAGTCAATGGGTCTGATGTACAGAATCATCACTAGAGGTTTTTAAAAAGAGACTGGACAGCTAATTGTCTGAAATGGTTTAGGGTAGCGATGGCGAACCTTTTAGAGACTGAGTGCCAAAACTGCAACCCAAAACCCACTTATGTATCATCGGGTGCCAGGTGGGCATGGCCCATTGGTGGGACTAAAAAGTTCAATCAATCAATTCCAACATTGTGAGATCTTTTTTTTTTTCCTGTGAGAAGTTGAAATTGATTGATTGATTGAACCTTTTTGTTTTTGCACATGGTGGCGGAAGCCTAAAGCGAAAAGGTTTTATAAAACCCAGCTGAAGGCCTAGGACTGGGGCGATGGTGCGCATGCCCACAGAGAGGGCTCTGCGTGCCACCTGTGGCACGCGTGCCATAGGTTCGCCACCACAGGTTTAGGGTCTCCTGCTTGAACAGGAGCTGGACTTGAAGACCTCCAAGGTCCCTTCCAATTCTATTATGATTCTGATTCAGAAAGCCAAGTCCCATTATCCGATAAACCAAGGCTAAACAGTTCATTGCAATGTCAATTCAGTCTTAAAACTAGAATTCCTAGTGAAGACAGCCTGATTCATTTTAATTAAACAGGCCTTACATCTCAGCCTTTCCATCCCCTGTGAAGAAAACCATTCTTAGTGAAATGGATTTCTTCCAAATGAAAAATTTAGCCCTAGGAAATAAAGGCTGCTCACTGAAGTGTTATTCTTTTGCTCTTTGTACACAACATCCTTCAGGGACCAGATGCTGCTTCTTTTTCCTTTGTTTTCCAAGTGGATACTTCCCCATCATGTCTTAAGACATCTCTTCTCCCTCTCCCTCCACTATTTTCTTTATGATGAAAAAGAAAAATAAAACTTGACATTTTTCATCCCTGATTTTCTTTCTCTTAGTTTTAGCAGATGTTTTCTTCATGTCCTTGGAAAACATGTATTCTGTGATTCTGCTAATAGCAATGTTGCTGTTACAATGATTTAAGAATCCATTTGGGCTGATCTTATGTTTTAAGGTAAGCATAGCTGTGTTTCACATTCTCATAAAGAAAATGTTATCAACTATAAATGTAATGTATTTGTGTGTGTGTGTGTGTATGCAGACACACAGATATTCACAGGCATACCCACTGCTAAGTAGGAAGTGGCTGACTATGCATTTGTATTATTTCTGCTACTTTTCAGTCTCTCTTCCATATCCTTTCTATCAGCAGCCTGGTGTTCATGAAAGCTGTTCAGTCAAATGCACAGTAATTATGCTGCTGTACTTCAGAAACTGTGAATGCAAATGTTAAAGTAACTAAATATGCAAATTGATAAAAGAAATAGGGATTACATTTTTTAGCATCTTGGTTTTGCATGATGACAGCAGATAGTACACCTGGCTATTCTGACGTTGCAGTGGGAGACCACTTTCCTCAATGCCCTCCCCTCTCATATAAGTTTATATTCATACATATATTTCACAACAGGTAGAAGAATCAGATCTCCACAGAGATGGGATTGATTGAATGCCTTCTCTGGTTGCATGATATGAATGCACAGGGAAAAGAAAGGATAGAAAACACACACACACTAGATGCCAAATTTTGGAGGAAAAAAAAAAAAGCTTAGTAGGAGATTTTGAATAGCATCCCATGTGGCTGAAGTCTCATCTTTTGCTTTTCTTCTGCAGAGTTCAAAATTGTGAAACATATTATCAGCAAAATCTCTTAGCCTTTCTGCTGAATTAGAAAAGGTTACAGCAGATTATATGTTTTATTTATTTACAGTGTGTTATTTGAAAAAAATGAAGTACATTATGATTGAAGGAGAAAGTGTGTGTGTGTCTGTGTGTGTACACAGAATAAGAAATTTTTTAATCTCAGAATTATGATCTACCATTTGGAAGTCATTCAGAAAAATACTTCTCTAATTCCTAAATGAGAAGGAGGAGAAGGGACAGCACATCATATTTGTAAGATTTTATTATTATTATTATTATTATTATTAGTAGTAGTAGTAGTAGTAGTAGTAGTATGGATCATCGCACAGTCAGACAGATGTTCAGACTGGATTTGGCATTTTGTTTACCTATTGAGTCCTTACCCAGGACCTGGGATAGGCAGATGTGGATGTTTGACGGTATTACAGGTATTGTCGCAGGATGGAAGCAGTTCCTAGTAAGGTCGCCTTTTGCAATTAACTAATGGTGAATTTGTCAATGCCAATGGTGTTCAAGTGGTGCTCCAGTTGTTTTGGGATTGCACCCAAGGCACCTATTACTATTGGTAGTACCCTTGCTTGCTTTTGCCACAGTCTTTCTATTTCTATTTATAGGCCTTTGTATTTTATTATCTTCTCCAGTTCTTTCTCGTCTATTCTGCTGTCTCCAGGCACTACCACATCCACTATCCAGACTTTTTTGTCTTTCTTTTCGACAATTGTTAAGTATGGGGTGTAATGTTGCAGGTGCTTGTCTGTTTGAATTCTGAAGTCCCAGAGCAGTTTAATTTTATCATTTTCTATGACTTTCTCTATTTTATGATCCCACCAGTTCTTGCTTACAGGCAAATGATATTTCTTGCAGATCTTCCAATGCACCATTGTTGCTATTTTGTCATGCTGCTGCTTGTAGTCAGTCTGTGCTATCTTCTTGCAGCAGCTTACCAGGTGGTCCACTGTTTCTTCAGCTGTCTTTTCAATTTTGACTTTATATGCATTTGTCCTTAAGGCTTGATCTTGTGCATCCAGAATTAGTCCCTTGGTCTCTTTCTTCAATTTTCCTGCTCTTAGCCAATGCCAGGTCTTGTTATTATCTGCTTTCCCAGCTATTTTTTTTAATGTACTAGCCATGTAGTGCTTTGTCTTCCCATGCCTCTATTCTGTTCTTCATTTAGTCTTTCTTGTAGGCCAGTTTGGTCTCTCCAGTAGTTAGTAAACCTTCCTGATATACTAATTTCAGTGCATCTTCATCATTGTCCTTCAGATATTCTTCCAAAGCCATTTTTTCTTCTTCAACCATCTTATCTACTTGCAGCATTCCACGCCCACCTATTTGCCTAGTTAGAGTCTGTCAATGTCACTGCCTGGATGAAGGGCATGATTCATTGTCATTATTTTTCTGGTTTTCCTATCCATTGCTTTTAGTTCTGCTTGAGTCCAGTCCACTATTCCAGCTGTGTATCTAATGACTGGAATTGCCCAGATGTTGATTGCTTTCATGGTATTTCCTCCATTGAGTTTGGACTTTAAGATTTTCTTCACTCTCTTGATGTATTCCCCTCTAATATTTTTCTTGACTTCAGTATGCTTGATGTTGTCAGCTTGAAGGATACCCAAGTATTTGTAATAATCTTCCTCATCCAGACTCTTAACGTTATTTTCATGGGGCATCTTGATTCCTTCAGTTTTCACTATTTTTCCTTGTTTGATAGTAAGTCTGGCACATTTGTCCAAGCCAAACTCCATTGCATTACTATTATTATTATTATTATTATCGATCATCGCACAGTCAGCCAGATGTTCAGACTGGATTTGGCATTTTGTCTACCTATCGAGTCCTTACCCAGGACCTGGGATAGGCAGATGTGGATGTTTGATGGTATTACAGATATCGTCGCAGGATGGAAGCAGTTCCTAATAAGGCTGCCTTTTGCAATTGACTAATAGCGAATTTGTCAATGCCAATGGTGTTCAAGTGGCGCTCCAGTTGTTTTGGGATTGCACCCAAGGAGCCTATACTATTGGTACTACCCTTGCTTGCTTTTGCCACAGTCTTTCTATTTCTATTTGTAGGTCTTTGTATTTTGTTATCTTCTCCAGTTCTTTCTCTTCTATTCTGCTATCTCCAGGCACTGCCACGTCCACTATCCAGACTTTTTTGTCTTTCTTATCGACAATTGTTAAGTCTGGGGTGTTATGTTGCAGGTGCTTGTTTGAATTCTGAA
Source organism: Crotalus tigris (assembly GCF_016545835.1). Taxonomy (NCBI): domain Eukaryota; kingdom Metazoa; phylum Chordata; class Lepidosauria; order Squamata; family Viperidae; genus Crotalus; species Crotalus tigris. The sequence goes on along the minus strand of NW_024096808.1, from coordinate 218,276 downwards.
GTCCCAATGTGTTTTTTTCTATGACCTTTTTATGATCCCCCAGTTTTTGCTTACAGGCAAATGATATTTTTTGCAGATCTTCCAATGCACCATTGTTGCTACTTTGTCATGCCGCTGCTTGTAATCAGTCTGTGCAATCTTCTTGCAACAGCTTACCAAGTGGTCCACTGTTTCTTCAGCTTCTTTGCATAGGCGGCACTTACTGTCTGTTGCTGTCTTCTCAATTTTGACTTTGTATGCATTTGTCCTTAAGGCTTGGTCTTGTGCAGCCAGAATTAGTCCCTCGGTCTCTTTCTTCAATTTTCCTGCTCTTAGCCATTGCCAGGTTTTATTATTATCTGCTTTCCCAGCTATTTTTTTCATGTATTGGCCATGTAGTGCTTTGTCTTCCCATGCCTCTATTCTGTTCTTCATTTGGTCTTTCTTGTAGGCCAGTTTGGTCTCTCCAGTAGTTAGTAAGCCTTCCTGATATACTAATTTCAGTGCATCTTCATCATTGTTCTTCAGATATTCTTTCAAAGCCATTTTTTCTTCTTCAACCATCTGATGTAGCATTCCACGCCCACCTATTGCCTTGGTAGATAAAGTCTATCAATGTCACTGCGTGGATGAAGGGCATGATTCATTGTCATTATTTTTCTGGTCTGCCTATCCATTGCTTTTAGTTCTGCTTGAGTCCAGTCCACTATTCCAGCTGTGTACCTAATGACTGGGATTGCCCAGGTGTTGATTGCCTTTATGGTATTTCCTCCATTGAGTTTGGACTTTAAGATCTTCTTCACTCTCTTGATGTATTCACCTCTAATCTTTTTCTTGACTTCAGTGTGCTTGATGTTGTCAGCTTGAAGGATACCCAAGTATTTGTAGTACTCTTCCTCATCCAGACTCTTAATGTTATTTTCGTGGGGCATCTTGATTCCTTCAGTTTTCACTATTTTTCCTTGTTTGATAGTAAGTGTGGCACATTTGTCCAAGCCAAACTCCATTACAATATCTTGGCTATATATACGGACAGTGTTGAGCAGCGATTCTATTTCAGATGATGTTTTTCCATACAGCTTCAGATCATCCATGTAAAGGAGGTGGGATAGTCTGGCAGATGTTTTTGATGTTTGATAGCCATGTCCTGAGTTATTCAGTATTGTTGACAGAGGAAACAGTGCAATAACAAATAGTAATGGTGATAATGAATCTCCTTGAAATATTCCTCTCTTGATATTAACCTCTCCCAGCCTCTCACCATTGATCTGCAACTGTGTCTTCCATTGTGCCATCGATCTTTGCACAAATTTTCTGATGTTTCTACTGACTCCTGTTATTTCTAGGCACTTTGATTATCCAATCATGTGGCAGAGAGTCAAATGCCTTTTTGTAGTCAATCCATGCCACATTCAGGTTGGTCTTCCTTCTCTTGCAGTTTTCCAAGATCATTTTGTCTATTAGGAGTTGATCTTTTGTTCCTCTGCTGTTGGGGCGGTTTCCTTTCTGCTCAGGTGGAAAGAGATTGTTTTCAACTAGATGCTGTTGCACTGCATCAGCTACTACACCAGTTAGTAATTTGAAAGTTGTTGGTAAGCAGGTAATTGGCCTGTAGTTACCTGGTGTTGCCCCTTTTGCTGGATTTTTCATTATTAGGTAGGTTTTCCCAGTTGTTAGCCACTTTTCAATTTCTCCTCCTTGTAGTATATTGTTGAACTGTTTGGCAATGAGTGGGTGTATAACAGTTAGATGTTTCAACCAAAACCCATGCAGTTCATCTTCACCTGGTGCTGACCAATTTTTGATTTTCTTTGCTCTTTTTTCTACCATTTTTGTTGTTATTACTAGTTCTTTCATTTCAACTTCTGTTTTATTTGCATCCACCTCTTTTAACCAAGCCGCATCCTTGTTGTATTTCTTTGGGTTATCCCATATCTGCTTCCAGAACTGCACTGTTTCTTCCTTGTCAGGTACTGACTGATTCTTGCAGTTTCTCCATTGATGGATTGGTAGAAACGTTTCTGATTGGATTGAAATTGGAGGTTCTGCCTATAGTTTGCAATTCGAGCTTCATATCTACTGATTTTCCTGGCTATAGCTGTTATTTGTTGCTTTATTATTTCCAGTGCTTCCTTGATCTTCCTTGTTTCTAAGTGGTATTTCTTGATTAGGTATTCTTTGGTCTTCTTGTTCTTCAGCTTCTTTTCTTTCATCTGTTCTAGCTTGCTTGCATGTGATCTTAACTTGCTGATCTTATTTTCTAGTCTAACCTTCCATTTTTTCTTCTTTGTTGATTTTGCATCCCAGGTATTCTGTTATAACTGCAGCTGTGCTGTACATTAGTTGGTTTGTTTTATTATTATTATTATTATTATTATTATTATTATTATTATTATTATTATTATTATTATCTTCCATTCAGTTGTGTCTGCAGTATTGTTAGCCTTTTTTTAAAAGAAATGGTTTGACATTACTTCCTTCTAGGGATAAGAGAGAGTGAGTGGCCCAAGGTTACTCCGCTGGTTTTGTGCCTAAGGCAGAATTTATGGTCTCCCAGTTTCTAGCCAGGTGGTTTTAACCATTATGCCAAATTGCTCTTTCTGTTATTATAGGCCATGAGTGTCAAACTTGCCGCATCATGTGATGTGTCGCAACATACCGCAACTTTTTTTGCATTGCTGAAGCTGGGATGGGTGCGGCATCCGTATGATGCCCCTTAGAACATAGAATAATGAGGTTGGATGGGACCTTGGGGATCTTCTAATCCAATCCCTACTCAAGCAGGAGACCCTATCATTCCAGACAAATGGCTGTCCAGTTTCTTCTTGAAAACCTTCAGTGATAGAACACCAACAACTTCTGGAGTAAGTTGTTCCACTGATTAACTATTCTCATTGTCAGGAAGTTTCTCCTTAGTTCTAGATTTGATCTCTCCTTAATGATCTTCCACCCATTTTGTCCTGCCCTCAGGTGCTTTGGAGAACAGGTTGACCACTTTTTGGTGATGGTCCCTCAAGTAGTAGACTTCTCTAGACTAGACATACATAATTCCATTCATCATATGATTTACCCTCCAGACCCCATATCAAGGAGTCTCAATAAAAGTACCTCCATCTTCCTACAGAGGCGATTTTCTGATCTGGCCCCCAAATGGAGGTGGGAAATAACTCTGATGTGACTTGAAAGAAATTTGTGAAGAGAAGAAAGGACGTTAACTTGAGTGCTAGGGATCTGCTATGGGAGAAAGTTAGAAGCAGAGAAAGGAGGAAATAGGGCATAAATAGGGCAAAGAGAAGTGGAGATCACAGAAAGCAACAGGGCGCTTCTTGGCAGATGAAATCTGAATTATAGAGCTCCAGGGAAGGAGGGGAGAGAGACAGAGACAGAGACAGAGACAGGGACAGAGAGAGAGACAGAGAGAGAGACAGAGAGACAGAGAGACTAGTACATACTAATGTCAAACAGAAACACAGGGAAGAAGTAGAAAATGTCTTGCCTGAAGGCAATGGCTAGGAAAAAGAGGAGCAAGAAAAGAAAATGATTGTAGTAAGAAGTAGCCTAAGGAGGTAAAGGGAATAAGAGCCAAAGCTATAAAGCATGAGAGACAGAAAGAATATCTGCACATAAAAGGTAACAGGAGGAAAGCCCAAGGCTTTTCTCCATTCAACCTGTTGCACAGCTGGCATGCCAGTCTCTGCTGCCACAAAAGGAGTGATCAAGTATCCAAGGGATTCAGATTAGCTGGCATATATAGTTGAGAAGAATAAAAAGCCTGGCAAGTTTTACTGACAAGAAACTCACCCAGTGGATTTGGCTGCGAGATGGTCCTGGCCTGCAAAGCCAGAAGAAGGGAAACAGTCTGATGGGATGGAAGAGGTCCAGCCCTTTCAGAACAAACAAAATGCCAGAAGTAGAGTGACAGGAAGACAGCTACATCAAAGTTATGCAAAATCCATAGGCATTTTGCAAGTAAAGGGGAGAGTTGGATTGTTCAAATATGCACTGTGCCTTTCAAAGGTACTGCTCTTCTAAGAAGACTGTGCAGCACTGGGGAGAGATAGATTACTATCTCTGAGCAACACATAGGACACATAGAGGAATTTATTCCCACTGAGCTCAATAGGTACTGTTGTTTAAAATTATACTTCTGCTTGTGTAATACCTCTGTAATACTGGTTTCTTCACGCAACTAGTAAAATAATCAGCGTTCACCTACTCATCTGACTTACCCACATTGTAGCAAGAAGGTTTCTATCAGAGTCCCTCCAAGATAAAGTTTAAGAAAAATTAGGCCTCTGGTTGCAGCTTTTGAGGATTTTCCACTAAACCATGTAACTACTTGTTGGAAAGGCATGACAGCTAAAAGAAGAGCTTTAAGGAAGGTACTGAAGGTTCACTTCCTATATAGGAAACTCTGAGAAACAAGAACTTTTTCACATTTTTAAAGAAGAGACATTGAAAAAGAGTCATTACTAGTTACAGCACCTACTACTATCTCCTGTAGTGTTGCTGGTAGCTTTACTGCAAGATTGGTGAAATGTAATTGGAAAGTGATGTGTAACGCATTTCCTTAGGTGTAAAGTATTTTTAAGTAATGGTTGAGTATGCAGTACAGAATTAAGCATTTATTTTAATAACTAAAGCAATGTTTCTCAACCTTGATAATTTTAAGATATCTGAACTTCAGCTCCCAGAAATCCCTAGCTAGCCATGCTGAGAACATGCAAACCTCCCAATTTTATTTCATGTACAAAATTGACAAGTAGCCCTATAAAGTGAGTACTACAGATCCACTGTTCAATATATACACAATGTAAGTGTGTGTTGCTGAGCTGACAGCTCAGGCTCATCCCCACTATATAGACAATATATAGTCAATATATAGACATAATGAGTAAATACAATCTAAATCCTAATTTCTTTCTAAATTATTACTTAAAGGCAGGTCATTTAGCCACAGAATTACCAGGAATCAACTTGTCCAACTTGGCAGCACAACATTTATCTGTTTGTTTGTTTTGTTTATTTATTTTAAATATTTATCGCAATGTTCAGTTTTCATATTTGAACAAAATACTAATGTGGAAATTCACAGTATTGCTGATGAAGTCATCTCAGGGCCTGTCTTTAACTCTTAATTCAAAATGTCTTCCTTTGTTTATTTTTTTTTATGTGAAAATAGAAGCTTCAATCTCTGGGAAGGAAAAACCCTGAGGATTAATTATATGCCCTTTTACTCTTGTACTTATATTTTATTCACTTGAAAGTAATTGGAAATTCCTGGCACTCTTGACCCTCATTATTATAAGGAAATTATTATTCCTTTGATCAGATTGATAACTATTGTCAATTACAGGATATCCAGTCATTGAAAGGGTTGCATTTCCTCTACCGATGTTCTTAAATTAACTTCTGAATAATTCTTGGAAACTTTAAATCAGATCTTAGGCCTCTTTAATCTGTGGCATTATTTCCCAAAATAAAATGTCCATGACATACTAAAGTCAATAATAGCTACTTAAAAATAAGTAAGTCTGCAAAACTACATTTAATTTGAAGATTCTAAGCCATTGACAGATTATAATATCTCTAGACTGCTATTTGCATTTAATTTCTTTTCTGTGTTCAGTTTAAATTATTTAAATTGTTTTTATCATTGCTCACCCCCCAAAGTCACTGGTTTGAGATGGGCGGCTATAGAAACTGAGTAAATGAATGAATGAATGAACTGATTTTTTTTTCTTTTTATGACCATATAATCCCTTTTATCAGGGTGGAGTCAGGGAAACTGAATGGAGCTGAGTGTTTACTGGCTGGATGCCCTTCCTGATGCCTATGCAGAGTTTGCAGTAGATATTTTCTATTTCTGCCATGAAAGAGAAACATCTATTGCTGCTAGGATTGACCTCTCAACCCTCTGAGTGTGAGGCAAGCATCTTCATCTCTATACCACTACACCATCAATGAATGAACTTGATTAACTTGATAAAAACACATATTTCCATTGCATTAAGCATAAATCAAACAAGTACAAGGTTTCTCTTTAGTCCCTGGTACCTTCAAATTGCTCTGGATAATCTGCTACCCATCAGTATAGTAATGTTGGCAGAAATCAAGTGTTAGTGTGGCATTATATACAGGAGCTTTCATTCTGTTGAACTAACAGAAAAAATAAGACCTAAAAATCAAAGAAAAATAGAACATCATTCATTTAAATGCTAGATACGTGCACAGATCTATCTTATTTCATATTCTTACTTTCATTATAGGTCAGGATTTACAGTATCTAGATGCAGTAGGGATGGGGGAGAGAGAGGGAGAGAGAGAAAAAAATATTTTTGCATATTAATATGCAGAGATGACTTAATAATCTTTCAGAAACCTTGGTAGGCTCCTAACTAGTACAGTAAAATTCTGAAGTACTTTTCCATACTGCCAATATAAATATGTGTAATAATTGTTACACTATAATTGCAAAATTGTTCCAGTATTATGTAAAGGCGGCAATCATAAATAACAGTAATTCATATCAACTTTGTTTTTCAGGGTAGATGAGTGCAAAAAATTGCAAAGATGGCTATTGGTTTCATTTCTATTTTCACATTCCAGATTTCTATTTGTCTGCATGAATTTACCCAAGGAAGCTGGAATAGATGCAGCATGAACTAAGCCTAATTGTCTAACACCTTTAGATGTTTCTAATAAGTGAAGATGCAGCTTGAAATGAAAAGAAATGTGAAAATAGTATCAGAGGAAAGAAAATTGAACAGACATTCATGATCTCATGGACAATATGCCTACCAAACTAATAATTCTGTTACTTTATTAAAATATACCAACATACAAACAAAAACCTTTCTGGTCTGCTGAATAATTTTGGCCGTTCAAGATAAAACTCCATTCAGTCAAAATAATTCAGGCAGTTCAGGCAGAGAAGTTCTAGTTTGGGAAATTGGAAAAAAAATCTCAGCACAGACATGATGTTGCACTTGAAAGAATTCTGCAGGCCAGTGCTCCTGAAGTTAATTGCAAAACTGAAAATAGATTCTCATGAAGAGGCTGGTGCTGCTTGAAAGTTTATGAAAATAGGGGTCTAGTAAAGATATATGCCTAAAAATGCTGTAGCGTGCAGCCGGTTCTTAGAATCAAGTTTCTTTTTTAAGGAGCAGGAAGAAAAAACATTTTTTAAAGAAATAAACCTGATAAATGCTTGCTTAATTTTCTTTTTGCCAACTCATAAGTGGAAACAATCTGACCTGAGCTGTACTTTTCAGAGTAACATGCCAGTGTGAAAGATTGTTGAGGGACTGAGAAAAAAAAAACAGAAGAAAAAATAGACATAAACAATCAGGAGAAGGCAATTTAGTCAGCAGCTTATCTCATAAATGGCAATTTAGCTCAAGTGATGAAGAACCTGGAAAGAAGCATTTCATATCATTCAAAGAGTCGGTCTTACTTAACTCACCGTAAATGGGGGTGAGAAATTAAATTCCTATTTCAGTTTTCAAAATTCTGTACTTACTCTAGATTAATATTAAAGATAGCTTACTGAAATCCTGTAGTTCTTGCTTCCTTCATCCTGTCCAGATGAAATGGGGCTTGACAGCCAATTGTAAAACATTGAACTTGAATGTGTCTATATATTCATACAGACACATTTCTCTGTGCATACATATTCTATCCAGCAATAAACATTTAAAGTTGTCTGGGAATAGTATAGATTAATATAAAAATGCATTGAAAAATTAAGAATGGATTGTATGTGCAATTGTGTTTAGAACATTGTATTTTGTGGAGAAAAATGATGTGCAACGCTACATATTAAAACATTGATTTCTGTGCATTTTTTTTAAAGTAGCTGATTAATGAGAAGTTAAATTTATGAATGAGTCCATATGAAAATGACCTGGATTAGAACTATATCCATCTGTCCCAAGTTTGAAACAGTTCCGTGCAGTAGAATTGAAGAGGGAAAAAAAAGATCACAAATATCCCAAGTCATGAAAGAAAATATACAGTACATAAGGGATGGACATAATTAAAGGTTGGGGAGCTTCTAGTAAATATGACCTACTGCAAGTTTCCAGGTTTGTGTCTAGAACTGCATCTTGAAGAGTCTTCAAGAGGAGCACTGAGATATATTATGACCATAGGACTAAAGTCATTAAATAAAAAAACAGAATATTTGAAATATACAGTTTTATAGAAAGTCTGCTAATTTACCAGAAAACATTAGTCAAGTATATTGAGCACAGCTTGGTGCTGACTACCATGCCTACCTTATTAAAGCATCGGTAATATGAATCTGGATTCATAGTTTATTCAGAAGGATATCATTGCATTATGAAGAAAATATAAGATCTGGGGCCATTTCCAAGGGCTGCATATTGATAAGTTTAGAAAAACTTGATTACTGAAAAGGAAACCTCCAAGCTCACAAGAAGAGTCATTTCCCTTCAAACAAGATTAGACCACAAAGTACATGAAAGTTTGGGCAGACAAGCCATTCTTGGTTATTCATTTTCAAGGGCTACCTATTCCTCTAGGACAGGAGTGGGCAACTATTGCAACTTTATGATGTGTGGACTTCAACTTTCAAATTTTCTGAGCCAGCTGGCTAAGGAATTCTGTGAGTTGAAGTCCACAAGTCGTAAAGTCGTCATAGTTGTGTATCCCTGCTCTAGGAATTAGGTAACATCATAATATAGATTTCATTAGATGTAAGTAGGATAAGCAATGTTTACAGGTATGTAAAGAACTGTTTAAGAAAAGTATTCTGTCCTGGTTTGATTTACCATAAGTTTATTCCAAAGAGCTCTTAAAGAAAATAAATCTATCACATTTAAACCTGATATTTCATATTCTAAAGGATTTCAAAATTTAACTTCACAGGAAAGTATATAAAAACCTGTGAAATATATTATTTTTTGTTGATATGAGGTGATTTACATTTTCCCTGGCTTTATTATTGATAGAATTGTTCCAGCTTTTTACTGCTATCTGTTTATAAGCAATAAATTCTGAATAACAGTATTCTGAATAGGAAGCTCTGAACATTTAACACAGTGTTTCCCTACCTGCAAATTTCAGGATCAGTGTGACATTACAGTGCTAATGTCTATGACTGAGCCCAAAAATTATAGCTTTATGATATAATTTTCCTTTTTATGGGACAATATCAATTCCTGCTTGCCTCAGCCTTCAGATCACAATGGTCTGCCTTTTTTTTTTAAGCCCATGGTGGGGACAGTCAATCATGTGGAGAAGATTGCAGGGAAATAGCCACCATCATGGTGAGAAAAATACAACCCAACATTTTGTTGATGGAGGTGCTACTGTCTCCTATAGAATACTTTTACTGCATCCAATTAAACACAAACCAGAAGCAGCATAGTTTTCCTGAGATACAGAACCTTAGAGGAGAAATGACAATGTGCAAAAGAGCCTCTTGATCACTTTCAGAGTTTAGTTGGTTTATTTAGTTAGTTTAAGTGACTTAAAACTTAAAAAGGAAAATCTTGCCTTTTAGGGGACAATTATCTCTTGCTGGGATACCAAACACAAACCAATCCATGGATTACATTTCATCTACCCAAACGTAGTAAGCTTGGGCTTCAGGAAGAACAAACACATTTTTTTCTTCTCCTTTCTCTTCTGTTCATCCAATAGTCCTTGCTTGGCTAATAACCAGCTAGGAAAGAGAATCTGTGAGCAGATGGCTGGACTGGGTAAGTTACAGATTCCCCATCCTGATCCAGATGGATCAATAGGGAGGAGAAACTAGGACAAAGAGTTAAGCAAGACTCAGAGAAGGGATAGATTTTCAGGACTTTCAAGGCTACTTTTCCCTTAAAGAGAGCCTCTATGAGGAACAGAACAAATTAGGTTACTTAGGCAAAAAAGAGCAAATATGCTTAATCTGCAAAAAAAAAAAAAAAAAAAAAAATGCAACCTCAACATTAATTATACACATCACAGCACACATATTTAAAGTTAACTAAAATGTCTTGGTCCCTGAACTGAACCTGAGTAAATTGATCCTCCCAGCCCATTTTCTGTTTTTCTCAAATTTGTGTTCTTCTTGGCTTACGTAGGAAGAGTTTTGTAAACCTGTGCTGCTGCTGCTGCTTTAAGAAATAGTGTTTGCACAGTTCAGCTATTCCAAAATGTGGATTGCTTGCTATTTGAGGACTCTGATTAAGGCCTTTCACATATTCACATCACTCAAGTCTCCTGCACACATTTACATGCAGAACAGGAATGTGTGCATTAGTTCTAGGTGTATTGACTGGAGGCTGATTTGCATGGAAAACAATGTGCGTAGAGTTTGTATGCAATTTTGGAAGGAGACATTCACACTCAATATGTAAATATTGTAGGAAGTTGTCATCATTTGAGCAACATTCTTAAGGAAGGCATCAGTTTTCAGGACCCTGGACTGTTTCTTGGACCACAAGATATCATCCGTTATGTGAGCAACCCAAGCAGGAAGAGGAACCTGTCTGCTTTTTCAATAGGTTCTTCAAACTTACGATGTTATCCTGTGGTCACTGAATCAAAATGAGATGCTATCTCAACTGAAATTTGTCACAGGAACAGAGTTGGAGTAACAGAAGCAAAATCTTGCTTCAAATTTCACCTCAAGTGGGAGGTAGAAACAGCTCCTAGTGCTTAAGGATAATGCCCATTCCGATCAGAAGGACCCTCTAATAGCCATTCTTATCTATGGTGTGATTTGCTTAGCGATGTATGAGCCCAGTCATGATGTCCAATTAGTTTGCTATACATTCCATATTTTTTTAAAAAAAGTTTAAGCAATGTTTGTGAAAATGTTAAACAATAACAGTAGATAATACAGAATGAAATTAAAGGAAAAAAGAGAGAGAAAGGAAAAGTAGAAAGTGCAAAAAGTAAAGGAAAAGAAAGGAAAAAATAAAGAATGACTTCTAATCTTTACAGCAGTTACAAACAGACTTAATATCACCCCCCCATTTGAAATTACACTGAATAGATCACTTCTTCCCATATCCAACACTTTTCAGTTGGTAAATCAAAAAGTCATTAAGTCAGTTCTGCCCATTTTCAGAAAAAAGAAGTCCATAAAGGATACAGTATTTTGAAAAAGTACTGATTAATTTATTATCCATCCACTGGAGTTGGGCATCCAATAAATTTCAATAAATAAATAAAATTAAAACAAAACTTTCCTACAGAGTGGGTATATTAATTATATTATATTAATTATATTATATTAATTATATTATATTAATTATATTATATTAATTATATTATATTAATTATATTATATTATTATTCATTCTTTTGTTTAATAGTTTCAAAAATACTTTAAAGTCAATAATTCAAAATTCACTGTACCCTTAGTTCATTTTAAACTTTTGGCAGGCTTTTTTGCCTTTAATTATTTTTAAATCCTTTTAATTGTTTCTTTCTTAAATACATTTTAGCTTTAATCCAGAATGAAGAATCACTCAGTGGATGTCTTGATTGCTTTGCTGCTCTGAAGATCTCTTTAATTTTAAGATAATTGCCTTCTAAATGTATATAAGAAAGTGTGGGAAGTGATTGTGAACCCAACATTGTTTGTAGGTCTGCTGTAGTTATGAGCTTGCTATTTCGTCCATGGCTCCTGGCGCTTGATACTCACAAATTTGTTTGGATTTTATAGGTCTTCTCATTAAAAACAGCCTCTCAGACCACAGGTAGGCTATCTCCTGGCCTCTTCTCATCTGGAGAGGTGTTATTAACCTGGACTTAATACCTGATCACTAGTCTGGTGGGTTTCAGAGGTGGGTTTCAGAGGTGGGTCAGTATGCTACTTTTATACCACCCCAAATTTCCATTCATTGTTTTTTTTCATTTCACTCAATACAGAACATTAGAAGCTTTCATCTATAGCATAATTGGACTGGCAGGACTTCAAGTGAAATCTCACCATCCTTCCAAAAGTCCACCCTCCAAATGCCTTGCTTCACTTATGTCTCCTATGAGTGGGGAAAGTAAAGCACAAACAAAACAAATAAGTGCCACCAAAGGGGATCTGTCGCAACAGCTTTTAACCTCTCGCTTAGCAAAGGAACAATTGGGAAGTCAAATAAGAAAGATCTGTTTCTTCTGCCAATATGCCAGCAGGATTGGTTCAACTTCTGCTGATCTAAGTAGCCTCCCTTGGAGATTCCTCTTTTGTTCCCTGATTGAGAAGTGTCCAATATTCTTGCAGTTTCTCTTCCCCAATGGAGGAAGGCCTAGGCCCAGGGTAGGCAACCTCGGCTCTTTTATGACTCATGGACTTCAACTCCCAGAATTTCTGAGTTAGCTATACTGACTCAGGAATTCTGGGAGTTGAAATCCATGAGTCATAAAAGAGCCAAGGTTACCTATCTCTGGCCTAGGCCAAATGAAGGGATGGGAGATTTTTCTGCCCAGAAGGAGATGGAAAATAATGCATCTCCTTTGGCAGAGAAGTTGATGAGGCTTAAGGTGCTTCAGCCCAGCCTCTGACAACATGCAGCTACCTGACCAAATCAAAATTTCCAATTCTTTTATATTTAAAGGTATAAAAACATCAAGTCTGTGAAATTTATTAAACAAACCATGGTAGAAACAAAATGTGCAATGTATATACCAAGTTTTAGACAATATAGTAGCTTTGGGAAACGACTACCGAAGTTGATAGCTTATGCCTTGTAATAGCTACTAATAGCTGCTGGAAATAGCTCCAGGCTATGTAAATGGCTTTGTCTTCCTTGAGATATTGCTAACAACGGCACCTCTGATGACAAATAGGGAAGGCAGGAAATGGAAGGATTTATTTGCCTTGGGTGCAAAGACAACATAAGAGTTTTGTGGCACTTTAAAGAGTAATATATTTATTACGATATCAACTTTTATGGACTAGAGTTCATTTCAACAAATACATGAAGTGTCTCTGGAGATCTGTTGAAATTGATATCCTGTCCACCAAAGTTTATAAACTATATTTCTTTTTCTTCAAAGTGTCAAAAAAATCTCTATTTTTTTTTCCTGCAAGAGAGTCATATGACAGCCCACATTGGCCAATCTGAAAAAAAAATATTAATACTGGTTTATACTTTGAAGGGAGATCCCCAGGAAATTGCAGTTGAGCTGGGAAATTAAAAAAGAAAAAATCACAGAAGATGACCATGGATTGATGCCATGAAAACGACAGGGATGTCCCCACAAAACCAGCAGAAGCTGAGCTCAACTCTGAGGACACTCTACATTTTATAAAGCCTATATATGAACTATTTATCAGCTCCTTTAGTAATTTCTGCATTTCTGTCATTAGTGCTAAATCACAACTCTTAAAATGTAACTTCAATTGGTCCTGTCAAATATTGTACTTTTGGTCTTTGGCTGGTTATAATTACATTTTCTTGAATCTGCTAGGGCTGGATCTTGACATATACTAATAAATGCAAATAGATTCCACATTGCATCTTTCAGGCTAATCTATGTATCTCTTCACTTTCCTTTTGACTTTTACTGTGTCACCCATTATGATAATATAATGATTTCTATGACTATGAATCTTCAGCCGTAATCTTAAAAGTACATTAGTGTTAATTTCACATTTTTGTTTTAAAGGCTATTAATGTTCCCATTGAATTCATCAAAACTGAGTTATGGTTCAGGAAAATGCTCAGTATATGCAGTACCCCATAAATGCATAAATGAATCAGCTGACAATTTAATTGCAATTATTTAGGAGCACATTGTCTAGGTCAGTTAAACCAGTAGTGAATGATCCATGAATCATCCAACTGGACCTTATGAGATAAAACTTAGTCCACTAAATTCAGAATTAATGGAGAATTTCATCTATAATTATATTTTTTCTAAGCTATTGCAAATATTTCAAAATTACTTTAGTGTGAATTCAATATTTTCCTTACTGGAATGGATACAGAAAGGAAAACAAAAACAAAAAAAAAACCCCAAATCCATCAGCAATAATGCCTGAGCAAACTTAGCAGGTGTGGGGTATAGGAAAAGTCCTATTATAGACTAAAGCTTCATTGAAAAATACTGGTTACAGAACAAGAATAAATGGAAAGTTCTTGAGTGGATTGCAACAGAAGACTTGTGAAGATCCTCCTTTATAACTAGTTGGTATGGTCTCTGGAAACTGGGGACACCATAGGATTGTGAGTTTGTCAACTTAATTTGGGGACCATTTTCCTTTAGGTGCAATTTGCTGGGCTTATGTAATCAGATAAGACAAGGTTGCTTAAGGACCCTACACATGAGAGATCAAAAGTCATGGACATCAAAGCAACCTTTTATAGCACACATACACAGGTGTATTCAGACACACAAACTCACATTTTGGAATGCCTTTGCACCCAATGTAGAGGGAGGGAGGGAGGGAGAGAGAGAGAAAAAAAAGAGGGAGAGGGAGAGAGAGAGAGAGAGATCTTAAATATTTAAGATAAAAGTTTTCAAATATCATCTTGAATTCAGAAATGTTTTTACAATGCTTTGCCCCCCAAGAAATCCCTATGCATCTGTCATTGCAAATCTCAGTGTCCAGCTCTAGCTATAAGCTCAATTTAGAAACTTTTCCAGTTTTGGAGAAAGTAATAATTAGTACCAATCTTGGGCAAAGTGTCACCAGGACTCTCCAAGCTAATAATTAAGCATTAGCACCATTAGCTGAGACTATACCACTTTGAGTCTCTACACTGGTCCAGACCTAGCCTTTCTTCTGTCCAGAACCAGACTTACCGGTAGCTTTAAATAATATGTTAGTTCTGCACTGCAGGTCTCACAAAAAATTGGGTGAGTGAATTCTGCCACTATGTTTATTCCATAACATATTTAGTACAATTTGACATTGCTTTTAATTATGAAAAATTGGACAGAACATTAATCAACTTACAATTACTCAGTCAATCCTATAAGATTCTGGGAGGAATAACCACACCCTATAAAGCCGTAGAAACTTGTGTACATTCTGTCAGGAGAACTGTCAGTTAAATTAAAATAGAAATTAACTTTATGGCATGATTTAGAGTTTCTCTGTCACCTCTTCTGGGTTAATTCTACCCAAAATTAGCAAAACAGGAGAGTTCCACTGGATGAAGGGCCCAAGACTTTTGCAGATGTTACTGACCTTCCAACTGAAAATATTTACTAAGTTCTTAGAAATCCCAAGATTCTTCAAAAATAAATTAGTTGGAAATATTTCTTAAATTTTCTTTAAAGTGCTGGATGGGTTCTTTCCATAGTTTCCAATTGTAAGACAAAGTATTGAAAGAGAATATTACATTCATCATCACTATCAGCCTAAATCATTATCCGCATCTTCATGTATTGGCAAACCTATACATGGGGGGAGGGGGAGACGTCATGTGTTATACTAAGATTTCCTGTTTCCCACTTTTTTTGTGTGTAGCTTTCAACTTCTGTATTTTGGAACCATATATCAACAGAGGTAGTACACAGTGAATAAATAATTTTCCCTATCATGTACATAGCATAGCATAATCCGGATGCTCTCTAAGTTAAGTCCAGTACATAATTTCTCTCTTATGATGCTGAAGTTAGCCTCCATTGTAATCTTTTGACCAAGATTACTGTGGCTGTTGATCTTCTCCAATTCATGATTTTTAATCTTTATTGGTAAATATTGGGAGTAATTGTTGAACCATGACTTGTGGGCTCTTCAAATTTATTTTCAGCTCTGTTAGCTTGCTGCTATCTTTCATTCTCTTTCAGCATTTGAAGAAAAGGGCAGTGCCACTAGCAAAAGATATGCCTACCTTTATTCCTGTTTCTTCTTTTCCTTAGAATGGTTTTAAAGAAATTGAACCACCTTGTGAAACTCCCTTTCTCTATACTGATGGTGGCAGTCTTTTTATTTATGTGGCTGATAGCTATAGTGTTATACTATATATTCATTTTAGGAGCTAAATTTACCCCTGAAACTAGAACATTCCCTTGATTCTCAGTGTTGTTTTGATCCACTTTGTCCAGAGAATGGGCAAATATTTAAAAAAAAATCATTTTTATGGTATAAAAATCTTAATATCTTTTGATATTATCACCTCACTTTCCTGCTTTCTTTTCTGTTACAATTAATATTCCATTTATGATGCACTACGTTAAAATTTGATCAACCCTAATATAAAACACTAGGAACAATTATCCGAATTGCAGCCAGAGGTGATGAAAGAAGCAGAAGTGACAAGAAATGTGGACAACTATGCATTAATCTTGAACACTTATGACTCATTTGGAATGGAATTGAACTGAATCTGTAAATTAGAGATAACAGGCATTTCGTTATCTAGATACATCACTTAGATATGTTGGCAATATCATCTATTGCAGCTTGGTGTGCAGCAAGGATAAAAAATATTACCCACTTGTGTAACTTCACGCCTTTGAAACTATATAGAGAGAAATATTCTTACAGCTATCTATGAAGAAATTAGATTTTTCAAATGTACTCCGTATGCGTTACACTGTACTATATACTCAACAAGCTCATCAATCAACTATTACAAGTTCCAAATCCTGTATAAGAATCTGTCAAATCCAGCTTAGAAAAAGAAAGAAATATAAAAAAGCAATGATTTCATGGCTGGAGAAAGAACTATATCTATAATGTGCAGAAGTTCTTAAAAATCAAGTATTTTTGGTTTTTAAGGCACAATGCTACTAAATATTAAAGGAACAAAACCAAAATACAATTCCAATTTTCCAATTATGACAAATATTTGAAGACAGGGAAAAAACCCACGAAATAAAGAAGTTAAGTGAAAATCTGAACATCAGAAAGAACAGATGTATTAGCCAGAAAATGGACCCAGTGATCAGAGAAAATTGTATACAGCTTGCCTGGATTTGTAAAATTATGCCAGGCTTGGAATAAGTTCTTCATAAAAACTAAAAGGTAGGAAGATAGGAAGTTAAGGAAACAGTATGCCAACTGCTCGGGGAAGATAGTGGAAAGCTAAAAGAAAGTAATGGAAAAGCAGAGATAGTCAGTTCTCTTTTGTTTCAATCTTACCCAATAAGATGGTATGTGTTTCATAGGCAATTAGTAAAAGCAGAATGAAGAGACAGTATTAAAATTTGAGATTGATAGAAACATGATTGCAAAAAATAAACGACTTAGATGAGGGAATAGATGGGGAACTCATTGAATTTGCAGATGACACTAAACTGGCAGGAATAGCCAACACCCCAGAAAACAAGCTCAGGATCCAAAAAGATTTTGACAAACTTGAACAATGGGCTCTATCCAACAAAATGAATTTTAATGTGGAGAAAAGCAAAATCTTACATTTAGGCAAGAAAAATCAAAGGTATAAGTACAGATTAGATGAGACCTGCCTCAAAAACAGTAACTGTGAGAGGGACCTTGGAGTCCTAGTGGACGGTCACTTGACTATGAGCCAACAGTGTGCAGCAGCAGCCAAAAAAGATGTTGAGATTTTGGAAAAAGTTCAGAGAAGAGCAATTAAAATGATCAAAAGCCTGGAGACTAAAACATATAAGGAATGGCTGCAGGAGATGGGTTTGGCTGATCTAAAGAAAAGAAGAAACAGGGGTGACATGATAGCAGTATTCCAGTATATGAAGGGCTGTCACAATGAAGAGGGGGTCAGGTTATTCACCAAAGCATCAGAGGGAAAGTCGAGAAACAATGGTTGGAAACTGACCAAAGAGAGAAGCAACCTGGAATTAAGGAAAAACTTCCTAACAGTGAGGACAATTAACCAGTGGAACAGCTTGCCTTCAGAAGTCATGGGCGGTCCATCCCTGGAGATTTTTAAGAGGAGAGTGGACAGTCACTTGTCTGAAATGATATAGGTTCTCCTGCTCGAGCAAGGGGCTGGACTAGAAGACTTCCAAGGTACCTTCCAGCTTCTATTCTATTCTATTCTATTCTATTCTATTCTATTCTATTCTATTCTATTCTATTCTATTCTATTCTGTCTCCAGGCTAGATGAATTGCTTCCTAAGGTGCTGAAGAAACTGATTTTCTGGATGAATCTTTTAAATATTTTAGTTTATGCCAGATAATTTGTGAAGTAAGAGATGCTGGAGAAGGGCACACATTATCTTGAAAACTGCTCTAAGAATATCCATCAAGGGTTCCCCATCAAATGGAAAAGAGGTAACAGGGGCCCTGGGGTTCAGACTTGGGCCTGATGCTCATTAACATTTTTATTATTGATTAGAATAATTGAGGAAATCCTCATTATATTTACAAATGACAAAAAATACTGAATGAGATAGTTAGAAAAAGAAACAGATTTTAAAATGATTCACTAGAATTCTTTGGAATGACCATACTAGCTGAGAAATTCTTGTTGTTTAAATCAATATATTAGGAGTACACCCAGACTGGAGAAGGCTGTCATAGGCCTTGGGTTAATCCAACAAAACCCTTTTGTATTTTAAAGTATCTATTCAAAAGCTTTGATTTCAGTATTTCTTTGGCCCGGTTCCCATTGGCCTAGATGAGTTCCCTCTCAATACCAGTTAGAAAAGGTCATATTTATTATTTTCCCACTATATCCTATAACATCCCCTGAACAATTGTCCTGGAATACCAATCATATCAGTGGAAGGACTGCAGAGGAGGTGAAATTGATATCATTCACTTCCCTCTTTCTGCTGTTTCAATCTTTTTATTCATGGAGAAAAGTCTTATAATCATGGAAGACATTTTTATGCTCAAGCTTTTGAGCTGGTCATTATAAACTGGCATCTTAGCATCTGCTGAAGCTACTTCTTCTATTCCCCTGTTCACTTTTTCCAGATGCTATCTAAAAACCACCCTTTTTCAGGCCCAGCATCTAATTCTGTTCTTGTCACCAGGAATAGGATGTAAAATCAATTGCATCAAAGCAAATGAAGGAGTAATACAGTAAGATGATATAAATATAAGCCTTAAAAGAAATATCTGAGGGTATTTCTAAGCTGACATAAAAATAATCAATGTGGTTAATGATCAGTACCTGAATCAACCTGTCAAATATTCTTCTTAGTGTGATGCCTTTACTGAATATGGAGGCAAGATCAGGGAAATAAAAGAATAAAAAAGAAGTTAGGGCACTCAATCAAACGACAGGACTGTGATTAAATTTGACAAACAGTAATTTTTTAAATCAAAGTGGCAAACTAGTTATCCTCAAACTAGAAAAACAACATTTGACTCTAGGAAGATCAGCCTGAATGGCAAGAAAATACAATGTGTTGATAAATTGGATAGATAAAACTGTGAAGAATGAAAGGTTGTTTTGTTGAGAGGAATGAAGTGACTCATGAGTATCAGCACTGAATATGAATGACAAATATAGATGAGGGTCAGAAATTGCAGTTGAGCTTCCACAAAGTCTCTGGAAATACTTTTAAAATAGATCAATCAAAAAAATGAGCTATGAGAAACAGCAAATGACAACGCATGAATTAAACCAGAAAATACTTCACAATAGCAACGAAATGGGGAACTCCAAAAATTTGTAACAGGAACTTACGATATGTTACAATTAGAAATAATAAGTCAGTCTTAGATTTTCATTCTGGTTACACAAATATGATACAATGAAGACAAGAGAAAGTGAAATGAAATGAATTCAAGAATAACAAAGGGAAACAATCTATTATTATGATTTTTATATGTTCTACATTGATTACATTATGCATAGATATGTATATCTGCTTTTCTGAAGTTCCAAAGGAAGAACTACACAATATTTCTGATTAACCAATTACCCTATAGTTTGTTTTAACTAAAATGACCCAATATGATGTCTATGCCACATTAATTCATAGCAGCATAGGAACTCATACCCGTCAATAACAGGCATTTTCTAATGTAATAATAGCATTTTATTGTCCAGGGAATAGACCTCCATATGCAATATATACAATATAATAAAACAGTAAATATTATTTCCCTGAACACTGCATTAGTCTCATCAAACCAGAATATAACAGAATGACAATCACTTTTTATTGCTCTTCAATATTTGAAAGAAAATTTTCATGCATATTTAGCATTAATAATTTAAAAAATCCATGTTGTTGCTCCCTCTTCATTCCAAGTTATATATTAGAACAACTTAAAGACGCTTCTTCTAATTTCATGATGATTAGGAGGCAAAGTAACCCATAATAACACATCTCTCTGAGGCTCAATGACACTTAAAGAATTGTGTCTCAGGATGTGAGAACTGAAGGTTTAAATGGCAGGTTCTGAGATAATTATAACAGTTATCAGGAGAAGAGGAAAAAATTAACATCTTCTCTAGCTTCTCTCCAACTCCAGTGAAGATAATCTATCTGGATTCTTGAAGTAGCAGGGGGGAAAATATCTCTCTCTGCAAACAGCTGGCTGAAACCTTTCAGTTGTCAAATTATGCATAGATATTTAAATGAAGCCTTATGTGGCAAACTAAGATAAAGTGGATGCTTCCCAGCTGGGATCCAGCCACAATTACTAATAAACTTTACTGTTCCATTTTATATAATTTATCGTTATATCAGAATCTTGATAATTTGTGGTTATTTTGTTTGCCTTCCCTGTCCTTTTTTTAGTTTTAATCTTGAAGAACACAATGCAATAATCAGAATGGTTCAACTGACAAAATAACTTATTCATTTGTATCATATTAAAAGGTATAACAGCCAACTCCCAAGGCTGGGAAGCATAAAGATGTGATGAAATATACTATTTAATATTGGAACCATTTTTTTCATTTGTGCCAGAAGACAGTGTTGGCCCAATAGGCTGGGTGATCCACAGAATAGCTTATTATCTTTTAGTTTATTTTTACCAGAATGGAAACCATCGAGAATTTCTGATTCAGGCAATATAAGAGCTGAATTCTCTAAGTGATATATATATTCCTCTCTACTTTCCTAAATTAATCCAACCTATGTACTTTATCATATGTTGGGTAAAAGGTGGAAGGATGACTTCTCTACATACCACCACAGGCTTAAAAACAAAATAAAAAGTAGATGATTTTATGTATCATAAAATATTTTCAGAATAAAACATAAAGAATAACATTTCCAGAGGAAACATAACACTAATATACATCAATATCAACTCCTATGCTTCAGATTAGCTATTTTCATCAAATATGTAACACCTTTCACATAAAGGCAGGAAGGAGGTGCCAGATGAGAGTTCACTTGTGGATAGTCCTTACACAATTTGTAATCAACTAATTTTGTCTCAAACAATATTCATCTCTCCTAATGGAATGGAGGCTAATTTTCACATCATTAGTATATAGTCATGTCTGCATAGACTGGGCAGGAATGTGCAAGGGTAAAGTAAGTAAGAATAATCTCAGTTTTTTTCCCCTTTCTCACCTCTTCTAGAACTGTTTAAAAAAATTAGATGACAAATTTACAAATATGAATCTTCCAATAAAATTTCTTTTGAGTCATCTTAAGATGATATAGATAAAGATGATATAGATGAAATAGATATGCAGTAGATTTAAATAGATATGAAATACCTTTATATGAGGATATAAGATGATATAAATAAATCGGCATAAACCGACATCCCCACCGACACTGACGGGTAAGCCACTAGAATATAAGCTGACAGCAAACAGTACTCTTTACTAGCACTGATGATTTTATCTAGTTTGGGTAATGAAACATCTGCAAGAAAACAAGCAAGCTCAGACACACTATCAAGATATTCTGTGTGTCATGGTTCTGACAGACAGATGAATTCTGAGGCTTGAAAGTTCCTCAAAGAACATGTTTATTACTTACAAAGTATCAGCATGGTCAAAAGTGAAACCAGGTCTGAATGCACAAGTAACAATTGCCCAATTACAAAGTTAAAAGTCCCACCCAGAAAACTATGCAAGCAACTATGTTCTCCAATATACTTATACTTATTAGCAGGCTTTTATACAACATCCACTCCCTAGCCTCAGGAGCAGCAGATGACCTTGGTTCCCATGGGACAGAAGATTATTTTGACTAATGAAGCACCTGGGCACCCCCCTTCTGTCCGTTCTATGTGGCAACCTAGAATGAGAAGAAAAAATGGCTGCAGCCATGCTCATTGTAGAGTTGACAGCCAGCCCCTTTCAAAAGGAAAGAGTCTCCTGTATGGGAAACAAAAAAACATGTTAAGTATTTCCTTGAGGCTTGTGAGGATATTTATCATAAAAAAATTAACCTGTCTGCTTTCACATTGGTACATTTCACACACATAGCTTCTGACAGTGGATAGCCTTTCCATTGAACAAGGTATTGTAACTTCCCCTTGTACAACCTAGAATCAAGAATTCATTTTATTTCATAATGTGCCTCTCCCTCTACCACTACTGGATCCATCGGCTTCTTTCAAATAGGTCTTAAAGAGGATTCAGACACAGGTTTCAACAGACTACAATGAAACACAGGGTGTACTTTTCCCAACAGTCATGGAAGTTTCAATTCCATTGTAACAAGGTTTATTATTTTTGTGACAGGAAAAGGATCAAGGAACTTTGACCCCAATTTTCTGCTAGGTAACTTTAACCTTAGATATTTTGTTGAAAGATAAACCAATTGCCCAACATAAAATGGTTTTTGAGGAGAGTGTCCTCAAATTATCTGCCTACTCCTTGTGTACCTTGATAGCCTTGGTCAATGCTTTTTTCACATTCACCCAAACCCCCTGGAAAGATATCACCCATTGATCCAAAGTCTGGGAAGTAGGAGGTTCCTGGGGGTACTCAGGCATAGTCACAAAATCTCGAACCATTACCATTCTAAATGGGTAGTCCAGTGCTACTGTGCACAGTATTGTTGTAGGCTACCTCCGCAAAAGGCAGGAGGTCAGCCCAATTAGTCTGCTGGTAATTAACGTAGCATCTGAGGTATTGTTCCATCATTGTGTTAGCTTTTTCAGCTGCTCCATTTGTACTTGGATGAAAAGATGATGAAAGTCCCTGAGTTGAACCAATCAGTTTAATTTTGCAGTAAACTGGACCCCTCTGTCAGAAATAATCCACTTTGGGGTTCCATGTGTTTCAAAAACATATTGGTTAGCTTCTGAGTAGAGGGAAGTGTTGAGCAAGTGATGAAATGCACTTGTTTGGAAAATAGATCAATTACAGTCCATATTATGGTGTTTCCCTTGCTCTCAGGCAATTCCACTATAACATCCAGGGCTATTTCCTCCCAAGGCTGGGAAGGGTCAGCCATGTGTTGCATCAGTCCTGGGGGCTTCTCAGGATGTCTTTTCATTGCAGTGCAGGTAGCACAGCTCCTCACATAACTCTCAATGTCTCTTTTCATCCATGGCCACCAGAATTGCCTCCGCACTAAATGCAATGTTTTCAGGAACCCAAATGACCCACCTGTTTTGCATCATGACTCTACTGAAGGGATTGGAGTCTGAGGCCATTTGGGAAGTATAACTTAGAATCTTTCCAGGTTATCCCTCCCCTAAGGGTTAAAATAGATAGGTGTCAGTCTCTAATTGCTCCTTTAGTTCCTTCAGTAAGTGATCATCAGGACCAGCAAGTGGTCCTTGTGTTTGCGATCTAGTTATTATTGGAGGAGCAGATTGTGGCAGGGGAATAAAGGAGTTGATTATTTCCTCCCAGTGACTTTTGAACCAGGGCATTCTAGACAAGGCATCAGCCAAAAAATTCTTAACCCCTGGGAAATACTTTAAGATGAAATTAAAATGGTTGAAGTATTGAGCCCACTGAATCTGTTTTGGGGATAATTTGTGTGGGGGGTCAGAGCTTCCAAATTTTTATAATCAGTCCATACTTCAAAAGGTATCTCCCCACCCTTCCAAAAATGATGCCACGTTAGTAACGCCCATTTCACTGCAAAAACCTCCTTCTTCCAAATGGCCCACCTCCTCTCCATGTTGGTTAGCTTCCAGGAAGTGTAAGTGCAGGGTTGTAATTCCCCCTGGTGATTTTTTTGTAAGGGAACAGTACCCACAGCCACGTCACTCACATCGGCTTGAATGATGAATTACTTTTCAGGATCAAGGTGTTTGAGAACAGGTTCGGCTGCAAAGAGTCTTTTTAGTTTCTTGAATGCAGCTTGACATTCTAGGGACTAAGGCAATGGCTGACAAAATTGGGGTTTCTCCCCCCTTCCCATTTTTAATAAATTATTGGCATAGCTATCTTTGTGAAAGAAAGGATAAATTGGCAGTAAAAGTTAGCAAACCCCAGAAAGATTTGAAGTTGTTTACAGTTGGGAGGGAGCTGCCATTCCAATGCAGCTTTCACTTTTGCATAGTCTCAGTATAAATGAGAATGTCATCAAGATAAACCAAAACCCCTCATACAGATGATTATGGAGCACCTGGTTGATTAACTGCATAAATACAACAGGATTAACTTTCCAACTCATATTGACAATTTTTTTTTAGAGACTTACATTGAATTGATGGTCTGCATCAGGTTGCTTTGGGTATCAAATCAAATCAATGCATCAGAGTAGTCAGTGCAGTGCAGTGTTGCCATTTGCAAAATTCTGAGAAAACAAATTGGAATAGGAATTTCATGCATTTTTGTTGAAGATTACGGAGCCTTGAAGAACATACACAACAGCCATTACAAAAATATGAACAACAAATATTAAAAATATCATTCCACAGTGTTACACCTAAAACCTTTTCATCAGTGTCTTGCAAATATACTTCCTTAAACTTCATTCCTTTTATCCTTTATCAAAGAATAAAAAAGATCTATTGTATGAGGAAGTAAGAAATAATGTCCTTCCAGAGGCAATTTTATATTGGTAGCCTCTGTGATCACTTGCAATGTTTTCTTTCAAAGGGGCTTTGATCCTGTAACCGTTTTACTCAACTATTAATCAGGTATTTATTTACAACTTAGAATTATTACCCATTCTCCGGGGGAGGGGGTCATTTTGTAATAGCATATAACTTTGTGTGCTTCCTAATGTCTTTGCTAGAATAATTCCAAAAATGCTTTATCAGTGCAATGGAAATCAAAGTTGCAGAATCATAAAGCAGCTTAAATATTTTCCTCTAAATGATTTATCAGTATTTATAATTATAAATTATAATTAAATTTATAATTTATTTAAATATCTTGTTTAGCTAAGATTTTAAATATTCCAGCACATCCAGCTGCTTGTATCAGCCAGCAAAATAGCAGCATGTATTAAACTTGTTAAGTTAGTGACATGATTGTTAAGTGTATCTGGCTTCCCCATTGACTTTGCTTGTCAGAGAATCCCAAAAGTTGATCACATGATCCTGGGTCACTGCAGCTGTCATAAATATGAAACCAGTTGTCAAGAGTCCGAATTTTGATTACATGACCTCAAGGATGCTACAACGGTCATGTGAAAAATGATCATAAGTCACTTTTTTTCAATGCCGTTGTAACTTTGAACGGTCACTAAATGAGCTGTTGTAAGTCGAAGACAGCTTGTAAAATCCTGGAGATGACTGGTGGCTTGAGGGCACTCCCACTGCCTCATTAACTTGTTAACCTTTTTAGCCTTCTGAATTTTTAACATTGATTTTTTACTTTTAACTTGTAAATTTTAACTTGTTTTTTTTTTAAATCTGTGCTTTTATTCAGATGTTTACACTGTTTTGAAATGCTTTTGTAAACTACCCAGAGTCACTTAGATGAAATGGACAGTGTAGAAATTTAATAAATAAATATAATTTTGCCAAATTTCCATCCTACAGGAGTCATTTTGGACACATTCTCTAAATTAGACCATTGGAGGTATGTTGTTTCAAAAATTGTTGAAACAAAAATTGTTTCATCCAATTGAAAGTTAAAAACAAACAGACATAAGCAATTTAATAGTATAGAGATAAGATAAAATTGTTTCATTGGGCATTAAAATTTTATTTGGATCAATGGTTACTTAAACACTGATATTTTAATTGACAGATAGAACTGTTTTCATAAGATATTAGTTTGTTTTTTTAATACTTATTGGACAGATTTTAGTATCCTGTTTCTAAAATAGCATGCACAAATTATTTCCAAGGATTGTGCTTAAATTTCCTTTTGGTCAGTATGCCAATGGTTCAGCACAAAAAAAAATATTGCTGCTTAATAAAAGCTTTCATCTATTTCAGGGGTCCCCAACCCCTGGTCCATGGACCAGTACTAGGCCATGGCATGCCAGCAACTGGTCCACACAAACAAGCAAAGCCCCATCCGTGGGATGCACACAAAACCATGCCCCCTCTGGTCCACGGAAAAACCTCTCTCCACGTAACCGGTTCCTGGTGCCCAAAAGGTTGGGGACCTCTGATCTATTTGACAAATATGGTGTCAATGAATACAATAAAAGTTCTGGCTGATACTGATCTTCCAAAGTTTAAGCTCTTATGATAATAGATCTTGCCTCAGCTTCTACTTTTTCATTCTTTAGTTTTAAACAACCACTTTTACAATCTTGCTTTTTAAATTTTTCTAAATTCTTCTCTGAATTTTCTTCCCAACGCCAGTTAATTCAGGCAGAAGAGTGTCTAGTTTAACAAGCATTCTATACAAAACTTGGGATCTAAAGGGGAAAAAATAGCTTATGATGTGATGGAATGTAGTAGGCTGGATTAATAAGGGGGCGTACATTCCAGAGGAATAACAGACAACTCAGTCCAGATATTTTGTGTGATTGAAAGTTGGTGAGAAGACTTGTTATTCAGTCATTAAGTCTTGCCTAATTCTTTGCGACCACATGACCATAGCACACCAGGTCCCTCTGTTGTCCACTGTCTCCCTGAGTCTGACCAAAGCCATGTACTGCACTGATGACAGTAAAGACAGCCTCTCCCTAATAGTTTTCAGAGTATATGGTTGATACAAATTGCAGACTGCTTAATCTGGCAAGATTCTGTCTACAGATATGGATATAATAAAGAACTCAGCATAGGTGAATCACCAGATGCCATTCTAGGTTTTGGGGCCTGACAGCAATGTGGGCAAAAGATGATAAAAATACAGTAATATAGTACAGTAATATAATGACATTACTGTAACATACCATTCCCAACATAATGTATTAAAATTGAATGAAACCTCTCCAGCAGCTTCATGTAAATGAAAAAGCAATATGCTAGCTCTTTAAGGTAGTCAAGGTCACTAGGAGACTTGGAATGTACTTTAATGCAATTAGAGTATTGTAACAAAATATTGAGAGCCTGCCAATTGCCTTGTCTGCTTTAATTTATACTAACACAATCAAAGTGCAGTTGTTTTCAATTTCTTCTTTGCGCTTCCTACTTTCTCAGAACTCAAATATTTTTTTGTATTGAATATTCTCCTCTCCGAGTCAAATCAGCAGCCTGTCACACATTGCAGCACTCCACAAAGATGCAATAATGGACCATTCTCCATACCCACAAACTGGAACCATTGCAAAAGAGGGCCTCCAGCCCCAATCCTGACAGACAGCCCAGAAGGATTCTATGGCAACAAGGGATTCTCTAACTCCATCCAGAACTTGATAAGATTATCCTACTGTAGAACTATCATTGCCACCTCCATCCCTTCCCTGGGCCTTGACTCTGACTGAAAATGGATTAATGTGCTCAAAATTGCTTTTTCAACCACGATTTCAGAAATCTTCCCTAGAGAAGTGTGGTTGGAGACAGGAAAATAATTATCAGGTATATGGATCTTGGCAAGACCTCTTAAGACCATTTCTGCCAGCCCAACCTCTTCCTAAAGGGAGTAGCTGCAATCTGCCAAAACCCAATATACTGTGTAATCTGCTTTGTTGGTGAAATTATATTTTGCCAATTCTTTCTTCCTGTATTGTTTAGTTGCTATTGATTGCTCTGCAATATGCCCTATGTAATTTTAAAAAGCAATACAAACAACATGTGACCAAACCTATTATTTAGCCTATATATTTAGCCTTGGATGTTTTTTTCAATATAGTTCCTGGATATGACATTACTGAGGCAATTAAATATTTTAAATAGTATTGGCTGAATATGAACAAAAATATTAAGGCTGAAATTCAAGATCTTGTTCCATTCTACCAGCATCAAAGATATTTTTGTTTCCAAAGTCTGCCTGAATGGCAGTTACATTTCAACACCGAATGAGGCCCTGTTCACTTCTTATTTTTGTCATGGCAAAAAAAATAAAGTACTTTTACTGTACTCCATTTAATTCAAGTTTTAGATTAGAGTGATGGATTTCTGCTTTAACAAAAACTCTGAAAGTGAGAACTGCTCTAGCTAAGTGACAAAAGATAATGACTGAAAGCACAAAAGGGGAAATGCACCTACAACTGAGACATTTTGGTAATGGTCTCTGTCATTATTTAGTTTCTATTGTACTCCTTCTTCTTTTAAAATAATTTTCGTATTTTGTGGAAACAACCGGACAACTTGAATAGACACAGAATTGCAAAGAGGCTTTGAAAACATAACCTGCATCATATCTGGCTTCTCCTAGACATTAAGCCACTCTCTACTTTTCTGTCAGACATACCACATTATTTCCATTATACCTCAGGATAAAACACCTTCCATGAAATTCAAAATGCTATGATTTTTACAAACTTTTAGCTCCTGAATGAAGATTTAAAAAGAGCCGTTTATTGATTTATTGTTACATAGTCTCCTTTCAGGTGAATTTTCCTTGAGGAAGATAGCTATTAAGATTTAGATTAGAAAGTATGTTTACATGCAAAATCTCAAAGGTTAGAAATCCAGATTCCCACTTTGAAGCTTTGGAGCTAATGCTGATTATGCCTAAGTCTTCCTAACTCAGACTCAACACATAATAGTGTTTCTTTTTCTGCTGAATTGTTTTTGGCAATTTCAATTAAAATAATCTCTTGCTCACTCTGTTTACCTCCTTTCATAGAAGTTACAGCACCTCTGAGGATGTCAGAAAAATCAGAGAATGAAAGTTGCACCAAATCTTCAGCAGCTGTCCTTTTCACCTAAGATTTGGAGGACAGAGGATATCCCAAGAGAGCTGGAGCCATCCACAGCAGAGGGAAGGGTGATAAATCTTCTGGGTTTTGATGCATACTTGCTGATATCATTAGGGCAGCAACAAGATCTGGGTGTTAATATGGTATTAATTAACTGATTGAGTGATTAGATTTACCCTGCTGCCGTTGAGAAGACTCTTGGAGGTTAATAACATCTGTCAGTTCAAAATAATTAAGTATCTGCTACATAAACAATAAAACACGATATTTTAATAGTAGACCTGTACCTCCATTTTTAGTCTCTTGCAGAAAGTCAACAAAGTAGAAGCAGATTGAAGTTGGTGAGGCAGACATTATCCCAAAAGGCAGCATTTCCCCTCCAAAAATAACACCTGTGAGCTCCTACACCCTCTGTTTACAGACATGGGGGGCCACCAGCAGATTATCCCAGGATAAATGTGTTGGTGGAATTGTCTGCGTATACCTTGTTGCTAATTCATGTAAAACAACCTTTGAATTCTGCTCAGAAGAAAGCCCCAGTATATAAACTATAAAATCAAATCCACAAGAAAGTATAACTTATCAAGACTGGCTATAATAAGAGAATCATACAAGTGTGTGCTACACCTCCTCCTTCTTCTAATAGTTCAGTCAATTATGGAGACATTATTCAGGCACTGAGTTCCAGCAGAGGTGTTAAATGAAGATTCAGCATCACAGAGTTGAACTTTGCTGACTGGGGAGTCTATCTAAAAGTCATGTGGATGCCAACAAAAGAGTGAACTTTGCAACTACTATTTGATGAGTCTAAGCTGTGCACTAGGTAGAGGCTCAGCATGGCATATTTATTGCACTCCCTCCCTCCAGGCAGTACCAATATAAAATTCTCTAAATCCCAGCAGTTGTCTATGAAAAGCTTGCTTTCCCATGCTTGGGACTTCATATCTTGCTTCTCCTTCAAGCCATTGCCTGATTGATAGTTTATTGATCTTGATCTATGCTTTGTCTGCTGGCCCACAACTGCAGTCTGTCCTCAAAGATGCTGTGACCTTTCTAAAGTCTCCTTTACTTCAGCCAGCTGCAATAAAGTCTGAGCTAAAACACAGAACTTTGATAATATTTGCTTAATCAATCTTTTTATAAAAATATAACTTAATACTTCTAGATACTGGGAACCAAAATTTAATGTCTTAGGTTATTTGGGCAAACACTATTCAGATTAGTATTTGCCAGAATAATTGGAGTTGCCAACTGTCACAGTATAACTAGGAATATTGATAATAATTACTCATACTGTGATTTTTGACTAGGGAAATTAATCTTTTACTATACCCAAAGTGGATTGCTTCTGATTTTCAGGGCATTTTCGTCAACTTTGTTGACAAGTATTAATGGACTCTAATTGTAGTTCATATTATGCATATCCAGATTCAATTTTTTTGGGAGCTGATAGAACAAAAACTGTTCTATCTGGAAAAATATATTAGAAGGAGAGCATCTGAAGTTTATAGCATCATTAATCCATTGGCTAAGGTGACCAATCAAGGAAATAATTGCTTTAATAAAGTATTCTCTGGAGTCAAAATTATTTGTTTATACATTTTTAATCTCTTCCCACTCAAAACCCTAATTTGTTAAAAAAAAAAAATAAAGATGTCAGTAGACCTGACAATTAGCATATTACAATAATGTATACCAGATTGGAGATTGCAGTGATTTCTATCTCCTTTGGGTATCTTTTATAAACAAAGTAATAAGAATAAATAAACTGTATTATCCATATCAGTAAATGACAATTTAGATTTTGCTTGCAGGCAAGAACTTCAAAGTCTCCCCTGAACCAAAAAGAGATTCAATTATTGTCTGCCCAATAGAAAGATATCTCCAAGATCATTTTTATAAATGCTGGCAATCTTAACAACCACAACTGGGACTGACAATTCTGTGGTTATATGGTTGGTAAGCGAAATATCACATGACCATAATGGGCTTACAACTTCACTTCTGCTGTAGTTATTAAACAAATCATTATAGGTCATTAAGTGAGATGTCACATGACAGTGACTTGCGATTTTAGTGGTCCTTTCTCCATTGACTGTGCTTGTTGCAACTGTATCACTATGGTCATAAAATGCATGCCACTTGTGGACAGCCCAACTCTCGCTCACATGAGTTGCTCAGGGATGTTGAGGCAGTTATAACTGTGAGGACTGGTTGTTACTTTTTTCAGTATTGTCCTAATTCTGAATGCTCACTAAATGAGGTTGTCCTTAAGTGAATGTTTTCATTTGGGTGAATTGGAGGTGCTGCTGTGTCCTTATAGCTTGATGGTGGTCGAGAAGGAATGTGTTATAGGTTTATACATTTCCCTTTTTTTTCAGCAAACTTTTGGCAGTTTCTGGAAATATCAAATTACAGTATGTCATGTCAAGGGATCTTTCCATATCTTAATCATATTTGTGTTAATCCAGTGGAACGATTGAAGTGTTATATTCAAGGGTTTAGTTTTTTCTTTAGTCTTTTAGTCTTAGAATCCTATTTTCCAGAAGTAATTCTTTTACATGGGTACATAGCAAAATTGTCTTTCAGCATGGATTCTTGATGATATACAGAATTTCTTTGATCTTCATGGGTAAAATGCGAGAAAGCTTAAAGAATGTTCAGGCAAAAACTTGAAAGTCCTTTTATTTTCACTGATTTGCAATATACAGTAAGATGAAAGATATCAAGAACCAAAAGTTCATATTACAGTCATTCATTTTCTTTGAATTAATCATTGTCAAAATGTAAATAACTGACAAAAGCTTAAGGGCAATTCAAGACTGGTGAGGAAAGTCTCTGTATGCTTCTTAGTTTTGTCATATTTATTCAAACAGGAACTGAATAAAATTTGAAGTTATCTATAGTATACTTTATTAAAATAAGAGTTTATCCTCCTAATTAAGTGCTGCATGTACGTTCTTTTGCTAACATTGTATACAAGAAAAGATCAAAGAAACGAAGAAATGCTTCTGACTACATTATGCTAAGAAACAACCCATGATTATGACACACTGTATCTCTGTATCACTAACATAAATACTTAGACTTCCGCAATCTTAAAACCTCCTTCTAAATGTCAGACTTTTTTTGGTCCCATCTCTCATGAAAGCATCATTTGTGCATGAAGGGAATTACCATCTATAAACCAAAAATCATGTGTTGCAAAGGTATGCATATGCCAGAAGTAGGCAACCTAATGATTTCAGATGGTTTGTGCTACCAGTCCCATAAGTCTTTGCCATTACAGTTCTGGTTGCAGCTGATGAGATCTGGAGAACTGGAGGACACCAGAGTATTTATTTAGGGCTATGCACATGGGATGCTACATGCTCTTTTTTTTTTACTTCCCATTCAAAGTATAACTGTCAAGGAGTGGTGTGAGTTGAATGGCAGAGTAAGACTAGTGCAGCACAGTCTTGTTTCCCTCCATAATATATGTAGAGTGCCATTATGGATGTAAAATAATTATTTTTGAACAGGTAGATGCTATCCACCTACCTGTATCCATCAATGCAGATTTCATCAGGCCAATAGACAACAATTCATGGAATCCATGGTGTTCTCTCAAATCTTCAGGCCACATATTTGGAAATGATGGCCACATAGAAATAAATATATTATTGATAGCTATGGAAGAGAATAATTTTTCACACTGCTGTTAGGACTACTCAGGTTCTAGTGTACAGGTAGTCCTCACGTCCTCATTCAACAACCATTCAAAGTTAGAATGGCACCAGATGAGGAAGAGTTATTACAAGTTCTCAATGTTGTGGCTTCCTCATGAATTTTATCCTTTTTTTGCAATGGCTTTTCTTTCCTTCCTTCCTTCCTTCCTTCCTTCCTTCCTTCCTTCCTTCCTTCCTTCCTTCCTTCCTTCCTTTGTTTTCAATTATCTTTTCCCTTCATTTTAGCACAATTCAGTTTTCTTCCTTTTTCTATTTTCTTACCTTCCCTTTCCAATCCAAGTGCCTCTTCTTTTTCTAGGTCCATCCTGGGTGCCCCCCCTTATGCTGTTTTTCTTTCTAGAAAGTTGAATCTGTTTGTATATGCATATTTATAGCTACAATTATTGCTCTAAATGAAAATTTAGAAAAAATACTGCTATAAATGTAATATTTTCTTCTGTGTTTATTATATATCCAATAACAAAACTTAATTCCTATATATTTTACTAAACAGATTATCTAAATGAATGAGTAACTCAAAATAAAAATTTTGTTTCATATCCCTTATACTTTCTCATAAATTGATTCAACAAGGACTCTAACCCATTTTTCATTTGACCTACTGTTGACATCATATTGGTTAGGGCAATAACATTCAACACTATTCTTGAGGCAAAGAGGGAGGTTAGACCTATTGATGAATACATGTCTGTCTGCCCGATGTTTTCTTTCTTTTTTTCTTTTTCCCTACTGGCAAAACCCCTTATTTTACATTCTTCTCCACAATTTTACAGTATATCTTGGTCTGGGGAGGACACGATAGCCCAAAATATGAATGCATCTCTTATGCATCCCATAAGCTAAACAATATATCCTAAAAACAATAAATATAAACTTTTTATATACCTTTTACAAAGTTTATATATACTCTAACTCCCTTCTTGGCAATTATTTTTAAAAGGAGTCATGTTTTAAACTGAATAAGCACTAAGGGAAGAGGGGTTGATATAGACACCTGCTTTTCAGAAGGAATTATAGGTGAGGTGTGGCAATGCCTAGAAATTGATCTCAAAACTATCTCAAGCAAGAAAGATTGAGGCCATTGGTCTACAAACTTCACATATTGCAATAGGACTCATCCAGATTCTTTCAGTCTGGTCAATGCGCTGAAGACATTGTTGGAGCACTGATTCTGTATTATGGAGAAAGAGATTGTGTGGGGGAAAAAATCTAGATATAGCTTCTATTAAATCTATTAAATTCTATTAAGTGGGAGAGTGAATTAAAGAAAACAAACCACTCCTGAAAGTCTTTTAAAAAAATCTCAGAAGAAGGCATTAGCAAGATCTTGCATATGCACTTGTAGTCACCTGAAGCAGAATTTGATTCAGTAGAAACTTTTTTTTTTGATGTTTTGATAACATTGGCAGCCAACTTTCACAATGTTCCTGCTCTTTAGGGGTTTAGAACCTCCTGGTCTCAAACCTCTTAGTAGAATATGGAGAAAGATTATGAATAAGAGCAATTCTTTCTTAGATGATAAGAAGCTGTTGGTCTGGAGAGCTAACCATCCACTGCTGCATGTTTCCATCACCTTTCAACCCTTCTCCGTTTGGATGTAGAACCTGAATGTTCCAGTGATACATAACTCAAGCTCCCCTCCTATGAAGGAATGGAGTTCCTTATTGATAACACACAAAGTAAAATCAGCAATTATAAGATGGAAGGCCCCCCACCCCCCCAAAATATTATCATATGTCACCTCAGCTACTCCGTAATAGAATGCCAAGACTAGACTACAATTTAATCATTGGCAAGGAATCAATGAGACAAATGCAAGGGAGGAATAATGATCAGTAGTTATGGAGCTAACTGATCTGATGAATGAAGATGATGCAAGTGAACAAGAAGAATATCAATCTGGTTACTAATTATGAGTTGAATATGATGAAATAATGGGCAGGCATGGTATTTGAAAACTATCTACTTTATCAGCAGCATCAAGCATGGACTTTCTGCTCTCCAGAAAATCTGTTTGGTCCAAGATTAGATAGAGCCCCTTCAGCATCCATTTAACAGGTGAGCAATACCATGAATCCCAAGTGAGATTCTTCTGCATTCAGGCTATGAACTTTTAAGAATGGAGTGGAACTCTTTCCTACTGAGAATAATCCCTCTGCTATTCTAACATAAATAGGTTTAAAGAGGAGTGTTAATATTCAAACTGGAAGGCTTTGAAGAAGCATTGAAGCATGTATCTAATTGGATTTTTTAAAACTTTGGGAATTATAACGTTTGATAAGGCTATATTATCCTCACATTAGGAAGGCATTAGGCAATTCAGATTTATGGTAATTAATATTCTGACCTTAAAAACTATCCTATGTAATCCGAACTATCAAAATGGGAAAATAGTTTTTCCCATGATTTCTAAGCATCTGAAATATTCAGAACAAATGGCAAAAAACATAGCTCCCATAACAAAATTCAGATCCAAATCCTTTCATTTTCCCTAATTCAATACCCTTCAAACATATTGAGTTTTAATCTTAAAAATTTATATTCAGCATTTATGGCTCATTGGGAGACAGCTGATATGAATTTGTAGAGGATTTCTCAGTATATTTGCTAATAATTGTAGTGATAAAATTGGGAAGAAAAAGTATAAATTTGGGGGCTTTTTAATGCCTGTTACAGACAATTTAAAAAGCTGTCCAAGAAATGTTCACTTGAACCCTCTTTACTATTTTCTTCTGACATCATACATCAAGGTAATTTTTACTCCATTGAAGTCATCAGCCAGCAAATTAGTGTGGAGAATAACCAACCTCTGAAAGAATTCTTGAGACAATATTTTAATTAACTCATTATTAATTAAAATATTGTCTCAAGAAGTATTTCAGAAGCTGGATTTTCTCCATACTCTCATTGAACTGTTCTCATTGAACTGATTTGCATGAGAAATAGTGACCCACCTGATCAGTTCAAACATTGAACAATATTTTTATTGGCCGTAAACATATATAGAAATTAGGACAATTATTTTTCTGAAGTCTGTGTCTGGGTGAAAATAAATTGATAATAATTGACCAGCACAAGAATACATCTTTGTGTGAAGAAAAGAGGAACAGGATGAGACTACACTTGTAAATCAATCCTTTTATCTAGTTAATAGTATATTCATTGGTCAGAGAGATATCTGCCTAGACATGTCATTTGATACCAGTTCTTCTGTGGAAGACTGAAGACCAAGGCAACTGTGCATATTTGTAAATCCATGTACCCCAATCTGCCAAGGTAATCTAAGCATGATTCTAAATAGAGTTAGTGTAAGTGGGTCTTCTTTTATTTGCCTTCTTTATGGCATATGTCTGTTTTAATCACTTTTTTTCCTCCATTTTTCGTTTGATTCATATTTTTTCTTCTTTATTCATGTAAGAAGCACCTTCAAATTATAAAAATACTAATTCAGCACTAAGCAAATAAGATAGGTATAAAATAGGTCATAAAAATATAGCACATGTAAAAAGAATGTGAAATAAGTAGGATTAAAACTAATCCCGCTTATTTCAATTAAATCTGTTAAATTAATTGATTCATATTGAACACATCAAATAATGTGTTATAATGGGTTGGTTGAAATTGCTTTGCTGCTTGAGATACAACTTAGACTTGGGATATCATATCGTTAAGGCCTGTTCTATTTTTGGACTGCAATAACAGGATTGTTAAGATTTATTTTATGTATTGCAACATTTGTCCACTTTCAATTCTATATGGACTTCTGAGAGTTAAGATATGTCTATTAACATAAATTCATAAAAGCTCACCACGAAAACTGTAAACAATTGTCTTTGGCATCCATCCCAGCAACTTTAGAATAAAATAGTTCTGTTTTTACTCTTCTTAAAAGCCAATAGGGAGGATGCCATTCAAATCTGTTGGGAGAAGCAGTTCCACAATAGAATATAGTACTTTATTTGGCCAAGTGTGATTAGACACACAAGGAATTTGTCTCTGGTGCAGAAGCTCTCAGTGTCCACGCAAAGCAACAGAGTAATAATGATCATAATAATAATAACAATAAGAAAGGGTAGTAAAGAAGATAAAAAGGATAATAATAATACTACAGCCATACATCATGTGTAAATACACATAGGCATTAGACAGCACTGTGAGAATTAGGTGTTCAGCAGAATGATGTCACTGAGGGAAAAACTGTCCTTGTGTCTAGTTGTTTTGGCATGCAGTTCCCTACAGTGGCGTCCTGAGGAGAGGAGTTGAAACAGTTTATGTCCAGCATGTGAGGAGTCTGTAGATATTTTCTTAGCCCTCCTTTTGACCCATGCAATATAAAGGTCTTTATGGAAGGCAGGCTGGTTGCAATTGTATAAAGAAAAGATAAAACTAAAATCTGATTTACTCCTGCAGCCCATATGGATTCTGGAATAGGGGTGTTCAACCTCCCTCCCAGGTCATATACACTGAGGAGTCACTGAGGATACCTAGATGCCAATCTGGCAGGGCTTTATTCATAAAGATCTGTGTTCAGATTGAAATGTATCCAGAAACCTATTGAGAACTAATTCAATACTCACAGTACTGGTAGTTGTATGGTGCTAGTTGCTTACACCTGTCAGCAAATGAACTACAGCACAGGATCCATCATACGTTTCCAACACTGGAAAAAGAAATCTATCATTGATTTGCAGAAATAAATTATTGGCATATGCTGTGTGCCAGTGCTATTGTTGTTTTAAGGATATGATTTAAATATTTTTTAAAATACTTTGCTTATAACTGCTCATGCTTTTTTTCTCTTTTTTCTTTTTCCATTTGTATTATGATTATGATTATTATTATTAACCATAATAATTATTAATTTTGAGGTTACATTATAGTGTTAATACTTTATTACACTAATATGTTTTCTTTTTATTTTGTTCATTAATTTGATACTGTCAAATATGACACTATATCTGGCCTGCTTAGGGGCCAGAAACTTTTAGACTTAGGTATCTGGTATGACCAAAGTATTATAACGATTGTTTGTTTGTTTTTTGGACAAAAATGGCCTAAATGTTCATTGCAAATTGAGGTTCTTTTTTCAGAGGCTGTTTCCCCTAACAACTCTTTTTTTTATGATCCTTTTCAATCTGTTAAAAAAGTAGGTTAAAGTAGAAACTAGACTGCTAAATTAACTTCATTTTGCCATGGGTTTGTTTAAAATAAATCATCCAATTTCTCTTCCACTTTTCAGGCTCTGTGGTGGAATTCTTTCACATTCCAATTTTATATTGATGAAAAGTTACTGCCATATCTGTCTTGCTCACTTTCACACTCATGTGTACACAAATGTACTTCAACAACAACAAAAAAGGGTTTGAAACATGCAATATGTTTGCTATCTAATTGCTTATTCCAGACAAGAGAGAAGGAATAACAGCTGTAGGAAGAGATGGGATATATACATCTGTCCATTTGCCTGTTGAGAATCATCTCCTTAAGGTATCATCATTCAAGATGTTTTGTTGTCAGAGGCAATGAGCCAGATGGCATCCTTCCCCAATCAACAAGCAAAAATCAAATAGGCTATTTAGTCTTATTTCAATGGATTTTTTCTTGCATCTGAGAACTTCCCCAGCATCTGGTCCTTGAGGCAGCATCCTCATTCTGCACAACCAGAGGAGTGGCTCTCTCCTGCTCCTACACTAGGAAAAACTGGAAACTGCTTAATTTCAGCCATCCAGGTTACCTGTGTTATGCTTGGACAATACGCATGCATTAATGATAGCAATCAATATATTTTCTGGAAAAGAAAAGCATGGAGGGAAATGACATGCAGTATCACTTCATCACTGTACAGGAATGCCTTCCCCACTAATGACTTCTATTCTTTCTTCTATTTCTGAGATGTAGAAGAACTATGCATAATTTCCACTCAGATTGTGCCTGCATACTCATTTTTAAACTGGCTGTATTTGGATACATTTTAATTGCAACCTGAATATTTGTGGGGTCCTTGGTGCTCTCTGAGCTTGCTTGTTTTCTTGCAGATGTTTCATTACCCTAATTAGGTAACATCATCAGTGCTAGTAAGGAGTGCAGTTTGCTGTCTGTTTATATTCTGGTGTCTTGCCTCTCTGTGTGAGTTGGGGCAGTCTTATGGATTCTTTGGTTGGGCTGTTTAATAATGCCTCTGTGGAAGTTTCTTGATTGGGGCATTGCTTACTTGTTGTAATAAGCAAGCTCAGAGAGCATCAAGGACCCCTCATTTCATCCTGAACTACAAATATTCTCCTTCATTGGCATCAAATATATGTATTTCAGAATTAAAGGTTAAAGTTTAAATACGGGATTCTTCATTTAAATCAGTGGTTCTCAACCTTTTTAATGCTGCAACCCCAACCGGTTGTAAGTCGAGGACTACCCAACCGGTCGTAAGTTGAGGACTACCCAACCGGTCATAAGTCGAGGACTTTCCCTGCCCGGGAGTGCCGCGCATGCGTGGTGCCAGCCCCTGCGCCGGCAGAGGTGTAGCTGGCAAGCAGCAGAGACGGTGCAGGCCGACCATCAACTGGTCCACCAGCTGGCCAACCCAAGGGAGGTAAGGCACCCACTGGGCCCCACGCACGCCAGCAACCCTCCCTGCGCCCGCCGGCCTCCCACCTCCCAGCCCTGGCCCTCTTTTACTTACATTTTTAGTAGTTGCTCAGCAGGGAGGGGTGGAAACTTCCAGACAGCTTGCAGCACCGTTTGCAGAATGGGACTTTTGGTGGGCTCAGCAGGGCAGAGACAGCCTGGACAATTCCTATTGGCTTTTGAAAGCCAATAGAATTAGACTCTATTCAAGAGAGTCTATTCTATTGGCTTTCGAAAGCCAATAGAATAAAAGGAAGTAGCGCAGCCAAGGAAAATGGTGGACTGCGTTGTTTGGCGACCCCTGTGAAATGGTCATTCGACCCCAAATGGGGTCCCGACCCACAGGTTGAGAACCACTGATTTAAATATTCCCGGGTGATATGGACATAAATAAATCCTCTCCCCAATTTTAGTAATTTAAGTATGTAATAGAGTAACTATTTTAACTTCTAAATGGAAGCCAATTTGTTTCCATAAAAAAAATGGCAGAGAATTCATTTTCTGCCTCTATGGTATAGATTGAATTTCCTTAAGTGGCATTGATCTTGTAAGAAATTAAGTCAGATCTACCTTTAGCGATACATGCCACTGTTAGGAAAGGAACTTTGGGTACCCTGCTTGTCTTTCCAAAAGTAGCCAAATTAATGTTGGTAATAAATGCTATGACAAATTATGTGACACAATTAGACTGTGTAGAAAGATCTAACCAAGTTCACTAAAGGAGCTTAGCGAAATATAAATATACTTTAGGCAAGATATATGTATAAATCTATACATCTATGGTTTTCATGTCTATCTATTAGCTTGTCATGTATCTGGATTTCATTGCTGTGTTAGGGCCAATTTTACTAGCTTTGCTGATAAAAAGAAGCTGAAAGTGGCTATTAGTTTAGATTCCTGTGGAAAAGCTTCTCTCATAGGAGACAGGGGTGCCATTGGATTGACGTGACATCAATGTGAGAAAATATCAGACTTCATAAAAAATAATTTAAATGAAAGGGTGGAAAATAGCCAGCAACTAAAGAAGAGTAGAGACCAAGTGGGGATTGAAGATGCATTATTAGTATGGCTGGTAATCTTTGGCTAGACAGTGTTTATACTGTTGAAGGATCATTAGTTCTAGAGTGACCCAAAGCTCACAGAGAAGAACAGATCCTTTTAACAACTAGAAGATGAAGCCAAATGAGTTAGTCTTTGGGGCCAGAAGATGGTAGAAGGGGAGAACAAAATACATCAGCTATAGAAATGCCAGTTGCCAGACTGAGGGAGTGAAGCAGAGTGCTCTTAGTCTCTGTAAATCCTTATTTAATTCTAGAATTAGGATATAGGTAGGGTTAAATGCAGTTTGTACTACATATATATGCATTTGTACACATGCATATATAAAATTGGAGTTGCTTTATCATAACATCCTGAGGTGTTTTTTTTTTTTAATATTCTTAGGATGGTTTAAAGACAAATGGTTTCCTGTCTTCTTAGCTAAGAGGAAGAAACAATTCACAGTACCATTATCTATGTACAAAAGTGTTTCATTGTTCTCTTTATCAATAGTTTGAATATATGGAAAAAATAGAATGGTGTTTGGAATGAATTCCAGTAAAATCCCCAGAATTTGTGCATACACATCATAACCGTAAGGTTCTGGATTAATTTGACTATCCTGTTTGTACCCTGTGGACTGAAATAGTATAATTTCTTTTTTCTTCATTATGTTTTTTTTCCATCCAGTGATTGAGAACTTGGCTGGATTGAAATTTTAATAAAATATCTCCTTTTCTTTATCTAGAAATTCTATGGAGCAATGTAAGATAACAAAAATCAGTTATTTTTATAAACAACATTTTCATTATTAAGTACGCTACTCAAAAAGTATGCTTTTATTTTGTTACCTTGATATTGTTTTCTTGTACTTTAAGATTGAAGGTGAAAGGCTTTTCTGAAAACTAATAATATGTATTTGCTTGAATGGGGAAGAGTTTTTAGACTTTCACTACCATTTTATGAGGATGGGGGGGGGGAGTATTCAGTCTGCATTTCCAAACAGCTTATCTAATTTCACTACTGAAACTGAACCAGTATACAATATGAATGTTTCGCTTTGAAATTCATACTTTGGAATGGCTAGGCCAAGGGCTGTCTGATTCTCAGGGATAAACAACTCATCTCAAAATATTTAGTCTCCATGCAGAGCAGTAGCTTCAAAATCACTCAAGCCAAATAGGAATCAATAAAGTCAGATAATGCAATGATACTGGAAAATAAATAATGACCAGCTTACATTAAATTCATAACCTACATTAAAAGCAATTTGCTTTTTCAGAAATGTGTTGAGCACACTCTGAAGGTTTTTAAACTGGAATGTTGGGCTTTAGCAAAATCATCCCTTTTGTTTAAAAATCTGGTAGCACAAATGTAATAAAAGTCAGAACTAAGAACATGGATAGATTTATTCTAGGACCAAGTAAAATCGAATAAGCAGTAAACAATTTTTATCAATCTTCTTTAGAGTATGGTAGTTTAAAACATATTTAAAGGGAAGGAAAGAAATAAAGA
The DNA here is from genome assembly GCF_016545835.1 of Crotalus tigris. Taxonomy (NCBI): domain Eukaryota; kingdom Metazoa; phylum Chordata; class Lepidosauria; order Squamata; family Viperidae; genus Crotalus; species Crotalus tigris. Next base: position 176,447 of record NW_024096808.1, on the reverse strand, counting down.
CCTGAGATACTTACAGAGAGGAAAAAATCTTATGCAGACGTATACCAATTGTGCAATTTGAAAAAAGCTCAGTCCCTAGCAAGTGTGTTTAGCATTTTGAAGGCAGGACAAGAAGCAATGGATGGAAACTAAGCAAGGAGAGAACCAACCTAAAACTAAGGAGAAATGTCTTGATAGTTAGAACAATTAATGAGTGAAACAACTTGCCTCCAGAAGTTATGGGTGCTCCAACACTGGAGCCTTTTAAGAAGAGACTGGACAGCCACTTAATAATAATAATAGTAAAGTTGGAAGGGACTTTGGAGGTCATCTAGTCCAAACACCTGCTCAGGCAGGAAACCCTATACCATTTCGGACAAATGGCTATCCAGTCTCTTCTTAAAAGCTTCCAGTGTTGGAGCATTCACAACTTCTGGAGGCAGGTTGTTCCACTGATTAATTATTCTCACTGTCAGGAAGTTTCTCCTTAGGTCTAGGTTGCTTCTCTCCTTGATTAGTTTCCACCCATTGCTTCTTGTCCTGCCTTTAGATGCTCTGGAAAATAGCTTGATTCCCTCTTCTTTGTGGCATCCCCTGAGATATTGGAATGCTGCTATCATGTCTCCCCTTGTCTGAAATGGTATAGGGTTTCCTGTCTGAGGAGGGGGTTGGGCTAGAAGACCTCCAAGGTCCCTTCCAACTCTGTTATCCTGTTATTCTGAGTTGGTGTACTTGGGGTTGTTTAAAAAACACAGGGCAATTTTCAAGCAACTCTCTAATATGTACATTTGATATGCACACACACACACACACACACACACACACACACACACACACACACCAGACCATATCCCAATCAATAGTTATAAAAAGTACAATAATTCTCATGCATAAGGTGTGATCAGTGCAAAGGTATCAACATAGCAAGGTGAGAGAAAACTTAAAAATCAAAATGGTTTATGGTTTTATCATTTATGGTTAATTGTCCTTTCTGAACATTTTCTTAGAGCATCTCAAGTGTTCTATGTATTGACAAAACAAAATCTTAAGTCGTATTAGATGTTTTACAATAGGAAACCTATTGTAAGAAACCTCTGCTTCCTCCTTCTTCAACCTAGGATTACAAAAATAGGCAAGCATTAATCCCATGGTAAGTATTAACTGCTACCCTCATCTTATAGAAAAATTGACGAAGAATATAAATTTAGCATGTAAAATGCTGCATTGCAAATAATGGTGGTAATAGTTTAAGTGTGCTTTTTGTACCCTAGCCTGTCTTTATAAATAATCAGAGAACTGACTCCTAGCAAAATAAATAAATAAACAACAGTAAAGATTTAACTTCAACATAAATGCATTAAAGTGAACAAAGTAAATTTCTCTGTTGCAAAGCTCAACAAAAATAGTCAACACAATTTTTACATTTGAAACTTAAAAAATGAACACCATAGCAATATCTGTAAAACACCTGCATGTATTTGGTCATTTGCCAGGAAAATAAAACACAACACACATACAATATAACAATAAAAAACATTAAACTTATCTGTCAGGCAGGCAATGGCATTTCTGGTATTGAAAATGTTTTTCACTATATGAATACAAATTCTTAACTGATTTTCCTTGTTCCCACCACAATTTTCTCCTTAGTGGAAGTAATGTTAACTATGTCCACTCTTTCCACTTGCTATATATTTTCATGTTTCAATGGCTTATGCAAATGTAAAACAAAATAATCACAAGATGTTACAATATAAATACACACACACACACACACACACACACACACAGAGAGAGAGAGAGAGAGAGAGAGAGAGAGAGAGAGAGAGGGACCTATGTAGAAAGAAATGTATCCATTTTATTTCAAAAACAAAACTTCAGACCACAAAATTCGAAGCATGAAATCCTGGGAATGGCTGTTTCAGTTTCATTAGATAATAAATGTATATCACTTGCATTTTACAAAAGGTGTTGTTGAATCTTGCTTAAAACAATGGTAAACCAGAACCAAACCAAGATAATCTTTATTCATTGTAGTTGCATCTCCTATCCCTGCTCTATCCTAATTTGTTGATATTTTTAATTACTTCCTTTAGCAGAACTTCATTAATATTTTAAGAGCATTTTAGAGGTAGAAGAAGGAATATTCTGCTAAATGTTACAGTAATTAACTGTGGAAGAGAATGGACTTCTCCAAAAAATATGGTAACTTTCTTATACAGTATATGTCTGTATGTCTTTTTCTCTCTCTTACACACACACAAACACACACAAGCAAACATTAATAATGCCCAAATTTTTTAAGCATTGTCTTAACATATTGCCAGACATAGACATGCTGATCACATTCTGAAGATGACAACAAATGCTTCATTTTGGACATTATCTGAGGCTACACTCATCTAAAAAATAGGGCACTTTATAAAACTTGAAGATTTTAAAAAAACCCACATTTCCAGAGTTTGGTTGTAGATATGTCAGACAGGGAAGGAGATTGAACATATACTTACAAATCAAGACATTTACCATGTCTGGATCATATAGATATTGAATGTGTAAAAACGTGAAGAAGACAATTCATTAAATACTGTATCTATTTCAAAAATGACACCCACAAAATTTGTCTTTAAGATAGTTCATTAAAAAAAGAAAATGACAATGCGGAAAATAATACCATGCTATAGAACATTTGACAGCTAATAAATGAGCATCTTCAAAGCTTTCTCCAAGCAAGTTCTTGAAGTGATTGTTGCTGAACAGAAACTTGCATTACAGAACTCAAGGGGAAATACAGTATTCACTCAACTACAGTAACCTTAGCACAAAAGTGATTTTCAAAACTATATGCACTCTGCTCTAGCCATTCATCAAAGAACTTTAGTGAGTGAAATGTATCCAAGGGAACAAGTCTCTTAAATACAGTATTTACTGGTAGAGCTTTATAGAAGCTAGATTTATAAAAATTCTGTGTTGCTAGTACTGTTTTCCTTTACGGGCTTAAAAAAATGGCAATAGACCTGTGCATCCATTGTCCTATGATGAGTATGTGAACAGAAACATTAGGTGTTGCAAAGGGATGATATTAAGGCGGAGGGGCTAGCAATCTTTCAATGCTGCAATTATTTTCATATTTATTTTAAAGATTTATAAACCATCCCACTCATAATCTACACACACAAAAACAGTATAAATAAATAACTTCAAAATCCAACACAATCAAAAGTCTAACACATAACCACAAAGAAGTTGGTGCCAAACTTAAATCATTGGAATAGCTAAAATTACTTAACTACAAAGCCAAAAAAAAAATTACATTTCTTTGTTCCTTACTCAACAAGTTTCTTCCTACAGAAACTCAAGTTATAAAAAAATTGCTAACAATAAAAATAACATGCAAAACACCAGACCTGGTTTCACAGCATTTTACAGCATAAATTTGCAAATAATTTGTTGCACTGATATTTCATTTTTCTTCATAGAGTTTAAGAAGATGTACATGTTTTTCTCTTCTTATATTGTGGTTCAGATTAATCTACTTTATCAAACTGTACAAACACTTAATGAGTTTCATGTTTCAGTCAGGATTTAAGTCTGAGTTTCCCCAGTCCTTGCCCAACACTTTAACCATTTTACCACAATGAACACACAGTGCTTCAGGATGTTTCAGGATGCATTTTCTGGAAAGTAGACAGTTTTAAAACCCCACATTCATTAGCCGAGCTAAAATTTAAGGCATGTAGTCTCCATATGCAAAATGCATTAATTTTCACCAGTTCATCCATTTGTTCCTTACCTTCTCTGGTCCTGAAACTCAATAATACTATTAAATAATAAGTTCAGTAAGATACATAATAAATATTTTACCTTCTTTGCACCGTGAAGTATTATTCTGATTCTTTCACATTAAGATAACTCATTATGGAAAAATCAGAATTAGTCTGAAAATATTTTCATGGCATTGTAACTCA